>NW_026622830.1:989253-1589253 GCF_023065955.2 Ursus arctos
ATGTGTGCTGTCCTCATCAGGCCGAGGTCTGCATCCAACGCGCCCCCCCCCCCCACACGCTGGCACGGCCTCGCACCCCTCTAGGTCCGCGCTGACAGACACCAGCCCGCACTCAGCTCTGATTGGCCTGGCTGCTCTCGGAGATGCCATAGCAACCCTGGCTGGTTGCCTAGCGATTCATCCCTCTCTTCCTTTCTCCCTAAAGCCTGAGCCAGTAATCCATAGGCCGGGGTGGAAATGTCTTTGTGCCGTGGTGTGTGCACGTGTGTACCTGCGTTTGCACACAGGTGTCCATGGGGTGCGCGCAAGGAGGGAACCGAAAGGGACTGTCCTTCCACCAGCAGACCTCAGGCCCTTGGGATGCGCCCGTGCTCCGTCGCTGCCTGCCTCCCCTGCCCTGTGCTTGGTCTGGGCCCGTCCCTTGCCTGGGGACAGTGACAATGAAGGATAGGCTGCACCAGCCACCAGCCGGGTCCCGGACCCCCAAGTCCGCAGGGGCCACAGGCACCGGGGGACCAGGCCTTGTCCTCAGCAACCCCCCACCGTGTCTCGTAGCTTGTTGGTGAAGGGACGGTGATGTCAATGCCCAGGCCCTGTCCAGCGAGGACACCGGGCTTCTGCTTCATGGACCAGACTGTCAGGTCTGCACACGGGTGGGTGGGAGTTGACCTGTGCTGTGATGGGTCCTGCGTCTGGGGCCTGGCTGCCACCACAAGGCCAGGGAGAGCCGAGGGCCAACCCTGCTCTGTCCTGGACCTGTCCCCCCTGGGAGCTGTTTCTAGTGGACATTGAGGGACCAGCCCTTTGGGAAGAAAGCGGTGGGAAGACCCATTCTGATTGGTGTTGCCATTTATTCCTTTTGTTTAGAAAAGATGTAAGGAGGATTTCAAACCGGGGATGTTGGCAATACCACCTGGATAGGTTTGGAGTCCTGGACAGAGGTTGGAGGGGCGCAGGCCTGCCCTGCGGCCCCTGAGAGTGGCACTGGTGCCCGGCACAGCACGCCCCCTGGTCCTGGACAGGGACCCTCCTGGATGCCGACAGGAGTCCTCTAGGACGTGGGGTCCTGTCTGCCCCTGTCCAGACAGGCCGGGGGAGCATGGCGGAGCAGACAGCCCTCGGAAGTCGAGGCAAGGGCCCACTGGCCATGGGGATGCCGGCTGGGAGGCCTGCTCACCTTCCCAGAGGGACGTGGAGCGGCCACTGTTCCCGTGGGAGGAGATGGGGGGATTGCAGCCAGCACCCCGGGGATGTGTTAAACTTCCTTTATTTTGGGACATCGAAGAACTTAACTCTTTGACGTCAATAGTGCGTCAGGATTAAGAAATCAAGAGAACTGGACTCAAAGTCAGCCACTAACATTTAATCGGGGTCATGAGACAGCAAAGCAGAGCGAACTGCTGACAGGACGCAGAGGCACGGATTTCTGCTTTCCCCGGGGGCGTCTCGAGGCGCATCTCCTCGTGGGCGGTGTGCGGGCGCGGGTGGTGCGCGGGCTTCCGGATTGAACACAGCAAATGCCGTCTCTCACGAGAGGCACACAGCAGCTTTGTCTCTGGTTGATGGGGAGGGAAGGAGATCAGACCTTGCTCCCCGGGGTCCAGGATGCGTGACAGCCGGTGGCCGCGCGGAGGGTGGCGGGGCCCATTCCCGCGGGCTGATGGAAGACCGAGTTGAGCTTTGATGAACGTGGAGATGCTCTTAGGGCAAGTGGGAAGCCTCATCTCAGTTCCTGCTGGGCGCTGGGAATCCTCCCCGTGTCTCCCGAGACCCCTTCCTGGTGGGCAGGGGCTGTGCTCTCCGTCCCAGCCTGGGTGAGGTCAGGCAGGCGGAAGGGCGTTTTCCAAGCAGCCGGACTTTGTGCTACTAAGACTCTTGCTCCAGGAGCAAGGAGGCGTGGGTTCCCTGAGGAGCCCAACGTGGGGAGCCCTCCATGGCAGCGCCCAGAGCCTTCTCCAGAACCTCAGGGATTAGGGTTCCCTCCGTGGCTCCTGATTTGGGAGCTGGGAGGGGGTGGCTGATTGGTGGGGACAGGTGTGGGGGGCTGGTGTCCGCAGCAGTAGTGAGGTGAGAGGCCCGGACAGCCCGGCAGAGCTGGAGAGGGGGATGTGAGCAAAGGCAGGGAGGAGGGGCCAGGGATGGCTGGAGTCAGCGAGGGGACCTCGGCGTGCCTGGGGGAGCTCGGGGTCTGCCTTGACCTGGTCTGTGGACCACCCTCAGGGTACTGGGATGGAGGGAGCAAGACCAGAGACTGATGTGCCCCTGGGGGAGGTCAGGGTCGGCCGCCCCACTGCTCACAGCACCCCCACCTCCCACCCCGGCACACCCCTGGGGAGAGGTGTGTCATGGAGCCTCTGGCATTGTGGGTTGGCGGGCCCCAGCCGTGTCCCTGAGCCCCCCGCCTGAGCCCCCCTTGCAGGGGCCAGGTGCCTCAGGCTGGTCTCAGGGCTGGCCTTGGCGTCTGGGGATGTGAGGAGCAGAGTTCCACTCGGGGCTGTGATGGACGATGGGGCGGGGCTCCCTTGTGTGTGGAGCTGGCCAGGCCTCTGGCGGTACGTCCGATGAGCAGGTGGACGGCCGCGCATCTGGCCGTGCCGCTGGAGGCCCCTTTGGGAGGGCCAGAGAGGCTCCACTGTGCAGGACGGAGCCAAGCCGAAGGGTGCACTGGGGCCCCGTCCAGTCCACGGGACCCTCTCTGGAGGCTGAGCTCACACGTTAAGGGCCGCAGGTTCTGGGCCTGGGCGTCTGCAGAACTGAACATGTGATGGTGTGTGTGATACGTGTGTGATGTGACGTTACCAACCAGGCAGTGCCGCGTTGGCGGGTGGGGGTGCCTAGGGCAGGGTAGGACAAGAGGGCGTGCGGAAGCCCAGGTAGGGTGGGATTCACCTCCAGGGCTGGACATGAGACTGTGTCCAATCTTCTGTGGTGTTTGGAGGTTAAGGAGAAAACAAGGGACGGGGAGGGTCTGGCCCCCACCTTCCCCTTGACCTGATGCTCAGACCCCCCCTTCAGGAGTGTGGAGGGTGGCTGACAGCTGGCCAAGCCCTCAGCAGGGCACAGCCAGGCACCTGGCCCGTCTGGTTCTCCACAGACCTCCAGGGAGGGAGAGGGGGCCCCAGGGACCGGGGTGAGCTTACTGTAGCACCTGGGTGTGACCCTGCCTGGGGGTCAGGACTCCAGAAAATTAGTTGGTATGTTCAGGGTACATGGACCCCGAGGTGGGGAGGCCAGCTGGGGTCCTCTCTATGGCCCTGGGGAGGGACCTCCCACGGCTGTGCCCAGAAACACTCCCGCGGGCCCTGCAGGTGCCTGCCCGCTGCCGCGCTCCCCAAAGTGGGGCCCTCTGCCTCGCTCTGCTTTCATCTGCCTTCAGGGAGGGGCACTGTCCCTACAGGGACTGGATCCTTGCTGGACCCCATGCCTGGTGCCGGGGACATCCAGGTGAAGGCAGAAGCCCACACGGCTTCTTTAGAGCCCGTGCAGGGGCCAGCCTGGAGGCCTGCTCACTCCCAGCTGTGAGAGCCCGTGCAGGGGCCAGCCTGGAGGCCTGCTCACTCCCAGCTGTGGGGTCCCTGGGGCTCGGCCTGGGGAAGCCATCCAGCTTCTGACCCGGGGCCAGGGCGCAGCTCCAGTGAGCATTTCTGAAGCACGGGGCCATCGTGTGGTGTCACAGGCCGGGTGGCTGCTCCCCAGGACCGAGTGGGCATGGCTGGAGCACATGGGCCGGCTTGATGTGAGCCCCTCGGAGGGAGGGCAAGGCCTGCTCCACCGGGAGGTGGCTGCGTGCACACATGTGTGCACACACAGCCCTCCACCCCGGGTGCAGCCCTGGTCTTCCAGCCCTGACTCAAGCCCCACCCCCTGGGCCCCCGGGAGGAAGAGGGGCAGGGGGCCGTCCGGCTCACTTTCAGTAGCTGAACGCTTTGCTCGTTTGGTGTGTGTGTGTTCGGTGAGAGCTTCAGGGAGGTACAGCTCACACACCCTAAACTCACCCGTTAGCATGTGCTGTGGAACCGTTTCCACGGTATCCAGAGTTGCAGCCCCCCAGCCCCAGGCAACCCAGAGCCACTTTCTGTCTCCTAGGTCGCACCCGTCCCGCACATCTCGCGTAGACAGAAGCCTACGACGTGGAGTCTTTCCCTCAGCAGGATGTTTTCCAGATTCACCCCTGTGGTGGCTGGGTCACTGCTTGTTCCTCCTAATGGTTGAATAATATTCTTTTGTACAAATAGACATTTTATTTATCTACTCATTGTGCGTTAGACATTTGGGTTTTTTCCACTTTTTGGCCATTATGAATAAAGCTGCTATGGACATTTATGTACAAATTTTCCTGGGGAATGTATGTTTTCATTTCTCTTTGACATACACCTGTGAGTGGAATTGCTGGGTCACAGGGCTAGTCTATGTTTAGTTTTTTTGAGGAACTGCACTATTTTATGTTCCCCTCAGCAGTGTAGGAAGGTTCATCTGGCTTTTTAATTTTTCTTATTCTCTGGAGACTAAAGCTATCCACCCATCCACCCACCCATCCACTCACCCATCCACCCATCCCTCCCTCCCTCCCTCCCTCCATCCATTAATCCGTCCATCTGTCCATCTGTCCATCCATCCATCCATTCACCATCCATCCATCATCCATGAGTCCCCTGAGCACCTTCTGAATCCCAAGGCTGGGTTATATGGGCTGTGGAATTTAGTGGGGTCATGCCTACCTGCCCCCCAAATGCCAGGAGGGTCTTTAGGCTAGGAAGTGCAGTGATGGGCGCATGTACCCACATCCAGGGGTGGGTGACTTCCTGGGGTTTTGCCTGTAAAAGAGGAATGTGCAGGATAGGAGGCATGTAATTTCAGGCACCGGGAGATGCCCTAGTGCAGTGGCCACTGCTGTCTCCTACAGGACTTTCCCCATCCTGTAAGTCCCTGCCCCAACCAGGGCAGCCTATCGCAGAAGGCTTCTAGGGCAGCAACTTATCAAACTTAAATGTATGCTTGAATCACCCACAGGACTGGGGGGCACTGAGATTCTGAGTTTCTAACATGCCCCAGAAGGGCCAATGCCACAAGATATTAGGGAACAGGAGCCAGAGCAGTCCCACGTGTTCTCATGGCTGTCCGCAGCATGGAGGTTCCCCTCGGTTGATGAAGTCCTATTGTTGGCACGGGTGGATGTTTCTCTAATCAGAGGAACCTCCCCAATGGCAGAAACCCTGCCCCCCCCATACAGCCTCCAACAGAAGCCCGGTGTCATTCCCAGGTGCTCTGTCACAGGTGTCCACTGCTTGACCAGAGGTGGCCAGCCCACAGGTCTGGTGAGAGGAGCTCCGTGGGGCTGTGGAAGGACTCTTGAGCACCCCCAGCATGGGACTCACCCATGGTCCTGAGCCATCAATGGGCCAGAAGTCCTAATCTCCCAGGGGAGGACCCAGGGGAGCGCTGCCGCTGCTGCCCAGAGGTCTTTCCCAGGAAGGGCAGCCCCAGTGTCCGGAGCACATCCCAGCTTGCGCTCTGCTGAAGTGTGGGCTGCTGCGGGCAGCCTGGTGCAGCGATGCCCCTCTAGCAGCTGGTGGCCAGCAGGGTGCAGGAGGGTGGACGCAGGTCAGCAATCCCCATTGTCCCCAGGAAACTGGTCCTCACTTAATACCTCTTGCTCTGCTGGGGCCATACCCACCTGACCGAACCACAAATAGCACCATACACGAATCAAATCGGAGGCTTTATCTTTGGAAATTAATCTGGCTCAGCGGAAGATTAACCAGGACAGCCCTGTTGACAATGGTGCCCAAGGTCAGGGGAGCCGAGGGCTCAGCCGTGGAGCCCTGATTCCCCTGTATTTCCTCAGCGGAAGCCAGCGGGACTCCCAAAGCCCGTCCCAGCCCCACTCTCCCCTGTGCAGGGTGGCAGGTGGGAGGGTCTGAAGATGGGAGGTAGGTGGGGGTCCTGGCCTCAGAGCTCTTTCCTGCCTCCTGTGAACAGGGGTTCCCAGCCAGAGGACCTAGGGGTGGGGTCCCGTCGAGGGCCTTCTTCCCCCGCTCGGCAGGGCTTGGTTAACTGGGTGACCCCTACCCCCTACTCTGCGTTCAGGTGCCTCGAATGCTCCTCCCCCATGAGCACACGCCCTGGGACCCCAGGAGACCCCGGTGCCAGCCAGGTCCTGGGTCTGTGAGGGCCTGGAGCCCGCTCCCCACATGTATCCCGTATTCCAGTGACCAACGTCCCTGCCACTTCCAGTCTGGGTTCCTCTCTACCCAACCCAGGGATGCTTGGGGTCCGGCCGCAGGCATTCTCTGTGGGGCCTTGGCTGTCCTTGGGGGTGGGGACAGGACGGAAGGTGCCAGTGACTGAGGCATCTATAGGAACCTTGGCTCCACAGAGCACAGACGCTAGAAAATTGGGGTTGCCTTGAGTCTTTTAAGTGAATTTGGAGGAGCATTGTGTTTTGTCTTCTGCCATTTTCAGAAGTGCTTTTTTATTCTGTATGTGTGTTTTGGAAACTGCCTTCTGTCCTCATTTAAAAGCAGAGGGTGGATCTTTGTGGGGAAGAACAGACCCTTGGGTGCTGGTGGGAATTGGACAACCAGAAAATAGAGGGAGAAGGGGGAGAGGAAGAAGGGGGAGGGGAGGGGGGTGAGAAGGGGGAGGAGGACAGAGGGAGAGGGAGGACAGAATGGGGAGGGGAGAAAAGGGGGGGGACAGAAAGGGGAAGGGGGACAGGAAGGGGAGGGGACAAGAAGGGGAGGGGACAGGAAGGGGGAGGGGATCAGGAAGGGGGAGGGGGTCAGGAAGGGGAGGGGACAGGGAGGGGGAGGGGGTCAGGAACGGGAAGGGAGGGCACGACATCCTGTCCCCCCCACCCACTCCAGGTAGGGCTTTTGCCTTCCTGTCTGATGGAGGGGAAAGTGGAGGCCTGACACCACTGCTCCCACCAGCACCATCTCCCAGCCGCCCCAAGGGCCTCTGCTCCACCAGGCTGTCCCCCGGGCCTCTCACAGTCCAGACAGGTGCAGGCCAGCCAGCCTGAGGGCACACAGGAGGGTGGGCGGACACCTTCCCGTCATGCTCCTCCTGTCCTCTCCTCCTCCCCTTCCTTGGTGGCCCAGGGCACCGAGGGGACATGGGCTGCAGAGGGCAGGCGGGCCGGCGGGTCCCTGGACGTGCAGGCTCAGCCCTCCCACACCCGGTCCCCTCAGGGCGTGGGAGGCTAGGAGGGTGATCTGGCTCCTGGCCTATGGGCTGACCGCAGTCCCAGTCCTGGGAAGGATTTCGGCCGATTTCTGCGTGGTGGCGGGTTTAATGGTGACGTGACAGACCTCTGGGCTGTCCTGGTTCATGTCCTTTGCCTGCACTTAGATCTGAGACCCGGGCCCGCTAGGTGGGATGGGGTCTTGCGCTCCACACGCCTGCGCGAGTCGGAGGTACGCCTTTGCACGGAGCCGCGGGCCTGGGCAGCTTCGGAGGGTCCGGCACTCAGAGCACACGGCCTTTATTACTCTGTTAATTTGGAAAACAGGTCATGGAAAATTAAATTGCTTAAAATAGGTCACCAATTATAACTCTGCATTCTATTAAAATGAGAGCATCTCTGGAATCTTTGTTAGTTTATTGTAATTAAAGGCAAAATATGCAGAGTTAAATCATCGCTGGCTCTGCGCTGGGTGGAGGGGGCCTCATGGTGGCCTTGCCTCTGCTGGGCGACCCCGGCTCGAGTGGCATCTTGGTTCATAGTCTGTGAGAATCACTTTGTGATCAAAGTCCCAGCAGGACAGAGGACAAATGAATAAAAAAACACGTTTCTAAACATTATTAATAAAAATGAGGCAAAGTTTTATGCGTTAGCAAAATGGGATTGCTGTCTTGGCTCAATTCAATCCTGAAATCACCAGAGCCTACAACAGGGACACCTCCGCGTGGCCTTGGTGGGCCCAGAGCAGGGCCAGACCCGACTCCAGCCTGGCGGCACCCATGTTCTCGTGGCTTGGTGCAGGGAGCTCTGGTGCCAGCAGCCTCGAGAGGACAGGAAGGCTCAGAGAGGCTGAGAACTTGGCCATGGTCACACAGCAGGGGCGGCCCCACACCGGTGTCAACAAGCCCCCTCCCCTAAGACCGGCCCCTACGTTCAACACCCAGCTGGGGCAGCTGGGGCAGCGGGGGGAGCTGGGGGCCACCTCTGCACCCTCAGAGGAAGAAGCTCAGAGACCCACTTTCCTGGGAGATAAGCCAAGGCCCTTCCAGTGGCTGCTAGAAAAGCCCCAACACACCTGAAACAAAGGCCTGGGTCCTGGGGAGGGGGGCGGCTGAGGGAGCCCCCGTCACGGGAGGCTTTGGGTGAGGGGGCAAGGCCTCAGACAGTGGGTCCCTTCAGCCACAAACAGGGCGAGGACAGCACTCTGGCGGGGACACGGCCATGTAGGCTTACCTGGCCTGGCTCTGTGCCAGCCCTGCCCACAGCACGGCTGCCGGGGGGCAGAGCAGGTCGGTGGGCACAGAGACGCCTGCCGCGCCACAGGCTCTGCTCGCTCTCGCCCCGCAGACCACGTGCCCAAGTGCTGCTCCAGGGGCGCAGGGGGGCTGAGTGGGCCTGCTGTTCCCTGTCTAGCTGTCTCTTAGAGGTAGTCTGGGGAAAAGACCCCCGTGCCTTCCGTTGTGGACGACGGTGAGGGGCACCGCCCACGTTCTGGAGCCGGAGGGCGGCTCCCCGCACGCTTGCTGTGTGACCGCGGGGAGTTCCTTCACTTCTCTGGTCCTCAGCGCCCTCCCAGCCACGTTTCCTGCTGCGGCTGTAGCTGCCACAGTGGCGCTCGGACACGGGCCACGTGGGATGCTCGTCTCTGTGAACTGGGACCACACTGAGGACCCCGGCGTGACCAGGGGCCTGGCAAGCGGTCCTCGGTGAGTTCCGTCTGCACCTGCTTGGAGGGGAGCTCATGAGCACGACCACATCCCCCCGCCCGGAAGGCAGGCAGGACCTTGTCTTCCATCCCAGTAACGGACCGCTAACAAAACCCAGGCGAGCCATGGCCCCGTCCACGGCGCTGGGGTGCGTGCTGGTCATTTTCCGTTGGGGCGCCCCTCAGCTGGTCTAATTGACCCTTGAAGGCCTGTCACTGGTGTTATTGCAAAAAATCATTTTGTACTTTATTTTGAACAAAAGGACACTTGGCCGAGTGGGCTCTTTGCAGGCGGGATTGTACTGTTTTTACTGCAATTTACCTGCGTTGCTGCGATCTGATTGAGAAGCACGTCCTAAACACAAACGCTCCTGTAGAACTGGGCCTTAGGTGGGGCCTCTGCGGGATGTGCCGTCTGTTCCGACTGTGGGCAGGCGTGACCTGGGATCCAGAGGTACAATGCCGGGGGTGCAAGCCAGGCCCGTTGCTTGCTCGTCTCTTTTCCTGCTGGGAGCCTGGTCCCCAGGACACCGGGGGGCGGGGAGGCCTCGGGAGCCTCCATGAACAGCAGGCTTGGCGTGGAGATCCTCTTCCAGGCCACGGTGCACCTGAGAGGCGGGGCCCAAGGTTCTGTCCCTGTTCTGTGCACCCTCACCCCCTCTGCACCCCGTAGCTGCAGGGCCCACGAGGGCCTTGAGGTCTGAGGGACGCTGAGGGCCATGCTGGGGCCATAGCTGCAGCCGGGGTGAACCCTTTGCTGAGACCGCAGCCACACAGCCAGCGAGGGGTGGGCACTGGCGCGTCCTTTCCCGGGCACGTCCCAGCCCCACAGGGTGGAGGGGGTGTTCTGCCCACTCCACAGACAGTCCCACAACACTTTCCGTGGGACACCCCCAGTGTCAGACATCCTGGGCCCTGAGACCAGAGTTCTGACCCCGACGCGGGTCAGAGTCTGTCCTGGGCCAACGAGGGGCCCTCTGAGACCTCACTGAGAGGCAGATGCTTCCACTCGGGGACAGAGGCACCCAAGGCCCCAGCGAGTGGGGGAAGGACTTGGGAAGCCGGGTCGTGGGGCGGGGTAGGTGCTGAGCCCCCCGGAGCACACGCACATCAGCCCACAGACCTGGGTTCAAGCAGCCAGCGAGCCGGCTCTGTATCTGGCAGATGAACCCATCTGAAGGAACAACAGCCCTGTTTTGCAGACAGGATGGAAGCTTCGAGAGGCTGGTCCGGTCACCAGCTTGTCTGCTTGCTCATTTACTGAGCACCAGCTGTGTGTCCAGAACTGTATTAGGCACTGTGGATATTGCCATGAGATGGCGCTGTCCCTCCAGACGCTGAGTCTGGGGGCTAGAAGGGTTGTAGGACCCCTGCCCCCCTAAGACACCAACAGCCAAAGAAAGCAGGACAAGCACTTTGGAGAACGCAGCATCCCTGACGCCTGGCGCTGTCTGAGAAGGGAGCATGTGTCTGAGGCTGGACAGCCAGCTCTAGAAGGTTCCAACCACTACTCTGAGGAGTGGAGTCCTCCCCTCCCCACCCGCTCCTCCCCACTCCCTCTCTCACCTGCTCTCCTGCCCAGGCGTGCTGCAGCCGAGCCCCGCAGGTGCTTGGTGTGGACTCCAGGACAGCAAGTTTGGGCCTGGAGAGCTGCCCCAGCCGAGGCCTCAGACAGGATGTCTGCCCCCCTCCTGCCCACCGCCCAGCCTCAGGGCATGAGTCTGGTGGAGGTCAGCATTGGCCCAGGCTGACCAGGTGGGGGCTGGATGGGATCAGCTTGTGTGTGTGGGGGGGAAACAGAGCCTGAGGGACACGGTGAGTGTTGGGCTGGGGGCACCCACCCAGTGAAACGGAGAGGAGTGGCCTCGAGCACTAGAATAGCCTGGCCCTGGGGGACCAGTGAGGGCTCTGTGGGGAGAGGAGGCGTGTCCTGCAAGCCCCTCCTGCCCTCTGGGGCCCAGGCGGCCAGCCCTCTGTCTGCCGCCCACTCCAGGGCCCTGGCACCCCTTCCCCACCTGCCCTGGGGTGCAAGGGCGTGGGTGCAGAGGGGTGGCCTGCCATGGCTGCCTTCAACCCTGCAGTGTAGACCTCCAGCTGGTCCTGCACAAACCTGGCTCGTTGGACATGCCTGGTGTCCGGTCTGAGCGCTCGGCAGAAGTAAGGTGGACAGTTTCCACATTCCGTACTCTCCAGGCTGTGCCACCGTGAGCATCCCTGACCTGGGAGGAGACAGGCAGAAGGATCCTGCTTTTAGACACAGCATTTGTTTCCCTGGGTGGCCATGACAACGTATCATAAGCTAGGGGGCTTAGAGCAGCAGAAATTTATTCTTTTACAGCCTGGAGGCCAGAAGTCGAAGTGAGAGGGTGGGCAGGGCCGTGCTCCCTCCAAAGGGAGGACCCTGTCTGCCACGGCGGCTGCTGGTGGCCGCAGGTGTCCCTTGGCCATGGCTGCATCGCTCCCATCTCTGCCTGCGTCTCACGTGGAGTTCTCACCTCTGCGTGTGTCTCGGAAGCTCCCTTCCTTACAGAGACCCCGGTCACAGAGCAGGCCACCCTGCTGCAACAACATCTCATCTGCACTTAATACACCTGCAAGGCCCCTGTTTCCACATAAGGTCACGTCACAGGCACCAGGGTTAGGACTTGAACGTGCTCTCGGGGGGGCTCGATCCCATGCGTCGGAGCTCCTCTCGAGCTGTCCTCCAACAGGGGGGCCTCGGTGCTCATCCTCGCATCATAAAAACAGCACACCATGAACAGCCAGCACTCTGTGAGTCCGTGGCTCACGCCTCATTTCCTCCTGGCCTGTCCGCTGCATGCTGGTCCGGAGGGGTCTTCCCTGGGCTCATCACTTCCTTGTCAGTGCTGAGTTTCCTGGACAGACGGAGCTCACATGACAGGTGCAGGAATGACCACAATGCTGGACCCAGCCACAGACCTGACTGTAAGTCCTCATGGAACCAGAAGTCTGAGGGGCCTCAAGTCTGTACTACGTGATGCCCAAGCCCGGAGATAGAAAGTGAGCTATTCTGGCAACTTCCAGGTCTCTGGAGGGCTGCCAGGGAAGCACACAAATGAAATATTCTCACCAGGTGCTTGGGCTCCTGCAGACCAGGTTTCTTGTAGACCGAGCAGCGTGTTAGTGCAGTCGTGGCAAATACCACACACGGGCGCTGGGAAAGGGGAAGCTGAACCTGGGAGCCTTGATGTTGGGCTGTGGGTTCCTGGAGACACCCAGAGACGGGCAATCTTGTCCTGGGAGGTGGCCGAACTCAGAAGGGACATGCACAGCTTTCACTGTGGCGTGGGGTGGGCTCTGGAGACTGGCTGCTTGGGGCCATCCTGCCTCTTACACCTTGCTAGCTATGTGACCTTGAGACAATCATTTAATCTCGCCCCCATCTCCCCACCTGACGAATGGGGTCAGTGGCAGTCCAGCCTCATGTGTGAGCTGTATGCTGGCCAGTCGAGGGAGGCTGTGTCTGGGTGGCATTTTGTTCAGGCACATAAGAGGTCCCCAGTTAATGTCAGCTGCTCTTCCATCAAACAGACCAGAATTTCTGGCCGTGGTCTCAGGACCACGTATGTCAGAATGACAATGGCAGGGGTGAGGGGCTTGGCAAAAATGCAGCAATCTCTGGGGTGGTCCTCTGCATCCAGCCATGAAGAAATTGCTGGTCTGGGCTTGCCTTTTGCCACTCCCACCAACAACTGAACAAAGGTTAGGAGACAGTGCCTTCAAGCATGGATCCATGAGCGACGGGACACACGAGATGAGCGCCAGGTTTGCGCTGACTCCTGCCTGGGTCGAGACATGGAGAGGTACAGCCCAAATACAGTTCAGAGCTCATGCCAAGCTTTCAGGGTGGGTACCAGAAGGAAAACACCTGTGTGAGAGGGGGCAGGACATCCGTGTGGGGCCCTCATGGTCCCTGGCTGAGGGCTGGGCCACCCATGCCCAGGGCAAGACCTCAGGGTCCGGCAGAGTAGGGCTGTGGTCACTGCAGGCTGAGGAGACACCTGCTCCTGCCGGTCACGGTGGGTGACATTGCCGGACACCTCCAGCCCTCAGTCCTGCCGGTCACGGTGGGTGACATTGCCGGACACCTCCAGCCCTCAGTGAGGCCCCGAGACGGCTATGCCCTCGGAGGAACGGCCACATCCACGCTAAGGGCACGCTGCTCTAGGATGAAGACAGAACTGAGGACAACCGGCCCTGATGAGGAACAGTGAAGCCAAGCTCTACAGCCCGGCAGCCCAAACAACCCCGGTCACTAACTGGTGGTGGACAGACATGTGCTCCAACTGTGCAATGGACTATGCCTCAGCCATGAGACGGATGAAGCCCTGAGATGCTGCAACTTGGAGGATCTTGAGCGTCTCTGGATCTCCAGAGCAGGCAGCCCATGGAGACAGAAAGTAGATCAGTGGTTGCCAGGGGCTGGGGGAGAGGATTCAGAGGACTGCCAAAGGGTATGGGTGTTTTGGGAGGGTAATAAACATGCTCTTAAACTGATTGTGATGGGAGTTGCACAACTCTGTGAATGTATTGCAAGCCATTAATTATACACTTTATTTTTATATTTTTTTAAAGATTTTATTTATTTATTTGAGAGAAAGCATGAGCTGGGGCCAGAGGAGGCAGAGGGAAAGCAGGCTCCCCACTGAGCAGGGAGCCCAATGCGGGACTAAGTCCCAGGACCCTGAGATCATGACCTGAGGCGAAGGCAGACACTTAACCAACTGAGCCACCCAGGTGCCCCTAATTATACACTTTAAGTGAGCAAATTGTATGGCATGTGACATATCTCAATAAAGCTGTTAAAAATTAAACATAAATATGTTAATGCACAAAGAAAGGGGGGAATGTAGTCAACGGAAACAGAGCTTGAGATGATCTAGATGTTGGAATTAGCAGACGAGGACTTTAAAAAGGCTGTTATAAATATTTTCAAGGATGTAACTGAAAACATGGACATAATGAGTGAACAGATGGGGAATCTCAGTAGAGACATGGGAACTCGTTCACCGGAAGGGCCTAATAGCAGACTGGAAACTGCAGAAGAAAACATCAGTCAGCTTGAGGACAGACTGGCTGAAGTTGTCCAGTTGGAAGAACACAGAGAAAACAGCAGGGCCTTAGTGACCTGGGGGTCTGATGCATGTTCTATGCTAATATACAGGACTAGAGTGTCAGGTGGCCTAGTAAGTGTGTACTTGTAACCACAAAAAGAGGAGAGAGAAATGAGGCATAAAAAATATTTGAAGAAGTAATGCCAAAATGTTTCCCAATTTGTTTAAAAATATCAACCCATGGATACGGGAAATAGGACAAATACAAAGAAAAGCAGACTTAGGCTCATATAGTTATTGCGGCAAGGTGGGGACAAAGGGAAAATCTTAAAAGCAGTCAGAGAAAAAGGACACAGATATACGTATAGGGAACAACAGCTGAGTCTCATTTTAAAGATTTTTAGTTTTAAGTAATTTCTACACTCAACGTGGGGCTCAAACTCACGACCCCAAAATCAAGACTCGCATGCTTTTCCAACTGAGCCAGTCAGGTGCCCCACTGATTCTTGTTTTAAACAATGGATTCCTGAAGAAGATAATGGAAAAACATCTTCAAAGTGCTTAGTTAAAAAAAAAAAAAAAGCCTGTCAATTAGGAATTCTATATCCAATGAAAATTATCCTTCAAAAACGAGGGTGAAATAAAACATCTGAGGCTTCGTTTTTAAGCTGAGAAAATCTATTGTCAGAAGACATGAACTACAAGAAATGTTAGAGTTCTCTAGGCTGCAGGGAAATGAAACCAGGTGTAACTCATACCTACAGGAAGGAATGAAAAGCATGAGAAAAGGTGAATATTTGAGTACATACGTGCCGTGAAATTTATAGCATCTGTGGAAGTAAGGGTATATGTCAACAGCATAAAAGACATGAGGGTGAGTGAATGGAATTACACTGCTGTAAACTTACTTCCATTTTATTTAGTTTTAAGTGGATGCTAGAAGTGAAGAATTCATGTTGTAACTCCTGTATCGTCCACTAACAAGGAGTTTTATTTTATTTATAATAAGTCAACAGAGGAGGTAAAATGAAATATTTTTAAAAATTGATTTACCTCAAGGAAGTTGGGAACAGAAGAATACCGGGTCAAAAGCATATAGACCAAAAGGAAAACAAATAACAAGATGGTGGACTTAAACCCAACCATATCATAATCACATAAGTGTGCACGGACCAAACTCCCTAGTTTAGAGGCAGAAATTGTGGGGTCTGATGTGTAGCGTTTACGACGCGCACACCTGTGCCAAGGCTGGCTTCGAGTCACCAACGGTCACGTCGGGAACAGACACGGTGCATGTTTTCTCCAGCACAGTCAAGGCCCGCGTAACTCTGACCTGAACCTGGCAAAGATGTTCTATGTAAACAACATTTCTTATGAATGGAGACACAAAATTCCTTAGCAGAAGAGCAGCAAGTTTAAATCCAGCAATGTAATAAAAGGACAATGCAGTCTGTCCAAGTATTGTTTATCCTTGGAATGCAAAGTTCGGTCAATATTCTAAAACCAATCAATTTATTTTACCATCGTAACCGAACAACAGAGAAATACATACTATCCTCTAGATAAATGCAGGCAAAAAATTCACGAAAGCTGACGCCCACCCATGGTAAAATCTCCTACAGACGAGGGGTGGAGGGAACGTCCTCAGTCAGATAGAAGGCATCCACGGAAAGCTTGCAGCCCGAGCAGGCTGGCGCTCTCCCTCCATGATGCCCTTGACGAAAGCAACGCTTGGGTGGTGGCAGGCACAGCTGCCTGGAGGTAGCAGCCCATACCTTCCTCTTCCAGGGGACCCGCCGAGTGTGTGAGACGCTCAGCCCTGCCCACCCTGGCCTGGGCTCCGCCCTCACCTGCCTCCCAGCTCGGGCACCTGTCTGCCCAAGTGAGCAGCTCTGTTTCCCCAGGTGAGTCCGGCTGGGTCGTGAAGCTCTTCTGTGCGCAGGCAGGCTTCCTGGTGCGGGGTGGGGTGACTGTTCCCCACTGAGGTCCCAGCCTGACACTCTGCGGGCTCTCAGAAAATGCCAGAACGAATGATCTAGCGAGCAGAGGAGCTGCTGGAGGGTCAGTGTGACTGGGACCAGGTGGATGTGCTGAGAAGTTTTGCACAGCCAGCCAACAGAGGGGGCGAACGGGCGGGGGAGTGGGTGGTGGGCAGGGCCTCAGAGGGACCTGCCTTCCGCCCACGGCCTCGGCTGTGGTCCCGGCTGGCCGTCGGCGGCGGGAGAGCGAGCTGAGCTAATTACAGCCACGCAGAGATGCGCTGCAAATTGTTCCCAGTTAAAACTGCACATTCACTGGGACAAGAAGTGCTAATTATACTCCACTTGTTACCACCGCATCTTGTTAATATCCTAGCAGCTGCTCCAGCAAGATAATGACGGCTCCAGCCGGGACGACTGCACACATAGATTTTAAAAATCTGTAAGGACATGGTTCCCAGAATATTTGTCCTCCGCACACAAAGTGAAGCCTGACAGAACGGAGCATTTGCACTCCGACACGCGGAGACAGAAGCGTCACGTGGCCATGAGTGTGTTAACACCCTCGGGCAGTGACTCTGGGGAGCTCTCACCTGCAGGTCCTAGGATGGGTACGCGGCGCCGCGCATCAGATGCTGTCTTTGCAAACGGAGCGCCCCGCCCCCGGTATTTGTGGTCTATTTTGGATTAATTGTGTTGGGTTGCAAAGGAGGACATCGAGGAACCACGGCTGCTGATACCACACTGTCTCCCTGTCTCCACAAGTCTCCTGCAGCCGGTTGCTGCCTCGCTGTGCAAACAGATTTAAAATTGCTGTTATGACAATGAGGCTTTTTCATAACTTTGAACGTGAGATAAAATGAACCAGAATCGCAGTTTCCAGAACCACAATGTGATCAGATTACAGTGGTGCAAGCCCTTTTCATGTCACACTCTTACACGGGCTCGAGGTCCAACTTGCCAGGAACAAAGCAGCACCTGCTGTCGTTTAAAGGAGATTCTTTTTATTTTGAAATAATTACAGACTCACGGGAGTTGCAGAGACCGAGGGTACGAGGTCCCGCGCAGATTTCTCGTCCGTACCATCTGTAGTGTCCTCTGTAACCGGGCCACGCACACCGCAGCCAGGCACGCACCGTGCAAATGCTGTGCCCAGTCCTCTGATGCTCGTCACACGGCAGGTCCCGCAGCCACTGTGAGCTAGCCTCGGGTCTCTTCTGTGGTCACAGAAGTCTTCCTCCTGCTGGTCTCTGTGGTCTCCCCTCCCACCTGCCTCCCGCTGCAGTACCCTCACCCCTGCAACCAGGAATCTGTTCTCCATCTCGGCAATGTTGTCGTTTCAAGAATGTTACATACATGGAGACACACTCTGTGTGACCTTTTCAGATCGGCTCTGTTCACTTGGCGTGATGCCCTGGAGGCCCAGCCAGGGCGTTGTGCAGATTGATGGTTATTTTCATTGCAGAGCTCGTCCCACCGTCTGGCTGGGCCATAGTCTGCTTGGCCATTCATCTACCGTAGGGCACTCTGGTTGTTTCTAGCTTGGCTGTTCCGGGTGAAGTTGTCAGGGTAGCTGTGCACAGATTTTCCCGTGGACACAGGTATCGGCTTCTCCGGGATAAATGCCCGGGAGTGGAATGCCGGGTGGTATGGTCGCCGCACGCCCTCGTGTGAGACCGACAAGCTGCTTCCTGGACTGGCCGCTCTGGTTTGCATTCCCACCAGCTGTGGACGAGGGACCCGGCTTCCCCACGTCCTCGCCGGCATTTAGTGTTGTCGGTACTTTTACTGCAGCCGTTCTGACGGCTGTGGTCTCTCACATGGGCTATTTGCGTGGCCCTGATGGCTGATGATGTCGCCCCCTCTGCATGTGCTCACTTCCCATCCGTGTCTCCTCTTTGGCGAAAAGTCTCATGTCCTTTACCTGTTTTCTTACTTGGCTTGTTTGTTTTTTTGCCATTGAATTTTGAGCATCTTTTAAAGATTTTATTTATTTATTTATTTATTTGAGAGAGTGAAAGCTTGAGAGCTCACAGAGGGACAGAGGGAGAGGGAGAAGCCGACCCCTGCTGAGCAGGGAGCCTGATGTGGGACTCCATCCCAGGACCCTGAGATCACGACCTGAGCCACCCAGGCGCCCCTCGAGCCTTCGTTGCAAAGTCAAGCCGTGAGTCCTTTGCTCTACGGGTGGCTTCTCACAGTGGTAGCTTGTCTTATAATCCATTTTGACTGCTTTCTTTTCTTTTTTTCCACTGGAGCTCATGAAGCTCTGGACATTTCGGACTGCGAACACTGTGCCTTCCTGCCCAACGGTCCTTCCTGCAGGGTCTCGCCAATAACTTGGAACCTGTGCCGAATTTGGTTTAAAGCAGTGGGCGGCATGCTGCATCGAAAGTCATTCACTGTTTTCTCCAGTAGGTTGTTTGAAGGTGTAAGCTGGGTTATCGGATGGGAAAACGTTCTTCAGAGCTGAAAATACCTCCGAGACCCGCCCCCCCTGTGTTTGCGTGAGAGACGGTGACGTGAGGGAGGCAGGCGCTGCAGCCTCGTTGTCATCTGCAGAAGGCCCACGGCCACTGTGCGCGTGTCTGCAAACCCACGTAGCTGCCCAAGGGAGCACGGGCAGAGGCAGGTGCACTGCATGCCGGCAGCGTGAGGGGACGCTGGCCGCTGCCAGCACTGTAGAAGGCCTGGGGCTGACTGCGTTTCCACAGCTGTGCGTGTGGCATTGCTCTAGGGGCTGCCCGGGCCGGGGGGGGGCGCCCCAGATATGTCAGTTCCCCTCCGGCCCAGGGCCCTCCTCTCCATGCGGCCAGCGCAGGGCGGGTGCAAGCGTCCTCTGCCGGCCTCTGCACCTTTACTGCTGGGAAGGCCGTCTCCGGGGGGAGCGTGGGCGTCGGGGCAGCGCCCCTCACTGGGCCGGCCCCTCACACCTGCAGGTGCGCACGTGGTGTGGGCCACACGCACGAGGGTTGCGTTGTGTCATGCTGAGCAGAGCGTTCTTGTTAACAATGCAAGTTTTGGGGAAGAGAAATCTAAAGCCTCGTGCGTTGCTGGTGGGAACGTGAGGTGCTGCAGTTGCTTTGAGAGACCGGTGGGTCCTGATTGTCAAACATGGAGCCGACACGTGAGCCAGCAAGTCCGCTGGGAGGCACACACAGGAGAAACGGAAGCCACGTTCACACAAAAACTAACGCAAACGGGCACAGCAGCTCCGCTCACAACAGCCAGCAATGGGGACAGCCCAAGGGTCCACCGAGACACGCGTGGACAGACGGAACGTGGTCCATCCACACAAAGGAGAATACTCAGCCACAAAAAGGAGTGAAGCAGGGACGCACGTGACCACACGGATGAGCCTTGAAGACACGATGCTCCGCGAGAGAAGCCAGATGCCCCCAAAACCCCCACATGTTGTATGATCCCAGTTACAGGAAATGCCCAGAATGAGTGGTTGCCGTTGCTGAGGGCTGGGATGCGGTGGGGGCAGGGGCAGTGAACGCTAATGGGCGCGAGGTTTCCTTGCGGGGAGATGAACGTGGTGGCTGTGGTGCGGGCTACACGGCTCTGTGGTCTGGGCGCTCGTGGAGGTGAGTCCACGGCCAGAGGGAGAGGGTCCTGCGCTGAGCCCGAGCACGTGGACGCTGCTTCTGAGGAGCCCTGGCGGCGCGTGCCGGGTGTGAGCCCTCCTCCCTGCCCCCACCCCCAGTGTGTGCAAAACCGAGCCTGTGGTTACTGTCGGCCCCCAGGGGCCTCTGGCTGCGGAGGGCGTTCCCAGGCGTGGTTAGAGTCCCCGGGAGCCCTCGAGGCACAGAGCCCCGCGGGCCGCGTTGGGTGCAGAGGTGGGAGAGGCTGCAGGAGCAGTGGCTGTGAGCCTTCTGCCCTCCTGATGACCCCCGAGGGCTGTCCAGGGGCCAGCGGGGCGGCTGCTGTGCCCAGGCGATGGCGAGATCTTCGCTTCTCACAGTCTTCCAGAAATCCGTTCTTGGAGCTGGCAGCCTCCCCCAGGCCCTTCCTCCGACTCCTTTTCTAACCTCTTTGGGCTGTGGGCATGTGCCTTTTGTTTTATTTCTGCCTGGGAAGATGAAGGTCAAGGCCAGGGGGCCCCACGCCCACCCACTCTCATCCCCAGGGTGCACTTGGTCCTGGTCTCGTGACTTGAAAAAAAATTAATTAAATTGGAGAATCTTAATTTCTGTTATTATTTTCTGGTTTTATTAATTTTGATCAGAGTAAGACTTATACTGTTTATCTCTTTCGAGTCCCCAGGGCTGGCGTCAGGTGTGGGCAGGGCCCTCCAGCCTGGCCCCGGGGGCGCCCTCAGCTCCACCGGCAGGTGCTGGTGTGCACGTTTGCCCCTCGGACATGTCCTGGTGGCGGTGGCGGCGGGGCTCAACGCCGGTCACCCTGGGGGGCGCTGTCTGTGGGACGCCCGGGGAGGTCACTGCTGGACGTGACACACTCAGTCAAGAAGGAACGAAACTTCCCCTCGAATCCCAAATCACCAAGTTCAGAATCAATTAGGCTGACCCAGTGCCACTGATCTTGGACTCAGATAATGATTTTTCCAAAAGATTTATTCAGCCAGCAGCATTTAATTCACTGTCTACTAACCTAATTAAAGTGTGCCTCCTTGATTCCCGTCCTTATCCGCGCCTGGCCTCTTGGGTGGTGAGGCCCTTGGGCCTGGTTCCCGGGCCCTCCTCCTGGCCCCGCGTCGCCGCTAGCCCACTCGCCCACCTGTCTGCAGGGAGGGCTTTGCAGAGAGCTTGACCTAGGGTTTCTCCCCAAAGCCCCGCCCTCGTCCTCTCACCAGCCCAGCAGAGGGAACATGTGGCCGGGATGGCCAAGGTGTCCACTGGACTCCAGGTCCCCTCCCTAGGACCCCCTCCCAACCTTATGCTCCCGTGGGCACTTAGCTGGGGTCTGCCTCTGGGGGCCGCCCTTTCTGGGAGGAAGATCCGTTGCTTTTGGAGAGTTTTAAAAGGGTCTGAGACTCCAGGGTCTGCACCACGGGCTCTGCTGTCAGCCTGGTATCCTTTTGCCCAGAATGGAGATGGTGCCACTGTCCTAACCTCCCCAGGCTGTGGAGAGCTGTGGAGCCAGGCAGCCCTGGAGACAGGGGCACAGTGGGCGGAGAGCCGTGGGGCCAGGCAGCCCGGGAGATGGGGGCACGGCGGGGCCTCCAGCGGGGACAGAGCTTGTCAGGGCTCCGAAGCAGAGGTGCCCTTCTCTCCCCACCGTGCCTGGCACTGCCCTGTAGGCTGCAGAGTCAGGGTCTGGGGGCCACACGCCTGGCCTCTCTGGGGCTGAGAGCTTTCTGGACTTGCCCTGTTTAACATCCCCGCAGCCAACCAGGGTTGGCTGCCCCCTCCATGGGGGAGAGCAAGCTCAGACGGGTTCACTGTGCATCTGGGTACCTGGCTGGTGCGGATCCACTGAGGATCCTGACCATGGTCTCCCTCCCAGCCTCCGTGCTGTCCAGGTCTGAGGAACGTCCTGCAGGAGGACATGAGGGGCTGTGACACCAGGTCAGCCATGATGGTACAGCCCCAAAAAGCCCCGAGAATGGGGCCTCTCCCTGGAGTCTCCCCAACCTCCCTGCTCTCTGGCCCCATGACCAGAGACCCTGGGCAGGGCCAGGCTGTGGGGTCCCCCACGGCATTGACATGGCAGGGGTGGCCTGTGCTGGGGACAAAGCACAGGCAGGCAGGAGCCGCCACTGGGAGGGGCTGCGGTGAGCTGCCCACTTAGCATCAACGCCCGTGCTGTGGGTGGCCTGGGGCTCCAGCCCAGCCGGGCATGGACCGTGCTGGACATGGCCCTGTGTCCCCACCTTGGAGTGGAAGTTGGAGGCCCCATGCATCCCTCAGCAAGGCCCCTCAGTGGCTGGGTCCTTGTCAGCATTTGGCAGTGGCCCACGTGGTCTTGGAATAAGAGGGGCTCCCACCCAGGAGCCACGTTGTCCCCAGGGAGTGGTGGCCACAGGGGACGGGGGCAGCCAGGCCCTTGGGGCATTTCCACTGGGCTCTGGATTAGGTGTGAGTGATGCAGTGTGTGGTCAAGCCTAGGTGTTCGGAAGCTCAGCGGCCCTCTGGCCCCTGCTGCTGGAGGCAAGCAGGGCCCCAGAAGGGGAGGAAGCAGGGGCTCGAGTGTCCTCAGGAGGGGAGGCAGCAGCTGGAGGGTCACATGCAAGGCGTGGCCGTGGCTGGGAGCTCAGCTCTAGGGGCCAGCAAACCTGGGCAGGAGGGCCTGGAAGGTGAATGGCTCTGGGGACGATGAGTGTTCAGGGGTCCACTCTGGCAGCTTGTGGGAAAAGCTCCCACTGTCTACTGCACTAGCCTGAGCAAGAGGTAGCCCTCGAGTCAGATGGAGGCCAGGAGCTACCAAGGGTGGCTGTGGTCTCACACAGTGGACCCTGGTTACTCCTAGGGCCAGTCCCTCCTGGGGACATTGCCAGGGGCCATGGCAAGGGGGGTAAGGCTGAAGTGCCAACCTGCACGCACACTTGAGCTCCACTTGGAGATGGTCCTGTATGTGGGGCAGGCTCTGCGTCTGTTTTGCCAGCACTGAGGCACCTGTCTCCAGGTGAGATGGGGAGGCAGCCTGGCTTCCCTTCCACAGCAACAGATGCTGGGTGCCAACGAGGTGACCCAGGCCCCTGCCTGGGACTTGGAGGGCTGTGTTAGCACACTGGTCTTATGAGGAGCTCTGGAGAGAGAGCTGTCCTGTCCCCATGGAGGCGGGGTTGTCACTGCTGGGTACCGTGTGGGCCTGGGCACTTCTGAGACCCTTGGTCGTCCTGTCCCTGTCACTGGGCTGGACTGGGATGTCCAGTCCTGGGTGGGGCCAGCCCCCTGTTTAGGGGAGTTATAGTGGATGCCCTTTCCCTGGGGGTGAGACAAGCCAGGCCTCCCTTTGGAAGGTTACTGCTGCTGATGCCCCCCCCCCCACCCTGTGCACTTTTACTTCAGCAGAGGAAATGGGGGTCAATCCTTCCATGCCTGCTTGCTCTGTGACCTCAGGCAGTTGCTCAACCCTCTCTGAGCCTTGGACTCCGAATCTATAAACCGGATGAAGACCCTCTTCCCGACTTAACATCCTGGGGGTGGGGTCCTCACAGGACCAGGAGGAACCAGGAGGGCCACATGCTAAGTGCATGCGGCCTACACACCTGATGGGGTCCTACCGCAGCGAGCATGGCCATCTGGCACTGCTGGCTCTGGGTCACATGCCTGGGCTGTGCACATGCACATCCATGTGTATGCATGTGTGTGTTGGCATGTCTCTGTGCATGTGTGCACATGTATATGCCCGTGTACACGGATATGCATGCATGTGTGTTTGCCCATGTACATGGATATGCATGTATGTGTATATGTCCTGCACACGGATACGCGTGCATGTGTATAGGCTCGTGCACATGGATACATGTGCATGTGTATGTGCCCGTGCACATGGATACACATGCATGTGTGTGCCCGTGTACACGGATATACGTGCATGTGTGTGTGCCCGTGCACACGGATACACGTGCATGTGTATACGTCCTGCACACGGATATGCGTGCATGTGTGTGTGTCCGTGCACACGGATACACATGCATGTGTATGTGCCCGTGCACACGGATATGCGTGCATGTGTATTTGAAGGCATGCATGCATGTGATGCGTGTTTGTACGTATGCACGCACGTGTGGGAGTGTGTGTTTGGATATGCGCATGCACTCATCTGTGTATGCATATGTGTGTGTTTGGGTGCATGTGTGTGTGTTCATGTATATGTATGTGCAAATGTTGCATGTGCACGTGCTCCGGTGAGCCCTTCTGCCTTCACGATGGCCTCCGCTTAGCGCTAGGGTCTACACCACGCATAGCAGGCACCATGGGTGCTGACGCTGGGCTCCTGGGGCCTTTTTCCTGGGGAACCAGCGTGTGCAGAGCTCACACACCAGTGCGCGTTCCTTGGAGGAAGAACAGACAGGCCTTGAATATACGGCCCTGAGCTGGGAGTGAATAACATTAGTACCCCTGGCGAGGCGGCAGGGTCATAAACATTTAATCTCCACCAAAGGGCAGAATGAAATATTGTTTGATATCATTTTTAATAAAGAGAATAAATTAGGCCTAACTACCAGACGCGTCTTTAACTGACGGTCACCGCTCAGCATGCAGCTCAAATTGGCCAGCAGACGCCTGAGGGGTCGGTCGGGGGCCCATCCACTCCCGTGACTCTGGGCTGCCCCCAGCGCCCCGCGCTGCACCTGCCTGGACAGCTCCGTCGGGGGCCGGGAGTGGAGGCTCGGGAGTGGTCGCTGTTCTTGCGTCCTGCGGCCTGGGTCACTTCTCCGTTTGTTCCTCTTTCTCACTCAGAGAAACCCTTGCCACGATGTCGCGTTATTTCTTCAGTAGCGGATGAGAAACTCCGTATTCAGCAGAAAGCGATGCTTTCTCGCCCGGGAAGGGAGGGAGTTAGGAGCTGCACCCCTCCTCCCGGCACCACGCCCACTGCAGGGCTCGCGGAGCGCACAGCATGATGGGACACCCGCCAGGAACACGCGTGGCCCCAGCCCCCTTACTGTGGCACAGACCAACCCCCATGGTGGGATGGGCCCCGGCCGGCCGGGGGAGGCCCGGCACGCACCCAGGTCGGCTCCAGGCATGCGGCATCCAGGGTCAGCTCCTGGTTTATTTTTACACCCGTGGCCTCTTCATGTGGGCGGAGAATGCAGTTAGGACACAGTGGAATGTTCGACTGTGTTCTGCGGGAGTAAAACAACTCTCGAATTTACTTTGTTCAGAACGGGGTGGAAATATCAAACATGCTGAGACCCCCAGGCTGGGGCTGCATGATTCTGGCACATCTGGATTGTTAGGACTTGCACTGAGCCCCCTCTGTGGTCTTTGTGGGGGGGGGCTCCAGTCGTCCCGCAAGTCCCCGAGTCTGGTCCGTGGGGGCCTGAGTGCAGTCTCAGGTGCTCTGGGTGGCGGGAAGAGAGCTGCCTCTCTGGGGGCTGGCGGGGTCCTCGCTTCGCATGTCAGTGGGTTTTTACGAACCCACGTCTTCGTGCGCACACGCGGAGTGTGATTCCAGCGCCTCCGGAGGGAAAGGAGAGAGCGTTGGTGCTATTCCGGGCGTACAGATGTTTATTCTCCCCCCGCTTCCATGGCTGTCTAGCCGGTGACGGCATAAATAGGACGTGTCTCCTCACCGTCTCCGTGAGCTTTTGTGCTCCGGGACAGCAGCCTATTACGATGTCACGCAGTGGGACAGTAATAACCGCCCGCGAGGGAAGAGGCGCGCTGTGTGCTGCGGGGACGCTCGCTCTTGACGGGCCCAGGGTGGGGGCCTCCCTGCGCCTGGAGTTCGAGACCCAGAGTGGGGCCCGGCGCAGGGGCCTCTGTCCGACAGCCCTGGCAGCAAAGGGCAGGGACCTCAAGGGTCAGGGGGTCAGGAGGTCATCATGAGGTCACCACCATGTTGCATTGGACAATCTACTCTCCCTGGACACAGAAGTTAATTAAAAAGTCTTATAGTGCATTGGGAAGAGAAGGGAATGTTCTCAACTGGACGAAGGGGGGCGCACGAATGCTGGCCTCCCCGCGCTGTCAGGAGCGGCTCAGGGCAGCTCGCGGGGGACCGAGGGGCCAGTGCCGGAGCGCCAGACACAACGGCCCTCGGCAGACGGGACACTGAGCATGGGGACGGGGTCAGCCCGAGGGCGGTCTATGAGGTTCCTGGATTCAAGACAATAAACACAAATCCGCCGTGTTTTACGTACTGACAGCAGAAAGGAAGACAAGAAAGACAAGAAACCCATTTACAGCAGACATCCACACACGAGCCACAGCAGAGTAAGTGTACCGGGTGGCACCCACTGACGGAAACACGGCGCCCCACACGGAGGAATTACAATGTAAGCAGACGCCGGGAAAAACCGCACCCGTGGGACGGAGGGGACGATGTAAAGGTGACAATTGCCCTCAATTTATCTGTAGATTCAAATCCAACGAAAATCCCACCTGGAAGGGGTGCGTGTGCGACAGAGACAGAGAGACGGGGGAGACCGACTTTCCCAGCTGCTTTTGAAATGGGTGCAGAAGGTACAAAAAGCCCAGAATGGGGCAGACGTCCATGAGGACCAGACAGGAGGCTGGTTCCAGAGATGGCACCGCCTGTCAGGGGTGGAGTGGGCGTGACAGGCTCGTGGCGCAGGGAGCAGGTGGGCGGGTCCACGCACCTGCCCACAGAGACACGGCACCGAGGGAAGCTGATGCCCACACAAAGAAGTTAAATTTGTCTCTGCCTCACACACAAATCAGCTCCAGGCGGATGATAAACTTATGTGAAGAGCAAAACTACAAAACATCTAGGGACAGCACAGGAAACCGTCTTAATGACCCCACGATAGGAAAAGATTTCTTAAGCAAGAGCCCATAAAGCATTAGCCGTAAGTGAAAATGTTGACAAAATCGTCTACATTAAAACAATTTTGTTCAGCAGAAGATACCGCAGAACGAAGATACTGTAACTCGTAAGACTGACAAGTCAAAACCAGAAGGTGAGGACCTGCTGGTCAGTAAGAAAAAGACAGCCCCACGGCAAAATGGGCAAAACCCTTGAACGGTGTTGTCCGTCCGCAAGAGCAAAAGCAAGGGGCGCGCAGACGTGACCAGATGTCCCGCCCGGCACGCAGGTAGAGCAAGTGTGGACTGCCGTGGGCGCCCTCCCCGGCCCGTCCAGTGTCCAGGGGCGGGCGGCAGGCCGAACATGCAAGGGAACCCGGCACACCCAGCACAGGGCTCCGCTCGTGCCTGCAAAGCCCTGGCAGCTACCCAGGCGTCCGCCAGCGGCTCATTCGTGAACGGCAGCGTGGGCACGCCATGGAGCGCTGCACCGCCGTGGACCGGGGAGGTGCCATCACCCACCCTCACGGGAATGGACTTTAGAAAGAGTGTTCGGTGAAAGAAGTCAGTCACAGAATCACGTACCAAGAGAGATTCCATTTATAGAGAATTTTAAAATGCTTTATTTAGGGAGCATATACATGTAAAACTACCAAAGAAAGTGGGATCCAGCCGTTCCGCTTCCGGGTTATGTCCGCGAGGATGGAGAGCGGGGACTTGAGGAGACGCGTGCGCGCCCATGTTCACTGCAGCTCTATTCACAACGACCAGGACACGAAGCACGCGTCTGTGAGCAGATGAATGAGCACAGTGTGGTCTATACGTCCACACGACGGAAGACTACCCGAGCTTAAAAAGGAAGGGCATTCTGACACGTGCTACCACGTGGATGGACCTCGAGGACGTCTTGCTGAGTGGAACAATCCAGTCAGTAAAGGACAAGTACTGCATGAGTCACTCACGTGAGGGACCCAGAGCCGTCCCATTCCTGGGACAGAAAGTGGACGGTGGGCGCCGGGCCTGGGGGAGGTGGGGGTGTCCGTGTTTCATGGGAACAGTGTGTCCGTTTGGGAAGGTGAGAAAGTTCTCGAGAGGGATGGGAGGGTGCCATGCAACCATATAAATGTAGTGATATCACCGAACTGTATGTTTAAAAACGGTTAAGATATACATTTCGTGTTGTGCGTTTTACTACGATTTTGTTAATTGAGGGGAAAAGAAAGTGCGGGAACAATGGTTAAAAACACAGGTGGACGTTCTGTCTGGGGTGAGGGCAACATTCTCTTTCTGATCCTGGATGTTCGACTCGCAGTTCCTTTAAAGTGTGTACTTTCTACAGACTCACCCGCGATAGACAGTTCGTGATCCGTGGTGAAACGTTACAGCGAGCGAGGGGAGCCCACCCCGCCGTGCGGGCTGGTCTTGGTGAAATGAGCTGGCCCTGAAGTCCTCGGGGAAGAAGCGACAAGCCCCGAGAGGAGCTCAGTGCCGCCTCCTGCTGAATTCCAGCCCTGCACGCGGGGTCCGGACACAGTGTTCTTGGCGGTCCTGGGACAGGAATGGCAGCCTCAGCACCTGGCTGCCCACTTGCATCTTGGACGTGGAAAATTCGCTAGTTTCTCAGATTTTTCACGTGACGAGATATTTCTCCGAGGAAATGACAGCATATGAGAGCCAGGCGTTGCTGTTTTTTCTTCTGGGAATATCATTGTTGGTTTTGTTTTGTTGTTTTTTGTTTTTTGTTTTTTTTTAAGATTTATTTATTTATCTGAGCAAGAGAGTGAGCGGAGGGGGTGTGTGGAAGGGGCACAGAGAGAGAATATTCGAGCAGAATCCCGCTGAGAGTAGAGCCTGACGTGGGGCTCAATCTCACGACCCTGAGATCATGGCCTGAGCTGAAACCAGGAGTCAGGTGCTCCACGGACTGCGCCCCCCCCAGGCGCCCCTGGGAATACCGTTTTCTGCTTACGTTCTGAACTGACGGCAATCCAGAGGCAGAGAGAAGCCTGCTTGGTGAACGTGCGGCCTCTGAGGGCTCTGCTCTCCACGACCGGCGTCTGCCGGGGGGTGGCTGGCCCCGCGCCACACATCGGAAACGAGGCTCCAGGTTTACAAAAGCAGATCGTCCAGGACCCCCCACAGCCCTCTGCACCCCCCGTTTCCCTGTAACCAGTGCCCGCCCTGCCTGTTACGTTGTTCCAACCGCTGAGCAACATCGATACTCTGTTACTGAGTGAAGTCTCTAGGTTCCCTGGGGTTCGCTCCCCGGGGTGTACAAGCCTGGGACCGTGTCCACGCTCATGCCAGTGCACGGAGAAGTCTCACCGCCCTGAAGTCCCCCGCACTCCACCCGCTCTGCCCGACCCCCACCTCTGTCCACCGCGATCTCCTCAGTTCGGCCGTCGGCAGGCCGTCGTATGTGGGAACCCTTCAGGCTCTGCCTGCCACACTGGCTCTCCCCTCCCTCAGCACCGTGCACGGAAGCGTCCTCCATGGCTCTTCATGGCGTGAGAGCTCATTTCTTCATAGTGCTGAGTGTTCCACTGTTCCTGGGCTTAACCCAGGCAAACGAGGCTCGGGGACCAGCTGGTCAGCACGGACGGGGCCGGCTGCCCCCAGGCTCTGACCCGCCTCTCACTCACAGCCCTCACTGCCCTGAGGACACGCAGCTCCTTTGGTTTGAAGGTCTAGCTCACATTCTCTTGGTGGACCACCATTTCCTTTGGGATCTTTGGGCAGAAATATTTTGTGTCTGTGTCTCTGCTGGCTGAAGGTCCTTGAGCAAGCGAGGGGTCCACCTCAGCTGTCTGTGACGGGGAGGGTCCACCTCACCCACCTGTGATGAGGAGAAGCCCTGATGGTTTGGAAGTATCTTGGGAGGCTGAGGCTCTGGGGAGGCACCAGCGGTCCATTCTGAAGTGTTTTATTTTGTGGTGGCTCTGCTAGCTTCACCCAAGGGTTGCCCACAAGCCCATAGAGCTCTCTCCCCCATGAGATCGGCGGGTGAAGGAGGATGTGGGCTCACGAGGCCCCAGGAAATCAGTCCTGTGCTCAACAGAGTTGGTGGTCTTCTGCTCTCACCTCCTACATTAATATATATTTTTAAAAGCATAGGGGGTGTCTGGATGGCTCAGTCAGTTAAGCATCTGACTCCTGATTCTGGCCCAGGTCGTGATCTCAGGGTTGTGAGTTCAAGCCCTGTGTTGGGCTCTGCGGAGCCTACTTAAAAAAAAAAATTATGGATAGATAGATATTTTAAAAGGCAAATGCATTAATTCCCACCCCCCCCAACTTATAATGGGCTCTTTCCTGTTACGTTTTCAATTACACCCCATCCCTTTCTCATTAGACAGTAGCCCACGTTCATTAAATGCAGAACTAACTTCCCCCGAGCAAAAAGGGCCCGGTTGCAAAGGGTAATGATTGAATTTTCTTCATCTCAGAGAATTTCATTTCCTATCCTGGGGCAATGGGCCTGTAAAGGAACTCCACTCACATGACTCATTTGTTGAGCGCGGAAGCCTCCCTCCAGGGGGCTGGCTGGGACCCACTGCATGCCAGTCCTGTCTGCAGGACCCGGCTGGGCTCTGGGACCGGGACAGCAGGAGATAACAGTGGGGGCTGGCTTGAACCCCACTCACTTGGGCCCCCTCCCATCAGGTGAGGTCGGCCAATGCACTGCACCCGGCAGGGCCCGTGGGTACACGTGCCCCTCAAACCCTCCCGCGTAGCAGAGCGATGCCTCGGGCCTGAGGCTCACCTATTTGCTTTTTCTTCCTAAACCGCTCAGAACCTGTCTGTCACCTGTGGTCTCCAGGCCCATCTGACTTGAGTGCAGGGAGGAGCGGGGCATGGGCAGGGCCGCTGAGAGCAGGCCACAGGAAACAGTTCTGTGTGTCTCACCGAAACCTCACGAACCCACCGAGCCTGTGGGTCTGTGGCCTTCACGTGGCCTCCACCCCAGCAGCAGCTCTCCTGCTCCTGACTTGGTGTGTGAGCTGTTCACTCACTCGCATAATCTCCTGTGACATCCCTGGCCCACCCAAGACCACAGCCCCAGCCCACGGTGCCGCGTGTGCCTCCCCTGCCAGGACGGCCTCCTTGATCTCCCAGGGCTTCCCCTGATAAGAACACACCTAGCCCTGCCCACGTCAGTCTGCCCTCCCTGACTCAGCTCGGTGTTGTAGCTTCAGCCTCCAGGACCTGCCCTGCCTCTGCATTTTGTTACGTGGCCGATTCTGGGGAGAGGTCTCAGGGCCACAGAGAAGGTCTGGGCATCATCACCCCTGTCCACAGCCTCCTCATCCATAGCTGCTCAGTCCCCCGTGTGGATCACCTCCCTCCCTGCCTCTGCCACCACCTGCCCCAATGCCAGGTGGCATTCACTGGATTGGACATGCAGCCAGCAGCAGGGGACACCAGGCAGAGCTGACCGGGGGGGAGACAAGGTTTGTACAGACAGATCGAGTGAGGCCACGGCTCCCTTAGTAAATGGCTGCTTTGAGTGTGGGGGTCAGAGGGGTTCCTGGGCACATGGGAGTCAAGGAGCGCCCAATGCAGGGCACCCACACGCAGGCTCCCTGCCCTGTGTCAGGAGGGGCGAGGACACACAGGTGCATCTTTAGCCTGCCGAGAGCACCCTCGAATCCGGGAGAGACCGTGTGGGTGAAGACAGGACGCGGGGGAGAGAGGATGGAGGTAGGTACAGGGCGGGCTTGCCGTGGACTAGGGTAGCTGGGGCTGCGTCGGAGCCCCTAGCCCACCAGGCGGGAGAGGCATTTGCTGGTGGGGGACTGGCAGTGGCTGAGGTGCCGTCCGACAGTCTGTCGGTCCGCAGCATGGGTGTCCTGGCTGTGTCTACCCTGAGACAGCGTCAGGGCCTGGTTTGAGGACACAAGACATCATCACCGGGCCGGAGCATTCCCATGAGCCGGGGAGGCCCGGACTCCTCACCGGAGGGTCCACAATCCATCCCCCTGAGCTCCTGTGCCGGGCTCTGCATGCCCAAATTACAGGGTTCGTGACATGACCGTGGGCTGGGGACGGCCACTGTGTCAGTAGTGTGGAATTACTTAGTGTGGAGCCGAAGATGGCGGGTGGGGAGAGGGGCCGGGGGAGGGGCAGGCGGGGTCAGAACTAAGCGCTCTGTTTCCTCCCCTGTTTCTGGCTGGGGTGCTTCTGCCAGGGAAGGCCGCCGTTGGGGCCAGGGTGGCAGATAAAGCACGGGATAAGGTTGGATGGGGTTTCAGAGACACAAGAGGCGCGCCTGTACTATAAGGATGTACTGAAATCCTCGTTTAGCTGGGCACCACCCATTTTCAGTCGCCCACCCTGGCGACCCTCTCAGTAAAGGGGCTGATGCATCGGGAGAGGCCGGCCTCTGCCTCAGTTAACTGGCGGGTGAGGCTGGGGAGGCTGGTCCTGCGGCAGGGGCGGGGTCCCTGGCTCTGCTCCCCGCCGGGAACCCACAAGGAGGAGGGCTGACCAGAGCGGGTAGGTAGGCCCGGAAACTTCTGGGCCAGGCTGGGACCTTGAGAGCCTCGTCTGGACCGCACCGAGCTGTGGGTGTTTCTGGACACTGAAGTGCATGCACGCGGACCTGGGCATGGACCGTGAGCTCCAGGCCAGGCAGCCGGACCCTTCCTCTCCGAGTTGGTGACAGAAGGAGATGTGGTCCTGCAGAAGTTTGTCACCGTCCTTCTGATAAGCATCTGCATACGGTTGGGGTCATACGACACGGGCAGCAAAGCAACAGCCCGTCCTCATCCAACCCCCGAACCGGCGATGATGTGAGCTCACGAGGCACTGGCGGGCGTGGTTAGGGACCTGCAGATGAGAGACGATCCTGGACCCCCGGTCGCCTGACATGACCACAGGGCCCTTGCAAGAGAAAGGGGGCAGGAAAGCCCCAGATAAGCCAAGGGAGCAGAGGTCGGTGCAAAGTGAGGGAGGGGCCGCACAGGGACTGTGGTCTCCAGAAGCTGGGAAAGGCCAGGCACAGTCTCCACTGGGGCTGCACATCTCCCTGCCTGTGAGCCCACACACACACAGTGATGTCTGCACATATGTGCACGCCTGTGCGTGTCCGTTGAGGCCCCGAAGTGCACAGAGCCAGCTGGCCCCCTTCAGTACGAGTCCCCACGGAGGGTTGTAGCCAAACGAACATCCCATGTTCAACAGCCTAGGCCTGGACGGCGCCCCCAGCACCACGAAATACCCGGCCAGAGCTCGACCCCTGCAAACCCGCCCCCTGTGAGCGAGGGTGCTCTCCAAGGCTGGGGGACCCCATTGTGACCAGGAAGGCAGCGTGGCCTCCCTGCAATGGGGGCATTCGTCTGGGCTCTGGGGGGAGAAAGGGTCCAGATCCCTGGGGTCATCACCTGCTACCGGCTTGGGGAGGCACGATCACGGGGTGACGGGCGCACTCATGAGCGCTATGGGGGCCCAGAAATGACGCCCCGGCCGCCCCCGAGACCCCCACTGGCATCCCTTAGTGCCCACAGGCCCACGTCAGCCTTCACATGTGGTCTCAGGAATGGCAGGTAGGGCTGCTTTTCTCTAAACAATAGGACCCCCCCAACCCCGTGCCACGTAGTGCCAGGGCCCAGCAGCCCCTCACGCATGGCGTGTGAACATACGTGTGTATGTGTGTGTGCACATGTGTCAACCTTTTATCCGAAGGAGAGCTTCCCGAACGCAGCCCAGAACACCGGCCAACGCCCCTGAACCGTAGCAGCGGTTGACCGCTGGCACCAGGGCAGAGCGCGGCCGCCCCGCAGCGAGCAGAGCGCCCCATCCTCCCCACGACGTGCGGGCTCAGCCTGTGTCTGTAGACACAAAGGTCGGGTCCCCTCAGAGTCAGGGTGGGTTCTGGTCTCAGGGAGAAGGGGTGGCCCCTGGGCTGCCAGGTGGCGGTCTGCACCCGGTGACCTGGCCCAGAGGGCCCACGGGCCTGTGTGTTGCCCCCACCCTTTGTGGACCCCGTGGGGCCCCAACCAGGGCATGGGGGGGAGCCTTTGTGCAGCGTGGCCTGCACCTCCCCGCCTGGTCCTGCCATGGCCGTGGGGGGCCCACAGCGTGGCCAGCTCCCTCTCCACAGCCCCTGCCCCCGCCTGCTCAAGGTGCCAGTGGCACCCGGTCGGACTCAGGCCTCCACCCCAAATGGGCGTGTTTCAGGCACTGGGGATGGGGAGACCACCGGTGGGTGGGGGGCAGTTTCCTGGGGTCTCTCTCTCTCTCTCTTTTCGTTTTAAAGTTTATTTATAATCTCTACGCCCAACGTGGGGCTCACACTCACCACCGTGAGATCAAGAGTCGCAGGCTCCCCGACTGAGCCAGCTGGGCGCCCCTCCTGGGGTCTCTTACAGGAAACAGCTGACGAGTCCCCTGACACCCCCACAGAAGAGCCTCAGGAAAGCCGGCTGCAACGTGTTCCGAGGGCCTCGCCCAGGGCTACTGGGGACTGAGAGGGCAGGGCCGTTGCCCCACGACCTGGTGTCCCTGAGAGCTGGGGGGGGGGGCCTTAGGAGAGAGGACAGCCCCTCCCAGGACAGAGGCTCAAGGGAGACATCCCCCCGATGGCCTGGTCATCCCCACGGCTGTGTGGCAAGGACTCCAGTGACCTGCAGGGCAGCTGGAGGAGAAGGGGCTGCAGGAGTCGGGGTGGGTGCCGTGTGGGTCCTCCTGCAGTCCCGGCAGGGCCCAAGCTATGGGTGCAGAGGCGGAAAGTAGCTTCTCCAGGGTTGGGGTTTGCAGTGAGCACAACAAAATCCAGGCCGGGAAAGCGCATGTCTGAAGGAGCAGCCTGACCACGTGCCCCAGACTCTGAGCCGGGGGAGGACAGGTGACCAGGCACAGGGTCTGGTGGGATGGGAGGTGGGCTAAGGCAGGACGCGGGACGGGGATGGTGGACGGTGGGGCTGGTGGGCCCTTCTGATCTCAGTGCCACGACGTGCAAGCCAGCGCCTGGAGAGTCCCAGCGAGGCGCAGGCCCTCAGGGTCAGGGAAAGGCCAGGGCGAGAGTCATGCAGGGCCTCCTGCACCGGACGAGGCGGCCTGTGTAGGGGTCTCCCCAGCCAGCCCCCTGCAGGGTGGGCACTAAGCTGGCACCCTGCTGTCAGCCAGGGTGCAAGGGCATTTGCCGAGTCTGGCTTGAATCCTGCTGAGGCGGTGGGGCTGGCTCCAGTCTCATCCGTGGAGGAAGAAGGGGAGGTTGGCAGGTGAGAGGGTGCCGAGGGCCCCTGAGTTGCCACACGGCCAGGCTGGGCCCCGGGTGCTGGCCTCTGCTGCTGGCACCCGGCTCCCATCCTGGTGGAGGAGGAGCTGTGCCACCGACACCCTCCCCCGCGGCTTTCCTCCTCCAACAGCTGACCCAGGGCCGCAGCCTAGGATGGCTGTGGACAAGGTGGCCTTTCAGGCTGGTGACCGAGGGGCTGGCACGGAGGGCCTCGCTCTCTCTGGAGCGCCCGTTTCTCACTGTCGCTGGGGTCTGTGGCCGGTCAGGCCAGCTCTGCAGGCTGCTCGAGCGCTCCCTGCATCCGTGACCTGTGAGCTGTGGGAAATCAAGGCCACTGGGGCCCCCCTGGCCCCCCCCGACACCCACCAAGCATTGCAGTCCTGTGCTGAGTGTCCTGGGGAGGCTCCAAGGGCTGCCCTGCGCCCGGGGAGCTGCCTCGCCCGGCACAGAGGCCTCAGAGCCACGGCACATCCAGGACCCGCTGCAAACGTAACCGCGTGTGCAGGAGGGGCCGCCGGAGAGCAGAGCCACTAATGAGGTTGGTGGGAGGGTGGCCTCGTCTCATTAGCTCCGGCGGGCTGAGTCTGCCAGGGAGGAGCGATGAAGGAGATTGCTTTTTTTTAATTACTCTGTTAATTGATATAAAACAAAAAGGACTCAGATTAGTTGCATGCAATTAGCAAATTAATTCTCGGCAATTACAGACTTAATAATGGAGCGGCTTGGTGGTCACATGTTGGGCTCTGCGGCTTATCGATCGTGTTTCTCTGAGAGAGAGATTTATGGAGAAGGCATTACAGGCAGAGGCGGAGTGCGCCTGCAGAGGGCCCCTCGGTGAGGCGTTGCCCCCGCCCCCGCGGCTGGCAGCTCCAGCCGACCCGGGACGTTCCAGGGCTCCTGTGTGGGGCCGGGTAGAGGCAAGGCCCGTGCGTGTGCCTGCGGGTTGGGGGTGGGGGACGCTGCGGCCGTGGTTGTCTTCGGGGTCCTGCCTCTGCCCACATCTACCACACACAGCTCCGCTTGAACGCAAAAGGGCTGGAGGCCTCAGACCGGATGGCGGCTGGGCACGCGGTACATGCCCGTGTGCGCGTGTGCGTGTGTGCCTGTGTGTGTGTGTGTGTGTGCCCGTGTGTGTGCCCTTGTGTGTGCGTGTGCACGTGTGGTCAGGGCCGGAGCCGCTCAGCCCCCGGAAGCGCTGCTGGCCCAGCACACCCCGTGCCCGGGTGACCACCTGCCAGGTGTAACGTGCTGGGTCAGCTGTCCCCAGGGTACAGGCGACAAAGGGATATTGCCTGCAGAGGTCATGGTGCTGGGGGTGGACCCAGACTGAAATTTGGACCCTGCAACCGCCCGGCAGTAACCTCCGGGCCTTCACGTCGCTGTCTGTGAATGGGACGATGCCCCCGTGTCTGGCCGTGTGAGTGCTGACATGTGGGATGGGGTCTGCTCAGCAGGGACGGCGTCCCCTCTGCCTCCTCATTGCTGTTGCAAATCGTGGGCAACAAAGGGTAGGCACTCCCATCCCTTCCTGCCATAGCAGCTGTGGGCCTGACCCGGCCACTCCCCGGTCAGTAGAGGCCCTCCTGCCGTCCCCAGGCCATGCCCCCTCCCGCAGAAATGGCCACCCTCCCGCCACCCCCGTCTTCCAAGGTCTGTTCTGCTCCCCAAGCATCCGGCCGGAGCTCCAAGAAGAATCCCCGCATTCTTCCAGGTTCCTTGCTGTCCATGGGCTGTTGGGCTCTCAGCTTAGGTGTTCCCTCTTCTGGGAAGCCCTCCCTGACTGCGTTCCCCTGCCAGGCTGAGTGGGCATGTGACCCTCCACGAGGCTGCCCATGTCCAGGGTGGGGGTCAGTCAGCGGCTCGGCTGGCCCTGTGCCGCTGCCCTGCACAGATCCGCCATGGCCGGGAGCCCCCTGCTCTCCATATGCACTGGGTGAGCAGGTGGGATCCCAGCACCAGCCGGATTTCCCCCAAACCCCCAAAGCAGGAAGCACCCCGCACCCAAGGAGAGCCCAGCGGCCTGTTCCAGGCCCCCAGCCATGGTGGGCACTGGCTGTCCTATAGACCGAAAACTGAGAATAGCAGGAAAGTGTCCCAGGGGCACAGCCCCCAGGTGGGGGTCACTACAGCAGCCTGGAGGGGGGCCTGGGCCCCAGACACCCTTTTCCCTGCGGGAGCCACGCTGGACCCAGTGTGAGGGGTGGCGCCCACTCCCCCACGTCTGGAGGAATGCGGCCCCGTCTATACCCGTGTGTGTGACTGCACGGCCTCACCGGTGACTTTCCCAGGACACCTGTCGTTACAGAGAATGACGCGCTAACTGCTTCCAGATGCCGAGCCTGTCTGGCAAGCGCGGTAATCCCACAAGTTGTGGGCTATTACGTGGCGGAAGGTCGACGGCTGCTGTGGGATGAGAGCGCGTATGCCACGGAGGCAGAGCTTCCTAACGGCCAGGCGTTCGGCATTAACTCAGTCCCAGGGACCCATAGTTTGCGTCCCTCAGGCTGTGGGGACGTCGCTGCCGCCATCTGTGATGAGAGCTGCGTGTGGGAGCCCAGGGCAGATCCGGCCGCATCGTTGGGGCTGCTGCGGATGCGGGGAGTGTCCCTCTCCGTCAGGACACTGTTCCGTGCGGTGGCTTTCTCTCTGGGCTGCTGTCCCCGCCTGGCCACCCCCGCGTCTGTGGTGTCCCCTGACACAGGCTCCCTCGGGCTGTAGGTGCTCAGACAGTTGTCGGCCTGCAGCCCTGGCACCAGGTGGACAGCGAGCTCAGCCCCGGGCAGGCAGGTGACACCAGTGCCAAGCCAGTGCCCACCGCCCAGGCCCAAAGCCTCCCGGAGGAGCGGTGCCCGGACAGGAGCCGGGTGGCCTCTGCTCTCCTCCTTTGTCCTCTCCCTCCATGAGGCAGGAGTCAGGCTGACCGTGCAGCTTCTGTTTCTGCAGCGTTGACCAGGTCCCAGGCGAGGGGGCTTGGTGTCCCTCTTTGCTGGGCAGACCACCCCCCTCAGAACTCCCTCTCTGCTCCTTTCTTGGAAGCACCGGCTGGATTGCGTGGACGCTGACATTTCCCCTGCAGCCCGTGAGAACGGGCAAGGGGTTCGTCCTCCTCCCAGGATACTGCCTTTACCTCAGCTGCACACACACATTTAACTAACTGACCTTCGGTGAACAGCATCGTCCACTCCGAGGGCCCGTTTGGTCTCCATCTGCCCGTCGGGGAGACCACACGCAGAGATGCTTGCCCCGCGTGTGGTCGGGAGGTCACCGCGTAGGCGCACTCCACGCCCTCGGCCCGCGCACCACGCAGGTACCCGAGTCTGCTGTCACCAGGAGGGAGTGTCCTCTCCTGAATTATCCACATGGGGGTCGTGATCAGCTCTGATCGGACTCCTTGCCTGTGGGTCACGGGAAAGGCGGTGGCGGCCCAGGAAGGAGGGAGGTGTCTGCCTGAGGCTCTGGGCCTCCTCTCCTGGAGGCTGGGGGGCTCAGGGGGGCATCTGCTGTGGCCACCCAGCCACAGACAGTCCCTGGGAGTGGCCAGAAGCCAGGAAGAGAGGACGAGGGGCTGTCTGCACCACGGGAGGCTCTCCATGGAGAACATGGCCCCATGTCCAGGTCTTGCTGACCCACTTCCCCTGTCTGTGGGTGTTCAAGTTTAAAAAGTTCCCTGAGACAGGGGCACTTGGCCCAAATGAGCAGATGCCGGTGGAGGCCAGTGTCTGCGAGGGGCCTGGAAGCCAGAAGATGACCCTCCCCAGAAACCCTGTGAAAGGGACTTTGTTTGAAAAAAAGGTCTTTGCAAATGTAATTAAGTGAAGGATCTCTACGGGGACAGCCTGGATTTAGGGTGGATCCCAAACCCAGTGACTGATGTTGTCTTTAGAGATCAGCGGAGGGAGATCTGAGACACACAGACTCCATGTGAAGGTGAATCAGAGGTGAGATGATTGTCTACAAGCCAAGGATGCCAAGCACGGCAGCAGCCTGGAGCAGAGCGTCCATCAGAGCCCGAAGGAACCTGTGACACTGGATTTCTGACTTCTGGTCTGGCAGAGCTGAGAAGAGATTTCAGGAGGCTTTAAGCCTCTTGCTCTGTGTCCTTTGTTACTGCAGCCTCGGGAAGCTAACTCAGGGGCTAGGTGAGCAGGGGTGGAGATCCCGTCTGTGCCCCTTTCCCCAGCCTGCTCCCCGTCTGTGTGCATCCCGGCTGGCTGCTCACAGAGGTTGGGTCCTGGGCGATATCACACATTCCCTAAGAACGCAGGTGGACCTGTGGTTAGATGTCACTTCTCCACCTCAAAGTCATCTCCCTTTGAGAATTATCAGCCATCGTGGGCCGTTCACAAAATGCTGCAAATACCGTCTACGACTTGCAAGCAAACACATCATTAGCCTGTCAGCCAAAGGCAAGGCTGCTTACCCAGCTAGTTTACTCCAGCCTGTGCAGGGGAACATGTAGGAAACAAAGCACCATTTCCGTGTAATGATACCTGTATTTGGCAAAGTGCCCAACTCTGTGGAGATCCAAACAATTTACAGGTTTGTTTACTTTCCTCTTTGCACATTTAAATTGAATTCTTGGGGCACCCATGTGAGCTGGAGCACAGGAAGGAAATCGGAAAGCCATCCTTTTTATTCCATCAATGATTATTTATCAGCCCCTACCATGTGCCCACACTGCATCAGCTTGGAGCTACAGCCGTGAACGTGAGAGAACCTGGCTGTGGGAATGGCAGGAACAGGTCTCTGACTGGGGGGTGGGGAAGGATGCCAGCGGGTGAGCCAATAATGCAGAGCAGATAACACCCAAAGGCCCTCAATGAGGTCTCAGCTGGGACGTGATGCCCTTCCTTCCAAGAGGGGACCGAGACATACAGGAGTGATGAGTGCACCCCAGTCTGGTGGGGAGTCACAGCTAGAGCCCTGGTTTCCTGCTGAGTCAGGGGATGCTTTGAGGGGGTACTCTGGCCTTAGAAAAATTATGTCACCCCCCTTCATCCACAACCCTGGGGGCGCCCAAGGAAACAGCAAACTCAGCACCATGGTGTAGGGAGCCTCTGTCCGAGGTGCTGAACACGCCTCCCAGCATCCCCACCCTTTGTGCACCAGACCCTTGGCCGCCCCTGACAGTGGTCTCCTGGGGACTCACCCCTGCAATTATGATACCTGCACAGCCACCAAGCTCCTCACAGGTGTGCTCACCTGGGCGTGGATTCCATTGCAATGATCTCCAAGGATGTTCTCAAACGTCCTTGAAATGTCCCCTGGCATTTCATTGTGTTTAATGAAATGAGAGATGAACGGCTAACAGACTGTGCCTGGCTCTGGGCTACATGGGTGCAAGCAGAAAAGCCCCGGCTGGGCCCCCAGGGTGTGCGTGTTCACCTCTGTGTGTGTGCGTGTGTGTGCGTTTGTCTCTGTGTGTGCATGTGTGCACGACGGGCATGTGTGAATGTGTGTGTGTGTGCGAGCATATGTGTAAGGGGAGGAGGCTCTATCCACGTGGTGCTGCTGAGATGTTGAGCAAGCCATTCCTATGATTGTGGGTAGTTTCACCCTTGGCTCTCTGACCAGAGCTTGCGGAGTCTCGCTGGGAGACCATGATGCTGTTCGAGACCGAGGAGATCATTTTCTTCCCGGCCAGTCTCTGTCAGTGTGCTCAGAATTGCTCCAGTTTCCAAGCCCCAGCCACCCTCAACAAAAATATCTCAAAGGTGATCATGACACCTTGCTTTATCTGCTAAATAGGAAAGAAAGAAAAGGAAAATCCCACTGGAAAGACATATGGAAATTCACCTTGAGATTGTCAGCTCATCAATTACATAAAAATTATTTAACTGCATCTCTCTCGGTTACTTTTTAATTTTTTTAATTTCTATATTTTTAAGATTTTATTTTTAAGTCATCTCTACACCCAACGTAGGGCTCAAACTCACAACCCCGAGACTGAGAGTCTCCTGCTCTACTGACTGAACCAGCCAGGCGTCCCTCAATCACTTTTTTTTAATAAAAAAGATTTCATTTTTTGAGAAAAAACTTTTTCAGTTAAAAAATAAAAAACATTTAAATAAAAAAGACAATTTTTTTACAGCAGCTTTACATTCACAGTTAATTACTTTTTAAAGGATCTTTGAAGATGGGTGCAGGTGAACCGAGTCCAGGGCATCTGACTGGGTATGCCAAGGCAGAGAGTGTGTGGTGGGGTCACAGGGCCAGAAGGGCACAGCCTGTCTGCCTGTAAGGGGAATCAGAGATTTGGGGCAATTATTCTGACAGTTTGTGAGGCCTCCCTAAAGCCCCCAGTCTGCTGGAAACTCCAGTGAATTCCTGGCCAGTCTGTGGTCTGCAGAGTGGCGCCCGTGCGGGATCACCTGGATTGGAGGGCACCTGGCTCCGGGTCTCTCCACTCCCTCTCGAGCCTGGTTCCCCTGGAGGAGGGCTGCCTCAGAGACCCCAGCTCTTCCTGGCCAGTAGGGCCCCAGGCACAAGGGCAGAGCAGGACAGGAGCCGGAGCCAGGGGCCAGAGTTTGAGCTCTGGTGCAGTCTGGCATTGGACGCCCTTCTGACCTCCAGCCGTGGTCCTTCCATCAGGGGAATAGGTCATCAGGTCACTGCCCAGGATGCTGATGAGAGCTGAGGACAGGCTGCAGTGTGCATGGGATGCTAATGAACAATGGGGGTGAACAGTTGTCACTCCTAGCTACAAAAGCCCCCCAGGCCCTTCTGCAGCCCCCAACTTGTCTCCCTTCCAGCCCTCCAGCTCATCCCCTCTGGCCCTGCCCCCTGCTTGCACACATTTGAAGCTTCCTTGCATTGGGAACCCCTTGCAGTCTTTCCTCCCCCTTGCTGAGTTCCAAATGACCTGCAGGCTGCCCTGAGCCTGGTCTGTATGTCTCCATGGCCCCATCCTGTCTTTAGTCTGCACCCCCACCCCCACCAGGCCTGGACCCCCACCTGAGATCTACAGGGAAGAGGGAGCATGTGCACCCCGAGGGGCTGGTGGAAAGAAGAGCCACTCGGGGAGGCACCCAATGAACTCAGTCAAACGACTTAGGCCTGGTCTCTGCAGGAGGCTGGCAGAGGGCTAGGGCAGGACGTGAAATCGAGAGATTAAGGATGCTGAAATTGGACTTGGCTCCTCACATGTGTTTGAGCCCCAAACAATTCCTTTTAGAATTTCAGCCTCTTTGGAGTTGAAACCTTGGCCCACAATATCCCTGTATTGCTCATTGCTCTGAAACTTGTAAAACACTTTGATGTGAGAGGCTTCTGTGGGTTTTTCCATCAGCTGCAGAATTAGGGGAATAATTATTAGTGGTGTGTTATGTGTGGGTCCACTCGGGCCTGTCCTGAGGAGGGTCTGCAGCCTGAGACTGTGACCCACCAACACTGAGGAGCACTGCCTGAGGGAGGCTCCTGACTGGGCAGTGAGCTGGAGACACATCTGGGCAGGTGGGGGGCACAGCTCCCCCACCCCTGGTCTCTGCCTGGCCCACTGCGAGGCCAAGATGTCTTTAGTGCAAAAATGTCCAAACCTGGGGCGCCTGGGTGGCACAGCAGTTAAGCGTCTGCCTTCGGCTCAGGGCGTGATCCCAGTGTTACGGGATCAAGCCCCACATCAGGCTCTTTCGCTATGAGCCTGCTTCTTTCTCTCCCACTCCCCCTGCTTGTGTTCCCTCTCTCGCTGGCTGTCTCTATCTCTGTCGAATAAATAAATAAAATCTTTAAAAAAAATGTCCAAACCTGCCTCCCCCACCTGGTGTCTGTACCCAGGTCCCGAGGTGACGAGCTATTTGGTGTGCTTGTCTCTGTGACATGGGGTTGGTGGGGCCACCGTGGGACCTGCTTACAGACGTGCAAGGTTCTGAGGTCACTTTCATTACAGTGAAATCTCACTAATACAGTTCCTTCTGATCTGCAGTGTGTGGTAATTCGGGCAGGAGCCGGGGAGGTTTGCCTGCATGCCTTCTCTCCATCGAGGAGATGCTGTGCAAACTGTGGGGAACAAGATGCAAGGGGAGAGCCCGCTGCTTCCAGGCACTCTGGATGCCCCCACTTACCTGCAACCAACAGCTCAACTCAGTACACTAACCGGCCCATAAGGGTTTTATTAGCCTGGTCTCATGGATCACATCGATTTGAAAATAACAAGCATTGTTTTAAAATGTAAACAGTGGTGTTGGTTGTTGGCTCACTGGGTGGTGAGCCACCCCCAGCCCATCTTTGAAGGTACTCAGAGTCATGAATCCCTGTGAGCATGGAGTGTCCTTGCTCAAGGCCTGGGTGCCGGGAGGGGGACAGAGACCTTGTGTTTCAAAATCCTCCCGTGAGGGAGTCAACAGTCAAATTAGAAACCAGCCAAATTGGAAATCAGTAGCAAAGATCCTCAGGAATTCAGTAACGTACTTTTGAATTACACGAGTTTTGGAGGAAATCATAGCAGACAATTAAAGCGTTTATCACCTTAAAACAGCGATGCTCCTGTCATTCTTGACTGTGGGGTGCAGCCAAGTTGGCCGCCAGACAAAGTCTGAGCCTTAAATTAATGTATCAAAAGACATACAGGCTAGAAACAAATGGGTCGAGTGCTGAACTCAAGAAGCCGAAAGCAGAACCGGAGAACACACCCACAGAAGGTAGCAGGAAGAAAATAAGAGCAAAAGTAATTGTGCTGAAAGCAAAACAGCACTGGAAAGACCAACAAATCCCAGAACTGGCTCCTCCAGTGAAATCGGTCAGATAGAAAAAATGGGAGGGGAGAGAGGGAGACTTTTTAAAATAGGATAGAAAAATTGTGACAGTGAGTGTATGTCTGAAGATACAGCAGAAATTTTCTGAACCATAAATCACACTGAGCACTTTTATGCCCATACTTGTGAAAATGTGGTTGAAATAAAGTGGATAGAAAACCCATGGCAAAATTGACTAAAATACAAAAGAGATGAGCAAACCTATTACTATTGAAGAAATCACATCAGCAATTGAGCCTTTCCTCCCCCTGTGCCCCCTGCTGCCACCCACACCTGTAGACCCAAGATTATAGGCAAGTTTTGCTGAACGTTCTAGGAATAAGAACCATCTTTAGAAGTATTTCATAGAAGAAGAGTGAGATGATCCAAACAAGTTCATGGGGCTGATACAGTCTTGATATCAAAACAGGACAAGAACGAAAAGAAAATGCTAGCAAATTATAAAAATCAATACATCATGGCTAGGAGTGCAAAGCTGGTTTAATCTCAGAAATCCTTTGTTGTCGAGCACATTAACCACAGAAAGGAGAAGAACTATGTTATCATCTGAACAGAGGCGAGAAAGTGAGTCCACAAGATTCAGCACACTTGTCAATGCTCAGCAAGCTAGGAATACAATGGGGGAAAATGTGCAGCAAACATCATAAATTAATAATGGAACTTCAGAAAATTCATCACACAAGTCAGAAACACCTGCTATCACACCTCTGTTCACTTTGCATTAACAGTCCCAGACAATGTAACAAGACCAAAAAAAAAAAAAAAAAAGGTAGCTAGGGATTAAGGAAAAAACAAACGGCCCTTATTTGCCCAGAAGCTCAGGGAAATATGCAGATAAACTATGAGAACTAATCTGAACATTCAGCAATTTGCTAAGTGTAGGATTGGGTAATAAAATAATACCCAAAGAGAAAATGAAACAGAAAAGAAACTCCACTTGCAGCAGTATTAAAAGCTATGAACAATTTGCCTTCAAGGGACATATCACGACCTTGGTGAAGTCGCTGATAAAGACCTGGTTAAATGGAGAGACTTATTGTGTAAATAAATGGGAAAACTCAACAGCATGAAGGTGTCCATACTCCACAGATTGCCTATAAATCCATGATGTTCCCAGTCAAAACCCCAGGAGCCACTGAAAGTGGGTAAATTATTGCCCCCAGTTCTGTTGAGATGGCGTTGCCTCATTCCTTCTCCTATAGCTAAAAGGCCCTGGATGCCATACAGCCAACAGGTGGGAAGACTCTGAAAGAAGGCACTGCATGGAGACCTCGGGAGGAGGAAGGACATGGCGGTCACATCCCTGGTTTTCCTTGTTGCCTCCCATACAGTGTAGAGGGAACAACGTAGAAGCCCCCAACCCAGAGCTGCCAACAGGCATGGATTTAAAAGCTCCAGGAGAAGCCTGTTCCCCCAGCCAGAGGGTCAAGAAAAGGATGGTCCAAAAACAAAACACCTGTTTGGGAATACTTGTCCCACTCTGCCCAAACACTGATGGAAAACCACACGCCCAGGCCCTGTGATGTAGAAGTCGGAGTCCGGAGATAAGCCCATGCGTCTACAGCCAACTGATTTTCAGCAAGAGCGCCAAGACCACTCAGTGGGAAGTATAGTCTTTACGCCACATGGTGCTGGAACAACTGGAAGTCCACATGCAGAAGCCCGAAGTTAGCAGCACCTACTGCCTCCATATGCAAAGCTGACTCAAAATGGGTCGAAGACCCAAATGTAGGAGTTAAAACTGTAAAACTCTTAGAATAAAACATAGGCATTAATTTTTATGACCTTGGATGTACAATGGATTCTTAGGTAGGACATCAAAAGCAGGAGCAAAAAAGGAGAAATTAAATAGGCCTTCATCAAACTTAAATACTTTTGTTCATGAAGGAACACCATCAACAAAGAGAAAAGACAGCCTACAGAATGGAAGAAAACATTTGTAAATCTCGTGTCTGAAAAAGGACTTGTGTCCACATAAAGAGCTCTTATCGTTCAGCAACAAAAAGACAACCCAATTAAAATTCCCACCTCAAGAAACTGGAAAAAGAGGAGAAAAAAAGCCCAAAGCAAGAAAAATGAAGGAAATAATTAATGAAGACAGGAGCAGGAATCAATGAAACTGAAAACTGGAAAACAATGAAGAAGATCAACAAAAAGCTAGTTCCTCAAAGGAAGAGGAAGGAAGGAAGGAAGGAAGGAAGGAAGGAAGGAAGGAAGGAAGGAAGGGAGGAAGGGAGGGAGGGAGGGAGGAAGGAAGGGAGGGGGAGGAAGGAAGGAAGGGAAAGAAAGAAAGAAAGAAAGAAAGAAAGAAAGAAAGAAAGAAAGAAAGAAAATCAATAAACGTGACAAACCTCTGAGAGGACTGACAAAAACAAAAAGAAAGAGGACCCAAAGCACAGTATCGGGAATGGAACGTGGATCTCGGCACAGACAAGAAAGGAAAGCTACAGAACTCTGTGCTCGCAGACCAGACCACCAGCCTGCCCAAGCTCAACCAGGATGAAAGAGAGAGCGTGAACAGTCCCACCGCCATCAAAGATGAATTGGTAATTTATAAGCCATTTAAAAAAAAGAAATCTCTAGAATTTTCTAATGAAAATTAACTTAAAGAGAATGAACACCAATGTAACACAATCTCTTTCAGAAAATAGAAGAGGAAGAAATATTTCTCATTTTATGAGCCAATGTCCCTCTGATATGAAAACTAGAAAAAGACAATCCCTAACAAATGAAACAAGAGAAAATTACAAATCAATAGTTCTCAATAACTTAGATACAAAAACCATCAAGAAAATATTACTAACTTGACTCCAGCAAAATGTGTAAGAAAAACTATACACCACGACCAGGTGTGATTTAGTCCAAACATGCAAAGCCGTTCTAACGTTTGAAATCAGTCACTATAACCTGCCATATAACAGCCCAAAGAAAAAAAATCCTATGATAATATCGGCTGATAGAGAAAAAGCATTTGATTCCACCTACATTCATGATAAAAACTCTCGGCAAAGTAGGAGTGAGGGCAGTTCCCCCATGGTGGTGAAGAGCACGGACGCAAGACCGACAAGTAATACCACACTTAACGGTGAGCACTGAAGTCTCCCCTGTAGGACCAGGAACAAGGCAAGGATGCCCGGCCTCGCCACGCTTACTCGACGGCTTTCCCCAGGGTCACGGTGGTGGCTCTGTTTCCATGTCCCCGGGGAGTACCAGGGGGTGGTGTTCGGGAAATTTGGGAAATGGGGTTTTCCCAGGGATCGTCACTCCCTCCTCCTCACTTCTCTGCCCCCTGCCCCTGTGAAGGTTCCAGCGGGCATCAGCGATGACCATGAGTACTCATCCTCCAGCCCCCTCGGCCGCCCCCTGGACAGGTGGGGTCTAGCAAAGAGGACAATGAGCTCCCAGGGGAATGCAGCCCCCCACCCTCCTCCTGAAAGGACCGTTCTCTCCGGTGAGGAAATGTGGTGGTTCACCACGAGGCGGCCCTCCCACAGGCCCAGAGCAAGGAAGCTCCGGGCAAGGGCTCGGTGGCCACACTCAGGCCCCAGCGCTGGCTCCCTGCAGCCGCCCTCTCCCTCAGCTGCCAGAGGGGTCTGCCCCTGGCCCCCCACACTCGAATGTCTCTGCAGCCGCACCTGTGCAGTGTGCCTTCCAAAAGGCGGAGGGAAGCAACCCCTACGGCAGGTGCCGGCTGGTGGGAACGCGGGCACGGCAGACGCTGGTAGGTGAGCAGTCTGGATTTTCGTAGGGCGAGGTTTCCTACAAGGGGACGCACCTTCATCGGCCCGGCCCCCATTCTGAGGGTGTCTGTCACGCCTTCCCGGAAGCTGCACCTGAGCAGCCAAGACCACTGGAACCCCCTAAGGTGTGGTGACTGAGCTGTCCGGTTCAGCATCCGCAACCCAGGTGATTTCTAAGGTCAAAGGTCTCGGACCAGGTGGAGACCGCAAGAGCACATGAGCCCATCAGCTCCTCTCTCCTGGGATCCCCTGCCCCCCTCACCCCAGAGCTTAGGATCATCTATTCTAGAGGGTTTGGAGGCCACAGCAAGATGCTCAGGGCTGAGACCCGGGAGCAGTAGTGGGGGCAGGGCTATGCTTCCCCACCTGAGGCCAGGCCCCCAGACCTGCCTGCAAAGCCCCTGGGCTGGGGAGCCATCCTTCCCCACCCCCACTCTTTCTCCCACTTCCTGGAAACCTGCACCCCAGCTCTCTGCTGGCGGGTTCAGCAGGGACACAGCTTCATTACATGGTCTGTGGTTGGGGGCTAAGAGGCTGGGGCTGGTGCTGGTGCCCAGCCAAGACTCTGCTCCCTGCCCCCCCCTGCTTCTGCAGGTGGCCCTGGCCCGCTTAACCTTCCTCAGGAGCGGCGGCTTTGATTGGCCGCTGTCCTGGGCTTAGAATACCATTAATCACGGCAAATTCATTAGGCATTTCACAGGGGGCCTACGTACCCAATTCGACATCAATTACTCTGAAATTAAGTGAGTGCCCATGGCGTGGGGACAGAGCTCTGAGCCGTGTCCACCTCCCAGAGTTAATGGCCAGAGGCCCAAACTGCAGGGCCTGGCTCCAGGTAGGAGTGACCTGAGAGCAGGACTCAGGGCCAAGGTCAGTCCTGGCCCGCCCTCCACGGGGGGCAGCTGGCTGGGTCCCGGGCATCGGTCTGTGCTGGGTACAGCGGTGCCTGGTTCCTGTGGGTCCTGGGCAGGGGAAGGCCCAGGACTGAGGCCCATTCCTCAGAGCTCCTGCTACACCTGGGAGCTTGTTAGAAATGCAGAATGCGACCTCCTGCCTGAGAATCTGCATTCAACATGGGCTCCAGGGATGTTGGGCTGGGCAAGACCTCCTCTAAGGGACCTGGCTGTCAGCAAGAGGCCGCCCTGCCCAAAGCCGCCCCTGACACGCACAGCCACGGCGTGGGGAGGTGGCTGGTGCCCCACAATCGACACTGTCAGGGACCGGTGTGACCTCTTTGTGCATCTCTACTCATCTCTGCACGGTGAGGGGCCCCTCCTGGGGATGGGCCTGACCGGTTCCCAGACCCGAGCTCTGATGCCCGCAAGCTGGGCGGCTGAGGGAGCGGCCGGGGCGGGAGGTGGGAGAGCCCCTGCATCAGGACTGCACCGTGCGCGGCTGCTGGGTAATCCTGCAATTAAAACCGCAGAGCTGCAGCTTCCCGGAAAATGGGATTTGCATAATTTGAAATCTGAGGAAAATCTCTAAATACTTTAATTTTGATAGAAACTGTTTCCACTGCTGACATGTGTCTACACCTATAATTTCAGTTGATAAATTGCTGTAATTTCTCCTCCATTTCATGTTCTTTCGAACATTAATTGTCAGTTGCAGGGTAAGACACTATAGAAAAGAGAGAGAGAGAGAGGATAATGTCACGGGCCAGGCGCAGGCGCTCTTTGCGGGGCGATTATGTGGCTCGCAGATGCGCGTGGAAGTCTGGGCTCACACAAAGATGCTCTGGAAGGAGCCCCTCTCCCCAGCCCGCCGTCCTAGCTGAGAGGCTGAGGTCTGAGCCCCAGCAGCTGCCACCCTGACACACGTGTGCACTCACGCACACACGCACACACACTGGGCATGCGTGTGCCACGGGAACTGTGTACATGCAGCCTGAGACACCCTGGTTGGCCCACACTGGGGACATCCATGGGATCGGTGGACAAGGGGTTACAACCCTGCCTTCCACCCACATGCCCTGTGGGAGCCACACCTGATTCCTGCTCATTTAGTGGGTCCTGCCCACCTGAGACCCTGCTTCGCAGACCTGCAGGCCCAAGCTCTCCCCGTGAGTCTCCAGGACGCCCCCCAGGAAGCCACGGACCAGAGGCCTCTGTCTTCAGGCCAAACTTGCAGGCAAGCCCCTGCTAGGGTACACACACCAAAACCTCCCCAGGGGTCCCACTATCCTCACTCAGGCCTCTGCGTTGGCTAAGAGGCTGACAAGAATCTGCTGGATACTCCAAGTGCAGGTGGTCCCTCCACCCTCAAGGTCAACCCCACACCTGCACCTCCACCTTCAAGGTCAACCCCACACCTGCACCTCCATCTTCAAGGTCAACCCACAGGTGCACCTCCATTTTCAAGGTCAACCCCACAGGTGCACCTCCATTTTCAAGGTCAACCCCACACCTGCACATCCACCTTCAAGGTCAAGCCCACACCTGCACCTCCATCTTCAAGGTCAACCCCACACCTGCACCTCCATCTTCAAGGTCAACCCCACACCTGCACCTCCATCTTCAAGGTCAAGCCCACACCTGCACCTCCACCTTCAAAGTCAATCCCACACCGACGTGGTGTCTTACTGGGACACCAAACACTTTTCAGCGTTTCTTAGGGAAATAAAGAGCTGGTCAGGGCTGATCTCGAATCTAGGCCTCATCTGTTCATCCTGAAACGCTCCTCAGGATTTGAGTCCCGGCCCCGTCCACCACCCTAGATGTGTTTTGGAGTCATCCGTCCCTGCGGACCCCTAACCTGGTTAACGCCTACGCTGCTCTCAGCCCCAGGAGCTCTGTGCTGCCCACGTCACAAATCCCCTTCCCCACTCTGTTAAAACAAAGCCCACCCTTACCCGGGTGTCACATGGCACTACCAAATTATTCTATTAATTTATTATTCATGATGAAAAATTATTCTAATAACATTTTCCATGCTATTAATATTCCAACGATGAGCCGTTTAAAGCCCCTTCCTGCGGCCCTGCTCTTGGTGAGAGCCAATCTATTTTTAACAAAGTGTATTGAAATTAAAATCTAATCACGTGCAATATGCCGCGTCGAACAGATACGCTTTCAGGGAGTCTGAGTGCCACAGCCCCCAAGAGGAGGCAGGAGGGTGGGCGCCTCCCTCTGCTGCGGGGTGTTGGAGGCGACCCTGCCCTGTCCATGGAGAGCCACTAAGGTCCCAGGGCCCCTCTCCTCACTGGGGCTGGGCCCAGCCCACCACTCCTCCCTCCCTCCCTGCGTCCAGTGACCCTCAGTGTTTAGCTCTGGACAGGGTATGTGCAGACCTCTGGAGTAGATGTGGACATCTGAGGGTGGTACCTGGATCAGGAGAGAAGGGAGGGGTCTCTCTCTGTTGAGACAACCATGGAGGGCCCTCTCCCCCCCAGACTGCCTTCTCAGCGTGGGGGTCCTCGGCCTCACCCTAACAAGTACAGCAGCCCACGCCGGCTGGGGTCCAGCAGCCCAGGGAGGGTACCTGGGCAGCCATCCTATTCTGTTCCCTCTGCAGGTCCCTTCAGCGACGTCTCTGTCCATCAAATAGCCAGGGATGTGCACAAAGGCAGCATCCACCCCTCTGTCCGGCCTCGACGACTGCTCCGACCACCTGGGAAGAATGAGATTCGAGACCACAGTGTCATGGGAGGGAAAAAGGGAAGCTGCCTGGAAAGTATCAGTTTGGTGAGAAGGGTGCCGGCTAACCTGCCAGCAAGGGGCAGGGGTCTCCCTGGGGGAAGGGGAGGGGCCGGGGTCTCCACAAGGGAGGGGAGTGGGTGCTGTCTGAGCCCAACGGGCAGAAAGCACAAGAGCCCCTCTAGGCCAGGGAGGGGGATGCGCTGCTCCGAGGGCCACCCCCGAGCCCCACGTGCTGCGGCGAGCCCCTCTGGTGTCCAGCATGTGGCCCCTTGGCTGCCCCATAGAAGGAAGCCCCCCCCTCCCAGCCACTGGGAAGCCCCACAATCGCCTAGATTATCGTTCATTGTTTTAAAAAGATGGCTGAGTTCTGTTTGACAGCTTTGCTGAGGTATCAGCTGCGCGATCAGCGGTTTCTGGTCCGTTCGCAGAGCTGCGAAACCGTCTCATGGCCAACCTGAGAGCAGTTCCACCGCACAAAGGAGGCCCAGCGCCCCCCGCCCCCCCCGCCAGCCCTTCACCTGCTTTCTGCCTCTATGGATCTCTGTGGATTTGCTCTTCTGGGCTTTTCCTTTCGATGGCGTCAGACGACACCTTGTCCTTCGTGTCCGGCTCTCTCAGAGCGGGTCATCGTGGTCTCGGTCCTCATCCACATGGTAGCAGGTGTCCATCCGCACGTCACTCCTTTTCGCGGCCCAACAAGAGGGCCCTGCGAGGATGGACCCACCTTGTTTGCCTGCCATCCGCTGACAGACGTTGGGGTTGTTTGCATGTTTGATTATAGAGGGTAAGACGCCAGGACCCTCGTCAGGTTCCTGCTCTGTCACACCGGTCGCAGCCCCCAAGACAGACGTCCACAGGGCTCGCCCAGGCCTGGCCCCTGGAGCACCGCACGTGTCCCTGCAAGCAAGCCCCTGTGCGTCCGCACCGGGAGGACATCCCAGGGACCTTGAACGGACGTGCCGGGATCCCCTCCCACTGACCCACAGCGCTCACCTCAGGGCCGCCCTCTACTGTCAGAGCTGTGTCCCCCTGCCCTCCACGGCCGCGCGCCGGCCCCCAGACAACCTTCCTAACCCACCCTTGGGACCTGCTGGGCCGACCGGCTTTGGACTGTGATGTGTAGGAAGCCCTTTTCTGGGACCACGCGGTCCCAAATTTTCTCCCCAGTGCTGGATTCGGTAAGAAATTCTAATTAATTTCCTTTTCAGTAAACGGCAAAGCTATTTTTAAATTGCACACCTGATTGAATTAACAAAATGTGAGACAATTGACATCCCTCCTTTTTTGTATTTTCATGTCCTTTAAAATGCATACTGAATTTCATTTTCTCTTTCTCATCCTTCCTGTGGGTCGTAGTTGTGAGGCGTGCGCAGCTCGGCCCAGGCCGCCGTGGTCATGGGAGGCGCGTCCCTGCCTCTCTGCGGCCCCGAGGTCAGTCCTGCTCACCCGCTCGCACAGCGGTACATTTTCGAGGGAAGCCCTGTTTGCCTTCCCATAATCCTCTCCCCCCGCAGCCTGCAGCTTGCTCCCAAAATCTTGTCCTGGAGGGCGCGGGTAGGGTCCTAGGGCGGCTGCCAGCTCCCCCGGGGATGGAGGAAGTGGCAAATGGGAGGTTGGAAAGGTCAGAACTGGGGGAGTGCCTGACCCAGCGGTTGGCCCAGTCTGCAGCCACAAGGCCCTGCTGGGCGGGGGACCTGATCCTCTGACCACAGCTGAGGCTGTGACCACAAAGCCCAGGCTGGGGCAGCTTAGGAGGTGATCAGAGCAGAATGTCACCTTGGCCACTGCCCCCCAGCTGCTCTGTGAGGGCACCCTCGTGAACCAGCAGTCCGCTGTGTCTCTGTCTCTCTGTCTCTGTGTCTCTATCTGCCTCTCTGTTTCTGTCTCTCTCTGTCTCTGTCTGTCTCTGTCTCTGTCTCTCGCTGTCTCTGTGTCTATATCTCTTTGCCTCTCCGTTTCTGTCTCTCACTGTCTCTGTCTCTCTGTGTCTCTGTCTCAGTATGTCTGTCTCTGTGTCTCTCTCTCTCTGCCTCTCTGTCTCTGTGTCTCTGTGTCTCTGTCTCGGGCCTGTGTCTTTCTCTCACCAGGACACCTGTCATTGGACTTAGGTCCCACCCAGATCCAGAGTGGTCTCATCTCAGGGTCCTTCATTACATCTGCAAAGACCCTTTTACCAAACAAGGTCCCCTCACAGGTTCCAGGTGGACGTGTCTTTTGGGGTCACCATTCAACCCGCAGCAGGCACAGATTTGGCGGCCCTTGCAAACACCACTACCGACCAGAAATGGTGCCGAATCGGCCCGGCTCAAGGAGGCAAGAGCAAGAAGTAACCCCACAGGATTCCATGCGAGAGCTGGTCCGGGGGGCAGACGTGTGAGCCTCCCAGTGGCTGGCAGGCTTCTCCCTGGAGACCCTGAGCCCACCTGCCAGCGGGCAGGGGTCCCCAGGGCCCCACGGAAGCTAGCTCGCCGGCTAGGATGCTGCCCGGCTCGCCAGCCCAGGAGAGGCCTGTTCTCAGGCAGGTATTCCAGCAGACGGTGGATGGAGAGGCAGGAAAGCGGGCGGAGCTCGGGAATGGCGGTGAGGCTGGAAGGGCGCTGTGATGGGGGCTGGGCCTCGGACGCAGGGACACACTCTGCCAGCCATCCTCTCATGCTCTGGGCCCTGCGCCTGACTGAGGGGCCCTGCAGGTGGCCGGGGCCTCGAGGGGCTTCTGAGGGGTGGTGCTGACCTTTAAAAGCTCAGGGATTTTCTGAGATGAAACTCCAGTAACATGAAATGAGCTGCTTTGAAGCGAACAACTCCGTGGCATGTAGCACATTTGTGAGCTCGTGCAAACCACCCGTCCAGTTCCAGGGAGTTTCAGGCATTTCTCCGTCCCTGGAGTGAAGCCCCAGCCCCGTCAGCGGTCCCCCGACTGCCCGCGGCCGCACTGGCGCCTCTCTGTCCCCGTGACCAGACGGCAGCGGCCGCATCCGAGTGGAGTGGCCCAGCATTTGCCCTTGCGTGACGGGCTCACGTCACTGCGCGTGCGGCCCCTCCCCGTAGCAGGTGTCGGTCTCCTTCCTCTCCAGACTGAAGGATAGTCCCGTGTTTGGACAAACCCCATTTTGTTTTCTGTGCGTTTGTTGTGGGGGGCTGGTGTTTCTGCGTCTCGGCCGTCATGAAAAATGCGGTTGTGAACCGGGCTGTGCAGACGCCTCTCTGAGACCCCGCGTGCCAGTCTGCGGAGCTGCTGTATGAATACCAGTGCGTGCGCGGCCTAAACCACAGACGTTCATGGCCTCGCGCTCTGGAGCCTGGGCGTCCCAGATCCAGGCATGGCCGGGATGACTTCCTCTGAGGCCTCCCTCCTGGGCGCGTAGACGGTGCCCCTCCCGGGTCCTCACCCCTCGGTGTGAGTGTGTGTCCTCATCTCTCACAGGCACACACACCGTTTGGCTTAGGGCCACCCTTACGAGCACGTTTTAAAGTAATCTCCTCTGTAAAGGCCCTTTCTCCACCGGGACGTCTCGCTCTGAAGTCCTGGGGGTTAAGACCTCACACTTGAATTTGGGGGAACGCAATTCAGTCCATACACGCCTGCTTTCCGTTCTTTGGGCTGTGTATGCAGGAATGGAACTTCTGGGTCCCGCAGTATTTCTAGGAGGACATCGCTGAGGCCAGCTAGACTGTTCCCCCGGCAGCCACCCGGGTTACAACCCTCCAGCCAAGACAAGGCACCAACTTCTCCACAGCCTCCTTAGCCCGACTGAGCGGCCCGTTAGCCCAACGAGGGAGGGACCACCCTGGACCACGGCTCAACAGGTGACACTCTGGCCAGGCTGCTGCTCCTTTCCTCCCAAGCCGGGAGCGGGCGAAGGGCCAGGGCCCCTGGGGACCATTTGGGACCATCCGGGCCCTGATGCAGGATGGGTCCTGGGCTGTGCCCTCAGGAATGTCATCTTGGAACGTGTTTAAGTGAGGAACGGAATACACGTGAGTGAACACCCTGCCGCACAGCGGCCACGTGGGTGCGCGTCTCCAGCTGTCCATTGGCCCTCCCGGTGTGCGCTGTCCCCACAGGGAGAGCCCCTGCACCCAGCTCCCCGGTGTCCTTGCTCTGCTTGCCCCTTCCCTGCCCGGCTCTGCCTCCCACTCCCTTCGAGGCCTTGCTCACCTGTCCTGAAGCCCCCGCAGTAATCCCATCTGGCCCCGGCCATCAGCACCAGCCACCTGCAAGAGCCATTTCCAGAAATCCCTGCCCGTTTTTATTACCCACCCTGGTGGAGAAACCTGACTCGCCAGCACCCTGGAGCCATCCACGCCCGACAGAAGAGAAGCAGTTAGTCTAATTTAGGACAATATTGACCTTCTCTTCATGTCCTTCTCCGTCGTGACTGAATTACAGGGCACAGCTCTGGAATGGGCCTCTCACCAAGTGCCCGAGAGTCTCGTTGCTCGGAACTCAGGCGAGAGCCCCACAGAAGCCCCCAGGCGGCTCCTCTCTGCGTCTCCCTGGGGTCTCTGGTGGGGGCTGGAGGCTGCGTGGGGAGAAGAGCTGGCGGGGCCGCGGCCGGTGGAAAGGGGGCTGCGGGGGGTTGTGCGGCCCCCAGGGTCAGTCCCCGAGCCCAGGCTCTTGCTCCAGGTCCCCTCGTGTGTGTTGGGGGACAGGTGTTCCTTTCCTCGGGACCACCGTGTCCTCTCCTGGAGGACCCACAGAGAATCCACCCCACACCAGATTCCCAAACACGCCCAGGGGTGACGTGGGGCCAGCTGCACATGGTCCTCACATGTCATCGGATCCCAGGCTGGTACGGAGAACGGTGTGTGTCCAGAGAGCACAGACCCCGAGCAGGCTCAGCGGCAGACCCCGTCCTGGAGGCAGGAGCGAGTTTCAGGAGCCGTCGGGACCTCTAGGGACCACACAGGCAGGACTTCCATCCCCCAGGTGGTGCTGGAGGGGAGCCACAAGAAGGGCCTTCTGGGCGGAGGAAACAGTGCAATCAGCCAAGGGCTGGAAGGAGTCGCCCCTGATGGCAAGGCCCCGGCCGAACTCCGTGCCCAGAGCCCAGTGAAAACCCAGACTGCCGGCCGGTCTCTCCGAACCCCGGGCCTTCGGGCTGCTGTGGGGCTGTCAGTCCACAGTGGCCTCCGCAGAGAGACAGGGGGTTCATGCGTCCGTCTGGGAGAAGCCAGCCCCCACCTCGCAGGCGGAGCACGACGCCGGGGGCTCCCAGGGTGGTCTGTGCTGCCCTGTCAGCTCACAGATGGTTTATGAGCACTTCCTCTCCTGGCATTTAATACATTTAATGAATTTAAAGCATCAGTGTATATTAGAAATAACTTAATTAGCTTATCAAACCCCTGGGTCACTCACAATCCATTTTCCAATTCCCCAAAGCTATTGGTTTCAGCTAATAACACCCCCGTCTGGAGCAGAGTCTCAACCATTTCCTGCCAGACGGTAAGTGTTTCTCATGGTCCCTGTGTCAGCGACCCAGCCCCATGGCGGTAGGATGAAAACCGCTGTAGTCACCTCACCAAGGATGGGGGGGCCGGGGGGCCAGTGAAACTTTATTTCTAAAAGCAGGCGGTGGGCCAGGGGTGGCCTGAGAGACGAATTCAACGTTTCTCACCTGAACCACGTTTGTCAGGGACACGTGGCGACGTCTGTGGTACTTTTTGTGATTACAACGAAGCCGACTGTGGAAGGGAGATGCTGCCGTGTGGCAGGCAGAGGCAGCAGTCACCAAACACCCAGCGCTGTGACCTGGACGGCCTCTCACCGCGGGGGCCCCACCGCCCGACCCCACCACCCTCGGGCTCCAACGTTGGAGTTCGGGGACGCACACATACCCTGTCTGCAAGCGTCTGGTGGCCAGGGCACACGGGGAGGTGCACGGTGCACCCCACCGGGCGTGGGGGCGGGGAGGAGGGTGTGCGTGAGTGGGCGAAGGGTGAGCCCGTCTCTTTGCAGGCACCCGGGTGCAGCGCTGAACACACCCACGGTGACCTGCTGGGCCGCCATCAAGCGGCCACCACGGCTGAGGTGAACAGCCCGGGGCAGAGACAGATGCCTTCGTGTCCACGTCCTCCAGCTGGCAGCCAGCTCTGCCGTAATCCCAGGGTATTAGGAGGACAGCAACCTTCTTGGAAATTGGCCCCATCAGCTGGGTCGCCGTGTGAGGTCTCCTGGCGCCTCCCCCTGGGGACGCAGTGCTGCTCTCAGGGCTGGTTGTGCACGGGGAAGCTGGGAATTGAGAGGACAGGACGCCACGGGAAGCACACCCGTGTGCAAGGCCAACCACCTCCCATTAACGTATAATTACATGCTAATAACGACTCCCTATTTGTACAGTAACCGTGCATGCTATGGATTACCTGATTATTTACGCGGAGTTAGCATGCGAACCAGGGTCTAATTACCCGGCGTAATTGTTCAACCTCATGGTAACACTTTAATTTGCAAAGCAGAGATAACCATGTGATCACCCTGCAACTACAATGATAGGCACTAATCAATTACTTGTACAGAGTCGGGGCGTGCTGACAGACTGCCCCACGCCCACGTTCCGAGGCGCTGCTCTGGGGTGCCGGCCGGCAATCACCCGCCCCGCCGCAGCCCGTCCCCAACAGCCTCCCTCGCTCCCCACGTGTGGAGAGCGCTGGCCTTCCGTCTCCCCCACCTGTTCATCTGCCACCTGCAGCACTGGAACACGGGTTACTCTGTAGCAGGACCAGTGGGGGCCCCTGCTTGGAGCCTGCGACGTGCCAGTCTCAGGCCAAAGCTTCACCTGGCCAGGGGTTTGTCCTCACCTGAGCGTGTGAGCCAGGGGCCAGGACCACTTTGATTTGCAGGTGCGGAAGCTGAAGTCCAGGCGGGGCTCCTTGATGACCGGTTCCCGGCCTCGGCTGTCAGCAGAAGTGAATCCAGCACTGTCCGCAGAGAAACGGCCATGGCTCTGGCGTGGGAGGGAGCCTGGATTCGAGGGTTGTTTGTGTGCTTGCTTCTTCCCAGCCCCCAAGTGTGCAGCCTGGACCCACCCTGGAGCCACACTGCTGTCACCTCCCCAGCACGTCCAGATACGTCTGTGCAAACCGTTTTTGATTCCAGAGTTGAGGCCCCCAGCAAGGGGATGTGGCACGGGGAATGTGCCGTGTTTTCCCACCGAGCGGGCCTGGACACTGCAGACAGGGCTGTCCCCGTGGAGCGTGTGGAGCGCGGCTCGCCTGGGCCATCGCGCCACCCCTGGGAACTCACCGCAAGGAGTCAACGACCCTCAGCCTGTCCTGCTCCCTCGTTCTCCACGTGCAGCTGGGGTGCCCTGAGTGTGCACGGACGGGGAGATGGAGGGGCAGGGCGTTGGCCCAGGCCTCCGCCAGGAAGCTGCACCTCGCCAACCCGGGGCTCTCCAGAAAGACCCCATGCCCGCTGTGGGGCACGTTGTAGAGCAGACTGGGCACGTGCACACGCAGGACAACATCTGCTGTGGACACAGGCCGGCCACCGAACAGCCAGCCCCCCAGCTGGAGGCCAGTGTGGCCGCCTCGTGCGGGGATTGCCTGGGCTACGGAACCTCAGGCCGCTCCCTGTGCAGAGCGGGCAACGGGCCTGTTCCTGCCACACCCAGCCCCCCAGATCTCAGCAATGTCACGCCTTCGATCCATCCCTGAGATGACGTCATGCTGAGTTTTACCCGAGAAAGCCAGTCCACAGCCACCCTCCCAGGCATCGCACACCTCGCCGTCCCCTGCAGGGTCACCCACTCCCTGTCTGCGTGAGCGTCAACCCCCTTGGCTGCCTGCTCCCCCAGCCTGGAGGACAGCCTACAGCTTCCCGAGGCTCATGGGGCCAGACGGGTCTGGTCTGAGAGAAATAAAATCAGGACACTGTGCTTGGTCCGTCCGCCTTCTAGGGCAGGTGAGCCCAGGTGACCCGGTGCCCTGGGCTGGCCACCACACAAGGGGACACACCACAGCTCAAAGCAAGGCCCCTACAAGACAACAGGTGGAGGACACGGCTCCTGCCCCCATTAGCCCTAAAGACCTGGTCCCCACATCCGCCCACTCGGACTTCCCTCCCCAGCACCCCACTCTCGTTCTTTTCAGACAAAGGCAGTGACGGGTGTTCTCTTGATTTCCAAGTCCTGCAGGCTGCACACCCTTGCTTTTCAAACAGTCTGAAACCCAAGATGAGAAATAATGATCTATCCGTAGCAGACTCAAAATAAACCCCAGGATGAAACGCCACGAGCCACGTCGAGAAGTTCTGTCGGGTCATTCCTGCCTTTGTTCGGGGCGAGGCGCAGTGCGGGGCCTGCTCTAGCCCTCCTTCCACGAGCACCGAATGCTCACACGGGCCCTACAGGTGTTTCTTCTGGTTTGAAAAGGCAGATGTTCTGTGCAGGTGGGAAAACACACACACACACAGGTGCACACACACAGGTGCAGGCACACGGACAGGCACACACAGGTGCACACAGACACACGGTGGAGGGCCTGAGATTCTAGGGGAAGCCACATCCTTAATGATACATATGATAATAAAGGAGACAATAAACACAATTAGCATATGTTTTAAATAGTTTATTAGTGAGGCTTACCATAAAATCAGAATAGAGAGCGCTCCAGGGTGGGTTGGAATAACAGCTTCTAATCCTCTGAGTTGTAAAATCTCTGGCTCGGAAGAAATGGGCGTCCTGTCCTCGGCTGACGGAATCGGCAGGCCAGGCACAGCCAGCTCCGCCCGAGAGCTGCACTGTGGAGGCCAAGTCAGCGGGCCTGCAGAGCCTGCAGGGGGGAGGGGGCGAGGCGCTGCTGCTGCGGGGCTTCTCCTCTTCGGGCCCCGGGGCGTTTGCAGCATGGGGGGCACACCCTGGTGGCAGGAGAGCCACACACCCATGCGGGAACAGGCTCCCTTTGCTGAGGGCCGTGAGGGTCTTCGCCAGGTTCAGCTGAGAGCAAGTGCTGGAAGCAGGGGACGTTTTGCCAGGTGGGGGAGGGACACAGACCCCAGATCCTCCACCCACCCCGGGGGCACCAGAGGTCAGTCGGTGGACATTGGCCACAGCTGATCGGGTCTGACGTCCATTCCCCAGCCTGCTGGCCTCCCCCAGCTCCCGCCTTGGGCTGCCCGCTGTCCGCACCAGGGGTTGGCGGCTCAGGTGGCCGAGCTTGTGAACGCGCGGGGCGCCGTGTGCAGGCCCACCAGGACTGGTCACAGGACTTGCCCCCAGCCCAGCCCAGGTCGGGTGTAATCTCATCAGACGTGCTGAGCTGGTGTTTGAATGCATTTCCACGGGGAAGGGGGACCCCAGACATGAAGGATCCTTTCCATAAAAATGTGCATGTTTCCAGCCTGGGCTCTTCACACACTCACCTCAGGATCTCTTGGAATTTCAGGGCTGGGGGCTGGGGGGGCGCTGCCACCTCAGCCTCAGGGCTCCCTCGGTGGGGGGTGGCCCTGGGAAAGCCACCAGCCTCCTGAACCTGTGTCCTTGGCAGAGGGCCCCCCCGAGAGCGGGTTTGGTGAGCTGGGGCACGCAGCCTGCGGGACAGGGGAGGGACGCAAGAGCGACGTGCCCCTCTGTGCCTTGGGGCCTCCCTCTCTCGCCTCACAGGTCTGTCTCCTTCTACCCAGTAGAGCAGAGGCCTCCTGGAGGAGCGGAGGGCTTCTGACCTGGGGGAGAAGCCTGAACGTCAAGGACACGCCTGTCTCCCGCCCGCCCCGCCCCCGCACCGCAACCTCTGCTGCCCCGCCCTCCGCCCTCCTGCCCTGGGCACACCCGTGCTCAGAGCCTGCCTGGGGCTGTTTGTGCTCGAGGGGGCGGCCACGCTGCCACACTCGGCTGACATGCTGCCACACTCGGCTGACACGCTGCCACACTCGGCTGCCCCGCAAGGATGCAGGTGAGCTTGGCACCCCCACCTCAAACCATACCCCTCATCCTCATCCTTGCTCCGGCTGCTGCTGGAGAGTGCGTCAGGCTCCTGGGCCACGTAACTAAGGGCCACAGCCTGGGGGCTCACACAACAGGACTTTATGCTCTCATGTCTGGGGGCCAGAGCCTGAGGTCGAGGTGCTGCCGAGGTGGTCCCTGCGGGGGACGCCAAGGGAGGGTCTGCTGCAGGTGTCCCTTCAGCTTCTGATGAGGTGGACATGCGTGGCGGCCCCCGGCTTGTAGACGGGTCCTCCCACGTCAGCCTCCGTCTTCACGTGGCTGCTCCCTGTGTGCCTCTGTCCGAGCGTCCCTCTTCTGGTGGGGATGCCGGTCGCAGGGATAATGGTCCACCCACTGCCGGCAACGTCCTCTTAACTAATTATTCTGCAAAGACATTATTTCAAAAAGGTTACTTTCCAAAATTCCAGGAGGGACTCTGTCCAGTCCGGTTCAGAGGGGGTCTCAGCACCACCCTTGAGGGCAGAATGGGGCAGGGGAGAAGCTGGGGTCCACTAGAGGTCTCCAAACCCCACGAGGAGCTCTGGAGCCACAATGACCTTCGGGGTCGTCCCAGTTGAGGGTGAGGGTAGGTCCTTTGTCCCCCATGCCGACAACTCATCAGATGCAGGTTAACCCTGGAAGGTCAACCCTGGGAAGGGGACTTGGGTGTGAGCTGCCAACAGACACCCGGGTCCCCTCCTCTCTGTGCCCCTCCCCCACCCTTCCTGGGATCCTGAGCCCATTCCTCCCCTTTTCCCCAACCCGCAAACGCTGGAGGGCCCTGGGCTTGGTCCCCAAGACTCCCTCCTCCAGTGTCAGGCCTGCAGACCACCCAGGTTGAATGGGGCCCCTGGAGCCATCTGCAGGGGGACTCCAAGGGAAGCCAAGCGAGTACCCCAGTGTTCAGTAGAGCCTCTAACACCACCCCTCAAAGCCAAACTCCCAGTTTCCCTCTGAACCTGCTCTCCTTACAGCCCTCCATCCCAGAACCTCCTTGTTGCTCAAGCCTAGTACCCAACCCAGGCCATGTCACTGCTCTGCTCAGAGGCATTCCATGGGTTCCATCAATTCAGATCAAATTCTACAAGCTTCCTTGGCTCTGGTCCCACTGCCTCTCCTTGTCCTGGGACAGACCAAGCACACTCCTGCCTCAGGACCTTTGCACCTACTGCTCCCTCTTCTTGGGACACTCTGTCCACCAGGTCTCTGTGTGATCCATCCCTTCTCTGCCTTTGTGTCTCAGCTCGGCTGTCTCTGGTCGTGGGCCTTCCTGTCTCCCCAGCTCAGAGGGTGCCTCTGCTGTCTTTGCTCTGTCCTCCTACCTGGCTTCACCGTTCCTCTAGCACCTGGTGCCAGTTGGCTTTGTGTCTGTTTGCTTATCTTCCTAGTATAATGTGAGCTCCCTGGAGGCAGCGGCTGGTTTGCTTTGTGCCCAGAAGGGGAGGATTCTTCACTCTGGGGTCCACGTGGTAGAGGGCAGCTTCCCCCAGCACCACACCTGCCCCTGCGGTGTGAGGGCCTGGGAAGAGGACCTGCCTGTGAGCCACTCAGAACAGCTCACACCTGCTGTGGGCCAGTGTGCAGCTTGTGGGCTATCATGCACATCTCCTGAACAACCAGCCTGGGGTGGCTGGGTGTGGTGCCCCCTCCCTGTGCCCCCCCCATCACTGGGGAAGGCCCAGTCAGCCAGCAGAACACAGTTGGTGTCCAACAGCCCGGCTGCTGGGCAGAACTCACACTTAGAAAAATCTTGTTCAGACTTGCAAATTGGGAAAATTTGGCAGGGATGCTGTGCGCGGCCACGAATATGGAAAAGACATCTCTGTGCTCTGCCGAGTGGCCTGGCCAGTCCATCCCTGGCTCTGGATGTGTGGTGGTGAGGACCTTCTTAATCAAGCCACTGATTGGATTCCATGTTTTTCATATCAATCAGTCTCCTCCATCATCTGCAAGACAAAACTTTTGAAAAAAGGATCTGCCCAGGCAGGTGCAGGCGGGGGCAGTGCCACGGTTAACTGAACATCCCCAAAGATGGGACAGGTCCTGGATGTCAGCAGGACACACGTGCAAAGACCTACAGAATAAGATCGAATTTCAGGACCCAGCAAATGCACAGTTTACACCTTTAATCAGGAAGATTCCTCTTCCGTCCTCTGGTGAAATAGCAGGCACTGGACGACGACCCAGGGAAAGTGGCAGGAGTCCTCACACTTCTTCGTCCAAAGACCCTGGGGAGCAGCTCTCACACGTCTCCTCACACGGATGTGTTGTCTGGGGACAGTGTGTACAGCGAGTCTCAGCGGCTCCAGGAAATGGAGCAGCTCATGAGATGTGTGGGCAGCAGAGGGCTCCTTCCCCACCCCCTGGAGAACCCATGAATGCGGCCAGTCAGTATCCCAGCGGGCCCTGGAGGCATCGGGCTTTCCCCACTTGTGTTGCCTGGGGAGGAACAGCGCTCACCTGAGAACATTCATTTCTGTTGTCCCCAGAGCCTCCTCCGCCTGCATGTGCACGGGCTTCTCCTTTGCACCCTTCGGCACCGGGGAAGGGGGACCCCTGCTGCACACGGCCCTTCCTTCGTGGATGTGTGCTGGGCAGGGAGGGTGAGCACTGGAGGTGAGCTGATGCAGAAGCGTCTGCCTGATGACACGGGAGAGGCGGCAGTGGACCGGGAAGGGCTGAAACTCACAGAGGAGAACCCTAGAGCCTCTACCTTGGGGCACAGGCTGGCCAACCAGAGCCCCTGGCTTTGTCCCACCAAGTGAGTGAAAATACACAAGGCCCTAATCTCTCTGGGCTTTGGTTCCTGAAATGAGCAGTGAAGGGCAACAGCAGTGCCTGCTTTGGGCAGGACCCAGGGGACTTTCCCAGCCGCCCCCGAAGGAGATAAAAGAAGTGTGCTTCAGTCATAAAACACCCTTCATGTGTGCATCTCCATCACCAAGTGCAGAGTGAGCGCCTGCTGAACGGGCCGGTGGTGCAGGCATTTGCTGGGCTCACAGGAGCCACAGAGCCGCAGGTGCAGAGGGACCCAGCCGGTCACTCCTCCCCCAGCAACGTCCTGCATTGGGGGAGGTCACCCTCTCAACCCTATCATTTCCAAAGAGCAGACACCGGCATGCCCCACCCCACATGATGTCTCTCTTGCAAAAGGAAATTATTGGAAGTCTGGATTTTATTGACGATGGCTTATAGAATACAGATGTCAGAGATGGTGGTATAAAAAAATACATGGATACCCCGAGAGCTGCTGGGGGGCCTGTCCCCCTTTCTGTGTGTCCATGGAGAAAGCCAGACAGGCAGAGGGAATAGCCCATGCAAAGGCCCTGAGGCAAGAACAGGGCTGCCCTGCTAAAGTACCTCTAACACCCCTTTGGGCTCTGATTGGAAGCCACTCCACGGGGTCATGTTGGCAGACATCACTCTTCCCTATTCCTGTAGCCCTCCTGGAAAACAAGGCCGTCCCCTGCAGGGCACAGCATGTGCAGAGAAGCTGCCCTTTCTAAGGACGGACAAGATTAAGAGCCACAGAAGCCAGGGCAGCCACGGCAGCCACAGCCAGGCCAACGCCCCTCTCCCCGAGGGAACGTCCAGCCCGCAGATGTCCAGCCCAACAAGGCAGCTCTTGCAGCAGCTGAGAGCTCGGCCACCTGTACAGATCCATCAGAGGCTGGCTCTGCACTGGCCAAGGAAGAGGTGTCCCTGGAGGCCTGGCTGGCTCTTCCCCAGGGAAGCACCTGGGCCAGGTGGGGGACATGGGCGTGGCTCCAGCTGGGGTCCCTCCACCCCAACACCGGGGAGGGAGGGAGGCCCTCAGTGGGAGGCACTTCCTCTGCTCTGCCCCACCTGTCCCTTTTGGACGGTGTTTGCTCAGCAGTTGGTCTACACCTGTCCCACCATGCTGTGTGGACACTCAAGCAGACTGAAGAGAGACCTGCACGGAGAGGACCCCAGAGCCAGCCCTGCCTCTCCAGCCCTGTGGGTGCGCCATCTTGGAAGTGGGTCCTCCAGATGGAGTCCACCTGCCCCAGCTAACACCGTGGAGCAGAGACAAACTGACCCCTCCAAGCCCAGCCCAAATTACAGATTCCTAATCAGGATGATCATTTTTTAAGTCATTATGTCTTAGGACGGTTCGTGACACAGCAGTGGAAAACTGAGGCACGTATAGGACAGTTCCTGGCACATGGCGCGTATTCGACCAATATTAGCTGCAATTTTCATTCTTCTTCTTCTTACTACCCTCAGCAACAGTAACATCAGAGAAGCTGGTCTGGCAGAAACGATCGACTTCCAGAGAGCCAAGGGCCCAACAATATTCTAACCAGCTGGGCTCCAGAACTGGACACGTGGACATCAGGAACGAAGGACGCAAATCGTCTCCTGCTCGGCTTTGTGGTTTGTGTTGAGACAGCGAACTTCACTCTTAAAAAGAACAGGAATAGTGTTGTGTTCTGGGTTATCATAGGCTTCCTGCAGCCGTTTTTATCCTTGTCCATAATTTCTTTGCCTAAAATGTAGAAGATGGTGAACACGTTTGACGCTCTCAGTTCCTCTGACTTCAAACTGCCTGACTTTGCTTTTGCAAGTAGTGGAAATGCACCGCACTCATTTCTGCTTGGGTTTGACGAGGTGTTCACAAACGCCCGCCACAACCCCACGGATCGGCAAGCGGGATTGATGTGGGCAATTTCAGGGCTGCCCTGCAGGTGACTTCCCCTCAGATTTTACACTCAGGTAGGGTCATTTGGGGCCCTCAGACTCCTCCCAGGTCAGGCAGGGACTGCACACCACCAGGCACCACAGTCGCGTGGGACCTGGAGCTGCCGGGGCCTCTCCACTCACAGATCCCCCTGGAGCAGGACAGCCCCCTGTGGGGGTGCCCCTAGCCTTTTGCCTGGGCCACCCTAGAGCCAGGCCCCCTCTGCACTTTCCAGTCCAGCTGCCTTGGTGCCAGCCCCGGGGTGGGGTGGGGGGCTTCCCCAACATCCCTCAAGCCCCATGCCCCATGCTACTTCAGGATTTCATCCCCCATCCCTGTGGCCCCCAGTGGAAGTGGCCCCTAGACAGGGACCCCTGAGCAGCCAAGGAGAACAGGCCCATCTCCCCTAGATCTCATGGGCCTGACCCCAGGAGGCCCCCATGCCCCAGTCTGCAGCAGCCTCTCCTTCGCTTTCAGGGCGCCAAGGGGCCATCCAGTGGTCCCCACGTGGAACCTCTTGCAAAGGAAAAGCTCAGCTGCAGGGGAGCCCCGTAGTGGGGAGAGCCGTGTGGCCGTGAGGTAATCAGCCCGCAACGTTATTATCATTATGCTGCTAATTAATTCCCAGCTCATTACATTTCCTGTGGCTAATTTGTACTCGGGCTGATTTGATTAAACTCATCTCTATGCTAATAAATGTGTTTTCCATTTGTTTTAGTGGCTGAAGGAAAAGGGTTCGATATTTACATATTTTGACGTTTATCAGAGAAATTGCAGCATCAGAATTAATGAATCTCTGCTTTACAGTTTGTAGGCAGCGTTGTAGGGTCAGGCACTTCCTGCAGGTTGCCCAGTGTGGGGTCTCATCCTTGGTCGCAGCCCTCCTGGGCAGGACGTCCCCATCCTTCCCTCTGTGGGGTGTTGTGGTCACACCCCTCTCTGCTACTAAGGAGGTGCATTTAAGCAGACAGCACAAAACCCCAGCTTTCTCCTCCCTCCAAGCCTGAGCAGCAGGGTGATGGGAACCTTGCTATTTCCCTTAAGCCAATGGCATCTTACCTACAGATGAGGTCCCAGCCCCTTCCCCCCCAGCTCCCTCCAGCCACTGTGTGAGCCCCAACCCCCTGCACAGGCCCCACTGGCTCCCTAGCAGGTCACTGTTCCATGCAGTCCCTCCCCGGTACTGACCCATACTGCAGTGTCCCTGGGCCCCTCTGGCCTCTAGGCCTCGAGGAAAGCGGAGTGAAAGGACCACTTGAAATTTATCCATCTGCTTCCTGCTGCTGGCCCCTGTCTGCACCCCAGCAGGTCCTGCTCGCGCCCAGCTCCCTCACCTCCTCCAGTCCAGTCCCCTACCTCCCACCATGGCTTCTGCTCCACTACTGACCACAGTCGCCCTGGCTGCTCCCTGTGGGGTCCTGGGCTGGGACAGACAGAGGAGATCCATAGGGCGAACCCACCCTGCTTGGTCAGGGCTTTCCATGCCGAGCCATCCAAGATTGTATCTGGTTCAGTCGCCCAGCAGGGTCAGTGGATGTGGTGGCCCTGCTCCAAGGTGCAAGACCAGCTTTCAACCTGGGCCTCCCTGGAGAAGTGCCCTCGACCCTTTGCTGCTCCCATCAAATGCTCTAGTGACAAATGCTGCCCAGGACTGAACGGATGGCTCAGTGCAGGAGAGCAGACACACCAGGCAGCAGGCGTGGAGGGCCCCGGGGGTCTGCGCTGACCAGTGGCTGTGAGGTCTACGCAGTCCCACGCCACTGCTGGGGCTGCGTCTGCCCGGGAGCAGGTCCTGCAGCAAAACCGATAAATAGAGGGTGTGGGGGGCGCCTGGGTGGCTCAGTCGGTGAAGCGTCTGCCTTTGGCTCAGGTCATGATCTCGGGGTCCTGGGATCCAGCCCCACATTGGGCTCCCTGCTCAGCGGGGAGTCTGCTTCTCTCTCTCCCTGCTTCTCCCTCTGCTTGTGCGCTCACTCTCTGACAAATAAATAAATAAAATCTTGAAAAAAACATAGAGGTTGTGGGTACCCCAAGGTCAGGGCCTGGGGCGGGGCTTCGGCCGAGGTGAGCGTGGGTTCCTGGGCGCAGTGTCTGCCTCGCCTGCTCGGGACTGCCTGCGTGGAGCCCGTCCCGCGGCGGAGCCAGCACTTTCTTGGGATTTTTCCACAGGGGACACTTAGGGATGAATGGCTGTTTCCTCAGGCTCTGCTCTTTCCTGGGCGGTGGCCTCTGAGCCCAGATGGCTGTCCGGTGGCCGGACAGAGGCAGCATGTGCAGAAGGTCAGCGTGGAGGGGAGAGGAGCTTGGGAACCAGCAAGTTTGCAGGTATGGAAGCAGGAGTGCCCCCTGTGCCCCTGCAGCCAAGGCGGGGGAGACCTGGGAAGGAGAGCCGGAGAGGGACAGGCTTGGGGGCAGGACAAGGAGTGGGGGAGGGGCGGGGAGCAGGCTGCCCAGGCCACACGGAAGTAATCTCCCAGAGCCTCCTAGGAATCCTCCCTGGGGCCCAATCCCAGGCTAGGTGCCTATTTACTACATGCTCCCGAAACACCATTACCTGAACGTCTGATTAATGCATTTGCTCGCTCAGCTCAGTGCATCCCCTTGTTTCAGGACACCTGCTTGCAGCAGGGCAGTGGGCGTCATTTCCAGATTCTAGAACCCCAGAATCTGCCCTGCTGACATTCCAGCTCCTACCCCCGGCCCCGTCCTCCACTCCAAGGAAGGGAACACGTGGCTTGTCTTGTCTTCTCTCATTGTTGCTATAACAGGTCTGACATGCGAGCCTTGCCCAAAGTCTGGGGGCTTGTCTGTGGTGTTCTGACCCAGGGACAAGCCAAAGACTCCCAGAGGCCATGCTCCCCCTCAGGAAATGCCACCAGGCCTCTTCATCCCCATTCCTCTTCCTCATCCCCTAGCTTCCCCACCCAGCCCTGGAAAGAGGACAGAGAAGCCGGCCCCTTGTTCCTGATGGAACATTGACCCCTCCTCCAAGAAGGACGCTGTGGCTGCCACGCCCCCTTCTCCCCACAGTAGAACTCTGCCGAGGGGAGGGACAGAGAGGGGCCCTTTGGAGATGTTGGCTAAGATTCATGGTGGGAATTCACGGACTGAGCTGCAGAGAAGGGAGGGCAGTGTCACGGTCACTGTCCTGGAAGAGTGGGACGCCAGGCTCAGTGTCTCCCACTGGCCCCAAGTGCTGCTTGATGTACGCTACCCACTGAGGGGGCCATGAACTCTGGCCCAGGGACCAGAATGTACAACAAAGGGTCCCTGATAATGTAGACGCTTGACAGATGGGGAAACTGAGAAATGAATAGTTTTTCAAAAACAAGGGTGTGTGTCTTCTCAGTTCTTCGAGGTCGCTTCCTCAGTGGCGGGGCCAGCATCCCACTGCAGGCAGGAGGAGTGCAGGCCCACACACTTGCCGGCCGTGCTGGGCTCTGTCCCTTCACCCAGCCACCCCACCTGGGTTGGCAGCTCCCAGGAGCATGCCCCCCTTTGGGCTGCCTCCATCCCCAGCCCACACTCAGATGTAGGCAGCCAGATCCCACCAACCCCACCCTGCACGGGCTCCCCCTTAATGACAAGGCCTGGGAAAGAATACAGTGACAGCTAGGCTAGGTGCCAGCACGTGCTCATCAGACGTGGCACCAAACACCAGGTAATAGAACTACTCTCACCAACACATCTTTGCTTCCTGGTGAAGGGTCCAGGAAATGCAAATGGCTTGTGCTGGGGTCCGAGTATGCGCAAACAGTCATTCCGCTGAGTATTCGGTTTCACTAAATGCAATGCGGGACTCTGTATTTCTGCATGAACTGTGTCAGGACCTATCTAGAGGCCAAAGAACACAGGCCTCCTCCTCCTTGGTGTGCAGGGTGCGGGATTGCACCGAGAGTTTCCCCGGGGAACATCTCTCCGGCCACCTGCCTGAATCCAGACCCTCAGGATGGGCAGACAATGGACATTGCCAAATCACTCTCGAGGGAGCAGGCAGAGGAAGGCGCCCTCTGTCCCTTTGGGAGATTGCCACAGGAGGGAGAAAGGAAGGGGAGGGATGACGGAGGGAGGGAGCAGTCAAGGAATGCAGCGGGAAGGCTCAAGGTCTGACTGAGGCTAGCAAAAACACTCGTGTTCCCAAAGACACGCAGGCAGAACCATAATGCGAGATGTGTTCAAGTGAGGCCTGGCGGAGCCGGCATTTGTCGGAGCCGCTGGAGGTTCTCGGAGGCCAGCCGGTTGTGTTCAGCACCGCGGACAGCGCCCCGGGCCCCAGCCGTCCTGACTGCATCCCAGCACCGCGGACAGCACTCCGGGCCAGCTCAGCCACCCGAGGGACTGGTAGGCGCAGGGCTGGGCCCTGTCCAGGCAGGAGGTGAGGCGGGGCGGCTGCAGTCAGCTGTCTCCTATGGCTGGCTGTCCTCCATGGGGCTTCAGACACATGCCCCTGATGAGTGATGACAGCTCAGCTCCCTTGTGGGGAGCAGCAGCCTCTCAGGGCCAGGCATTGCAGTTGGCCTCTAACCAGCAGTTTTTAAAAGCCTGGAGCTGCTGAACGGGAGCAGATCAGCTGCCCTTAGAAGTGGAGTGTGGGGGCGCCTGGGTGGCTCAGTCATTAAGCGTCTGCCTTCAGCCCAGGTTGTGATCCCAGGGTTCTGGGATCGAGCCCCGCATCAGGCTCCTCTGCTGGAAGCCTGCTTCTTCCTCTCCCACTCCCCCTGCTTGTGTTCCCTCTCTCTCTCTGGCTGTCTCTCTCTGTCATATAAATACATAAAATCTTAAAAAAGAAAAAAAAGAAGTGGCGTGTGGATGCAGGGGAAGGGCCCCTGGGCAGCCCAGGGCTGCACCCCCCGTGAGGGGCAGCTCCCCTGGCTGGCAGGGGCCCTGGCCATCCGTCTCAATCCCACACCAGCCTCCTTGGATGACGCTGACTGTCTGCCCTGTGGGCCAAGGGAGGTGACACCCATGGGCTTGTGGCTGAGCACAGGTTTCCTCCTTGTTCTACTGCTGTGGTTTCTGTGTCCCACAGGACAGTTAAGGTCCCAACCTTCATGTTTGATGAACCCCAACAGCGACACCCACACGTGGCTTGGTCACCTCCAGGCCCTGTGCCCAGAGACCTGGGAACAAAGCTTGCCTGCTCCTCCCCTCAGAGGCTCCCGTGGAGAGCCTCTCTTTCCCCTGGGGACCCCATCAGTGCTCCACGTGCATGATCTAGGAGGGGTAGGGGGTGCTTGGTTTTCCATTCCTGTGTCAGGGCAAAGGTAGGCACTTGGGCCCAAGAGGTTTAGTTCGGGGGAACAGCCCACAGGAGCACTGGTCCAGGAGTCGGGGGCTTCTCCCTGGAGTGGCCTTTCCTCCCTTGTTCACCTCAGAAAGAAATCAGTCAATGGCACATCTCCCCAGAAAGAAAGCAACTGTGTCGTGCACACACCTGTGTCCGCTCCGAGCTGCCCTGGGGCCTCCTCCTTCCTCCCTCCCGCGGGTGCTGTGGGCCATCGCAGGCAATCCGTTCGTGGCTCAGGACCCCACCTCTCCCCACTTCAGGATGTTTATCTACTTCCCGACCTCGGAAAAAAGCTCGCTCTTCCCTGGGAAAATCCCTAATGACTTCCCGGGAGGGAGGAAGCGTGCAGATCCTTGGGGGGCAGGAAAGAGCTAAGGCTCCTGACACCCCGGCAGCCTGCGCCCCGGCCTGCTGCTTCTGTGGAAATGTTCATTCTGCCGTTCGTCCCACGCTTCTGCCCAGGAGGCCCAGGTGTGTCTGGGCTTTAGGAAGCAGAGGGTTTCAACGGTGCAGGAAGCGGGTCTCAGGTCCTGGGAGCCGGGCACGTGCCCCCCGTCTGGCCACGGCAGACCACCCGCATCAGCCCAGGACGGGGCAGAGAGCTGGAGAGAAGGGGGAGCTGGGCTGATCCGCGTTTGCACCACTGGCTCCACACGCACCCCTGGCAAACATCTCCCAGTTGACCAAGGGTGCTGACCGATGCTGCACAAGTGACTGGGGGGCCCTCTCCTCCTTCCCACCCACCTGAAGAGTCAGGCCAGTTTGTTCAAGGAATGAGTGAGTGAATGAGTGGACGTCAGGGCAGCATGCAGCCCTGGGGTCAGTGTGAGTGTGGAGCTGTCTGCCCCTCCACCAGGCTGCAGGGTCTTTCTAGACTGGAGCCCCAGGACCAGGAGCAGGCAGCGGCCAGACACCCACGGTCCTCTGCAGTCCCGGCTGCCGTGCTCCCCCGTGTCTATCTCATCTGGGGGCCCCTCAGTTCTGTGCTGGAGCCCTTGCTCCTTCCTGCCCAGAGTGGCAGTCCTCCACCCGGCAGCCCCAAGCGTCCCCACTTCCCACCACTGTCAGCCACCTGACAGTGCCCCCCTTCCCCTAACCCTCCTTCAGTGCCACAAGGAGGGAGGGTCTCTGCCCAGGCCTCCCACTGCCCCTCCGCCACTGACACATCCCTGCGGGGCAGGTAACTCTGTCCCTTGTGTGTGACGGGCCACAGGAGTCCTGCGTTTCCTGAACTGGGCAGGTTCAGGAAATGAGAATGCTGGTGCTGGCAGGGGTCCCCCTGAGACAGGGGCCAGCACAGCACGTCCTTCTTACTCACGGACTGTCTGACAGGGCAGTGGGGCTCAGGGCAAGTGGGCAAACTGCCCACTCCAAGCACGAGGAGAGGGTGTCTTCCTGCTGCCTCCGCATGGCCCTGCCCCCCACCAGCTCTGCAGGCCCTTCCAGGGCAGTGAAAGCTGAAGTGCTACTCATTTGCACCTTAAACAAACTCAGGAAACCCTAAATCCCACACCTCTTGGTCCTGCTTTGCCCACAAGGTCATGGTGCCTTTGGGTCAAAGCCGTCCTGTACCCGAGGGACATCTAGGGCCCTGGAGATCCAGAAGCAGGACAAAAAAAGCTTCGGTCTGCACCGGAATAGAAGGTCCCAGCCTGGGTGGTACCAGGCAGATGAGTGAGAGAGATGGTGCTGTGACCTTGGGGCACAGAACACGTCAGGTGAGAGGCTTTTTGCAAAGAGGGTTTGGCGTTATCTGACCTGAGTAAAGGCCTTTCATCACGAACGTCCTTGAGGCTGGAGTGGCCGATCCAGCCCCCATGCCACAGTGTTCTGTGGCCAGTGTGGCCGGTGTGGCCCACCACATGCGGACCCCCACAGGGCTCCTTCTGCACACGGCTGTGACCGAGAGGCTGGAGAGCCCTACAGCTTCGGGGATGGGGGGCTCTTGGGCCCCGGCAGGGTCTGGGCTGGCACCCCTTTCCCTGAGAACCATCTGCTCACCAGAAAACCGGTCCCCGGGTCAGACTCATGCGCCAGTGCCCATGAGGTCCAAGGTCCGAGACAAGCTGTGTCCAGAGGCTGCCCGACCGGCCACCTCAGGGGACAGCAGGAGGCAGCACTGTGAATGCGGACCGTCCCTGGAGGGTTCTGGCCTCCTGCCCTTTCTCCTTGGGGCTCCACCTCTCCCCAGCCCAGAACCAGGCCTGTGGGAGCAAAGCCGCTTCAATCTGGCAAGCAGCAATTCCCCGCAAATACGTTACCAAGAGAGGGAGGGAAGGAAAAAGTAAAATCAGTCTCAGGCGTCCGTCACAGGGATGCAGAGAACGTGGCCCGGCAGTGGAGCATGTGTCCGTCAGCGGGTGGCCTGTGGTCCGGGGGAGCCCACCCCACCCTGACCCCAGAGACACACAGCACAGACCACTCCCCAGACAAAACCCCAGCCAGGAAGAGAAGCTCTTGGAGGCGGAGGACTGGGAGCCGGGAAGCAGCCATGCACGTCCTGCGGGGAAAGGACCAAGGAGGACGGGCATCCTCACAGGAGCAGCAGCTGGGGCCTGTGTCCCACGTGCCCACGGGACGTAAAGAGGAGCCCAGTGGGTCTGTAAGCGTTCCCTCCTCTCCAAGCACAAAGAAAGCCTGGAACAAACGCAAAGGCCGTGCGGACAGGTTGCAGGGGCTGCTGGGCTGGGAGGAGCGTGGCTGCCACCTTTGCCCACGCTGCCACGAGAACGTGCGTCACGGGGTTCAGCCCGACACCCCACGTCTGTCCGGTTCTCTGGCCGGCCTCCCGGTGGGCAGTGTCGCGGTAGCACCCTTCTCCTTCTCCTCCTCCTCCTCCGACAACAACGGTTCGGACTTTCACCAACCATGAAAAACAGAACCCGCGAGGCACAATAGCTCCTAAAATTATTTCCATTATGACAGTCTGGAGAAGAATTAACGCTTTGGCAGAAGCTATGAAGACTCCCCGTCTTGAAGCAGCGTCACCTCCGCCGATCCGGGACGACGGAGAGAATCGGACCGTGCCCCAGGGACACCGGCGGTCTGTGCCCCGACCAGCCCTGCAAATGCAGAGGTGATGGACTGCGGGACGTGGGCAGACATGCCTGCTGACGGCGGGAAGCGGCCTCCTGGATGAGAAAGACCAAAATGTGGGTCAGGATGCAGAGCCGCTTGTTTCCTTCCACCAGCCCCAGCGTGAGGGGACCGTCCTGCTGGAACAAATCCCTGATGCCTGGGAGCTCAAATGGACCCGTATTCCTCCTGCCTGCGGGTTATTTTTCCATGGAATTAGCTGCGTCGGGCACCCTTGAAATGTTCTTTGTAAAGGCCTGTTTTGATTCTCACGAATTTCTGTGCCTCGCTTGTGGCTGATGAACCCGGTGGACGCCACAAACACGCGGAGTGGAGAGGAAGGCTATGGGTTCAGTCTTGAAAAAACTGAATCTGACCCTGAGACTGTTTCTGGATAGATCCTGATGGGGGAACGCCCTACATTCCACGTTAGAAAAAAACCACGTGAAAGTAAGTATTTTAAACCAGTTCTCATAATTGTTGTTGACGAGGCCAAAACAGGGCCGCCGTCCCACGGGAGGGGTTTCCACGAGGAGAACAAGTAGGTTGTGTCGGCAGCCTGGCCCTGACGGCTGGGCCCCGTGGCAGTGGGCAGTCGGCGTGGAAAAGAGGCAGGCATGCCTCGTCATCGGGCACTCCGGGACCGCTCAGGTTGTCTGTGTCCTTGTAGGAAACTGCCCGGGGGAGGCGGGCACAGCAGCGAGTGCAAGTAGCCCCCTCCAGCTTGACAGGGTGTCCCAGCCCCACCACCCAGCGTGTGGCCACAGGGACCTCCGGCCCTCGGCAGGGCTGCTGGCCGCCACAGAAGGGGATTCCCCAGCCCCACTGCAGAAGGCTGTGGCTTCCTCGAGGTCTGTGGCCCCTCCCTTGGCATGCTTGACCCCCAGGTGAACGCTGGCCCCATCTCTGCGCAAACCACATTTGCTCTGACGCAGAGGGTCCATGTTCCTCATGGGACCCTGACCCCCGCCGGTCAGGACACCAAATCCACAGGCTAGCTAAAGCCAACTAGCCAACGCGAGTGGCAGGCGTGGGGGGCTCTGTGCCCCCTTCCTGGATCCTGCAGGCACAGGAGTGGTGCGCATGGCAGGTCCCACTGAGTCTGAGCCGAATCTCTGCCCAGAGCCGGCCGATGAGGAGCCAGACCAAGTGCCTTCCCCAGGAGGGGCTGAGCACCAGGAGGAGCACAGCCCTCAGCAACCGCCATCGTCCTCGGCTGCTCCCGGTTGCTACGGCTGCCATGGAGTCAAGGATGCTGGAGGCTCTGCCGAGAAGGCCCACAGCAGCCTGAAAACCGGGTCAGGGTGGGACCACCAACATTGACTCTGCTTAGAGCGAGGACCCCGGTGAGGGAAGAAAGACCCGGAACAGGGAGGCTCCAGGGGCATGTGTCTGCCCACGTGTGTACGCGCCCGCCCTGCCGCCTGCTGGGAGGAGCCTGGTGGAGATCAGGGTCATCCTCTGAGGGGACGAGCTCCCCTCCCTGTGGCCCTTCCCTGGCACCCAGCCCACCTGTGCCAGCTGCCGCTGGCCTCCGTCCTGCCCCGGCCGACCCTCCCCGCCTCCTTGATGGCAAGGCCAGCTCCATACCGGAGAGAAGCAGAACACGGCCGACAGCAAGTGCAGCCTCCACACCTCGTCTCTGCTCTGTCGCGGGAGCAGGTCGGGGCACGGAGGCATCTGGCATCAGACACCCGGGGGAGGTGCCACCAGCCGGCCACGATGAACAGTGCAGATGCCTGGCTCGGAGAGAGGGGTCCACGCTGAGGAGCGGAGCTGCCAGGCCCCAGACGGTCCTCCCACACCCACACACCCGCACCTGCACGTGTGCACACGCGTGCACGAACAGAACACAGGTGTGTGTGCACACATTCCCATGCATGCGACCACTCGTGCAGAGCATACCCCTGACCACACGCACCTGTGTGCTCGTGTGTGCACACTCACGGACTCGTACACGCACACACACAGCCGTGCACATGTGTGCGTCCACACACACGAGCACACGCAAGCACTTGCAGGGTGGGTGGTCAGACGGCGGCCACCTCCTCAGTGGTGCAGACCCTTCTCTCCTCTGGCAGAGCACCTCTTTCTGAAGCAGGGCTTGGGGGCGTCTCCCGAACCCTTTGTCCCCAGCCTGTGCCTCCGCTGGGTTTCCAAGTCTGCATAAAGCTTTATGAGCCCTTCCCCCCGAACCTCAGTGCAGCCGGAGCTGGAGGCCTCAGCCCCACTCTCGCACCTCAGAGACCAGGCTCCCTGAGCATGGCTGACGTCCCCTCCTTCCTCCCTGCAATGTTCTCTTTCTTCTCCGATGAGTCCCTGGTGCTGGAAGAAGGTCGCAGGAACATCCTGTCTTACTTGCAGTCAGGTTGTCAGATCACCCGCCCCCAGCCCGCCGCAGGGCTGAGTCTGGCTGAGACCCACAGGCCAGAGGCAAGACTCCTCATCATCCCCTGTGAGCACGAGTGAGCCGGTGCCAGGCCTGGCTGGCCTCAGCAGCAGCAGGGGGCGAAGCAACACCCCTGTGCAGGGCTGGGAATGGCCCACAGGCTCCGGTCCTCCAATTCCACCAAAGACAAATGCCCCAACGGGCCAAGGGCCACGTGGGCCGTAAAGATACACAGAAGGGCTAATAGCTGTCACCCCATGCTGCTCTCTGCAGGGAGCTGGCCTCTGGACTTTGGGGGATATATGGAGACCCAAGACCCCAAAATGTAGGGCCTGCTTCCAGTGGGTCCCCCTGCCCCCGCCCCACCCAGTGGCCGACCTGACACTGCCCTCTGCTGGCCATGCTGGCCCACCACACTCCTGGCCCTGGAGGCTGAGGGAGGGGACCACAGGAGAACTTGGCCAGTGTCAGCTCCAGTCAGCGTCAACCGAGCAGGTTGCCATGGCAACAGGAGGGTGGGGGTGGAGGGGCTGAGTCCTTCTGGAAAGCAGGGAATGTGCATCCTCCTTCCGTGGAGCCAAATTCTTTGCGCTCTGCCTCCCCCTGCCAAACCCATGTGACCAGCCGGGCCCAGGGAGGGGGCTAAGACCTGCTGTCCTGGGTGGCCCCACCCCAGGGCCCTGGCACCCTGCGCACCAGGAGCCTGGTTCTGCTTGAGGTGTTGTCAGCAGGAGGGACAGTCCTTCCTCCTTGCAACCAGGACCCCAACGCCCTCACAGGCCACAACCCATCCAGACAGACTGGAGGATGCCCAAGGCGGTCACCTGGGGGCAGTCACCTAGGGGCGCTCACTGGAGCTCCCCTGCCCCAGTTTCGGAGGAATCAGGGAGCTCAGCCAAAAGCAGAGGCTGGGTAGGCCTGACGTGAACAGGGACCCCAAGGCCTCAGCCCCCCCAGGCACAGAGGCCTTTCCCTGAGGCGGCTGTGCACAGGCCATGTGCAGGGCAGCTGACCCGCCTCGGCAGGAGCTGGCCGCGCTGTTGGAAGCCGGGACCCCAGCCGGAACCCCAGCCCTGTTGGCCCCAGTGGTGTGCAGCTCACAGCCCCGGGGAGGAGTGCCGCCAGCTTCCCGGGGCCCAGCCTTGGGGGCGGCGCTGGCTGTCTTCCCTGCCCTATCACCCAGCAAGGAGGGGGCGGCCGAGCTCGGAGCCTGCATCCAGGAGGACCGAGGAAGTCCTGTCCTCGGGGTGCCACCCAGTGAGAGGCTCGGGGGACCCAGATGTTTCTTCAACGGGGGGTGGTTCCTGGCTCTCCGGTTATTACTTCGTGTAAACAAACAAGAGAGTCACTAGCTCTAAAGTTATCTGTCTGTGTGAATTAATATATCGTATTCTGTCCTGAAATAGTTATTTGTCTCTGGAGGAATCATGTTAAAGACTGACAGAGGGTATAACTGTATTCATTTGCATATGCAGATATGTCTAATTATTCAACTCGCAATTAAAGGCTTGTGTGTCAGCAAATGAGACTAATTAGATACATTTATCTGTGATAATCAGCTTTTTACAAACAAAATAGACCCCCCTTCACTTTGCAGGGGTGAGGTGCATGGGGAGGGCTGCCGGACCAGAGCAGGGCCTGCTTGGGGGTGGAGCCTGGAGGGAGGGGCCGTGGCAGTCCACGCCCCATTCGTCTGGACTGGTGCAGCAGACCCATCTGGTGGCCAGCAGACCCACCCACAGGGGGTCGGGCAAACTCCAAGCCCTGCAGAAGGGCCAGAGAAGGTCCAGGGGAAGCGTCCAGAGACGAGCAGAGTCCAGGGAGGGGGTTCTGTCCCCTGGAAAGAAAGGGCAGATATGTTTCTCGTGAGGAAAAGAGGGCCTGCAGGGTCACTGGGAGACAGGGATCCCGGGGTCTGGAGCGTCATGCGGGCTGGCGTTGCAAACCCTGGCGTTCACCTCTGAGACCTGTCTGGACCTCAGGGCGCAGTCCTTTCCAAGAGAGCAACAGATCAGGCTCCCCAACACACCCCAAATCTTGGGCGGGGCTACTAATCCAGCCCCCAGCATCGTGATGGGGTGTGAGAGTGAGCGTGGCTGGCCTGCCCACGATCTCGGGAACTGCACACTCCCAGCCCCACCACCTGGCGCATTGGGTGAGGCCACTGCGGGCACGTTCCACGCTGTCTGCCCATGGCAGTGACCCGTTCCCAATGCCCACACCGCTCACCAGCCTCCCGTCTCACTGACCCTCTGCGCCTCCTGGGGCCACCCAGTGCTCCCCACAGGGCATACCCAGTGTATCTCGAGTGAGGGTCTTCAAAGGCACAATCAAAGTAAGGCTCTCAAGGGGAGAGCATCCTGGATTCGGGCTCTAGGTCCAGGGGTGCCTGTGCTTCCAGGACAGAGGAATGCAGACACCGGGAACAGGCAACGATGGGGATCCAAACCCTTTGTGGCAAACTACCCAGTCTGAAGTCCTTCGTTAGAGGGGCCCTAACGCCTCTCCCACCCTGCTTTGGGGTCGGCTTCTGGGGGAGCCCAGTCTGACAGGCGCGGAGTTTTGGCGGCTTAATGAATGGATTGATTTCATTACATCTTCTAGCCTTTGGCCTGAGCAGAAACATCTGCAAAGTCGGGGTTTGATGTACTAGTTTGGAGTTTCCAAACGCACACTGAAAATAAACGCTGTGGTATCGACATCGTCCGTTGAAGCTCTGGCCGCCTGGAATCCCTCCACGCCACCAATGCGGCCACAGCCCCTCAGGAAGACTGGCTCCTTCTGCTCTCCCCAGAAGGCCGGGAGGGGGTTCCAGTGCCAGGGGGACCCACCAGAGAATCCCTTTCAACAGCGGGTCTCTCTAAAGAATCCAAAACACGACTAGTTCCTAAAGGAGCATTTTTTTATACAACTTTGCAGGACTTGACCTGCTGCTCAAACCGGAGGATGTCGTGGCCACTGCAACGTGGACGAGTGGAGCAGGCAGGCCAGGGCAGAACCACGGCTACGGGAAGGGACAAGGTCGTTAAGGCCAAGGGGGTGCTGGTCCCAGAAGTGAGGGCCCCCAAATCCCCGTGGCCTGGCCTAGAGGCAGGTGGGGGTGGAAGGTGTGGCTCCACTCCGTGGCTGGAGAAGAAGAGGACTTGTACTTTGGGCGCCCAGCAAAGCACCCCAAAGTGGCCATTTCTGGGTGCCGGGGGTCGGGAGGCCTTGCAGGGGGAACATGGACCACCATGTTGGGGTGCTGCCGGCTGCCAGCATTGCCCTGGCTGAAGGGGCACCAGCCTGGACACTCATGGAGTTTTCCCCCATGCTTCACGCAGCAGTGGCCGTCTGGAATGGGGATGCGAAGCCCCCCACCCCAAGGCAGGACCACCAGGGCCCCTGTCTGGGTCTGTCTCCTTCCCCTGGGCCCCCTGGGGAGCCTGGTGCCCATGAACACAGGAGCGCTGCCCTGGGAGCCTGCGTCCAGGGGTGAGGAGAGCCCGGGGAGCTGGGGCTCCACACGGCCCCCAGTCAGGGCGCGGCATCCAGCGGGAGTGGGGCCATCGCCACCTGCAGGGATCCAGAGGGTGGAGAGGACCTGCCTCTCCTGCCAGAGTCCTCTTCACTGTCATCCATTTGGGGCAATTAAAGCCTTTATTTGGAAGACATAACACCCAATTTCCTCAGCCGAGCAGCTTTCCAAGCAGCATATTATTATCTCGAGTTGTGAGAGCAAGTTGTCCCTCAGAATCACCCTGCCCGCATCCTGAGGGCTTGCCTGCCTTCCCTCTGCCCCTTGGGTGGATGCAGGAGGGAGCCACGGCAGGGAGCGAATGGCTCGCAGGCAGACAGACAGGCAGGCAGGGCCTCGGGACCCTGGAGCCATGCACAGGGACGGCCCCACGCCGTCCTGCGTCTTTGCAAAGCGCCCGGGCTGGAGCGTGGCAAGGCTGCATCAGATTAGCTGCTGCCTCAGCAGGTCCCCCAGACTTGATGGAGATCTAATCAGGCAGGCAGGCTGGCACCACATGTCCTCATTTCCCCAGCGCTCAAGGGACACGAGTGTCTCTTCGCTGCTGTGGTCCCAGGCACACCTGGCCTTCGCCTCACGCTCGTTTCGCGGGCCGACCTGCAGCTGGGTGGAAGGCGAGGCCCATCGGAAACCCTGGCTGTTCTCAGAACCTCTACATCCATTAGGCCCTGGTGGCAAAAGCCACGTAAAGGATTGCTGACATGTTCCAGAAGTGTGGGCACATGAGCATGAGAGCCGACGGCCCGAGCCTCCGTGTGCAGCTGTGGCTCTAAGGGTCTGGGCCCAGGAAAGGAGCCGTGCTGGCAGACGCCCTGCCGGCAGGACCTGGGCCCCGAAGAGGGGCTGCAGCAGGACTTGGGGGGCCTGGCACAATGATCTGAGCAAGCCCCCGGCAGTGTCTGCTGGGGGAGCGGGGCTCAAGGTCAGTGAGGATTTGCATCACTGGCAAGGGTGCTCCTGGTGGGGGCACAGCATGGGCATGGGTGCGGAGGGTCAGCGCCTGCCCGGCCTTGCCCTGGATGGACTCCCTGGAGGGGGAGGCTCCGGAGAGGCCCCAGTGCACCTTGACCCCGGACCTGCTCCTGCCAGCCCAGGTGCCTGGCGTGTCCTTGAGGACTCCTACACTTCAGCTGGCGTTTCTGTGCCTGGCACAGAGTGGGCTCTCCACAGAGACCCGGTGGGCGGGCAGGAACGTGGGGGTGAAGTTTCCAGCCCTGGTGCCCACGTGGGCCCTGGGCTCTGGTTGCCGGGCTTGGGAAAGGCCACCGGGCCAAGAGGGCTGTGCAGAGGACAGCACCGGCGGTCAGTCCACCTTGCAGCCAGGGCAGGTGGGGAGCCTCCTCTCAAAGGTCAGGCCCATCATGTGCAAAGGCATCCAAAGCCCAGAGGACTCTTGTCCCACTGATGACCATTCAGGAAAAGTTGTGGTTTCACGACCACCATGGATGCGCCAGAGCCCGGGTTCCCCTGTGCCTGCGAATCCCCGTGTGGGACCGGCACCGCTGTGATCCCTGCCCCACCTGCAGGTCTGCTTCCCTGGCTCTTGTCTGTTTGGGGCTGGAGTCGGGGGAGCCAGAGCCCGCGAGCATCCCCTGAGCGCAGCTGCCAGTGAGAGGCCCGGCCTGCAGGCTTCCGGTCCCTTCAAGCTGATCCCCCCCGACGGGCCGGCCACATGTGTCATTTTCCTGCAGCTTCTGGGCCCTGCCCTCTTCGGCAGGGGGTCCCTCTCAACCAAGGGTGGTAGAGCTCGTGCATAAGCTCCCCGGGCAGACAATTCTGGAGACTGATCCGTGTGTTTCTCAAGGGGTCCTGGCAAATCCCTGCCCCACGGCCCTAGCTGACCTCACTGACCATCATTTCCACCTTTTTCCTGTTTCTTGCCTCCTTCCCCCTGGTCTCCTCCCAGATGAGCACACACGACAGCCCTTGCTCAGAGCCCAACTCATGTGTCGAGTCCCAGCACGTTTCTCTGGGGACAAACACCCCCCGGCCGGCAGGGAGGGGCCACCACTCGGGAGAGCAGGGGGAGCGTCCTGCAGCCCTGAGGTCAGGACACTTGCTGGTGAGGCCTCTAGTCCCACCAGCTCCAGGACCACCATGCAGTCCAGACGGCAGGGTCCAGGCGTCCGCTCGGAGCTGAGGCTGGCCCTGAGCCGGCTCCTGGGAGAGAGCTCTGTGGAGCGTCCTGATGAGGGTGTCTCTGTCGCCTGCGGCCTTGGCCTGAGCTGGACAGTCCACACCAACAGCACACCAGCCCCAACAGAACCCTGGACGCTCCCTGACGGCTACACTCCATGAGTGTTCACACGTGGCTGCTGGAAGAAATCAGCACTGTCCACACAGCTCCTTGGTGGGAGGGCTCCTGGAGGCACATGGGGGAGGAGGAAGAAGGGCAGAGAGAGAGCGACTCGTTCAGCAGAGGGGAGAGACAGAATGGGGTTTGACAACTAACTTTACAAGTGAAATTGGAATCAAATCCTGGAGTTCTGACAAGAACTTACAGTTTAGAGAAACATCACCCTAAACTCTGTTCCTGGAAAGCGAGGTGCAGGCAGAGCCCTGGTGCAGCGTCTGCTCGGCTCAGCCCTTGTGGCCGAGTGTGGTCACAGCCAAGGCCACCGGGTGGGGGAGCCGCCTGCATGCAGCCCCAGGGAGCTGGGGGCTGCCCGCCCACCGCCAGGCCCCTGGGACCCCTCGCGTGCCCACACATCTCGAGCACAGCTTCTCTCCAGGACCCCCTTGCAATCAACTGAGTTAATATGTTACCCCTAAATAAGTTAATTATATTATTACTTTCTGACACCGCAATCACAGATTTTTATGTTTTGCTGCTAAATTTGGTAAAAGTTTAAATTAGGGTAATTAAATAATTAGCTTTAAGATGACAAGCTAGCAAACAGCTTCCCTCTCCCTGACATGCTCAGTCAGCACTGCCTGCTTGGAAAACGCCAGAGGGAGAGCCTCTGCCACACGGAAGACCCCGCACCACGAGACGGGTTGTCCCCAGTGCTCCTGGCCCTGGCCCGCCGCCCTTCCGGCTGGGCCGAGCGTCCCTGGAGTGGCTCTTGTCTGGGGGTGGGGCCTGGCCGTCTCTCCATGCTCAGCAGGAAGAGCGGAGCTGGAATCTGCTGGGAATGGTGGGGCTGCTGGTGCTCGTGGCAGACAGGCCCCCACAGATCTGTCCCGGCAGTAAAGCAAGCGCATTGGCCCCCACGGTGGCTCAGAGCTCAACAGGACCCAAGGGCAGCTTAGGTGTGAGATGCCTTCCCCTGGGATCTGATTCTTATCCCTCCTCCCCATCCTCTTGTCCCCCAAAGTCCAACGGCTCTGAGCACCACGTCACAGATGCGCGTGACGATGGTTCTGGAATTTGCGGCTGTTTGAGGAGGTGCTCGGTTTCTGGGTTAATGAGGCACAAAGAAACATTTAGGACCCGAGTGTTCAAGAAAGCAATATTTATAGAGCGTGTGCACCATCTGTGGCCTCATTTCTCTCCAGGTGAATTCCCTGTTCAGGTTGGATGTCAGCAAGAAAAGGCAGAGTGGCTTCGAGCATGCCACTTTCCCTTTCATTTCTAGACGTGTGTCACGTATACACTCACTTCTGCATCGCCTGCAGCTGTGGGCGCCGCCCTGCTAGGCCTGGGGGCCTCTACACCTGAGATTTGCTTTCAGTGGGGGCTGCTTGCTTGGGTGTGCGCATCTTACCTGAGATGTGTCCTGCCTGTGCATGGGAGAGGCCAGAGCCGACAGCTCCTCTGGGGGCGGCGACAGGTGCACCCCACCCTACTGAGCAGCTGTCAGCACCACGGACAGCACCACGAGCATTGCAAGGTGCACTCCTGCACTCTTCGCAAACCTCTATCCCACCTGAGCACGGAGGCTCCAGAGGTCAGAGCTGACTCTGAATCAGGAGGAGCCACCCTGATTTCTGGGGCCAGAGGGTCCCTGGGCTTGGCCCACAGCAAGTGGGAGGCCCCCACCACACGGGGTCAGCACTGGGCGTCCGGCCAGCCAATCACTCAGGCGCATCAGGCTGGCCAGCCTTCGTGAGCCAGGACCTGCCCTGCATCCTGGCTGTGGCCTGTCCTCCGCCCTTGGAGTGGGGGAGGCTGCACCATTATTCCTTAAACGCAGTGAAATGCTCCCCCCGCAGGTACCGTCAGAACAGACAGCGCGGCGAGGAAGTTACCCGAGACCCAAGGCTGATGAGCTCCTTGCTGGCACCACCGCTGGGCCAGCCCCAGAAGCCAGCTCACCAAAGGCGTGCTTCCCTCCACCTGAGAGGGGCCAGTGGCCGAGAGCGCACCCGAGCTTTCACACATCACGGTCACAAGCCACCGAGAGCTCGAGGATAACACAGGCCCCCAGATTAGCCGCGTGGGGCCCGGCAGGAAACACTACCACGGTCATTTCCATTTCTCAGTGATCCCTCAACCTACAACAGCCCCCCTCCCTTCTCCTCCCTCCTTCCCTCCCTCTCCCTGCACAGAAAACCTCTGTGGTTCCTTCTGTATCCTGTTCGTGAACTTTTAGAAATGAAAACCCGCCAGGAAAATCCACAAAGAAAGAAAGGAGGCGGAACAGGAAAAACCCAGAAGGAGAAGACCCCTCCCCGGGAATGCTCAGATGACCAAGACCTCTTACTACGTCCCAAACAGAAGCCACATGGGCCCCTTAAACATGAGAGGGGCAGGTGAGGGCTGTGGGCTAAGTCCCATTGACTGCAGTGATGAACGAGCCTCCTTCCAGGAGATCTCGGGGCCCAGCCGGAGCTCCCGCTTGGGGACAGCCCTGGGCTCATCTGTCGGCTCAGGAGAGGCTGCCGTGGGCTGGGGTTCAGAGAGCTGTGGGGGGAGAAGGGGGCGCACCATGGCTTCCATCTCAACCTTTCCCACTGTGTCCTCGTCCTCCTCTGGGTGTCTGGCCCTCCTACTCTCCTTTGACCACGGAGGGCAGCGAAGGGAGCCCCCACAGCTGAGGTGGGCTCTGGAGGACATGCTATCGTTTGGGAGTCCCTTGGAAGTCATGAACATGAAGGCGAGGGGTGGGCAGACAGGGGGAGACATCCTTGCGGCCCCTCCCAGGTCCAGAGTGAGCGAGAGGGACGGCCCTCCTGGCAGAGCGGCTGCCCGGCTGGGACAGTCACTGCCGTGGGGTATGGATCGGACCTTCCACTTGTCCACAGGCAAAGCCATGGGCCCAGAGCAGGGAAACACCCCCAGCTCCGCAGCCCTGCATCCCAGCTTCTTCTCCCCCAGCCCAGGACAGGCTGACGCCTCAGTGGGTCTGGGTCCAGCAAGCCGCCATGTGCATGTAACGTGTCCTGCTCATGGTGACCCGAGACCTCACACGCGCGTCCCACTGGAGAACATACTGTGTCTGTCCACTCCCGAGGGGCTTACTCTGGGGCTGGGGGCTGCTGGCCTTTTCCCAGCATCTCTGTGCTTTGTTTCTTTGCTCTCATCTCTATCTGTGGAACTCTACTCTCAAACTAAAAGAGGTTCAAAATAATGCTGGACAGACTCGCATAAAATCCAGTACTTTGCCCCACATCTCACCCCCACATTCCTTGTTTCAGATTTCTCTTCGGAGGTTAGTTGACACCCCCCTGAGCTGACCCGAGTTTGCTGTGTTCACACACGGCACGTCATCTGTCCTGACAGCGCGCTGCTGCCTTCTGGGTCTGAAAGGAGCATCGCCTGCATCCCGTGCCCATGAGGGGGACCAGCCATGCCCAGGGCGCCCCAGCTGCAGGACCATCTCACCTGGCCAGCCTCCCTGCTCCCACTGGGGGGTGTGGGGGTGGGGAAGAAAGCATTCCACCTTTCCGGCCAATGACCAAATTCAAATGTACAATTTAAAAACTACATTTGCACTTTCCACCCCACTGCCTACAATGATTGTGCCGTGATTATTAAACCCGTCATAAATAATAATGTGACATTTTCTGATTGGGCATCTGATTAAGTAGCCGATCTTTGCAGCCTGAGACTGGACAGCTGAGATTGCTGAAGACAGGACAGTTTCACGGGGTCCCCAGCTCCCTGCCAGCCCCAGTTAAGTCTACACAGATGCAGCCTCCCCAGTCCCAGGGTGTGGGTGAGGGGGTGTCCCGGGCGTTGTCATTTCCGTGAGCCTGCAGCCGCCCCAGACAGGGCTGCAACCCCACCTGCCTGAGTCTGAGAGCCGGGTTCGGCCTGTCTGTCGCCCGAGGTCTGAGCCCGGTGCCCCCTTTCCCAGCCCGAAGTCACTGTCCAGCCACAACCTGATGCCAGGCTCCCGGCTCTGTTGTTGCTAGCCAGACCACGGCCTCCCTGCCCCCCAGCCCCAGCCCATCCAGCAATGGGTTCCTCAGTGGAGAGGAGGGGAGCAGGCACACCTGAGCAGAATTCATCTCATCAAGATGGACCAGCCCTCAAGACACCGAAGAACACTCCAGAGTCCACGAGGCCTGACTGCGCTGTCCCACCCCATCCCGCTGGCTTGGCAGGGAGGTGGAAAGGCTGTGTCAAGTGGGATGGGGGCTACTGCCGTCCCCAGGGAGAGCCCTGCCACAGACTCCTGACATTGTCACCACCGATCGATGCCAGCTCACCTGGACACCAGGACGGTCGCAGGGCCAGGTGGGAAGGGGCTTGGGGAGGGGCTGGAAGTGAAGCTCCGGGTACCAGGAGGCTGCGCTGTGATGTCCTGTGCAGGGCAGGCCAGTGCGCGGGTAGGAGCATGCCCCGAGAGCCACTCAGAGCACAGCTGCTCCTTCCTCTTGCAGCCCTCCCTCTCCCCTGCCCGGGTGCTCTTATTTGCTATTTAGTATGGTTTTAAGTAAAGCAAAGTTAAAATTCCAAGTTATTAGCGTGAATTTTACTGTTTATCCTCGTGTGCACAATACCAGCTGTAAAAGCAAATATAAGAGCCTTAACTTGGGGCAGAAACACCGACATCACACAAGTGTGCTTCCAGCACCGATGCGCCCGTGGTTTCGTTCTCAGGTGCAGAAACCTGCCCCCTGGTTTTGTCTCACTTCCTGGTGCATGGACAGCCCCCCCAGAGTCCCCCTCTCCCACGGGAGGTGCAGGAGGAGGCAGGAAAGGAGGCCGGGTCTCCCATTCTGCTGATGCCCCTGAGGCTCATGGCGCTGACACAGGAAGCAGCAGAAACCTGAGCAAGGGGACAGTACTGCTCCGTGGCCTCGTCTCCACGTCCACTGCAGGTTCTGTTCAAAGGGACGTGTGGCGCCTGCCGCTGTCCCTGACCGGACACACTCGCTCTGGTCCCTGGAATTCTGGGTCCAGGGGCCTCCTGAATGCTCCGTGTGAATGCAAGAAACAAGGCAGAAAAGAGAGACACACGTGGCTTCTCTGCTCACACTTGCTCCATTGGCCCCTCAAACGTCACGTATGAAGCACAAGTTCAAACATAAAATGATTAAGAATGTCAAGAGTGCTGCAGCAGAGCATTAAATCAAGCACAGGCCCCTCTGAGCGTGGCCCCTGTGCCTGCCCAGCTCACAGCTCATGGCCTGGACCCCAAGAACAGATGTCACCCCATGCTGGGGAGGGAGTCAGGATCTAAAGCCTGGGCACATCCACACCCAGAGGCCAGCAGTGCAGGAAGGTGGGGCTCCCAGGATGTGAGAAACCACTACATGTGCACACACACACACACACACAGGTGCCACAGGCACACACAGGTGCACAGACACACATGTGAACACAGACACACACAGGTTGTACAGACACATGCACACAGGCACACACAGGGGCACAGACACACAGGTGCACAGGCACAGGCACACACAGGTACACACATGCACACACAGACACACACAGGCACACAGGCACATGTGCACACAGGCACACACAGGTGCATAGACACACACATGCACACACAGGCACACACAGGTGCACAGACGCATGCACATGGGCACACACACGTGCACACAGGTGCACAGACACGCACGTACACACGGGCACAGACACGTGCACGCAGGTGCGGGTCATGCACTTGCACACGAACGCAGCGTCAGAGTCCCATCGTAGTGCTCCCTTCTGTGGGTTAACTGCTGCCTCACCTGGATCATCTTACAAATTTCAAATGTCCCCAAGAAGACACTGAGGTCCCTGCTCCCCAAACTCCAGCCAGGCCCGCTGAGTCCTCTCCCTGCCCATCTCCTCCCAAGTCCATATCCCAAAAGGATGACCCTGGGCTCTTCCATGTAGGGTAGAGGGAAAGAGGCTGATCAGGAAAGCCCCCCCACCCCGTGGATGAATGAATGTTCCAGAGACACACCGACAGGCATTTTCGATGGAACAGGGGTTTCTTCACCCCCCACGGCAGCCCCGTGCTGGGTGCACCTGGCTCCTTTCCCTGAATGAGGACGGTGCCACTCAGGCACGGGAGGCTCCCCAGTCACTGTGTGAGCCCCTAAGCCCCCACCACGACCACACTGGGACCCTCCTCCACGCAAGCGTGCCCCCTACCTGCTCCTTGTAGGAGCCACTGCAGGGGCTGGGAGGGGCCACCATGTCCTGCCTGCTGCCCTCAGCTGCTCCGCTGTCACAGGACCAGCACTTCTTTACACCTCCCACCCCCAGGAGATGGCAGGACCCTCCATGAAAGACAGAGGATCCCCCAAACCTGGCTGGGTGGGCTCAGGAGGCCTCAGCTCTAGGACTTCCTCTTGTGCTCAAGTACATGCGGGTGGTCCTGGGTCCCCCGGGCCAGGTGCCCCAGAAGTAAACTTGAACCCTTCAACGGTCCTTGCCCCCCACCCCACCTGGACCCGCCTGGGCTGTCACTTGCCCCGCTGAGCACAGAGCTGGAGGGGCCCAGGCTCAGCTCTGGGCACCTGGAAGGGGTGAGCCTTCCTTCCCTCAAGGTGTGTTCCCTCTCACTGACCCTTCACATCCAGGTCAAGGGTCACCTGCAGTGGGAGCCCCCCACCTCCCTGAGCTGTCAGGCCCCACCTGACCCGCCCCCGGATGCTCAGCTTCCTCCCAGCACAGGACACATGGGCAGCGTGCTGCTGGTCAAAGGAAGAGTCTGCCTGATCTTTAGGGAACAGGGGGGATAGGGTGGTGGGTGCCAGGCGGCCTTAATACCGGGACAGAGAGCAGTAGCCATGCCTGAACCTTCCGGAAGGGCTCAAACAGGATCACGGGACTCAGTCAGCAAGCAGGTATGCCCCACGAGCTCAGCAGGCTGAGGAGAGCCTCCACTGACACATGGGGAGCGGGGGCTCACCTGCGGGGGGCTCTGTGTGTGCTGACCGGAGCATCGCCGCCCGAGCATGAGACGTCACCAGATATCCTGCAGCTTCGGGGAGCCAGGCCCACGGGCAGCGCTGCCCGCAGACCTCACACCGGCCTGGGTCTTCCCCGGCCCCGGGACCCGAGAGCGGATCAGGGATGACAGCCCGGACTCCCAGCTCCGGTCCAGCACCCCCTCCACCTGCCACACAGCCCCCAAACCTCCCGGAGGCCCCTGGCACGCGCCCGGCTTTCCTGCTCCCAGGCTGAGTACTTGGCAGCCTGTGATTTTGCGTGAAAGGATGAAGAAAACCAGCCATGCGGAGGCAGGACGCACTCTCTTTGGTGGGAAGCCCACACTTAATTGAGGACGTAGCTATTCATTTTCTTCCCTCACTGGTCCAGACCATGAAATATTTATTTTTCCTCATTGAGCCTCTGTGCTCAAACAGCCTCCGACCAGCTCCCTGTGGGACCCAAGAGAGAATTGTTAGTCGATAACCTCAAACAAGGGAGCAGAGACACAGGCCGGCATCTCCAGCAGAGTCCCGGGGAGGCTCGCCCACCCGCAGAGCCCCACGTCCCCAGCCCTGGGCCACTGCACACAAAGAGCTCACGGCCACGGCCCTCCCAGTGCTGTGTGCAGTGCAGGTGCGCGGGGTGGGGGGGTGATTAACGGCGTCCTGCAGCCGCTGGTCCAGCCAGCCGCTGCCACTGGGATGCGCGGGGGCGGGGTAGCAGGCGTGGGGGCTCATCATCGGGGGCTGGGGTCCGCACAACCAGAGGCAAGGCCTGTGGGGGGGGGGTTGGAAGTGTTTGGAGCCCTCACGGGAAATGAATGAAATCATCACAAGTAGAGACGACCCGTGCGTCCGTGTGGGGCTCTGCCCAGTGTCTCCCTGTATTTGTAAGTAGGGCAGCTTCTTCTGCCGAACCCACTTCCCACGTATTCTGAGAATCAAGCATCTTAAAAATGCAGAGAGAGGGATGCCTGGGTGTCCGACTCTTGGTTTTGGCTCAGGTCTGATCTCAGGGTCGTGAGATCGAGCCCCGTGTCGGGGTCCGTGCTCCACGGGAAGTCTGCTTGAGGTCCCCTCTCCCTCTGCTCCTCCCCGCCCCCCACTCTCATGCACGCATACTCCCTCTCTCTCTAAAAGAAAGAAATAAAATCTTCGGAAACGATGCTGAGGGAGCGTCCCACTCCCTGAGACAGCCCCTTCCCTGAAGCTGCATACAGCAGGTTCTCTGGAAGCCGGGGCGCTTGTCGTCTCTCCTGAAACCATCACACGTCACACCTGTCAGGGCGGACCCCACCCCACTCCCGCTGCCCAGGACAAGGCTGGAAGGAGCCAGCTCAGGCCTGGCCAGCCCTGCCAGGCCCCTGCATCTGCAGGTGTCCCCACACCCACACCCACACCCACACCTGGCAGGTGTCCAAAGCCCTTGGGGAAGGGGGTGCCCCCAAGCAGAGCAGCCGGGGGACAAGCTGCAGGAGGTGTGGGGGCGCCCCATCCCAACACCCCACGCTCCAGACCAGGCTAGCGGAGGGCGGTGCGGGCTTTCCAGAGCGCAGGGAGGACGGGACGGAGGGAGGAGGGAAGACTGCCCAAACCTCTCCCCACACAGGACTTCATCAGGAGGAAAGAGGAAGGGGAGGAGAATGGAGATTCTGCTTCCCGCTCTAATTTCATGCCACATTAGGGCTGTCTGGCGGGCAGAGCCCCCCGGAGAGTGGGTGCGTGTGCCACCCCCCAGGCCGCCAGCGCCCTCACGGATTGTGAACCCGATTGAAGAGCGCTGGATTAACTCCGTCTATCCCCCGGCCAGTCCCGCAACCACACGTGGCCCTGCCTGGCTCTTTGTTCATCCCTCTCGAGAGGGAAGGGGGTGAACGCCCCACACACCACCGCTCACCCTGAGATCAGGGAAACCAAAGGAGCAGGACGTTTCTCCTCACAGAAATGACCCTCTGCAGATGGAGTCAGCCAGCTTCCCGGCAGCAGTGGTGAATTCGAGTAGTACTGAGCCGCTGTCTCGGGGAGGGGGCTGGAGCCTGGCATTCCCGCACTGCAGTCGTCAGATCGGGGTGAAGGTGCTGAGTCTGGCCTGCGATTCCCTTACCGCAGGCAGACCCAGGGGCAGGAAGTGGACCCGTGGGGGCCGGGGCAGGAGAGGGGCTGCCAGTGGGGACGGGTTTCCTTGCGCGGTGATGGAAGGGATGTCTGGAAGCCGATGGAGGTGCCGCACGATGTTGTGAATGAACTAAAGGCCAAGAAATTATGCGCTTTAGAGGGGCTGGCGTGCACAGCACCGGAGCTGTTTCAGTAACACCGTCACCACCGCTTTAGAGGGGCTGGCGTGCACAGCACCGGAGCTGTTTCAGTAACACCGTCACCACCACTTTAGAGAGGCTGACGTGCACAGCACCGGAGCTGTTTCAGAAACACCGTCACCCCCACTTTAGAGGGGCCGGCGTGCACAGCACCGGAGCTGTTTCAGTAACACCGTCACCACCACTTTAGAGAGGCTGACGTGCACAGCACCGGAGCTGTTTCAGAAACACCGTCACCACCGCTTTAGAGGGGCTGACGTGCACAGCACCGGAGCTGTTTCAGAAACACCGTCACCACCACTTTAGAGGGGCCGGCGTGCACAGCACCGGAGCTGTTTCAGTAACACCGTCACCACCACTTTAGAGGGGCCGGCGTGCACAGCACCGGAGCTGTTTCAGTAACACCGTCACCACCACTTTAGAGGGGCCGGCGTGAACAGCACCAGAGCTGTTTCAGTAACACCGTCACCCCCACTTTAGAGAGGCTGGCGTGCACAGCACCGGAGCTGTTTCAGTAACACCGTCACCACCGCTTTACAGGGGCTGGCGTGCACAGCACCGGGGCTGTTTCAGTAACACCGTCACCACCGCTTTAGAGGGGCTGACGTGCACAGCACCGGAGCTGTTTCAGTAACACCGTCACCACCGCTTTAGAGGGGCTGGCGCGCACAGCACCGGAGCTGTTTCAGTAACACCGTCACCACCGCTTTAGAGGGGCCGGCGCGCACAGCACCGGGGCTGTTTCAGTAACACTGTCACCTCCGCTTTAGAGAGGCCGGCATGCACAGCACCGGGGCTGTTTCAGTAACACTGTCACCACCACTTTAGAGGGGCCGGCGTGCACAGCACCGGAGCTGTTTCAGTAACACCGTCACCACCGCTTTAGAGGGGCCGGCGTGCACAGCACCGGGGCTGTTTCAGTAACACCGTCACCACCGCTTTAGAGAGGCTGGCGTGCACAGTACCGGGGCTGTTTCAGTAACACCGTCACCACCGCTTTAGAGGGGCTGACGTGCACAGCACCGGAGCTGTTTCAGTAACACCGTCACCACCGCTTTAGAGGGGCTGACGTGCACAGCACCGGAGCTGTTTCAGTAACACCGTCACCACCGCTTTAGAGGGGCCGGCGTGCACAGCACCGGAGCTGTTTCAGTAACACCGTCACCACCGCTTTAGAGGGGCCGACGTGCACAGCACCGGAGCTGTTTCAGTAACACCGTCACCACCACTTTACAGGGGCTGGCGTGCACAGCACCGGAGCTGTTTCAGTAACACCGTCACCACAACAGGTGCCACGGCGGCCGGTGGGAGGGGGAGGAACATGCCAAACTCCCTCACGGGCATCGTCCTCCATCGTCCGAGCGCCACGTGGGATGAGGCCTTGTGGTCACACTGCCCGCTGCTGAAGAAGGGGTCTGACAAAGTCCCCTCCTGGACAAGGTCCTCCGTGTCCCCTTTCGGACCAAGCCTGTGGGTCCTTCCTTGTGCTGTGGAGTCCAGCAAGAACCCCCCACCCCAGGCTCCTGGGCAGCGGGCCAGGCAGCCGCTCCTTGCTGTGTCACCCCGAGCTCGGAAGGTTGAACGGCTAGCGGCTCTGCAATCATGGTCAATGAGGTTCTTCATCAGCTCTGAACAAACGGTCCTGCATTTTCAGTTTGCACCGGGCCCAGCAAATTTGGGCTGGTCCCGCCTCCATGGGGGCAGATAAAGTCTGACCATTCTCCCGGCTTTCTGGTGGGCCTGGCAGCGAAGCCCAGTGGGTTCCTGGCCCCACCAGCCTCCAGTAAGGCTCAACTGCCAGGAGGGGAGGCTCTGAGGACTGGTCAGGTCAAGGCCAGCTACCCTGCAGGAGCAGGACCCCAAATTTCCCGGGCCTTGCCTGCCAGGCCCTGCTACCTCAGCTGTCTGAGACCCAACACCCAGCAAGGGCCAGCACAGGCTGGGTAAGGGGAGTGGTGTGTGTGCAACATGAATGAATAAGCAATAAGGGGGACATGTGCTGAGGAATGAAAGAATGAATAAATGGAACTGCACATGCGGGCAGAATGAATGAATGTGAATGAATGAATGGGGACCGCGCATGCGGGAGGAATGCAGACAAGAAGCTGTATGGAGAGTGGGGGCGGGAGGTGGCAGGGTAACCCCAGCAGCAAGGGGACCCGTCTCCACCCCATCGCAGGGCAGGCCTCAGGAGCGGGATTGTGTCCCCTAAATTCACCTGTTGAAGTCCTGAGCCCCAGGACCTCAGAATGTGAGCTTTCTGGAACTCGGGTCCTTGCAGAGGGAATTAGGCCAATGCGGTCTCACTGCCCCAATGCGGCCGTCCTGGTAGGAAGGGGACATGGGACACACCGTGCCCAGGGAGAAGGCTGGGTGAGGACAGAGGTCTAGAGTGGGAGAAGCTTCCGGGAGCCCAAGCAGAGACTGCCAGCAGCAAGCGTTGGACATGACCTCCCTTGGAGGAGCCGGGAGATGACCCGCCCCCTGCCCAAGCCCAGGGCCACTGTGACCCCCGCCGGGGGTCCTGGGGATACCCGCATGCAGGCAGCAAGCCTCTGCATTGACAGACCACGCGGGGCCCCACCTGGCCCTGCATCCAGGTGCTTCCTTCCTCCAGCGGCTGATGCACCGCGTGTCAGCAGCCGGAACCCCGGCCGGGCCAAGAGCAAGATGAAGTGACCATAGCATCACAACCCACCTGAGGACACGGTGCCAGACGGCCCAGGTCTCCCTCGAGGCCAGCTCCTCACACACGCGCTCCGCTAGCGGTCCCCCTCTCGGCCCCACGGGAAGCCGATGCCATGGCCTGGTTCTCCCTGCTCTCTGGGTCCCCTCAGCCCCGGAACATTCCTTCCAGGGCCACGGAGTGCTGATGTGAGCGCACTGTGACAAAGGCAGAGAACATTTTCTCTTGTACACGGAAAACCGGAAAACTGACAGCTTTAGAGGGAGGCCTGAGTCCCAGCAAGGAGTGCTTGCCCAGGGAGGGGGAGCAGGGGGAGGGGGAGGAGGGAGAGGAGCCAGCTTTGCTAACAGCCTAGGGAGGCTGCTTTCTGTGTGCTCACCTCCACTCTGTAAGCAGCTGTCCTGACCTCTGCCCCGAGGGGCTGAGAGCGCTGGGCGTGGGCAGGGCTGCTGGCACCAGGGGGAGGCCGCTCCTCCGGGTCCCAAGAGCATGAGGAAGTGAGATCTACCCGACACGGGGGTCTGCGGGCATTTAGGAACCTCCCACCCTACCCGACACGGACTGCGATCGTGGCCAAAATACTTCAGTTGGTTACTCCAGTTTTTATTCATCTAAATAAATAAAAATTCCTCCAAGGCCCTTGGTGTTGTGCTCGTCCTCAGTGGGAAAGAAAACTGGGGTGCATGAGAATGCAAGTCAAATACGCCGTGAACCACCCCACCCCCTCCCACCCACAGCCCTACCTGGGAAACCACGGCTCCCCTCTCGCAGCACAGAAACTGCAGGGAAACGAGGGGCCTTTGAAAGGAAACTGAACCGAGTTGAGAATGTTTCCGGCAACATCCACTGACCGCAGGCAACACACACACCCTCCAGGCGCGACCCCTCAGTCGCCCGCCCCAGGGGCCCCTGCCCAGGGTGGTGGTGGGATTCGGCCACCGTGGAAGTCACGGCAACCACAGGCAGGAGTCACTCACCCAGGGGGCAGTCAGGTGGGCTCACGGAGAGCCAGGCCGCAAACACGCCACCAGGGTCGTGGGCGCAGAGGGCCTCGGTTCACAGGGCCGCCCGGAGAGGAGCAAGGGGCAGGGGGGCGCCAAGGAGGACATCTCAGCCACAGGAGGCTCACGATGACAGTGTTCAACTGAACAATGTTAGCACAGCAGCCGCGAGGCCTGGCTGAGCGCCTGGACCCAGACCCAGGCTTACATCAGCCACGTAGCGTGGCCTCGGCGCACAGAAGGAACCCTGTTCACAACCCCCGCAAATGTCTTCTTTGCTGAATTTCCAGCTCTGGGCAGACGGGGGTTTGCTGCCCTGCTGGCCGATGACACCGCGGTGACACTGTGGCCAGCACTGGCCGGGGCCCCAGCGGCAGGGCACCCAAGAGCCACGGCCTGGCGACCAGCAACCCCACCGCAAGGGACTGCGTGGGGACATGGCACACGTGTGCTTATGGGCGTGCAGTCTGGCGGCGTTTCCAGCTCATTAGCATCTCTGTGCTGCACCATGATTTTCACATCCTTCTGGAGTCTCACCTTATGCCAAAAACGTGAAACGATGCTGATCTCCCACCAGTTTCGCCTACTCTGGAAACCCGCAGGAAGGCGGCTGTGACCGTCCATCCCCACCAGGTGGCGCCACTGCAAGAAGCAGCCCCCACCTCCTTGGGGCCTCCGAGGCGGGTGGGCGGCCCAGAACCACGCTGGTCCAGGGTCAGTGGCCTCATCCCCTCCGGCGGGGCTCCTGGGACTGGGGCAGTCTGCTGTTCTGTGCTGAAAGGTTTGCGCGGTTCGCGCACAGCCCTCCTCCCTCGCTGCTGCCCTTCCGGGTGAATGAAGCAGGACTTGGGTTGACAGTAAAAACGTTTGTCTGGTTGATGCTGTCCCTTTCACTAGGATGGACGGGAGGGGGAGGGATGTAGAGCACAGGGAAGGGAGGCTGGTGGCTCCCGGCATCAATGTGGGCCAGTCCCCAGCAAGACAGCAGCCCTCTGCTCAAGTAGGGTGCCACCCAATGCAGCCTCCTCCAGGAAGCCTTCCTGGGACTAGCCCAGCTAAGTGACTCTCCAATCTCCCCCAGCCCTCCCCTGGGCCAGGGCCAGCCACCTTCCAGACTGGGTGGAGGGCATGAAGGAGAGGAAGGGGACCCACCGGGGGATGATCAATCGAGATTGGGGTCGTTCTAGGGACCAGCCTTTGTGGGCAGCCTCAGCACAGCCCCAGGTGCTGGACTAGACTGAGCTGGGTCTCGTGTGTGGGAGGTGGGTGTCCAGCTCTCGGGTGGGGGTGTGGTGTCCGCCAAGCACACCCCTAGGACCAAGAGTAGGGAATGACACTCGGGACAGAATTTCCAGGCCAAGAGAAGCAGACGCAGGTAGGGAAACGACGTGCCTGCTTCCCGCCGGGGGAGCTCAGTTGGGAAGAGGTCAGGCTGCGGCTCCTGTCGCTCGGAGGCTTGTCTGCCCGAAAGTAAAGTCAGCACAGAGCAAGGCAAAGCTGAGAGACGGGGGACAGCGAGTCTCAGGCCACCGTCCGGACATCCAGGTCCAGCAGTACCTGAAGCCATCCTTGGTTCACGTAACTGCAAACCCAGAGACCCCTTTGCTTCTTAAACCAGTGTGAGTGAGTCGAGAGCCCTTCGACTGCAGTGGTCCGGTCCCAGTTCCAAGGAAGGTCAAAGAGACACCAGACAAGTGTGTGCATTTGGCTCTGGGCAGCTGAGGCCGCCCCTGAATCTCGGCCCTGCACGCAGGTCTCTGGGCCCCAGACCCCCAGCCTGCTCACTCTCTGCTGCTGAGACCCCCTCCCTGCCCCACGGAAATGGAGGAGGGGCTGTGGGTCACGTTCCTCGGGTTTGTGGGTCTGGCAGGAGCGGAGACCCCCTCCCCCACCAATCAACCTCATCTGATACACAGCGAACACCCACTTAAGGGACACGCGGGCTGGGCCGTGCCGCCCACATACCCCGACCGGGGGCACCTCCCGTCCTGACCCCGAGACTCCAGCCAACACCCTTGCTCTCACATATCCTTCAACTGCTTTTTAACTGTGCCATAAGTAATTGTTTAGGGGCCTGGAATATCTCTTTTTTTAATTTTCTGTGTATTAATATTTAATCTCAACCAAGTGCGAAATCATTTGAGCAGTAACATGGGAGCCGTGGGAATAAGGATCAGTAACAGACACGTTCAGTCTGCTCTCGGTGAGTCTCAAGAGTCCCTGCCTGCTCCAGGCGTTCACGCCTTCTCAGACACGCAGGCCACCTGGGACACCGCAGCCAGGAAGGGCGGCCAGGGAGGGACACGGCCAGGGGCAGCTTCGTGGGATGTTTATGACATGCAGGAGGGGAAGCTGAGGGAAGCCCGGCTCCTCTCCTCCACGGTCCTCCCAAAGGTCCAGACAGCCCCCATGTCCAGGCCCCCCGTGCCTCCACAACCCTCATGTCCAATGGGGGCCCCTCCCACCTGGAGGCCCTGACAGAAAGCTACAGCCACACGCTTCCAGAAAGAGACCCTAAACACAGGAGTGGGGGGATGGGCAGAGCCAAGTGACCTCAGCTTCCCCAGGTCCCAAGCCTGGGGCTGCACTTTGTCCCCGTCTGCATCCAGACAGACGACAGCCCAAGCCCCAGCTCTGTCTCGAGGGCCATGTGACGCTGGGGAACTGACCCCCCCGTAGAGGAGGGGAATGAGGTCACCCAGTGCCTGGCAAAGAGCTCAGTGTCCGCAGAGTTTCTGCCTCCCTTGTTCCATACATACCATGGACTCGGAAGCCCCCAGCTCCCAGGTCGTGGGCCAGTGGAAGGAAACATGGCAAAAGCCAGACTCCAACCTGCATTGGGTGGGGGTGAGGGGGACCCCCCTTTCGCCACAAACGAGCAGCCCTGGTACAGCAGCTTTCCCACACCGGACCTTGGACCAGGCAGGACTGTGCTCTTCGATGGAGAGAAGTCAGTTGGGCCCCTTGGTTAGCAGCTCACCGGCTGGGGACAGTCCCCACACTGCAGCTCAGGAAGGGTCATGGGCCCAGAGGCCTCTCTGAGCAGAGGAGACAGAGGCCAGAATCCGGGAGGCAGGGGCCGGGGGAAGCCCCAGGACCAAGGACCCGAGGGCTGTCCGGAGGGAGCCCCAGAGACCTGCAGGGGGCCCCGAGCTTGAGGCAGATGCTGGTCTGCTGAGTCACGTGGGGCTGAGGCAACCTGCATCCCTAGCAAGGGGCATTGGGCGTGGCCCCAGAGGGACTCTTTGGGAGTAGAGGAGCCCCATGGGGTGCTCCAGGGCACCCTGTCAACGTAAAGGGAAGCCTGGGCAGGGTCAGCCCGATTCTCCTGCTTCAGCAGTACAGCACGGCAAGGCTCCTGACGGGTCGCACGCCGTCTAGCGCTGGGACCCCAGAAGTCAGCTGCGGGGGAGATCTGAGCCGCAGCCCAGAAACATGAGCCAGCAGGGGGCAGATGTTGGGGGGGGGGGGCTCTGGCGGAGATCCCACCCGTCAGAAGGAGCATAAAGGCGGTGGGAACAGGAGAAGCAAGGTCAGAAGGCCCATTCCAGGCCAAAAACTGCAGCCTGTGAAGCGAAAAGCACAAGAGAGAAAATTAACAGCAGATCGCACATCGGGAAGGTGAGGACACAGCGACGAACCATCCAAAATGAAGCCCACGGTGGGGAAAATGCACTGAAGGAAACAACCTCCATGATGTTTGGAGGTACAGAAAAAATATGCCCTAAAAATAATGATCAAGTTTTCCAAATCTGTTGCAAATCCAGAGATTGAAGGAGACCCCCCCCAGCAGAATAAACATAAAGAGACACGGCACAGCAATCCCGATAAAACCGTTGAAAACCGGCAGTAAAGAAAACCTCAAGCCACCGAGGAAACAGACGAGTTGCACACAGCGGGACGAGGTCGGAATACAGCGACTTCTCAGGGACCATCCAGGCCAGACACAGCAAGGCCGCACCTTTCAAGTTCCCAAAGGGAAAGAAGATCCGTCCAGCTGAAAGCCTACATCGCCCAAAAATATCTTCACAGATAAAACTTCTTTAAGCAAACAAAAAAAGTCAGACAATTTATCACCAGCAGGCTCTCAGGAAAAAAATCAACGTTCTCTGTGCACCAGGGAAAGGACACCAGACCGGTCCACGCAGACAGACAAGGCGGGGGGCACAGAAAACACGCAGTCACATTAAAATGTTTTTGGAAGATAATCAAGTATTTGAAGCCGACTTATTGATGATGCGGTGAGCCCACCCATCTGCACACACGCCGCGGGCTGAGTCACCGTGGCGCAAAGGCCGGGGACGAGAGCGCGGGGCGAGAGCGCAGGCTCTTGGGGTGTGCAAAGCACGCGCTGAGCTGGAGGACAGGCTCGAACCCCGGACACAGCCGCCGCCCGAATGCGAAACTCGGAGCCACGTCCAATATGCCCATAGTGAAGGGAAAATGGGATCATTGTAAACAGTCCAGAGTGATTCAGGGGAAGAGGAAAGGAGGGAACCGGAGGGCGAGGGACCAAGAGGAGGGGCTGCCGTGCGTGGAAGGGGCGTGTCCTGAAAACCGCCCGGCGCTGGGGCGGGGGCAGCCGCGGGTGAAGGCCAAGCGCCTCGTCGGGGCGGGAGGGTTCCATCACACGGAGGCGATAAGGTGACAATTCCCAGGTGGGTCTGTGTTTCCTCCGGGAGGAAGGCCCGCTCGCGGAGGACGGCAAAGGCGCGCCTGCCCAACTCCACGGACCAGGGCCGGACGAACGTCGCCGGGGACCAAGGAGCCACCTGCAGGCGTCCACACAAGCACCGGGGCAGGTGTTGGTGACGGCTCGGCCCGGACGTGGCCCCTCGTCCAGCACAGCTCTGCAGAGGGAGATCAGACCGGCCTGCAAGCCGGCACCGTGTCTTGCTGGCCGTGGGGGTGCCAGCAGAGGACAGGCTCCGGCCTGCTGTCCGGGGTGGGCACTCCGATGCCAGGACAGCGCCCACCCTGCTGTGTGCCGCCAAGGCGTGAAACGGCCACATCCAGTGACCCAGTGTCGGTCTCTGCGTCCAGACAGCCTGCCGCAGTGACAGGGCTCAGACCGAGGCCCAAGTGCTGTGGCTAGGGCTGAGGGACCCAAGAGAGGGGACACCAGGTGGGAGGCTGACCTGCCACCATCTCTCCAGGCAACCCTCAGCCTTACAACCCCATTTTACAGACAGGGAAGAGTGAGGCCTTCCTGGATGGTTGGGCAGGGCGCCTGGGTCCACACTGTGGTCATCCCAGTAAGAGTGACCCACCAAAGTGCATGAGCGCATGGTGCACACCGGTCCTGTCCCCACTCACCTGAGGGCACAGCACATGGGAGGCAGGTGCCAGGGCTGGCCCTGGTTTACCCATTTGCACGTGAGGAGAAGAGTTGAGGGTCCAGTGTGGGCTGCCAGTGGCCTGACCCCAGGTTCCTGGGCCCTGACGACTGTCCTTGGAGGTCCATTCCTTCTACGCCTCAGCCTCCAGGGCCTAGATCCCCTGCAGCCAGACCCCCTCCGCCCGGACCCGCAGCCAGATCCTTGGGCACCGGGCTCTGTCCCCTCAAGCACGGCAGAGATGCCCCTGCCCCTCCCCACAGCCCTTCCCCCTCCGTGGTGCCCCCTCCCAGGCCCAGAACCGCTGTTGGTGCCTACAGTACCCCCAACACACACACACACACTGAACCTCACCTTGACACAGAGCTGTAGGAGGCAGGGGAGGGGCTGCTGCAACAGAGCAGGGTGGGGGGACCAGGGGCTGCAAGCAAGGGGCCCTCCCGGCTGTGTCCTGGTTACTCCAGAGGGTCCAGGGTCTGAGGTGTGGTCCAAGAGCGTCCAAGGACATACTCAGACTCGATGCTTCTGCGGCCCCCAAAACTCCCCCGGAACCGCCTGCCGGACACACAAACCCAGGGGCTTGCTGCCCCCCAGAGGCCAGAAGGAGAACTGCCCCTAATGGGCGACCCCCTCAGCCTGGCCAGCAGCAGGAGCCCTGGGGGAGGGGCGGGAAGTGTGGGGTTGTGGGGGGGACTGGGGACGTCCTACCCTCCGCCTAGGGCCCTGGACACCCAGGCTATCCTCTGATCAGCCCCACAAGGTGCTGTGGCAGAGCCCCTCCCACCCCCACGGAGCCCCCCACTCACACCAACACCTGTGAAGTTTTCAACAGGGGCTCAGGGCACTGTGACCTCCGGTGACCTCTGGTGACCTCAGCAAGTGCTGGGCAGTCACTGCCTGATCTCCAAGTGCCTGCAGAGAACACGGGCAAGGAGGCAGGTGGCGAGCCAGGACCAGCACAGCTCAGCTGGTTAACGGGGTAGGAGCAGACGGGGGACACAGAGGAGAGAACTTTGAGTGGGATGGGGGGTGGCAGGAGCGGCATGGGCCTTGTAGGGAAAGCCCTGCTACAGGTAGGTGTCCAGGGCTGAGGGGCCACCTGGGCAAAGGTGGGAGTGGGCCGGGTGTGATGAGGCTGCTGTTCTCCCCAGCTCAGAGAGGGAGCCGGGGGCCATTGCAAAGGGCCAGGTGGGCCACAATTTTATTCTGAGGGAGGGGAGCACGGCAGGGACTCGCCCAATGTGCTTAGCCGGGATCCCCCTCATCACCTGGGGGAGAGTAGACGTGGGGACTCCACACAGCAGCAGGAGACTGGCTGGGGGGCTATCTCGGTTACCTACTGCTGTGTGACAGGCTCCAGGGGAAGCTGGCCCCTCACAGGTGGGCCAGGGCACACCCCTCCCCAAAGAAAAGGTGAGAAATTGGGAGAAATCTCAGGACGCCACTTCCTAGCGCTCCCTGAAGAAAGGAAGGTGTCAGGGAGCCCGAGTGGCATTTCCACGTCGTCCCACATCAGCAACAGGGACACCTGCCGAGGGAAGCCTGGGGCCCACCGGCCTCTGACCTTGTTTCCAGCCTCTCCCGCCTCTGCCTCCAGGCCTCGCACACCAGCTCTGTCGTCAGGGTGCTCACCACCCTCCCCTGCTGCCTTCCCTGCCAACTCCAGGCAGCTTGAGGGTGGCTGATCAAGCCAGGAACTGGACAGCCGGACCCACCACCCTCCTCGGGCCCCGGAGCAGACAGTGTGCCAGCAGCAGTGGGAACACAGGCCACCTTCCACTTCCTCCAGAGTCTGAGGCCAGGGCTCTGTCCATCTTTTAATCAGATCGTGTTTTCTGCTAGTGAGTTGTAGGGGCTCTTTATATCCTTTGGATAGTCTCCCCTTATCACACATACGACGTGCAAACATTTCCCCTCTCCCATTCTGTAGGTTGCCTTTTCATCTTGTTGATGGTCTCCTTTGCTATGCAGAAGCTTTTTAGTTTGATGTAGTCCCAGTAGTTTATTTTTGCCTTTGTTTTGGGCATCAAATCCAAAAAAAAATCATCATCACCAAGACCAATGTCAGGGAGCTTGCTGTCTGTGTTTTCCTCTAGAAAGGTTTGTGTTTTCAGGTCTTTTAATCTATTTTGGGTTGATTTTTGTGGATGGTGGAGGATAGGGGAACAGTTTCATTCTCTTGCATGAGGCTGTCCAGATTTTTCAACACCAGTTATTGAAGGACTGTCCTTTCCTCATTGAATATTCTTGGCTCCTTTGTCATAAATCAGTTCGCCATAGATGTGCGGGTTTATTTCTGGGGTCTCTATTCTGTTCCTCTGGTCCATGTGTCTGTTTTTATGCCAGAACCACACTGTTTTGATTACTACAGCTTTGTAACATAGTTTAAAAGAGGAAGCATGATGCCTTCAGCTTTGTCCTTCTTTCTCAATACTGCCTTGGCTATTCAGAGTATTTTGTGGCTCCATACAGATTTTAGGATATTTTTTTTACTATTTCTGTAAAAAATGCCATTGGAATCTTGATAAGGCCTGCATTGACTCTATAGATGGCCTCGGACAGTATGGACATTTTAACAATATTAACTTCCAATCCACGAGCACAGAATGTCTTTCCATTTATTTGTGTCTTCTTCAATATCTTTTCATCAGTGTCACAGTTTTCAGAGTACAAGCCTGTCACCTCCTTGGTTAAATTTATTCCTAGGTATTTTATTCTTCTTGATGTAATTGTAAATGGGATTCTTTTCTTAATTCCTCTTTCTGATGGTTTGTTGTTAGTGTTAGAAACACAAGGAATTTTGAGGTGTGTGGGTGGCTCAGTTGGTTAAATGTCCTATTGTTGTTTGCAGCTCAGGTTATGATCTTAGGGTCATGATCTCAGGGTCATGAGATCGAGCCCCGAGTTGGGCTCCGTGCTCAGCACAGAGTCTGCTTGAGATTCTCTCTCTCCCCCTCCCCTTTGCCCCTCCCTGCTTGCATGCTCGCTCTCTCTCGCCAAAATAAATAAATCTTTTAAAAAAAGAAACACAACTGACTTTTGTGTATTAATTTCGTATCCTGCCATTTTCCTGAATTATTTTATTAGTTGTGACAGTTTTTTAGTGGAGTGTTTAGGATTTTCTATACAGACAGTCCCCTACTTATGATGGTTTGACTTATAATTATTTAACTTTACAATGGCGTGAGCGCAACACACACTCAGTAGAAACCGCACTTTGAGTTTTGATCCTTCCCCAGCTAACAACGCGCGATCCGATCCGGCCGTGTGATGCCGGACAGCGACAGCTCCCGGGCAGCCGCGTGATCAGGGAGGTCAGCCACAGATACGCTTACAGACACTCTGCACCCAGGCAACCATTCTGTTCTTCACTTTCCATACAGTATTCAATAAATGAGATATTCAGCACTTTATCATAGAACAGTCTTTGTGTGAGACGGTCCTGCCCAACTGCAGGCTCATGTCAGTGTTCGGGGCACGTTAAAGGTCAGCTAAGCTGAGACGGGATGTTTGGTAGGTGAAGTGTATTAAATGCATTCTCTACATATGATACTTTGAATTCATGGTGGGTTTATCAGGATGGGACCCCGTCGTAAGTCGTGGAAGGTCTGTATGTAATACCACGTTATCTTCTAGAGACCATTTTACTTCTCCCTTTCTTTTTTTTTTTTAAGATTTTATTTATTTATTCGACAGAGATAGAGACAGCCAGCGAGAGAGGGAACACAAGCAGGGGGAGTGCGAGAGGAAGAAGCGGGCTCATAGCAGAAGAGCCTGATGTGGGGCTCGATCCCATAACGCCGGGATCACGCCCTGAGCCGAAGGCAGACGCCTAACCGCTGTGCCACCCAGGCGCCCCTACTTCTCCCTTTCTGACTTAAATGTTTTTTATTTCTTTTTCATCAGGGACATTGGCCTCTAATTTTCTTCTCCCGGGCTGTCCTTGCCTGGTGTCCGGGTAATGCTGGATTTGCAAAATGCGTTTGGAAGTATTCCCTCCTCTTCAGTTTTTTGGAAGATTTTGAGAAGGATTGGTGTTCATTCTTCTTTAAATGTCTGATAGAATCTACCCCTGAAGCCATCTGGTCCTGGGCTTTTCTTTGTTGGGAGGTTCATAATTACTGAATCAATCTCCTTATTAGTGATTCGTCTCTTCAGACTTTCTATTTCTTTATGACTCAATCTTGGTAGGTCCTATGTTTCTGGGAATTGACCCATTTCTTCAGGCTGTCCAACTTGGTGTACAATCGTTCACAGCAGTCTCATGATCCTTAGCATTTCTGTGCCATCAGTTACAAGCACGTGGATGTTTATAGCAACCTCATTCATAATTGCCAACAAGTAACAGAAAAAACAGACAGGGATATTTGTAACTATGTAGACATCTTTAGTGATACAATCCGTGAATTTGACCAAATTCACTTATATAAAACACTACGCCCAACAACTAAGAAATGTGCATGCTTTCACCAAAAGAAATTTTACAAATTTTACAAAAATTAACCATAGGAAATAGTTACAGAAATTGGGGGAGGGGGAGAGGGAGGGACAAATACGAATAGGTGGGCACAGGGGAGGGGATGTTTGAGGTTCTGTAACTGTTCCGTGTGGTGCAGACATGTTATGCGTCTGTCGAGACCCACAGAATGCCCAGCACAAGGAGTGAAGGCTAGTGGAAACTATGGACTTCAGTTATCATAGCGTATCACCAGTTCATCAGCTGGAGTACGGGTAGCCTCCATGCGCCATGTTATTAACAGGGGAGGGGGCTGGGAGGGGTAAGAGGAAACTATACCTTCTTATCGATTTTTATATACACTTTGAAACTGCTCTTTTTAAAAGAGTGTATTTTTTTAATTGACCATATGCTGAGCCTAAAGCAAGCTTCAAAGGAGAAAATAAGTAATCACGGTAATGTCTTTAGGGAGCAAAGTTCTCAGAGCAATCTTGACCCCCCCAGCAGACTGGCTTTTCCGGCAGTTGTCACCGTCCGATTTAGTCAGGTACACAGTAAGACTGTCACAGCTCGGCAGCTACTAAATACACAAAAAACAAGAATATGAAGGGTTTGAACAACACCATACATACACTTGATTGAATTGAGGTAAATATAGGTTATATATATACATATATACAATTGCAACTTGTCCAATAAAATTCTCACCATATACATGAGCCACATTCTGACCACAATGTACTAAAATTAAGAAATCAGCAAGAAAGGGAAAACTAAAAAGGTAGATCTGAATATTTCGCCTGAGATTTATTTACAAAATTGAGAACGGCTTCCCTGTGAAGGAATCTGGCATTGCTTCAAAGACATTTAAAGGCTCTGTTTCTAAATGTGCAGGGTGTGAATTGTGTTCTCAGAGGGGAGGGAGGAGCCTTGATTGAATGTCAGGAGTCTCTTGGCGAAGCACATCGCTCCTAATAAAGCACAACAGAGGAGGATCTTGTCCAACTGGGGGCTGGGGGGAGGGTGTCAGGAAGGCTTCCTGGAGGAGGAGGTGCATTCAGTCATATGGGATGGACAGGGGTGTCCCAAGAGGGCAGATGTCTAAAGCCAAAGCACTAAAACCAGAAACATCCCCCATCACAAATCACGGGCACCAGTGAACAACCCCCCACACACACACACCGGTGATGGGGGCAATGTCAAGATGAGGCTCCCAGCAGGGGGTGGGCAGGTGGGAAAGACCTGGAGTGCCCCCAAGCAGCAGGGTCTCTATCCTGCAGGTGAGTGACAGCCTCTGGGCATTTTAAGTGGAAAGAGATCAGATCACCAGGCATCTGTCTGGTGATGGAGAAGAGGGAGCAAGGCAGAAGAAAGTCACCCGGGCCAAAACCCTCCCCCAGCTTCCACGCTGACTTGTTCTCTTGCTATTACTCCAGGCCAACGGCCGGGCCGCCAACCAAGGAGACGGCTTGGGGAAGTAAGTTCATGTGGATGCGTGCTGCACCCACCTCCAAGACCCTTCCTGACTAGCCAGCAGGTGCCGCCCCTGCGGGGATCTGAAGGCTCCTCCTGGAGGGACAGAATCTGAGTCACGAGCAACACTCGGGAGGTGGTCGGAACCGGGGACTGTGCTACACGTACCCCATCAAGAGGCCCCAACCAGTAGCTCTATGTGCACCGCCCCATGTCCCTGTACCAGCCAATGCAGCTTCTCACGTGAAATACGCTATTGGTTAGTGATGTTTGAAAAGAAACAGCTGAAGTGTCCTGAGTGATACAAAGTGTGAGAAACAGTCCTGTGCTATGAGACGGGAACTGTAGCACGAAGGCTGGTTTTCAACATGGAGAGGTGGGGTCTTCCAATCCTGAGGCTGCGAATGCCCCAGAAGAGCCACTCTGTGTGTCCACGGCGTCCGTGGCCTCCCCTGTCCTTCTTGTCCTGTCTCAACGCCCCTCCGTTTTGCAGACGAGGAAGGCTACACAGCAGCCAGCTCTGTCGACCCCAGAGCTGTGCTCCTTCCTGCTCCCCCTGACCCCCAAGCCTGCTCCCCTGGCTCCCCGGGGACTGTGCTCCACGTGGGCCCCCACCCACCCCACTGCCCCCTTCCCAAGACCCAGCAGCAGGGGTGGCTGGTGCCATCGTCTGGCCGGCTGGGGCATCCAATCGGCCCAGGCCAGAGTGCTGCAGGGGCCATGTGCCAGGACCACGGCTGCGTGACCCAGCGTGGCTACTAGAGGGCGGAGGCACCACTGGCTCGGAACAGCCTTGAGGTACAAACACCGTCCCCCTTCACTGATGCAGAAACAGGCCCCGGGAGGCCCAGCAGCTCCCCACTGGACCCCACAGTCCGTGCAGAGTGGCCTCACCCGGCTCTGCCCCTGCAGGCGGGAGTGAAGGTCTGCCGCTGGGAACGCTGGACCAAGGGACCCATCTGCTCACCAGGCTGAGTAGGCCAGGGGCAGTGTGGACCCGCAGGACCGCGAATTCAGGGAGCAGGACGACAGGTTTCTCGGCTGCATGCAGACCGCAAGAACCAGCTTCCAGCCGCCCTGATCCGGGGCCCAGCGGCCAGACAGCGATTCCACCTGCAGAGCTCCAGGCGGCAGCGCCCCTCGGGTAGAGCGCAGTCTCCCGTGTGGCCAGCAGGTGGCGACCCCTGACCAAAAACGGCGCATCTCCCTGCACTTTGCGGGGACTGGTGGCTGGTTTTCCACCATCTGCAGGGTGGGCTTTCGTGAAGGCTGTTTTGCGGTCCTGCCCACCGCACGTAGGCCCACCCCTGCCTCCAGCCCTCCTCTGAGCTGCTGAAGGGGCTTGGTTGCCTGGCCACTCAGAAAACGGCCTGGGCCTGCGGAGTAGACATCCCAACCGCCATGCCCAGCCCCAGACCAAGGCCGGCCCCAGGCTGCAACAGCGGCCGGCTACACCCTGAGCTCCCAGGTGAGGCCACCTGACTGAGGCCGGGACGCCGCCCCAGGCCAGCTTTTTTCAGGGTTCGATCTTTCACATGTTGTTACGTTCTTGTTTTAATTGCCCAGTGCTCATCACAGGTGCAGGCCCTCGTCCCCATCACCTCCTCCCCACCCCACGCCCCTCCCCTGCGGTGGCCAGCAGTGTGTTTGCTGGAGCTAAGGGTCTGTTTCTTGGTTTGCGTCTCTCTCTCTTTTCCCCTTTCTTGTTTGTTTCTTAAATTCCACACGGAGTGAAATCACACGGTATTTGTCTTTCTCTGGCTCGTTCCTGTTTAGCATAATACCGTCTGGTTCGATCCGTGTCGTGGCAAATGGCAAGACTGCATTCTTTTCGTGGCTGAGTCATATTCCTTCGTGTGTTTGTATCCAGGCCAGCCTTTGAAAGCCATCTCATCCACACCTGTGCTCGGTTCCTACCTATCTGCTGATACACGCCTGGGTGTTTCAAATGCCCCCACGCTCGGTGTGTCCGCAGCTTACTGCCCCCCTCAACCCCATCATTGCCATCCAAGCCTGAGTCCCAGAGGCAGGACATCATCCAATGCACTGCTCCTGTTCGCCTCAGGGTGCCTGTGGAGTAGCCCACTTCTCTCCGTGTCCCCTTTCACCCCCTGGTCGCAATGCCGGGCTGGGGGGACACCCGGGAGGAAGTGCCCCAAGACCCTGACTGCAGCGGTCTATTGGGAATGCTCCCCTGAGCACATTCAACGACTGCTTGTTCTATCCAAGACCAAACTCCCCAGCGTGGCTGGTCCCCTCGACCCCAGGATGCACTGGCCCCACGCTGGCCCCCTGCCACTGTCCTCCAATGCCCCATGCTCCTTCTGACAGCCTGTATGCCCCCACCCCAGCCCCTTGGCCTAATTAACACCCACTCACCCTTCAGACCATGGCCCCCTGTCCACACCAGGCTGTCCCCAGAGCCTGCCTGTGCCTGGCCTCAGCCCAGACCCTTCTCATCCTTGCCACCCGTTTGTTCTGCGCCAGGACACATGGTAGGTGAGACCTGCCCTCCAGAGCAGACACGGGCATTAGCCTGCATGCAGCTCCTCTCCGCTCATGTCTCTGCAACGCCCGGAGCAAGGGGGCTCTGGGGTTTTCCGTGACGGCTTACCTCTGTGTTTGTGTCCTCTGACACCTGCACACAGCACAGAAGCCCCTGAGAGCAAGGATCCGAGTCATTGCTGGATTTCCAGAGCCTTGTGGCTCTTGGCCATTCACTCCACAACAGCACACAGCACTACTCACCGTCCGTGAGCACGCAACAAAGCACGGACCATCTCTGTTCTCTCCTTGAAGGAACCTGGAGGGCAGAGACATGAAGCCACCTTGCCAGGGTCTCGTGCTGGAGGCAGGGTGACCCTTGTCTTTCGACTGAGTGGCAACCAAGCATCCTCCCCAGCTCCTGGGCCTCCAGGCATCTTCCCACCTAGGAGAAAGTCTGGGGTCCTGGCCTTCACCCCAGCAGCACCCCTGGATACACCAGGAGAAGGCTTGCAAGCCGCTGTGGGCACACAGCTTTTGTAGTTTTCGGTCCAAGAACATGGAGGAAAGTTAGCTAGCGGGGCCCTGGTAGCGCGTGGAGGCAGGCGTTAAGCCATTCCCTCTGTATTCTCCAAGCCTACCCAGGGTTGGAGGACAGAACCATGCCCTCAGCTCCTCGCCTGCCCCCGTTTGCACTGTTCCTGGGGTCTTTGAACCTGTGTTAGGAACTCCAGGGCTGCTCCACCCACTCAAACCTTCAGAGAGGTCTGGCGTTAGTCACCAACCCCTCTCCTCAGCCACTGGAACTCTCCCTGGCCGCCAGCTCCTCCCACTGAGGAAGCTGTGCCCGGTGACCACACAGCCCCCACCCCTTGTAGGCTGATGGAAGAACTGCAGAATCCCACACCACACATTCCACCTGGTGCCTCCACAGATGCTCGGCAGCACGTGGTCTGGGGATGCCACTGTGGGGGGGGGGCACAGGACAGACTTAGGACCCACCCCCGCCCCCAGTCTCTCACTGGCCATCCTCCCCAACTCCGCCCCGGAGCAACAGCCTAACAGCCTAGCAAGTAGAAAACCGGAGACTCCCCCTCTGCCCTTGGACAAGTGTGAGAAACCCTGGTGCCTGAAGCACCACAAAATTGAAACAAGAAGTTTATCCGAAACAAGAAGTTTTGTCCTCAAACTCCAATCCCTGCCTTAAATCACTACGACCTGGGGGAGCGTGGAAACCACTGCAGGACGCAGGTACCCTGGGAAAGTGGATGGCGGGGACGGGAGGCCCAGGGGGGTCCCCAATGGCGCCTCTGAGCCTGGCGGCCACAAGGCTGGCAGCCACAAGGCTGGCGGCCAGAGTGAGCGCTTTGTGGATTGGGTTGCCAACTGTGCTTCGGCTCCGCGAGGGCCCCCACTCGGGGCTGCACACCCAAGACCTCCGCAGAGCACCCCAGGCGTGCGCCGCACACATCCCCAGTCTGGCTGCGCACTCCCTGCTCCGACCCCTGCGCGTCGCCGGCTCCAGCTCCTGCCAGAGGAACGAAAGACAAGACGCACGAGGCAGGTGCCCACGTAAGGCGCGAGCATTCGGTGGTGGCAACCCCCGGGTGGCAGAGGGAGACAGCCGGTAACACCGCCGCCACCCCATCTCCACCCAGACCTCCAGCTCCCTCCATCCCAGCGGTCCCGCCACCCCGGCCGTCGGTCTGCGCCCCCTGTGGAGACAGGCTCCGAGAAGAGGCGGTCACCAAGTCCCTTCTGATTGGATGGCTGCAAAGTCCCAGCGGGCGCCCCCGCACCTTAAAACTGGAGCGGAGCGAGTGGGAGCTCGAGCCCGCCCCGGGGCCCAGCCCTGCACGCGGCAGCCAGGGGTGGGGGAGGAGAGGAGGAGGGAGAGAAGGGGGACGAGAAGGACGAGAAGGACGAGGACCCAGAGAAGAGGAGGAGGAAGTGCAGTCGGAGGAGGAGGAGGAGGCGACCCGGAGGCGTGGCCGAGGAGGCCGGAGAGGCCCGGCGCGCAGAGGCTCGGGACCGACCGACAGCCGGACCGACGCGCGAGCCCGGAGCTGCACGGCGGCGGCCGCGCGGCCATGGCCGAGCTCAAGTCGCTGTCGGGGGACGCGTACCTGGCGCTGAGCCACGGCTACGCGGCGGCGACGGCGGGCCTGGCCTACGGGGCGGCGCGGGGGCCCGAGGCGGCTCGCGGCTACGGCGCGCCGGGTCCGGGCGGCGACCTCCCCGCGGCGCCCGCGCCCCACGCCGCGGCCGTGGCGGAGAGCAGCGGCGAGCAGAGCGGCGACGAGGACGACGCCTTCGAGCAGCGGCGGCGGCGGCGGCGGGGGCCCGGGGGCGCGGCGGACGCGCGGCGGCGGCCCCGGGAGCAGCGCTCGCTGCGGCTGAGCATAAACGCGCGCGAGCGGCGGCGGATGCACGACCTGAACGACGCGCTGGACGGGCTGCGCGCCGTCATCCCTTACGCGCACAGCCCGTCGGTGCGCAAGCTCTCCAAGATCGCCACGCTGCTGCTCGCCAAGAACTACATCCTCATGCAGGCGCAGGCCCTGGACGAGATGCGGCGCCTCGTGGCCTACCTCAACCAGGGCCAGGGCCTGGCGGCGCCTGTGGCCGCTGCGCCCCTGACGCCCTTTGGCCAGGCCGCTGTATACCCCTTCTCCGCGGGCGCCCCGCTGCCCTGCCCTGACAAGTGCACCGCCTTCTCCGGGACGCCCTCGGCGCTTTGCAAACACTGTAACGAGAAGCCATGAAGGCCCCGGGCCGCCCCTCCTCCCGCACGCGTCCCGCATTTCACCTTGCCCCCAGGACTGTGTCACCCGTCCCGACTGAACCCCGCCCACCGGGAGAAGGCGGCGGGACGTCGCTTCCAGATCCTGCGAGCTGAACCGCGCGGGTAGGGCCGCGAGAAGCTCAGCGTGTCTGTGCACAGGATTGAGCCGGAGAGCGGGGGCACTGGCATCGGCGCCCCGGAGCCCGCGGAGCGCCCGATGGGCAAACTTCCGACGGATGACAAACCCTGGCTCGTCCGGACACCGCCACTCACCCTGAAAAAAAAAAAAAAAAAAAAACCAGGACTACAGCCCGAGCGGGGACCGGCGTGACTCCAGGGGAGTGGTCCTGCTGGGTGCCAGCCGGGTTCTCTCCGATTGCAGGGAGAGCACTTAGCTCGGTTTGGCCGCTCGGGACCCTCGCATTGGGCTCTCCCCAACCGCAGGGCCGGCTCCTGTGGGGACGTTCCCGACCACGCCGGTGCCCGCGCCGGGTACCTCCAGTCTCTGAGGCTCCACGACCTCGACGCCCCTGCAGCCCAGTGGCTCCCTGCGCCCTGAACTAGCCCGCAGCTGTCGTTTGCAAAGGAGCTGGACAGCCCATGACGCCGGAAAACCCCGGGCAGTAGCTTTTCGGCTCTCTCAAGTCAGAGTGTTATGTTTATTTTCTTGCCTGCCTAGAGGCACGAACCTCTAGAGGTGAGTGGACGCCAACACTGGCTGCCTCCAAGTCTGCGGAATTTGTCCCCTAAACAGTCCCTGGACTCCCCAGCCACCACCGCTCACGCCAGAAGGTCCTGCCAGGGTGTGGCCCCTGTGGAGTTGGATGGAAACCTGCCGGCTGCCCTCTGCTTACAGGCGGTTGTCCGAGGAGGGTCCCGCTTGGCCTGGGGTGTCAGGGAAGGGCCCGGTGTAGCCCCGCTGACCTCCACACCAACCCCCCACGCGTTTCCAGGGGAGGAGGCAGGGCCATGGGTGAGTAGGCTGGTGGGAGGGGCTGCTTCCTGACCTGTGGAAAGGCGATGGGTTTGTCTCTTGGTGTTGGGGTCTGTCTCCTGGATGTGGGTGCCTGGCGCAGAATTCTGCCACCATAGGGGTCCACACACTCTGCACAGCCGGCCAGCCACCCTGGGGACCAGGCTGTGCACGCCCGTTTGCACCCCAGCGGGTCTGCTGCAATATCCAGCTTTATTAACCCAATTTCCTCGGCTGTCGTTAACACTATGCTAATGAGGAGAGGACCTCCGCCCTACAAAGCGGCCTGTCTAAAGCATTTAACTTTAATTAATACATTTCAAAAGGCCCTTTTGTATTTGCAAAATGAAGTGTGTGATTAAGTCTTATTCATAAAGACATATGCTTAATACTGGGTTTTGCCAATTTCCATATTTATTTCTTCCCTGTCTTTTTCTCCCTAACACACTACTTTTATCAGTTTCGCATATTCAGAAAGCTGAGTGCGAGCGGCTCTGTTTCGAATCCCCTTCAGGTAAGGGAAGGCAGGACAGCCGGGAATTCCAACGTCCTTTGCTTCCAGGGTCATTGCAAAGTGATCCTGGATCAACTTTATAAATTCCTGGTCATCGTCTGAGGCAGAGCTGCTCTTTCTGGTTGAAACCAGACGTATCCAGTACATCATTGCTATTCAGAATGAAGTTATGATTCTGACTTATTTTTTAAAATAATATGATTAAATTTTAATATCAAATTAAACATGTTCATTTGTGACTGAACTCAGTTTCAATTTTCAGAGAGTTGTGTCAGCTTGGACCACATGCTTCTAAATCACGGAGTCTAAAAAGTCTGTGAGGCGCAGACCGCCGGTGTGTAAGAACCACTCAGCAAATGTATGAAATACTAAGAAAAAGGTGAAGGAAAAAAATCTCTCTGCCCCTTCTTAGATGAAAAACAACATTTTTTTTAAAGGACCATTTAACTAATCTTATGTTCTTCCAATTACTTGGTTTCAAAAAAATTAAATGTGTGGTTTTTTGGTTTTTGGTTTTGGTTTTTTTTATATTTTAGTTGTTCAGCTGTATGTCCCCACATGATCGACTGTTCAGGACCTCAGCCCACCTCTCGCTGGGGTGTGGTGGAGTCATTTCTTAACGTGAAATTAGGCTGGCTTTTCCACAAGGCTGACGCAGCAATCTGCTCTATCGGTACAAGTCATTTGGCCTCCCCGTTCTGAGAACTCCCAGCACAAAAGGTCTGATCCTCCACGGCCCCTGTGCCCAAAATACAGTGAAGCAGGCTCCCCGTTAGCAAGCCCTCCACTCTCTGGAAACATCCGACGGGGGCTCTGGTCATGGACTCCCAGAACTCCTGGTGCTTCTAGCCCCCGGAGCCGGCACTTCTCCAGCGCTGGGGACGAGTGAGATAGGAAAGGGCTTTGCTTACAACTGGTGTTGAAACAGCCTTTTTCCCAGATGCTCGTTTTCATTTAGAACCTGTCTCCGGGCAGGGAAACCTGTACCTGCTGGTACATCTAGACGACGTGTGAGGGAGGGTCCCTTTAAACCCGGCTGGCCACACAAAGAGACCGGGCCACACGTGAAATGGTAGCTTCCCTAGTAGCCACGTAAAAGAATAAACAGATGAAATTAATTGTAATGACTTTTGTTTATCCCAATGTATGCAAAATAGTATCATTTCAACATGCAGTCAGTATTTTTTAATTATCAGGGGGATATTTCACGTGTCTTTTTTTTGTACTGGGTCTTTGCACTTACAGCCCCTCTCCATTTGGACCAGCCCTGTTGCGAGTATCAGTGGCCACACGTGGCTCGTGACAGCCACAGCGGACCCTGCGGCTCGAGGCTGTGCCGAGGCAAAGGTGTGGGTGCCTTTGTTTCTTTCACCTTTGTCATAAGCAGGAAATGTACACCGATTCAAGGAATAAATTCTAGAGCTAGACACAGAGGACATGCCCCGTCCTTGTTCCTCTTTCCAGCCTGGCTCTCCAGGTCTAGCTGAGGCCAGGGCAGGGGGCAAGAAACGCCGTGGTCCGTTTTCTACCACGAAATGGTGGCACTTTGTCTGTAGAGTCACCAGTTCCAACTGCAGCCCAGCACTGGCCAGCCACGCCCAAGCCTGGGGAGCCAGCAGCACACGGACGCCCCAGCCGAGGGGATGTCTTGAAGCCAACACTGCCTTTCTCCTCTACTAACCACACAGCTGGGGGTCTCTGCCACGCTGGCCGCTGCTTGAGCCGCTCGCAGACCGAGGCTCATTAAACTCAGGTTATGAGCCGGTGGAGCCCGGCTCGTGGGCGCCTGGGGCAGGCTTCCCTGGGCTCAGTGGCTCCCCAGGGGTCCCTTGCTGGGGTCAGGAGAGGCAGGTTGCTGGGCTGGGGTCCTGTATCCTTGTCTGCATTCACAGACCTGTGCATCTGTGGCCGGTGTGGGTGTGAACACCCCCAGCTTGCCGAGTGGAGACAGAAAGCACACGGGTTAGAAAACAAAAGTGGGGGCGTCCTCACGGTTAAGCTAACGATTGAGCATTCCTGGACATACACCGCCTCCTTTTCCTTCCTTTCTTTCAAATGACCAACTGCATCCGTAGTTCTCCTTCTTTGGGTATTTTGATGGGAGCATTTTTACCTACTCAGTGAGACAGTGTGGCCCCAGCACTTTCTGTTCTCATGGTGCCCAGGATATTGGACACCCAAAGATCTTTGTTTTCCTCCAGGTAGGAAATTCACTTACCTAAAACAGCACCCCTGGTTTTCAGTCATAGGTACCAGCATCGGCACTCGGAGAGCAGCACTGCACCCTAACCTAGCTCTGCCCTCAGGGACCCACAGCGTGGACCAGCCCGGGCCGACCCGCCCACACGAGCTCATCCACAAGCCCTCGTGACCCAGGCACACTGGCTTCTGACTGTTTCATTTGCTCAATTTCATCCCAAACATGGGATTTTCTCTTCATTTGGGCAGATGTCCTTGAATCCTCAGGGAACTTTGTTTTACCGCACAAGTAAGCTAACGAGCGTCCCGGTGCAGACACCTGCTTTGCCAAAGATGCCTGTCTATTTCCCTTGCAGGTTGGGACGTGAAAGGAAGAGGCACGTCCTCCCAAAGGACTGTTTTCCTGAAAGGATGCGTGAAACGCACAAACCGCCATTCCGAGACCAGCACAGCCTGCCTCGCCTCGCCCTGGGCCATCTGAGTGGAGTCCGATTAGAACCACCGAGCAGAGGCCCCGGAGCCCGGGTTAATCCAGCGGACGGTGATTACAGCAATTTTATCCTGTGAATTTGCCTGCGATATGTCCTGAGTCTTTAATCGCTCTTCGCATCCCATTCTAAGGGATGGAAATAGAGGGATTTACAATGTATTAAATCATTTCTCCAACAATTAATTACCTCTTTGGATCATAACCCTGGATGTTATGTTCCATACCCCAACGAAAGTCAGTTCCATAAAATTAGAAAATTAATACACATTTGCAGATTTAACTCCAAAGGAGCAAAACCCACGTTACCGTAAATGCAAAAATCCTCCAGTAGTTACCAAAACCTTCTTTGACGCCAGTGTTTTCCCTGTGTTACAAAATGAGTTATGCTGGGTTTTCCCAGTCTGAAGCGCCGGAAGCATATGTATTGATACAAATGTATACAAGCTGTTTTTAAGCGAGGCTTTCTGAGCAGGAAGGCAGCCAGGTTATTCTGAAAGTCAGCGTGGAGGGGTAACTTGTAAACTGACGTTTCTGTCCCTCTGTGGCTGGCTCTGTGGGCTCTATGGGCTGTTGCCTGGTCAGGATGCAGAGGGACGTCGCTCCGTGGCTCCTGTGGCCGCTGTGGTCTGCGTTCCTGGGGGCACGGCCATCTGGAAGCAGAGCGGAGCTGTACGTGGGCCTGGCCGGTGGCCTCTGCCCCCATGGTGCTCAGGCCCTCAGGCCCTGACAGGGGCCGGGGTGCCACCTGGGACAGGATCCTAGCTCAAGGGTTTCTTAGGAGCGGCTCTAGCGCCTGCGTGCTGACGGGGAGAGCCTTCCCAACCAGCCTGGTTTCGCCTCCAAGCCCGTTTTGTCTAAAGTGATGAGGCCACTGTCAGTTGCCCTCCCGGGGGCCCTGATCCAGCCTGACAGGAGCCCAGCCTCCAGCTCCCAGTGGACAGCACTTGCTATGCTAATGAGGCCGCAGCCACGCTGGGAACTGGCCACAAACCCCAGACGCACATGGGACCTGCAGCGCTCTCTGATGGCCACAGGCATCTGACAGGACGCATTTCACTCTGCAACAGGCTGGCTTTGGCCTGGAGCCTGTGTCCGAGGCCCTCCCAGCCTGTCCCTGCTTTTTGGCCACAGAGGCACCGAAGTTACAAAATCCCTGGGAACAGTATCTAAGTCTCACTCACGGGCAAACACCCGGGGCAGAGTCCAGGCTCCGTCCCAGCCCACAGCTGCCCAGGGGGTTCCGGAGCCGGCCGGACAGAGCCGGGGCTCGTGGGACCCGGCCCGGCAGCTCATCGCAGTGCTGGCGGAAGCCAGGTGTGCCGAGGCCCCCGGAGGGCTCTGTGTGGCGCAGCCTGGATGCTGTCCACTGAATGCAATCTGGGGAGGGAGCCACTCATCACTCAGGGGCGCGTACACCCACGATTCTTGGTAACTGAGATTCAGAACCCCCACATCTGTGAGTCTGTTGATGCCAACGGGCCCCTGGCAGCCAGACGACTGTTGGAAAAAAGCGTCTGAACAAGATGATTCAGGTATAAAGATCCCTGTCCTTCTGAGCGTAGCACTAAGCAGCCTGACTGCCGGCAGCCTTCTGCGCGCAGGGGATCGCGAGATCCGTGCGGGCGGCACCTGCATTGCAGACATCACAGACAACTGGGAGGATGATCGTTTGATACTCGGGAATCTGGGATTCTAGAATAAACCAAAGCTTTCTCACTACAGAACACTGCTCTCTATCTACCCTCGAGTCTCCCCTCCGGGCTGTGGGGTCGACAGTGACGTTCAGGAGAGCACGCTCCTCCAGACTTCCTGTCCACTCCCTGCCCACCTTAGTGACATCGGGGCACCAGATGGCGTGAGAACTTCGCCCCAGAACGCCCAGGGGCTGCTTCCCGAAATGCCTGTGTTCAGGGAACAGAGCATGTCCCCAGGCCCCTGTCCTGGCACGCGCATCCTCACTCATTCTGTCTGTCTCTGGCCTGTTCTCTCCTGCAGCCGCTTCTCTGGGCAGCCCTGTTCTCCTAATGAGACACATGTTCCTTAAAATATTCCAAATGTAGTTTGGTGTCTCAAGACCCTGGTCACTACCTCGGGCGGCACCGACTGCGTCTGGCTTAGGGAAAGCCCGGCCGGTCTGGAAGGTAAAGGCCGACACAGAAGAGCCGCTGGCCGCCCTCAGCCTGGTGGACACTGGGTAAGAACAGGCTGGGGCCACCCCGTTATCCTCTGCCCGGGAGTGTGTCCTGAACTCACTTGTGCGGGTGTCATACTACGTACAGTTTCACCTCCCGTGTGGGTCCCCAGGTCCTCGGCTGTTGTCAGGATACGAACAGCGGCAGCACCGCGAGCCCCCACTCACAGCCTGTTTCTCCCGACGCCCCACCGCGCCCTGAGAGGTCTTTGCAACTCCCTGACTTTCCGCAGACGGTCTGGCCTTGAGTGTGCTTGACTGAGGTTAGCAGGGTGACCCTCTTGCCTGCTTGTCGGGACTGGGGTTTCCCTACACACGGTGAGCCGTTTTAAGCCCTGCAAAGTCCTGGGCCAAAGGCTGAGTTCGGCACCCAGGGCTTAGGTCCTCAGACCCTTTCTGAAAACAGAAGAGAGGGTCAGCCGCATAACTAAAAACACGGGCACGAGCCCCTGCTCTCCGCTCTCACACCTCCTGCTGCATCCTCAGTCTCCCCAGGGACACCCTTCCCTGCAGCCAACGCCAAACCATGCCCATGACCATGGCCTGGAGCAGACAGGGGTCAGCTCAGGTGGGGGGCCCACTGCTGCCCACGGGGCTGTTCAGGAAGTGGGGCGAGGCTGCTCGACGCAGACCATGGACAGCGCCCAAGGGAGAAGTGGTTTCCGTTTGGTGAGGGGACATCCTCACAGCAAGAGCTAGAGGGAGCAAGGTGAATGTGGTCACGGTCAGGCGCAACCCTGCAGAGAGGGCCGAGAACAGGACTGGGGAGGGGGCCCATTCCCCGGGCTGTGGCCATGTCCCGGAGCCTTGTTTCTCCCCCCAGGATGCCTGCACCCAGCCTGGCCGGCCCATCGGGCTTTAGGAGAAGGGGCGGGGCGGGGGTGCGGGCGCAGGAGCTGGCCAGGGAGGGGGGACAGCCAGTGGCCGCTGAGTGAAGCTGTCGGAACAGGGGAGCGGCCAGGCATCAGCGTCTCCTAATGAGCACGTCGTTGGGATGATTTTGCACTAATTTTTTGCTTAATAAGGCTGGTTTAAAACGCAATTTTGAGGAGCCGTGCCTCCCCCTCCCCTAAACCGGGTCGTTGCGGTGCGGGCCTCTCTCCGGCACTGCAGGGGACGTGGTGGTCCATTAATAGCACGTCGGAAGGTGTCTTTGCTGACAGATGAGGGACACGGACGGACTTTCAAGGATACGGACTTCATTAAGCAGCCTCATTACACTGCAGAGTGCTAAATATGTCATTTTAAAGGGAATGCTCGGCTTTCAGCAGCTCCCCCTCCTCGCCAACCACCGCCTAAGTGAACGACAAAATTTTCCAAAATAATTACAAATGAACAATCAAGGTCAGAGGCCCCTCCAGGCAGATTCCGGCAGGTGTTCACCCAGCGCCCGGGGCCAGAATGGCGGAGGGCTGCACCGAGCACCGCGGGCCGCCAGCCGGGGTGGGGGGTGGGGGCACTGGCTCGGCCCCCGTCTCCTCCTCTGTCGAGGGACAGTGCTGATGGAGCCACGGGCTCTGAGGACCAGGTAGGGGACCTGCACCAGGGGCTTCACTCTCCCCAGGCCCGCGTCGGGCCTCATCGCCAGCCACCTGGCCCCACGAGGTCCGCAGGCTGCGCTCCCACCAGCAGCCTCGGGGGTACTCAACACCAAACGTAGGGTTAACCGTGCTGACGTGTCCGGTTCGACGACAGGAAGGACGTTCCCAACGCTGTGTCACGGTCACCCCCGACTACTTCCATAACTCCGTCACCACCTGTACTTTGATTTGTTTTAAGTCAGGCTTACTAAGGTAGAATGAACACCCAGCAAAACGCACCTGCTTAGACGCACCCTCCGGAATGTGGGAAACACACGCGGCTGTGTAAACACTACCACGGTCAAGATGGAGAATCCCACCATCACCCCAAAAAGCCTTCCTGTGCTTGCTCACCCCTGACCACTGACGGGCTTTCTGGGCCTATAGTCTTGCCTTTCCCAAAACATCTCTTAGGGTGGAGTGAGGGATTGCTCACATGCGGCCTCTTTCACTCGGAATAGTGCACGTGAGGTTCACTGGGGTCCCTCTCTGTGCCTCAGTCTTACCATCTGTAAAGTGGGGTGATAATCTCAGTAGCACATGGGGTTTTGAGAGAGCTGTATGAGGTGTTTCCATAAATCTTAGCACCACACCTGCCCCACCTTGATTTTTGCAGAAGAAGCCCCGTGTAAGCCTCTGTGATATAAGAGACTTTTGGGGGGTGAAAGGAGCAGGCCAACCTTACTCTTCATGGGAAGGCCTGACTGGTGTGCATTGAGATTTCCAAAGATGGTTGCTGTCTGCGATTCCAGCAAGCAACACAGCGAGACCGGGTCCACGGCACCGTCAATGCTGACCGCTCTCGAAGGCATCCCGCCTGTCCCCCCTGTTTCTTCCCCTTCCCAAAGACACGTCTTCTGGGTTAAAACTCACATGGCACGCCTGGCTGCCAGTGGTGGTCTCTGTGACAGGGAAGAGTGGCCGAGAGCTCGGGCAAGGAGCTGCCGAGGTGGCCTGTGCTCAGGACGGGGAGACACAGCACGGCCGCCCCTGCCATATGCTCCTGCTTGTGAAGGGCCTGGGACAGGGGCCTGCAGTACCCACCCTTTAAGCACTGATGAAATAGGAAATGACCGTCGTGACCGGGAGGGAACCCTGGGGGGCACCGGGCAGGGAGTGCCCCCATGATATCACTTCCCACAAGCCCGCACCTCAAACCTGTCAGCTGGCGTTAGCCGGGGACACCCTGACCCTCCGGGAGCTCAGGAAGCAGTCGTGCAAAACCTCGTCATGAGGCAGGACACGCTTGCAGCGAATGAGCAGTTACAGAAACAGCCCGGACAGCGGATGCAATGGGGCAGCGCTGGGGAGATGCCCTGCCAAGCCCATGTGAGGGCCTTCCTCCTCCCCAGACCTCATGCCAACCTCCTCTGTTGGACTTTTTTGACAGAGAAAAACATGGAAAGGTCTTTAATGAGCAAAGTACGGGTCGTCAGGGTGAGTCACCGATGTCACGTGGGGACTGGCCACGCATGACCCGAGCGTGGGTGGCTGCCCCCAGCAGGACTGCGTGCCACGCTTCCGGCTGGACCGCCGCATGAGCGGCCACAGACGTCAGCGGGGAGCTATCCTCACGGACAGGAGGCTTTCATAATCCCCCACGCGGCAGCTCAGTTATCTGTCCAGTGGCGAGCGAATGTCAGGCGTGAGGCTGTCATTACATTTCAGCATGTGGCGACCCTAAATAAATCTTTGCAATTTTCATTTCACGGAGATTTAATATAGATCGGTGCCCTGTTGTTGCCTCCCACTTTAATCCAAAGTCACTCATTAGATGGAGACTGGCAGACGTCGGTGGGCCAGGCCTGTGGGCTGAGCTGCGGGCTGGACACACCAGTGCCCGCTCCAGATGGACGGCTGCTGCCCTCGTTCCGTGATGGGCACTAATCTGAAACCTTGACCTGCTTCTCTGCACATTACACATATTAAATGCAACCTGGACACCCAGGGACGGAAGGCTGTGTGGCCACCGCCAGGAACCAGGGACAGGCACATTCACGGACACGGATGGATAGTTTCCAAGATTTACCAAGTAAAACAGTGACCAGAAGCACTGTTTGCAACAGGCTATGATTCCTGTTTTCAAGGAAGGAAAACTTACACAGCTATGAATGTCTCTGGAAGGAGACGCGACGCGACCCACTGGGGGCTTCTGGGGAAAAGGCTCGGGGTCCGGCAGGCAAGACGAGAGGGAGCAAGGCCCCCAGCAGCAGCTCTGCACTGAGTCGTCTCCCCACACCATGAATATCTTCTATTAAGACCAGAAAGTAGGGCACCTGGGTGGCTCTGGATTTCGGCTCAGGTCACGATCCCATGGGTCATGGGCTCGAGTCTTGCGATGTCCTGCTCAGCAAAGTCTGCTAGAGAGTCTCCCTCTCCCTCTGCTCCTCCCCCCACTCGAGCTCTCTCTCTCTTTCTAAAATAAATAAATAAATCTTAAAAGAAAAAAAACAAACAGAAAAACAAAACCAAAAGCAGGAAGCAGCAGCTGTGGGCTGAGCGGTGGCTCCAGTCCTGACCCCTGGACCTTGTGGTAAAACTGCGTGATTAAGTAAAGGATCTTGAGAAGAGGTGGTTCTCCTGGATTCGCCGGCTGGGCCCCAGTGCCCTTCCCTGCGTCCATGTGCGCAGGGGCAGAGGGAGTCCAGGGAAGCGGACCGGGGAGGCCGTAAGCCTGGATGGCCGGCCAGCCCCGGGGAGGAGGAGGCCCGAGGGTCCTGCCGCAGCCTCAGGAGGGAGCACGGCTCTGCCGACGCGCGCTCTCAGCTTCGGCCCCACAGCGGCGAGAGAACACGTTTGTGCTGTTCAAGCTCCCAGTCTGTGGGGCTCAGTGGGGTGGAGAGGTCTACACTCGGTGGATACTAAGTGTCCAAGTGCGCCCACCTGAGCCTCCATGGCAGATTCCTGTTCCTCCCGTGACTTTCTCTGGGATGCCGCCTGGCTGCTCCAGGCCCCTTGCCACGTGCACGCACCCAACCCCCTGCACACACGCAGCACAAATGCCCCGTTTTACAGACAAGCCAGCGGGATCCCCGGACACTGAGCAGCGGAGGCACTTAGACTCGTCCTGCCCAGGAGCCCTCATCGGGGGGCCGTTGGAGGGTGAGGCGGACTCAGGTACTGACAACTGAGCGCAGTGGGGGCTCTCACGCGACACACTTGGCGGACATCACGGTGTGACCTCGCGTGGTGTTGTCAGTCCCGACTGGCAGGTGGTGTGAGCGATGGAGAGGACGGAGGGGCCGGTCTCAGTCACTCAAGGAGGGGGGTGGGGGGGTGGAGGAGCCAGAACGGGGGTGGGGTCTCGGGCTCATTTCTGCCCTGCCTTCAGCAAGCACCGCCGGTCCTGGGACGCAGGTGACATCCCTCTGCGGGGACTCGGCAGGGGTCCCGAGCCCTCCAAAGGGCAGGTGGGACCAGCCTGAGCCCCTGACCAGTGGGGCACAGGAGACCACTCCAGCTGGTGGTGAAGATACTTCACAATAAAGGAGCCGGCTGGCGACATGGGGCGAGGAGCTCACCCACCTACCGTGTTCCTCCCACCTGGATACCTGACTCCGTCCTTCCCGGGGGCATTAAGGGTCTATTGCCGTGTCACAAACTAGTCCCAAACACTGCAGCCTAAAACAGCAAATACTTCGCAGTTCTGAGGGTCAGAACTCAGGAGTGGCTCAGCTGGGTTGTTCCGGTCAGGGACTCTGCTGAGGCTGCAGGAGGGCCATGGGCCGAGGCTCTGGTCACCTGAAGGGGCTGGAGGGTCCGCTTCCAGGGAGGCACCCTCACGTGGCCCGTGGCACCAGGCCTCAGGTCCTCGCCGTGTGGACACTCCCCGGGGCTGTGTGGGCGTCCTCAGCACGTGTCGGCTGGTCCCGCAGGGCGAGCTGTGACTCAGACCCTCGTCTGGGGACTCACGGCTCCGTCCCCCCACACTGTTCAGAGGAGCACACCCCTGAGTCCGGCTCGCACTCAAGAAGACGGAATTAAAGCCTCCTTCTGAGGGGATGGTCTTCCCAGAACGCGGCCGCACGTTAGACCACACACGCGGATAGTTCACTCAGAGGGACCTGAAGAAAAGACCCCTTCCTACATATAAAAATGTCCCCCCGAATGAGCACAGGGCCTGAATTCCACCTTCGGACGTCCACTTCTCTGAGTTAGGCTTGATAAGCTCCGGGGTGGGGGTGTGTCCCCAGGGGCCACAGGTGAGGAAGCTCTTTTCTGGACCCTTTCCCAGAGCACGTCGCTATCCGCTGTCGAGGGGTCCTTGCTGACCGTCCTGGCAGACAGTGACCTGTGTCCCCTGGGCCCCAACTTCAGCGCCTGAGTCATGCTCGGGTGTAGGGCACCGGATAAGCGGATGGGCCGCTCTTCTGGCGTTCCGCAGGAAGCCTCCCCTCTGACCCCACTGGGTCCCCCAGTCTCCCCGAGTCCCTCTGTCCCCCAACGTGGCACCTCAGTGATGGCCGGCCGGGGGGAGACACGCACATACACAGGCTCTATCAATCCCCTGATATTATCTTTTATTGGCAGTAATAAATGCCCGTGCTAATTAACAGAACGGGTTTAACAGCAGTAACGACTGTCTCACAGGAGTGGTCCTTCTGGGCCTTACATAAAACCCTCAATGATAAAATTTCCTCTGCGGCATTTTCATCAAGTTTCCATTGTTCTGAAATGAAGCAGAGTTATGCTAGAACATTCTCAAGGGGCTCCTGGAGCCCCACACCTGTGCTCCGCTGGGGAAATAGGGGGTGGGGGCGGGTGTTGCACACAGATCCTGGGAGCTGGAATGTGCCCTCAGCACCATCCCTCCCTCCCCGCCGCGGTGGCTGGCTGGAAGTGGGGGAGGGCTACGAATGGACGTTGGCACCCCTGACAACCCGCTGGTTCAACCAGGACAACCTGCGCCTCAGTGTCCTGGTCTGTGGGGGGACGTGAAGACTCTCCAGGCTTGGGGGGAGGTGCGTGCCTGTCCCCCTTGGGCCCAGCAGACAGACCGGCAGACGCCCAGGCATGGTGCCCTCTTACAAACGACCGGCTTGGGGTCCTTGCGCAGCACGTGGGGAATGGGGTCCCCGGAAACCAACTTGTGCAGCTGACACATTTTCTTTCCCGTGTGGATCATCTGGGACCTTCGCTTGGTCACCAGCGCCCAGGCTAACTGCCCGCTGACCCCTCGCAGCCAGCAGGGAGGAGCCATGGGCAGCCACGTTTCCCAGATGTAGGGACAGGGATCCTTCCACCCAAGGAGAGTGTGAGGAAGCCCTAAACTAGAGCCCATCCCGAGCGCAGGCTGGGCCCTCTCTCTGCAGGGGGAGGTGCTCCTGACCTGGAGGTCGACAGGGTTGAAAGCTGACCGGGGCACGGACAGGGACACAGGGGATACTGGTTTCCACCATCGCTGCAACCACAGACCAGAAGAGGACAGACAGGTACCTTGTCAGCAAATCCAAGTGTCCCAAGGACCGTCACCACCTCCGTCCCCCAGACCCACACACACGGCACCACTGGGAGACCGGGGTTGGCAATCAAGCCCCTGGATTGACAGAAAATGAGTTCAGGCTTCCTGCTAATTCTGACAGTTCTGCCTGGTTGTTCTCAGTTGATATACCTCTCCCTGGGCCTCCCGCCCCCACCCCAGCCTTCTGTCCCCCATTCAGCCTCTCATCCCCACCCATCCCCCACCCAGCCTCCCATCCCTCACCCATCCCCCACCCCAGTCTCCCATCCCCCACTCCCAGAGTCCCATCCCCCCCGGCCTGTCCTCTCCCTTCTTCTCAGTATGGGGAGAAATCTGTCCTCACGTGAGGTCTGGCCCAATCTGTCCCTCCACCCCGGAGCAGACTGTGACCTCTGTGGGTCCCCGTCTGTCCCTTGGATGCTTGCACAGACTTGGGAGGCAGAGTTCGCCAGAAAGCAGTTACTCTGTGTCACCCAGAGCCAAGAGCCGGGCCACAGAGCAACGTCCGCCCCATGCCACCGCTGTCCTTTCTGTAAACCGCCAGGCCCAGCCCCAGCTCTGGTGCTCCCAGGGCCACCAGCAGGCCCAGCCATGAATATTGATGGCACTGCCTTTGTGACGAGGGTCCCGCTCGGACCACTGCAGAGCGGCTGCAGCCGCGATCTACCCGGCTTTGTTGTGTGTCAGGACACGCGGCGGAGACAGATGGACACTCTCCTCCAAACCTCAGTGCGCCCAGGCACTGCACAAAGGAGCCCAGGATGTTTTCAATATCACACACTTGCCTCGGGGCCTGTTTTCAATCCCATTTACCAAGGGCTGGGGCTTTTTTTTTATCAGTCAAATGCCTTAAGCACTTTGTCAACTTGGACATCTGGCCGCACGTCTAAATTTTTTTATTTGCTAAAATATTTAATAGTGTGATAGTGTGGCAGGGGTTTTGCTGGAGACCTGGGCTGCCGTGGCACCAGCCGGCACCCGACGTCTCTGGCCAAGAACCACAGGTCCCATCGCGGCGGGCGTGGCTCTTCCCGCTGGAGGAATGAGAATTCACTTTCCTCGCAGCCTGGGGGACGCTCTGTGGTTTAGCCTCCTTCTGTGCTGTGAGGATCTGCGAAGTTCAAAGACAGTTGAAATGGGCTCCAATCAATCCTGGACACGCATGTCTGTGGCGGCACCATCACCACGCGGTCTGGTGCTGTTCGGGACCAAAACGTACCCAATGGTGGAATCAGCCCAGGCCCCCCTCCGCCGATGAAGCATAAACGGAATGAGGTCTGTCTAGACAATGGTACATTCCTCACCATAATAAGGATGGAGTTCTGACACGCGCCTGTGTGGAAGGGCCCTGAGAACATGGCACTGAGCCAAGAGGCCAGTCACAAAAGGCCACAGAGCGTGTGACTCCAGTTACACCAAGTGTCCACAAGAGGCAAACCCGCAAGACAGAAGACAGTTGCGTGGCTGCCAGGAGCTGGGGGTGGCGGGGCGGGGAGGGGACAGGCGTGCGCTGGCTTTCAGGGGAGGTGAGAAGGTTCTGGAACCAGATAGCAAGGACTGCGCAACATTAAAAATGCTTAAGGGGCTCTGGGGTGGCTCAGTCAGTGAAGCGTCTGCCTTCAGCTCAGGTCATGATCCCGGGGTCCTGGGATCGAGTCCCGTGTCGGGCTCCCTACTCAGCGGGGAGTCTGCTTCTCCCTCTCCCTGCTGCTCCCCGTGCTTGTGCTCTCTCTGTCAAATAAATAAATAAAATCTTTAAAGAGAAATAAATAAAAAATAAAAATGCTTAAAATGGTGAATTTGTCAAAGACAGTCACAGAGATGAGATGATGCTGGGATTGATTGTAATGGCCTTACATCATCAGAGGTCATTCAGGATCAAGGTCATCCCCTGAGTGTCCAGCACTGCTGTCTGCTGAGGCCACATTAATGAGGAAGACCAGATGGTTTTGGTGCTGGAAGAACCCACAGTCAAGAGCAGGCATGGACAGCAACCAGAGAAGTCAGCCTGATATGAAGGAAGGCTTCCTGGAGGAGGTGGTGTTGGGCTGAGCTCAGGACAATGGGGAGGGGGTCCAGGCAAGGGACCAGCAAGTATGGGGAGGCCCTGAGGCGAGGAGATGAGAGGATGATGGGGTGGGGAACAAAGAGGTTGGGAGGGTGGTGCCAGGTACCCTTTCCTGTCCCAGAACAGGGGGTCACCCATGTAGAAAGAAGGTGGAGACCAGGGCAGTCTGCATGCCCCCATGGGCCCTTGCCTGAGCCCCTCCCACATGCTGGGCCTGGTGAAGCTCTTCTCTCATGGCCCCCACACTTCCCAGTGAAGGTCCTGGGCACAGAGAGGGTGGTCACTGTGAACCCCATGCACCTTCCAGGCAAGGCCTCAAGCCTGAGCCTGGGTCTGCAATGAGCCCCCTCCAAGTGCCAGCTCCAATGAGCACCCCAAGGGATAAAGACTCCTGAGAAGTCCCAAGAAACCAGCCTGAAGTCTACAGCCTGACCCCCGGGGAAGCCGAGGTCTCCAGTGTCATGCGGAGCTCTCAGCACTGGTGAGGACCCTTCTCCACCCCACACCCTCCCCTGGGCCATGTGAAGGGGCCACCACCAGTACACAAGTGCACCACGGCCTCGCAGGAGCGACCAAACGACCTGTGTGTGCTTCTGCCTCAGACTGGCCTCCTCTTGCTCGCCAGCAGAGAAGGGCCCCCGCCCCCCAGGGCCACACACAGTCTGAGGACGCTGTCCCCGAATGCCTGAGCATGGGGGCTGGCTCAGAGCAGAGAGTGGTGTCATCTGCACATGCCCATAGCTTTGAAAGTCCACACCCAGGGCCAGGCTAACAGAGACTCCACAAAGAGCGTGGTGTGGAGGGCCAGATCCTGGACGCCCAGGGGAAACAGCCCTCTCCAGCCTGGAGTGTCTGCCTGGCCTCAGAGGTGGGGGGAGGGGGCACAGTAGGGCACCTTCTGGGAAGATGGTCTGGGCCACTGAGGGTCACCAGCCCGTCCCCAGAGAGCCTGGCAGTCAGCGAGCAACGTTCCTGTACCAAGGGCCGCCCCCAGCTGGCCACGGATGGGCCTATCCCACCGTCTTCAGTCCCATTGCCCCTTCTCTAGGCCTGTCCCTCCCACTGTGCTCACTGCCCACTCCCCCATCTCCTGCCTGCCGGCACTGTCTGCAGGCACTTGGTGAGAGGACAGATAGACCCAATTGACCCCACAGCTGTTTGGCCAAGGCAGACTTTCTGGGAAGCTGGAGGAATGAGGAAGATTCCAGAGGCTTCCACACAGCCAAAATGCCCAACAACCACTCCCAGACCAGTTCCCTGAAATCACCCAGAGGGGTGTTGGCCTGCAGCCCTCTGCACCCTCCTGGCCTCTGCACCTTGTTCTCAGAGCCCTTAGTATCCTCCCTTCTCTTCCCCATCACCGTCCGGGGAACCCGCTCAGACTTCCCAGCCCAGGCCAGTGTGTGTCCCCATCCCTCCCTTCCCACAGGACGCTGGGCAGGACCCCACCGTGGATGCCTGGCGTCAGCACCTCGGACAGGGCCAGGCCTGGGGAGCCCAGCCCGGACCCTGGAAAGCGTTCCACCCCAACTCCAGAGGGCACAGCACCCAGGCAAGACTTCTCCGCGGAGAAGGGTAGCAGCAGGGGCTGCACCCACTCGACTGGCCCCGCGGGGAGGGGCCATCGCAGCCTGCACGCCCACGCCGCAGCCCACTCTAGATGCTGTGTCTTCCGCCAACTTCTTCAAACGGAGACATCGTTCTCCTCTCAAGGAGACCGGCTCCTTGGGACGAGCTTTCATGTCCCCAGAAAGGCACCAGTAGACATGAAATGTGCCCGCCGAGCCCACCCTCATGTGGCTGAGTGTCTCAGGCTGATGCTGGGTCACCTGCACTCCCCCCGCCCCGTCTGTCCCCCCCAGCTCTGTGGCTGCGTCCTCACGGGTCTGGGCCCCACAGCCCCCTCCGCCAGCAACACCAGGACCCCAGCCGGCTGGTTTGGGTTCTGCTGCTCCTCTTACCTTTAGATGTTCAGCGGCATGAATATTCTGATTTTTTATTTAAAACTAATTTGGAGTTCTCGCTCTCTAAGGGGCTTCTAATCACCCAAAATCGCCTACGGCAAGAGCTGACTGACAGGCCGACGCGGCTACTTCTGAAGAACAAAGTGGCCATTGGCAGAGCCACAGACAAAGGGAAGCGCCACGGGCCCCTTATTTATGAGCTATTAGGGAGAATGCGATTAGCATCTGCTTCCCACATGGGCAAAAACACCTGTCAGACATCAGGAGACCATAAAACAGCACACGTTTAATAGTTACTTTGTTTAAAAAGTCATTAAAATTGAATGTCAGCTAAAACTTAGGAAAACATTTATTCTTCAAACCCCTTTGAATCTTGCCAGTGAGCACAAGACGGGGCTCTTTCTGCCCAGGACAGAGACACGAGTTTGTCCACAGGCAGGCGAGTCCCCCAACGCGGCATCGGTGGCGGAGCAAGCAGGGCCCCTGATGAAGTCCCAGGGCCCGGCAGGCGGGGTGCCCACCCCCACTGCCTCGGGGCACAGCTGGCTGGACAGGACTGCCCTTCGTCAGGGCCCTCCGCTACTTCTGGAGAGCAGCCCACCCTGCAGGCCTGCCGCCCTGGCTGGTCCCACTCGCCCTCCTCCCCAGGCAGAGTCCTCGCTCCAGGCAGACCACAGATGAGGCAGGCTCTCGGGCCACAAGAAGGCAGGTGCAGGGTCCTCGCTGTCACCTCCACAAGAGCTGCCGAGAAGCCCCCAATTAGGGCCGATTCTGGAGATGGCTCCGGATGGGAGCTCATGGGCCCAAGGCCAGGATCGGGTCAGAGTGGCGCATGGGCTGGAGCGGTGCTCCTCAGGCGGCCAGAGCAGGCCCAGGCCAGCGCCGAGGGCGTCCCCGCATCGGAAGCCTGAGACAACTGCCCACTTCCCGAGTCTCACCGCTCGCAAACGATGGATGGTTCCTGGGACAGAAATTGGCCTGAGGCCCTTGCTGTCCACATTCACTACTCAATGTGGGTCAAATATTGAAGGTGAGCAAGAGGTTTGCATTGGGGGCGGCAGGGGCAGGAAACCCTATTCCAGGCGAAGCCCACCATCATCTCGACCCCAGGGGACAGAGGGGAAGGGAGACCAGGCTGGCTGGGGTCACGTCCCTGACTGTCACCGGACGGAGGGGAAGAATGAGGCCAGGGTATCAAACTCAGGTCAGGCACAAGCGGCTGAAGCAAGTGACCAGCTGGACTGCGGACTTTGGTCCAACTGTTTGGGCCCCAAGAAAGTTGTTCTTGCTCAGATTGTTGGCCCATCTTTCCCTGGAGCCTGCATGGTGCTCTTGGGCTTGGCTCAGGCCTTCAGCCTGCCCTGGACAATTGGACAAGGTGAACATAGAGACCGCAAGAGAGACCAGACGTTCTAGTTGGCCAGCTTTGTCCACATGGCCAATGCGGCAATGGACCAAGTAGCGAAGGCTTGTACGTTCTTCACCTACGTGAATTACCCTGGCGAAAGTCCTGTCAGCGGAAGAGACGTGGAAGTGCGCATGGTCACGGGGAACGATGACCAAGGACTTTGGCTGGCTCCCTGAGGAAACTCCAGGGAAGCCCGTCACATGATGGACACCATCCTGGGGTCAAGGGGGTTGGGGTCCTCTCGCGTGGCACCTTTGGATCCGTCTACACTCAGGCCACCCACTGGGGGCAAAAGTCCTGGGGGTAGGACAGGAATCTGAAGGGCGGAACGGCTCTCCTTCCCTGCAAAGCCATCATCCTGGGAGAAAAGAGCAGGATGATGATGTGGTGGGTCCATGGAGAACACACAGGAACCCCAAGGGCCCCGCCTGCCAAGCAGACCAGGGTTGCCCAGGGCTTGTCCCCAACCCCCTCACCCCAGCTCAGCCGCGGGGACTCGGGGACACAATGAGTGGTGAGCAGCATGGAGGGCCGGGTCTTCCTGTCTCTGTCCCTGTGCTAGGGGGGCCCAGCGAGGGGCTCCCCAGCCTCAAATTCCCAAATGACTTTCAGAAAAGCTTTTGGACCTTATACTGTTGAACAACACTCTAATCCCTGTAGGACAGGGCTGCTGTCCCACGGGGACAGAGGAAGGAGCACCGAGGGTTGGACGCCAGGGTGTGGCCAGCTGCAGCTGCCTGTTGGTGACCGTCCAGGGGCCAGGGACGGAGGTGTCGGTGAGGGACGCCAGCAACACAGTCACTGCCCTAGACAGGGGACCACATGGCCCCGCTGGGGGCAAAGTGTCCTCACAGAGGGCACAGAGGGTCCCACGCTGGACAGAGACTCGCACAGACTGTGGCTTGAAGCATTGTCAGCACGTGTTAGCGGCTTCTCTCGGGGTCCTTATCCCCATACGCTTGTATGGCCACTTTCCCAGCAAAGAGTATATCACTGCGTGAAGTCCGTCAGGGAAATATCCTCGAACTATGGAAGGGGAAGCAAGTGCGGCGTGGGGGGGCAATGGTGTTGCGCACACGGCTGTGCTGCCCGGGAGCTGAGTGACGGCAGGGCCTGCCTCCCTCGAAGGGGCTGGGCCCTCTCTCCCCACTTTCCAAGGAGGTTTGGCTGTTCTCAGATGCCAGGCAGGCCCTGTGACCGTCCACAGCCTCTGTCCGTCCAGACCCGAGGAGGGAGGCTTGCGTGGGACACCTGCCCGGCCACGTGCCCAGGTGTGGGGGGCAGGAGGGACAGAGCACACCTGTGCCCCCGACATTTGTAGCTGAGGGAAAATTCTGGGACATTGAATCAGCCAGTGAACAGCCCAGGGGCAGCGAGCACATTCACACTGCTGAGTAGCCACCACCTCTCTCGCTCCAGAACATTCCATTACCCCAAAGGATTACCCCGTAATGCGTAGCAGTCACTCCCTGCCCACCCCGACCCCTGGCAACCACTGATCCGTTTTCTGTCTCTGTGGATTTCCCCATAAATGGGCTCGTACGATACATGTCCTCTCATGTCCGGTGTCTCTCACTCCGCGTCGTGTTTCCAAGGCTCATCCACGCGGTAGCAAGCACCCCTCCTTCACCCCTTGCTGAGACAGAGTGATACCGCGTAGCAGGGGAGTTGCTGGGTCATTATGGTAACTCCACGTGTAACCTTCGGAGGAGCAGCCAGGCGGCTGTTCCCAGGCACTGCACCATTTAATGCCCCCGTGGCGTGTATGGTCTCCCACTCCCCCATGTGCTCGCCAACACTTCCCACGCGGCCTGGCGGGCGTGCGCGGGGCCCCACCCAGGTGGATTTGTGTGTCGGCGTTCAATGATGATGTGCGTCTTTCCACGGGCTGTTGTGTGCGCCAGGATTCATGGTCCACGGCGGCTTTTTGGTGAGCAGCACGGAGCTGTTCGTTTTCACTGGACGCGGGTCGCTGGGTCCTTGTCTCTGCCGGGTCTCCCAAGCCTGCTCCGGCCTCTCTCTTTCAGACAGTCTCCGACGTGGAGGACGTGGGTCTCTCCTGAGCCAGGAGAGGCTGCCTCAGAGACCCCTTGGGCTGGGCCCCCACAGACAAGGCCGGGATGGAGATGTGCTGCAGGAGGTCATGGGGGTCTAGGCACCACCCTGTGGGGAGGGACGGAGCAGGGGAGAATTTGGGGAGCATTGCACCCATGGCAGAGGTCTCCCTGACACCATGGGAAGCTCTGGGACCACAATGAGCCTCAAAGGGTCCAGCCGAGGCCGGGAGTGGGGCCTGTGCCCCTCATGCTGACAAGTCTTGGGAAGCAGGCTGACCCTGCGAAAGGGGCTCAGCCGTCAGCTGCCATCAGCTGCCCCCATCCTGAGTGGGGTCCGGATGACTCACGGCATTTACTACGGCCTTCAGGGCAGCCTCAGCTGGCCTCTACGGCCCCGGGTTCCAGGCAGGTGCAAGCAGAGAAGCCACGGTGTTGTGGGCTCATTTGTGTCCCCCCAATCCTATGGGGCCACTCTAACCCCCAGGATCTGGGAAATAGGGTCTTCACAGAGGTGATAAAGTCAAAACGAGGCCATCAGGCTGTGCCCTACTCCAGTCTGACATCAGGACACAGAGGCAGAGGGAGGAGGAGAGAGGCCTCAGGAGGAGCCAATGGTGGACACCTTGTCCTCGCGCCTGCAGCCTCCAGAGCCGCGGGAGAGGCCCGTCTGCAGCACTCTGTCCCCGAGCGAGCGCTGGGACTCGTATACACCAGCATCAGACCCTCCTGAGGGCACGGGGCTGGGGGTGTCTGATCCTGGGGACAAGAATCTTGCGAACAGGCAGGAGGAGGGACCAACAAAATACAAGTGTCCCGGCTGGAGCAGCAGGGGTTGGGGGGACGGTGCCGCACAGGCAGCGCGAAGTTTCCACCTGCTTGTATGTGGGGGGCCTGTCCCCCAGGCCTCCTCTTCAAGGGGGACAGGAGGACATAGGAAAACCCACTCCCAGCAAGAGCGCTGGCTGAAGGCTCTCCGAGTCGGAGGGAGAGGGAGGCGCAAACCGCTTGCAGGGCTCCAGGACGCAGTTAGCGCTAATGTGTTAAATAATTCAATCGGACAGGCTGTATTTCATGTCGCACGTCGCTGGCATTTTTAGTGGCGTCTCCGTTGGTCTGTCCTTGGCACGGACGCTTTCCTGGTTCTTTCCTAAAGCGGCTCCGGGGTCCTCTGCCCACCTGAGCAAAGGCAGGCGTTGCTTCTGTGAGGGGAGGGAAGTGGGCATGGGTCAAATTCTCTCTGAACAACCATCATGAGTGAAGAGCCGCTGGGGACCCTCCAAACGCGGCTGCTGACCAGAGCTGGGCGTCCCGCCGAGGGGCCCTCCTGCGGTCTCCCCAAGAGGACAAGCCCTCCTTCTCACACAAGCCCGTCCCAGGCCCAGCTCAAACGCATGTGGACACTCCAGCGCCCACCTGGACGGGCTCGCCCCCTCCTCCCTCCCAAGGGAATCCTAACCAATCACCCCAAACCCAGGCTACTTTCTGTCCACTGTTGTATTCTCCCCGGTGGCCTCTGTGCTTGGGCATTTGCGGGGGTCAGCTGGGCCATTCTGTCGGGTTTCCTCAGGCACTTAGCCAGAAGGCCTCCCCCATGCCGCCCTCGAGGCCTGACTGGACTTCTCCCAGCACGGCGGGGCTCCGAAGACCCAGTGTCCCAGGGGAGCCTTTCCTGACCTAATCCAGAAATCACCTTCTGGTCTTAGAGCCCATCTAGATTCAAGGTGCTCAAGGGGCCTGCATTTGAGATAGCAGACGGGGTTCTCGGGGCAGAGGGGTCTCCCTGCCCGGTGCTCACTTCCCCGAGGTGGGCACAAAGCTGCCGGATAGATGGGAAGGCAGCAGCCCCCAGGATTTCTGCCGCAGGGGTCCCAGCTCCTCCTGATGCCGGGTATTTCTGCCCGGCCGGACAGAGGGGAGGGCAGAGCACTCTGCACCTGGACCAGGCCCCCTGTGCCCCGCTTACACGGTGCCCTCCACCAAGGACGCCCCGGGCCAGGCCCCAGGCGGGGGCACGAAGGGGCATTGTTCATGAGCCCTGCTCCCCGAGCCCCTGTCTAGTGGAGACTCCCTGCCACACCGTGCTGTGTGTGTGCTTGCGTGTACACGTGTGTGTGTGTGTGTGTGTGTGTGTGTGTGTGCACGTCTGCTGGATGATGGCATGGGGGTGATCTAGGCAGGACAGAGGCCAGGCCAAGATCTCGAGGTGGGCAATACCGGCAGGCAAAGAATAGGTACATCTGAGCAACCCCAGGTGCCAGGTATGAAGGCTGGGGGGACACGCGGGGCCTGGAGCCTCGGGGACTGAAGCAGGAGCCTCCCCACCCCACCCCCGGCCACCTGGCCCAGACCCAGCATATGAGCTGTCTCTGTGACCTCGGCAAGAGTCATTCAGGAGGTGGTCAGGGTGACGGGCACAGAACAGTCTGAGGGACAGAGGCAGAAACAGAGAGAGCAGGACAGGGGTGTGGGTCCCAAGGTGGCCGTTTCCATCTTTGTTGGCAGGAGGGGACCCTGAGGTCTCTGCAGGTGACAGCTGCTGGTGGGCTTGGGATCTGCCTGCTGGGCTCCGTCAGGTGAGAGGAAATGCCCTCCTGGTGCACAGGGTGTTAGGAGCAGGCCAAGCGCCCCCCCCCCCCCCCCGCCCAGTGCCAGGCACAGTTGTGGGTGGGCGTCGGCCTGAGCCTTCCCGCCGCCCGCTCAGGACAGGCAGACTGCAGAGCCCGGCGACAGCGGACGGCGCAGGGTTAGCACCGGCCTGAGGCGTCTCCACCCAGCTTCCAGCCACCTCGGGCTCAGGAAGGGTGCCAGCTGGACTCCGAGGAAGATCAGCCGGGGCCACTGCCCCAGGAGGGGCTGGATGGCAAAGGGATCCAACACAGGAGGAGGCGGCACCCCTGCCCCCTGCACCTGCTTCCCCAACGGCTTCTTCCAAAGTTGGGAGTGTCTTTTGTATTCCAAAGGCCGGAAGGGCCACGCTTGCTTTTAATTAAAATGCACGTCCTCTAATTAAAGGCCCCATAACACATGAAGGGCATCCACTGAAATAGGACGTGTGACACAGTCATTTCCCTGCTGTTAATTACTAATTAATGAAGCTATTTCAATTAATAGCTTCCCCACCTCTCTCCCCCTTTGACAGGCCCCGTGCTGGGGCGCGTCCCGGAGTCAGACACCAGCTCCTGCTCCCGCAGCCACGGTGCTGAATATTCATGCCACGACCTCAAAGCTTTTCAATTAAACATAATAAAATAAATCCCAGTCAAAGTGCACCCCAACATGTAGCTCATGTCTCCTTCCTCGGGCGCGGGAAGAGGGTGACAGGATGGCCCACCGCAGATGGTCGGGACAGAACGCCGCCCGGGGAGGCCGCGGCATATCCCACTGGTTCTGAGGGACGACCCGCTGGGGGGATGCCTGTCCAGGGGTCCCTGCGGGTCAAGTGGGGACCCCCAGGGCACTGTAGTCCTATCACCGAAGGACAAAGCCAGAGATGGAGGTCAGAGGAGGGCAGCCCAGAGGGTGGGGGGCTGTTCACATGTTAATTACGAATCTGAAGTGGCCATTCAAGGTCCTGCTTTAAAGATGTGAGGGAGGGGCGCCCGGGAGCCCGGGGGTTGAGCGTCAGACTCTTGATTGTGGCTCAGGTCCGGATCTTAGGGCCACGCCTCGGGCTCGCTCTGGGCATGGAGCCTGCTTGGGGTTCTCCCTCTTCCTCTGCCTCTCCCCCTACACCCCCTCCAACTCGTACTCTCTTTCCCTGTCTAAAAAAAAGCGGGGGGGGGAGTGCCTGGGTGGCTCAGATGGTTAAGCATCTGCCTTAGGCTTGGGTCGTGATCTCAGGGTCCTGGAATCGAGCCCCATGTCAGCTCCCAGCTCAGCAAGGAGTCTGCTTCTCCCTCTGCCCCTCCCCCCTGCTCCTGCGTTCTCTCTCTCTCACAAATGAATAAAAAAAATCTTTAAAAAAATAAATAAGTAAAAATAAAAAAAGAAAGAAATGAGGGGAAAGTGTCCCTTACGGTGATCAGGAGAGGACCGTCCTGCACGTGAATGGGAGATGAAGGGAGGGCGCCGGCAAGCTGGTCCAGGCTGCGTGGACATCAGGTAGGGGCCACTGTTCCCACAGTCCCTGCTGCCTACTTGCTCAGGTGGGAGGACAGCCCCACCTCAAGGAGCCCTGCGTCCCTGAGGACCCAGGATCTCCCGGCCTGGGGAAGGGGTGAAGGGGACGAGCCCTGGAGCTGCACTCTGTGGCCAGTTAACACCGCTGGCGAAAATCCGTGTGCAAGAGTCGCCTGGCCCCTTCCCGGACCCCAGCCCCCAGCCCTCTTCCCCCCACCCCCACCCCCACCCCCCCGCCGCTGAGGTGGCCAGCTTCGCCCTCGCGGCAAGGTCCCTACACCCGGAACATCCTTTCGACAGTTCCAGCCAACGGATCCGAGAGCTAGGAGCACTGCCTGACTCGGGCACTGAGCAGCCAGAGCGGAGGGTCCTGACCCGGCGCTTTAGGACCACTGCGCTGGACCGGCCGGCTGGATGCAGCCCTGTCGGATGGCGCCCTCTGTTGGCCAGCAGCGGGCGGCAGCAGCCTGGGCCTCCCGAGGCGCCTCCAGGTGCACAGATGCCCGCCCGCTCCCGCACCACGGTGGCCGGAGCCCCTCCTTTGGGCAGTGGCCGGTGAGCTCGGGTTGGTGTGGGCTGAAGGAGGCAGGTGGAGCCCTACGCTCTTGGCCCTGCTGCTTCTGCCCGTATGGCCGCCAGACCCCGTCCCCGTCCACCAGTGAGACCTGCTGGAGCTGTTCACAGGGCAGGGACGTGTCCGAGCCCGCGTGCTGCAGCTAACACACCGCCCGCCTAGGGCTGCCCTGCCTGAGCACCCTGCCTGCGACCAGCACCCTCCCTGCCAGCAGCCATGTCCCCCAGACTCTGTGGAGCCCTGACCAAGGCCCAACATTGGCCTTGGGCAGGGGTAGGGGGAGTGCACCCAACCCCAGGATGGCATTCCAGACCAGGAATGCAGTGATGAGAGGAGGCTGGGCCCCTCTGCTTGGCACCAAGCCCATGTCCCCCAAATCCCACGGGTCAGCCTCCCTCCACCGACTTTGAGGAAATGACCGAAAGGGGATGTGATGTGGCATCCCGGAGGCCTGGGGCCTTGGTTTACACACGTGTGTCTTAGGCTCCCCTTCTGAGCAGACCCACCATCACCACCTGGGTCCCACATTCTTTCAGGGGCTCAGGGTCCGAGACCCTGGAAGGCTGAGTCACCACGGAAAGGGCCATCTCCTCGCTTGTGCTCTCAGAGAGCTTACGGCTCGCGGGTTAGAGGCACCCATGTTCGCAGCAGCATTATTCCCGACAGCCGAGGTGGAAACAACACAAGTGTCCATCCACGGAGGAACAGATGCACAAAGTGTGGCCCATCCACCCAGTGGAGTTCGGCTCAGCCAGAAGGAGGGGAATTCTGATACCTGCTACCACGCGGACACCCTTGGAGGACATGACGCTCGTGAAACAGGCCAGTCACTGAAGGACGAAGACTGCATGAGTCCAGCTCTGTGATGGTCCCAGAGCCGTCGCATCCACAGAGCGTGGATGGTGGGCGCTGGCGGCTGCGGGCGGCGCAGGGGAATGTCGCAGCATGGATGAGCCAGCCTGGACACACGCAGGCAGCGGCCACAAGGGCGGAGCTCAGCTCGTGTGTCCCAGGACCTGACCGTGCTTGGTGCCGCGGGATGTCAGCCGCGGGGAGTCTCCTGGGCTGGGCTCCTCCGCCATCGCCAGGGTCGCTCAGGGAAACCACCAGCCCAGCGGATACGAGGGCCTCCGCGGTAAAGTAACACTCCTGGCATGCCTACGTGAACGATTGGGCCAAATCCACGGAGGCCAGACCCAAGATCAGTGATGAGGAATCTTTCTTCCAGGTTCTTTCTGATCTGAAGTGGGGACACCGGAGAGAGAGACAGGGAAAGCTGCCCACCGTCCTTGCAGAGTGCACCCGGGGTCCCTGAGGGCGAAGCAGCACGCCTGCCCCGCCCCCACGCCCCCTGCCCCGTCGCCTCCACCATCTGCAACCCCTGCCAGCTTCCTAGGCAGCGAGCCCAACAAATCTTTGCTACATGTTATTCTTTTTAAAAAAGAAAGAGTAATAAAGTAATAGTCTTCCTTTTCCAGTTTAATAGCCATCATTTAAATAAGTCTGGGGTGGTTTTACCACATTCTTATTTTCTTTTTTCTACATATACATCTTGTAAGATCTGTTACTAATTCCCGAGATGACCAGCTCCTCTGTTAGGAGAGAGAGGGACGATGCAGGAGGGCTCCCTGGTCCCGGGAGCACGCTGGGCAGGAGAGGGACCCACAGTCCCCTTACTGCTGGCATCCGCGGGCGCCAGGGAGGCAGAACACGTCGCCAGTGCCAAGGGACCCACAGGGGATGCCAGGGGGTCCCCAAAGACGGGCGAGGGCATCTAGCGCACAGCCCACTGAGCTAGGGTCTCAGCCCGGCTTCTTGGAGAAGCAGAAATGCCACAGGCCCCTAACAGCCTTCATGAGAGCTGTGGTTCCCACCCAGGGGCAGTTCCCCTGGGGACACATGGTGATGCCGGAGCCAATGTTGGTTGCCATGACTGGGGGCGGTCACCTAGTAGGTGGGGGCCAGGGATTCAGCCACAGTGCAGAGGACAGCCCCCCTCACCCCACGAAGAATGATCTGGCCCCACGGGCCAAGAATCAAAGCAGAGCAGGTCTCAGGGGAAGTCCAGCCCGGCAGTGCCCCAGCCCCTGCAGTGACGGGCAATGCTCCCAGCGTGGTGACCACAGGGGTACGTGGATCTACGTGGAACAGACTGTGTGTGTGTAATGATGCAGCCGCGACTAGAAATACTAACTCCACTCACCCCTGACAGTCCACGAACCCTGAGGGGAGGGCACGATCACCTCACTGGAGAAACTGAGGCCCACCCAGGGCTGCCCGGCTCGGCTAGGGCTCGCCCTCCCTCTGTTCACACATCTGGAGTCAGGAGTGGGAGGCTCTCCAACAGAGCCCATCACCCCAAGGCAGACAGCACTGAAGGAACGGTCGGCTGGGGCAGCTAGAGGTCCTCGTGGGTGGGGCTCAGGTCCACTCGCTGGGCCTCTCCAAACAGCAGGAAGGTGCACAGCCCCAGGCTGCTGACGGCAGCCACCAGGTTGAACATGGATGTCCAGGAGCCTGTGGTCTCGATGAGGTAGCCGCCCAGGCACACGCCCACGACACCTGCAGCAGATGGGGCAGGCGGGCCGAGCGCTCCAGGGCAGTCTAAGGACAGTGCCGAGGAGGGGAGCTGGCAGTGGGGTTCCAGGAGGGGAGGCCAGGGATGGCCTAAGGGACAGAAGCTGAACTCAGGGGTCCAAACCGCCGGGCCAAGGGAGGGCTGACATCAGAGGGTCTCAGAGGGCCAGAGACCTCATGGGCTGCCCAGGAAATTGCCCCTCACAGGTCCCTCTGCACCCCTCACAGGGAATGAGCCCCATCATTGTCATCCAGGCACTCAACCCCAGGAACCCTGGACCTCGAGGATTTGACTCACATCTGTGGGTCAAGTGGGGGCTGGGGTACCCACCATCAGAAAAGTGAACACCGTGGAAAGTGGTTGGGTTCTTGCCCTGGGCCAGCTCCGCGAGCTGCACTCCCCCCTCCCCACTGGTCTGTCACTGTGGGACCTTCGATACACCTCCATGCCCCGCCCTGCAGGTGGGGGTGCACGAGGGCGGGGGAAGACTCAGGGGCGGGGCCACCAGGAGGCACCCCCACTCGCATCTCACCTGCCAAGGCCCCAGCTGTGTTGGCCACACCTGTGAACAGGACAGAGGAAGAGAACAAGGACGGGTCACAGGAGGCCCCCCCTACCCGGGGGCAGCCCCTCGGGCCCAAGGAGGGGGCGAGGCTGGGTGAGCAATGCCTGGGGGGGGGAACAGCCACTTCCTATTCGAGCAGAAGCCAGTGGTCTCACCAAACAGAAAGCCGGCACAGGATGGGGCCAGGTCCTGGATGTTGACTGAAATGCCGCTGTGGGAAAGAGGAAAGAGTGACCCGCAGGTGGCTGCCACCCCCCTGAGCCCAAGGCTGGTCCTCTGAGCGCCTGGATCCTAGAAACTGCCAAGTGGGTTCTCAGAACCCAGCCCAGCCAAGGCCTGCCCATCACGCCAGGGCACCCGCCACGCCGGGGCTTGAGACCACACCAGGGTGCACAGCCCCAACAGGCCACCTGCACCCACCCGGCTGTCCCATCCGCACCACGACGCAGTGCAGGAACCCACTCCCAGGATGAAACAAACAGGAAGTCAAGCTTGTTCAAATGCACACTCAGGGCGCCTGGGGGGCTCAGTTAGGCGTCTGACGCTTGGTTTCCGCTCAGGGCATGATCTCAGGGTCAGGGGATGGAGCTCCGCGTCGGGCTCCGCACTGAGCTTGAAGTCAGCTTGATGTCCTCTCTCCCTCTCCCTCTGCCCGCCCCAAATGCACCCACGCCACACTCTCTCTCTCAAATAAATAAATAAATCCTTAAAAAAATGCACACTCATTTGCTGTCTACTAACTGGAAAAACATTAAGCGACCGATTCCTAAAACAATTTCCAGTGGTTTTCTTCGTTGAATGCTAGTGCTGCTGAGCAGCTCAGGGTGACCACTGAACAAGAGGAAAGAGGCCAGAGCGCGCTCCTCGGCGGAGCTCAGCATCTCCCCCCAGCCCTTCCCCAGGCACAAATTCAGTTTTACAAATGTCGCAGGTCCACGCCAGCTTGATACCTGGAAAAACTTCGGCCCCCGTGGCTTGCTCACGGGTGAGCCCTGAGCCAAGTGGCTTCTCCCACGCACCCAGGATGCAGGGTGCTGAGGGCGCCCGTGGGCAGCATGGGGCAGCCCAGTGGGAGGGGCGCCGCCCTTACCTGTGGTTGAAGGTCTGCAGGCCAATGGACGCTGATGCAAAGACCACAGACTTGCAGAAGCTCGAGGTGTGGCCCAAACACAGGGCAAAAACGCTGGACAGCCCGAGGCCCATCACCTGTGGGAGAAAGGGTGGGTGGCAGGGCACGGGCTGTGGTGCCCCCCTGGGGTGCCCGAGCAAAGTCAGGGGAGAAGCCCCTCCCAGGCCTGCCCCGGGGATGCGGGACACGAGCTTCATGAAAGCCGGCCCCACTAGTCGTACTGAGAGGGGAATGGGAGCAACCCAGGCCCAGACACATGTGCCAGGGCTCACGGGCACAGAGAACCCACAAACACAGCCGGGAGAAGTGCCTCAGGTCAGCCAGGCCGGCTCCCAGCACTGACCCAAAGCACCCTCCAAATGCTTTCTAGGTTGGGTGACTGGAGGTCACGCCTCTTGGGTCCCAGGAACCAAACAGGGGTGTCCAGAGAGGCCCATCCCACCACCTCCCTACCTGCATGAACTTCCGCACAGCGATGGTCCTGTAACCTGGACAGAGGGAGACGGGGAGACGGTCCCATTGGCCCATTTGTGCTGAGCCCCTGGTGGGATCAGCCGGCAGGGCTGCAGAGAGGGAACACGGAGGGGAGGGACAGGCCCTGGGCTCAAGGTGGTGTGTCCTGTGTCACGCAAGAGGCGTGTGTACACGCATGTGAACATGAGCGTGTGTGTGTGAGAGTATGTACACGTGTGAGCACGTACCTGCCCCTGGTGTCCTGTGTCCTGGGTGCGTGTGAGCGTGTGTGAGTGCCGCGTGCATGCATGTGCACACATGTGAGCGTGTGTGTGAGCGTGTCTATCCCGCACCGGGCATGCACCTAGAGGACCCTCTAGGACACGGTCAAGCAGACACGCAGAAGGAAGGCTGCTGGGATGGTTACAAATGTGCTTTCTTCACGTTTCTCCAAATCCTCTCCTTCTCCCCCCTCGAGTGGGTAGCACCTTTGTAACTAGAAAGGACTAACGTCTAAGTGTGCGTGGCTGTGAGCTCCTCGTCCTCGGGGTGTTCACTGGGTCCTGGGCTCACACACTCAGCCCACCCGGACCTATGACCTCTGACCCCACCAAATGCCCTTTCCTCCTCCAAAGACGGTTCAGCCCCCGGGGAGGAACTCCACGGTCACAGGACTCGGATCCTCTCATGGTACCCAAACCCCTCAGGGAAACAGGCTGGGGGAGGCCAGCTCTGAAGGGATGGGGTCCCACGCTGACAGGAGGTCCTCAGGGGGCAAGGCCCCTTCCCATCCCTGTAGAATCGCCCAGGAGGGGTGCCTCCCACCCCCCGAGGGTGGCCAAGCCGGGCTGGTTCCCAGCGGTCCCTCCCCTGGGGCTCACCCTGATTGATAAGATGGTCAGAGAGAAACCCGCTGAACAGACTGGCGGGAATCGCCACCAGCCAGGGCACCACGTTGAAGACCCAACCCTGCAGGGAGGAGGGAGGCCTCAGAGGGGACAGTTTGCACAGGCCCAGTGGCTGCCCAAGGCCGCCGATGCCCAGGAAGGCTCTCCTCGCCCACAGGCTGGGTTCCCGGGCTCAGGGGCCTACCTGGCCCTAACTGTCCCCCACCCCGGATGAGCTCCAGGTCCACCAGCGCTGTCTCCCTGCAGGCCGAGTCTCCCTCGTGGCTCCCCACACCGTGACCGGGCTGAGCTGGGGGTGCAGGCCCACCCTGGGGATTTGCTGCTTAGGGGGTCCTGGTCACCAGACGGGGAGGGTGGCCAGGCATCTGGGGTGACATGAGCCAAGCTGATGGGCAGGGGACACCCCTGCCCATGTCATGACCCCCACCTGGCCCATGCTCAGAAACGACCATCCACAGACTGGCCCCTGAGCTATAGGGGCAGCCGCACGCGGTCCATCCAGGGAGCGAATGTCGCGGCGGCGGTAGGAAGCCGCCCTGTCCTTTGCCAGCACATGCCAGGCCAGAGGTGCCAACCGTGAGCTTGGGTGGGGTCCTCTCAGGGCCATGAGCCCGTGTGGCCGGAACTCACACACGATCCAGGTGGAACCAACGGCCCCCGTGCATGCCAGGCACTGGCTCGCTGGCCCTCCCTCACCCCGTGAGTGCCAGGGCGGCCCACCCACCTTGGAGCTGGGGAATGTCTCCTTAAAGAAGGTGGGCAGCCAGGAGAGGAGGATGAAGAAGGAGCACGCGGACGACAGCTGGGAGGAGATGGCCGCCCTGCGGGACAGGCGCCAGGCTCGGGGTCTGCATGCCCTGGGCTGCACACGGGGCCCCTGTGAACACTGCCCCCCCCGCCCCCAGGGCCCGAGGGCGTGGAGCTCAGGAGCCAAGGGTGGACCCACGCCCGTGTAGGCTCTGGGGGCATCTACGCCAGGGAACACCCGAGATCCGCCAGGCTTCACCCCATCCTGCCGCACCCCTCACCCCCCATCACACCGTGGTCCCAAGACACCGGCTCACCAGACGGAGGGCTTTCGGAAAAGCTGTCTCCAGGGAACTTTGGTGTGCCTGGACACCGGCAGGCCTTGCGCCAAGACGCCCAAGGCCAGGATGAGATCTGAGGGGAGCAAGGTGTTTCTACGTGAAAGCTACTCAGAACCGGGGACAGCATTGCTTGTAGCCGACCGGCTGGGGTGGGGGGAGGCAGCTCCTGGGGGGCCGGCGCCCTGACAACCCTGTGGCCCTGCCCGGCTGTGTGTGGGTCCCATCGTGTCATCCTCCCGGCGAGCATCTTGGGTTATCGGCATTTACCTTTGAGGGTCAACGCCTGTGTTGAGTCTGAACAACATTTCTCAGTCCTTCCCCTGCCCTTGGATCCCCCAAGCCCTTCTGCCTGCCCTCCTCAGACCAGCTGGCCCCCCAGGCGGCCAGTGCCCGGCAGGCAGCTGTCCCTGCGTGCCTGCGTCTGCCCAGGCACAGCTCTCAGGCCAGAACCTGGCCAGAGCTGGCACTTTCCTCAGCCTCCAGACGGAGCAAAGCCACAGCTCAGGGTCCTGCGTTCGGCGGCTGATGGGTGGCTGCTGGAGGGGACGGGCACCAGGCCCTGGCCCCTCCCTGGGCAGCTGCGTTTGCCGGCAGTCGCCCACCGGGCCACGGTTACCTTTTTCACTCAGCAGGTACCTGTACACGTAACACACCCACAGCAGGGTGAGCCCGCCGGAGAAGTAGAAGACGCTCGGCCAGCCGTACCAGTCCAGGAGCAGGGAGCCCATGGCCCCTGTCACCAGTGTCCTGGAGGACAGACAGCAGCGTGGCCGTGACCCCGGGCTGCCCCCAGGCAAGGCGACGCCTCTGAGAACCCCCACCCCCCGAGGGCACAGCCACACGGCTGCCACGTGGCACGAGGGCCGTGTTGCTTTAAATTCTTGCTTCCAGGCCTTCAGTCGGCCTCCCATTGTTGTGTGGCTCCTGCGAAACTAAAAAAGGTGGCAAACAAGCAGGGATGGTGTTGGGAACTCAGACAAAACCTCCACGCTGCCCAGCCGCACGGGGCGGACAGGCTGAAAGTCTCAGACTTCTACAAGCACAACGCCAGGACGCCCGGACGCCCGGTGGCTCCCGGGGTCCCAGACACCCCCGTGGGGCCTCCCTTCCCGCACGCCCGGCCGTCTGCGGAGCTCCAGCCAGGACGGAGGAAGGAGAGCGGGGCCAGCAGCCCCGGGGGCGCCTTCCCCTCAGAGCCTCTGTGGGCAGAGTCTCTCCCTGTGTGTCCCAGGCCCAGGGCACCGGCCGAGGCAGGATTTCAGGAAAACAGCACATCTTTCTTTGTGCAAGTTTGCCCCACGAAGCTTATCCAGAATTCCCATTCCACAGGGCGCCCCCGGTTTTCATTTGGGCTGCTCCTGGCCCTCCCCAGGCACCCCGACCCTCCGACTTCTTGCCCACATGCTGGTGGCAGTGACGCCCAGGGCCTGAGCCCAGGGGCAGCGAGGCCCCTTCAGCACAGCAACATGGCCCTTGTCCCCACGACAGGCCTCCATGCGGGAGCACGGGAATCACGTCTGGACCATGCCCAGTGCCCCCCAGAGCAGCACGGTCGCCTCCCCCAGGGGACGGCACCCCCTCGGGCTCCCCCAGTGCAGATAAAAGGGGACTTGGTGGAACGGCCACTGCCCCGGCCCACGTTCTGCACCCCAAAGCCACACCAGCTGCCCAGGGCCCGGGGACGGCTCAGGGGCAGAGAAGCACTTCGCCCAGGGACGGCGGGTCTCCCGCAGCACAGAACCAGCCGCTCCCCATCATCCCGAGCCGCAAATGCGCCCACGTGGCCTGTCCGGGCCCAGACCCCACGGGTGCACCCTCTATGCCCTGGGCCCCCTGGGCCGGGACTTACCCGAACTGGGAGCCAGCCCCCACAGCACTGTAGGTGAAGGCTCGCTCGCTCTCTCGTACCTTCTGGGACAGCAGGCTGGTCAGCGCCGGGAAGTACACGCCTGAAACAAGCGGAGAGCTGTGTGTCCACACCAGTCACCCAGGCCCAGCGAGGGAGGCCCGCTAGGGCTGGGAGCCAGGCTGGGAAGCTCCCCCGGGGTCCCTCCATGATGACTCAAGTGTGGGGTGTCCTTCTTGCTCACCTGACCCCCACGGGACCAGCAGGACTCAGCTAAACACTCTCCGTGGGGGGGACAGCTATGCTCACGGTCAGGCCACCAGCGTGAGCTGTGGGAACAACTTTGGGTCCCAGCTGGCGGTCCTACCGCCATCACCCTGACGCTGGCCTCGGGGACCCCCGGCTCCAGTGTCCTGGCGCTGACACCCACACTCCGCCCATGCTCACCCATGCTCGCCCACGCTCCTACCACGGCGCACCTACGGCCCTGTGCAGCCGCAGGGCTCCATGTGACCGCGCTCTGCGCGCCCCCAGCGGTTGCCGTGGGGGGCAGGGAAGGGAGCTTGGCCCCTCCCTGCAGGTTTCCTTACAACTTCCTGTGAGCCTACAATGATATCAAAATCTGATTGTGATTTTGATTTTCAAAATCTGATTTTGTGGCTCCCTTTTCTATGCTTTTCTCTAAAAGCACCAGGAAACACTAAGAGGCCATGGCAGTGAGACGGGGCTTGGCTTTCTCATTAGGGCCCTGTCCCCCAGCCCACGCCAAGTGCCACCAGTCACCCAGAGTGATGGCTGCCCCTCGAGCCCCGTACTGGGCCACAGACTGGCCTCCCAGGAAGATGGGGATGTGGCCTGAGCTGAGGGCCACCTGGCTGGGCGCCCAGAGAGCCGGCTTCTGCCCAGAAAACCCCTCCGGCATCTGACAGCCCAGCCACAGGACCGGCCACAGGCCACATGTGCAGTGCGTGGAGTGAACTTGCAGGAGCCAACTGCGCATGAGCCAGACTGCTAGGGCCGGTCAGCGACCGGGGGCCTTGGCCCGGGGACAGCTCTGCCCAGCAACACGCAGACACAGCACATCCCCGCCGCGCCGGGAGCCAGTGGCGCTAACAGCTGCCACAGGCCAAGCTGGATGCCACCAAGTCTCTGGGGCAGACTCTTTGGCAGAGGAGGGCGTCCAACATCAGAACGTGCCAGACTGGGAAGTGTTTCTAGAGAAGGCACAGTGCTCCAGCGTCCAACCAGCCCACGAGAGCAGCGGAGAGCAGGCAGCCGCCAGCCGGCTCTGTGCTCCTACCGCCCCGCCCAGGGCCGCACTGCCAGGCCTGACGTCCGCGACCTTATCAGCGGCCACACAGAGAGGCTGATAGGCCTTCTCTGATCTAAGGCACACCATATGCGGGAGCACACGCGAGGACATGTATGTGCCCGCACGTGCGTACACGCGTGTGTGGACAACACGTGTGCACCCGCCTTGCTCTCCCACGGCTGAGACCGGGGAGGGAAGCTACGAGGCAGCCCTACCTTGGAGCAAGCCCGTGAGGATGCGAGAGAAGGTCATGAAGACCAGGTGGGCGCTGCTGAGGTGCGCGAGCAGCGGGGTGGCAGCCGTGATGAAGCCCCAGGCGGAGGCGGACAGCACGATGACCTTCTCACCACCGATCCTGGACAGGACAGGGGGACAGCAGGACAGTGACGGGAGCTGTGCAGCCAGGCGGACCGGCAGGCCGTGAAGATCTGCTCAGAGCAGCCCCCGGGTGGGCGCTGCTGCCCCCGTCCTCCTCTGCAGAAGAGGCGACGGTAGGAGTGCAGGTGCAGCCTGTCTGTCCCAATGAGCACCCCCTGGGCTGCCGGGGGCTCCTCCAGGGGGAGCTGTGCACCTGTGCCTGCCCCCGACCGCCTCCTCGCGGAGCTCCGGAGCTCCGGTCTCCCAGGGATGTCTTGCTCTGGGCGGGGCCCTTCTCGCACTCCTCCTGCCCAAGGGCAGCCCCAGCCCTGCGCGGGGAGCAGCGCGGCTCACCGGTCCCCTAGGTGGCCGCCCACCACCTGCGTCAGGCAGTAGCCCCAGAAGAAGCTGCTGAGCACGATGCCGGCCTCCTTCTTGTTCCAGCCGAAGTCCTGGCTCATGGAGACGGTGCACACGGGCATGCTGACGCGGGCACAGTACAGCAGGCACGTGCCCAGCAGCAGCGTCCCTGTCCACGCCTGGCACTCGGGCCTGCAGGAGAGAAGGGGCTGCGTCAGGCCCGGGGGCAGCGTGGCCGCCGTGAAACCCCTCCATCCTCCCGTCTGTGGCTCCGAGAGCACAGGCCGGTACCGGAAACGAGCCACTCACAGCAGCAGAGGCTGGGAACAGCGGGCCGGCCGGCAGAAGGGCTGGTGAAACCAACCGCAGCTGGAGGGTTGTACCCTCTGGGACCGGCCGTCAGGATCCAAGCGTCCAGGTCCCACGTGGCCGACAGCTCTGTAACCCGCCCAGGGGGCCCCGAGGCTGAGGCCAAAAGGGAGGGCCTCCCACAGGGTGGGAGCAGGACACTGGGTCCCCAGAGGGTCCCAGGAAGCGGTGTCTGCCCAGCAGAGGACTTCAGGGCAGGCGGTGCCGGGTGGCCAACAGGGGGACACAGCACCGCTGGGACGGTCAGCTCTGGGAGAACCTGGGCAGGAGTGAAGCTGCGTGGGGAAGTGGCCAGGCAGGTGTCCATAGAGGGACGGTCCTCGAAACTCCTGGCTAGTGCTCCGTGACTGTCCGTGAGACCAGGGAAGTCAGAAACTGCCCGGGGAGGGGATGACAACCCCATGCATGTGGGACCCTGAATGGGGTCCGGGGCATCAAAACAAACGGCAGAAAGCTCAACAAACGACGGGCTTCGGCTCCGAGTGCCTCGTGGACATTCGCGGACGGGACAAAGGCAGGACACGGACAGCTGTGGCGGGAGGTGCGTGGGGCACAGGGGACCCTGGACCCCTCAGGGTGACTCTGGAAATCAAGGCTATCCTCAGAGACAAAGCTGACTTTTCAACGATGAGAGAGGGAGGAGCTGTGGGCGCCATTCGTGTGGGTGGGGATGGGGGGGCGCCGCGGGGGGCTTGCGATATCTCAGGCAGTGGGCGTGACGCCGAGGGGCGGGTGGGGAGGACAGCGGAGAGGTCCCGAAGCAGACTGGCAGGGAGCTCAGGGGTCCCACCCGCCCTGGACAGGCCCAGTGGGCACAGGAGCAGGCAGCTGGCCCCTCCCTGGGGAAGGATGATCTCCAAGGCCTGAGGGCACCTTCTGGCCAGCGGGTGGTGCCCACGGCCGGATCAATGGGCCTGATAAGATGTGCCTGTTACCCCACAGACAGGCCCCAGACTGGCACAGGGCCCGCCTCGCTGGGGGGAGAACTGGCCAGCGTCATGTCAGCAGGGTGGACGGCTGACCGTAAGAGCCGTCCTGGGGACTCATCATGGGAGCACGGGTTTGCACCTGCCGTCCGTGGCCCACTGCCACCCTGGGGCAGCCGTAGCAGCCACGGCTAGCCCGTGCACGGCTCTGGTTGGGGCTGTGGACCAGCCTCTTCAAGCCTGTCTCCTCATCAAGGAAGGTCTCAGGCCCTATGACATCTGCCTCTTCATGGGTCAGTAAACAGCAGAGTGACCATCAGTTCCCGATATCCCAACAAGGAGCCATTGTGACGGCCCAGGAAGGAGGCAAGGCAACCGTGTCCACGTCCTCCGGCCGGCATGGCCACGTGGGTCCACGTCCCCTTGCAAACCACCGTGTACTTTTCCATAGTCAGGGAGGAGGAGGCACTCTGTCTGGCCAGGCCTGTGACGGGGCCATCCCTCCTTGGCTGCTGCCCTCTGAAGCCAAGGAGCCACTGCCCTTGAAGAGGCCGCAGTCCCCCCAGCAGACACAGCTGATGCGAGGTTCGACACCATCACTCGGGGGTTTTGGGGTGAATGACCAAGTTCCAACAGCCCAGCCTTCTGTCCCCCAGCAGACCTGTATCCGTAGGCCAGGCCCCATCTGGGGTTTGGGAATTCCGGGTCCAGCGTGCCAGCCAGCTCTCAATGGGGCCCGTGGCGTGGCGCAGTAGAGAGCTCTGCAGGCGGAGAGGCTGGGGCGCTGTCTGGGCGCACCCCTGGGCCACCATTCCTCCACCTGCACGGTGAAGAGGTGGGACCACGGATTTCAAGCCTGGTCTCTGAGTGTCTGAGGGGTGCCATGGGTGGGATTCCGGGGCACCCTCTGCTGCTCTCTGCGCTTACCTATGAGTCCAGTGGGAAATAGGGTCCTGTGCTAAAAATACACCCAGTCCTGTAATTCCAGAAACCGGACACCAGACCCTGCTTTGGCTGAGGCTGGGGGAGGGCGCTCCACTAGGAAACTGCCCGGTGACCCCTCGTCATCATGCCCCCCCCCACTTCCTGGTTCTTAAAATGTTCCCGGAATGATTCAGAAGCCCAGACAATGGGGCAGACCCGACAGGTCTCAGTGGCCTCCCCAGCTGAAGACGCCAGCATGGAGGGGCGGACCCACAGGGCAGCTCACCAGCTCTCCCTCTGGGCTAGTTTTCCATCCAGAACCAAAGACCACAAGGCGGTGGCAGGGCAGGGACGTGGGGGGTGGGCATCTGCACTTGCTCAGTGCCCATCGGACATGGACGCGGGACCCCTGGGCGTTGAGACCACTGCAGGTTCCGGGATTCCAAACCTGAAGATGACCAAGCTGCCCCGTGAGCACCTCACCCCGGGTGTCCCTCCCGAGGGCAGCAGTCCTGTCGGAGATGTTGCTCCTTCAAGCAAACGCCCCTGCGGGCCTTACCAGGGAAGGACAGACCAACACAGTCAGGCCAGCTGCCGGCCTGAACCCAGCTGGCTGCAGCCCGTGGAGCCCCTGGGGGTGTGCCTGCCCTGCAGCATTGCCATGGCCCCCAGATGCCCCATCCCGGGACACCCACAGGGGCCCACAGTGCTCCTGTGCCCCTTGCTGGGGTCCCCTGCAAGCGTCACTGTGCCCTGCCTGAGGGCGCTAGAATGGCAGGGCGTGGGAGCAAAGACAGCCACAGCCCAAAGGTGCCTTGCAAAGGAGCTTTATTCCTTTCTGTGCTCGGAGCCGTGGAGGGTCACCTGCACCCAGCAAGCCCACCTGGCCCTCAGGAGCCTCTCACTGGTGACCCCGAGAGCCTGGCTGTGTTTGCTCTCTGGGTGGTACGTCCAGTTAGAAACACCGGAAGGCCAGCTGAGGCTGACCTGTTCTGGAAGGTTGGCCGGTACCTAGAATACAGTGCTGCCCCTTGGCCTCCTTATGACCACAGGACGCCAAGAAAGGCCCCTCAGCATGCAGGCAAGCAGTGTGCTCCGAGCCTGTGTGGGGCCAGGTGCTGTGTGCTTCCTCCCTGGGCCCCAGAGGCCCCCCAGGCCCTGAGCTGGCGGGCAGTGCCAGCTAGGCAACAAAGTGACTTCCTCTATAGCTGGTGGGAACACAGAACAAGGAAGTCTGGCTGGAGGCGGCGACCCGCCACGGACAGCTGCCCGAGGGCTGGTTAGCACACCAGACCCAGACTCTTGAGCCTGCGGAGGGCTGTTTGGGAACAAGAGGCTACGGCAGGATGGGCCAGGAAAGCTTCATCCTGCTCACTTTGACCGGTCCTGAGCCTCAGGTCCGTGCCTCCAGCTCATCGGAATGCTTCCTGTGAACCTTCTAGAACCTTCTGCTTCCTGCCAACAGCCCCTGTGCCTGAGAAGCATCCATGGCTGAGTAAATGCGTGGTCACGTGGCACCTCGATTCAGAAAAGGGCAATGTGCCGGCGCCGCAGGCCAGGAGAGAACACACAGGCCCAAGGCTGCCCCCACCCCAGGGATGTGGCTGAGGAGTGGCGGCCCTGCCTCCCGGAGCCACGAGAGCAGACGTGTGGTTGTCGATGCAGAGGCCATGCCGTGCTGGCTGCAATAAACAGCCACGCTTACTGTGACTGATGGGATTGTCCACTCGGGTGGGGACCGCCTTGTCCCAGCTGAGCCCGGCTCCACCCAGGACCCCACAGACCCCTCCAGAACTTGCCAGGTGCCTCGCCTGCCAAGGGCCTGGGGAGCTGCAGCTGCTCCTTCCTGAGCCAGGCACAGAGGGAAGACGTTAAGGCAGGGCCAGCCAGAGCCACTGAAACAGAACCTGAGAGGGAAGTTTGCAGAACATTCTACAGCCCTGGGCCACAACCCTCTCTGCCCACAAGGCCGTGAAGCCCGGCCTGCCACCTGCATCAGCACCTCAATAACCGGGACGGCAGGGAGGGAAGACGAGAGCGAGGCAGGCCTCAGGGCGCTCCTGGACCCGGCCATACCCCAGGGTGCAGCCCCCTGTCCCAGTGGACGCCTGGCGGGGAGACTGGGCCCTTCTCTGCCCCGCTGTCCACACCCTTTCCTACAGGAAACTTCCGGCTTCACAATGTCAGCCTTTCTCCATCGTCCCCACTAGCTTTGCCCTCATCTTGCCCCAGCATCAGTGGGGCGGGGGTGGCTGCCCCTTAGAGGCTTCCTGCAAGCCTGTCCCGGGGACGCAGGGGCAGGAACCAGCCATCGCCCTACAGGGAACAGGCTCCCTGGGCACTCGGAGCTGGAGGTGGACTGGCATTAGGATCCCAGGGCCCGACTTTGGACCCAGGGTCCAGCTGGCTTGTCTGAGGGGCCATGGACCACAGAACCAGAGCAAGGGCTGAGGCACGGTGGTCTGGGACTCCTCAGAGAGTCCCCACCTCATTCTTGGTTGCTGTGTGTCCCTGGGGACTCCTGAACCTGGCAGTGGTGTGGACACAGATATAGAAAGGAGTGGGCCCAGGCCCATGGAGATCTGTCCACAGCACACAGCTGCCGGGTGGGGCAGGACTCAGCCACCCCCCCTGACAGGCTCCCCGGCTGCCTGTGAGTGACCCTCTATTGCTCTTCCTTGCCCTCAGGCCTGGAAATGCCTGTGGTCCTTCCTGGCAAGGTCAGTTCCAGGACTCAGCTATGCCTGTGAGCTCCCTCTCCACCATCCGGGATGATGCCTCCTGCCCCCAGGCAGGCCTCCTGGGATACCTCCTGCCTGCACAACCACCGGGACCCTGGCACTCGCAGGGAGGAGGGTCCTGGGTTGGGTCTGGGTACTGGTATGCGGACAGCCAGGAAGTGCGCGACCCCAGGTGGAAGGAGAGTGGCCTCGCCCCCTCCCCAACCCGCGCCCGCCCCGCTCCCACACCTTGACCCCACCTGGACCACTGGGCGTCCTCGGCCCCGTCCCTGCGGGCCTCCTCTGGCGGCAACGGCTGCATGGGGGGGCGGCCGTCCGCGGGCGCAGCGCGTCCAGGTCCGGCTCCGGCCTGGCTGACCCACACGGGGCAGCACCGCCCAAGGCCACGTGTCAGTCCCAGCGGCGCTTCCGTCTGGCGCTCCTAGGACGTGTCGCCCCCAGATGGCTACCGCGGAGGGCGGGTGGGGCGGGGCACACCACTTGGTCCCCGCCCCCGCGCTCCGCAGGCGGCTGTCAGGGTCCACCTCCCTGCTGCTCCTGGGGGCACCCGCGCAGGCAGGGAGGGCGCCGGGTTACCTGCCGCGGGCTGCACAGATTGGGCTGTGGAGGGGTTGTGGAGGGGCCTAGCTGGGTGGTCCTGGCCCCGGGGCGTTTGGACTTTGACCTTGGACACATGCCTGCGAATTGGGGGATGGTAGTGGTCCTCTTCCCCACCCCAGCCCCGCCCGTCACAAGGCTGTGCACACTGGCACTGGGGACAAATTCAGAGTGCAAGAACAGTAAGAGTCAAGGGTAGCCAATTCTTAAGATGGCTCTTTGGAGGTGGGCTCCAGCTGTCACCCTGAGCCAGCCTGCAGTGGGCAGCTGACTGGGCAGTGTTCACGCAACAGGCCGCTGCAGAAGGGGTCAGAGTTCCCCACAAAGGTGTACCGAACATGCAGGCTCTGCCAGGCCCCAAGCCGGCCCCTGGGGTCTTCACTCTTGGGGGGCTTCACATGTCCACGTGAAGGACACAGCCAGCACTGAGAGCAGTGTGCATGCTGGGACTCAATGGCAAGGAGTGGCCTCCTGGACACACTGTGCTTCCCTGCGCTGCAGCCTCCTCGCCCCCCCTCCCCGCCCCCGCCTCAGTCCACCAATCTCGCAGTAGCCTGGCCAACGTTCCCAAGGCTTCGCACTGCCCTTACAACAACGAGACCAGACTGGGAACACCCCCACAGCACAGGGCCCGCCTTCCCCACCCCCAGCCTGCAGAGCCAGCCCCACTGCATGGAGCGGTCGGGCTGGGTCTCCCCGGTGCCCCCTCCCCCATGTGCGCAGGATGGAGAGGCACGGATCCATCTTTTGAGCATCTAATGGTAGAAGGAAACAAGGTCACTGTATGATTTCACTGGGAACCAGAAAGATGAACTTTACGATAATAAATGAATTTAATGCAATATAAGTTCTACGTGTGGAATTGAGGGTCCTGAACAGTTCGTCCTTTTCAAAGTGCTGGTGAGTCTTGAAAACACTGCTGTCCAACATCTGTTTCACACAAAACACCCTGAACGCCCAGAGATGAAGGGCTCCCTGGGCCGGAGTCTGGAGCCGAGCAGGGACCAGCACTGCCCCCTCACCCTGGGTCTGTGTGCTCCTGCAGCCCGCCCCCACCCCCAGTCCCCGGGGCGCCTGCCGCCCAACCGGGAGTCCTCGTGATCCTCAGGCTTGCTTCACTTTCAAAAGCCAGTAGGAGAATCCCAGTCGTGTGACTCCGCAGTCAGGGGGTCTGCGGCAGAGGACGCCCCACCGGCACGAGCAGTCTGTCGCCGCACGGCAGGGAGAGAAGTCACAGCCAGGCAGCGCTCCGACACCTGAGTCCAGCAGTCCCTGCAGCGGTGGACAGCGGCAGCCTCGCCTCCCCATCCCCAGATGGGAGGCAGAGGTCCACACCACGCAGCAGAGCACACACGCCGGCCTGCGTTGCGTCCACAGCTGGGCAGGGGGCTTGCAACGTGACTTGCTTCCAAGTGCAGCCAGGGGGGAAGGTATGTGCAGATAAATCCACTGCCCCCGTTCTCACTCCTTCTGCCAATGATTCTGGCTGGAATCAGCATAGAGGAGTCTGACAGACGGTCTTCCGGGCCACGGTCAAACTGGCCTTCCAGCTGGGAGACTTCCCAACTGTGCAGATGAGTCCTGGCCCCACCACGTGCTCCCTGCAACGAGAAAGACTTCTACCCCGCAGGTGCGGGGGACGATGACCAGTTCACCCAGACTGCCCCTCCCTGCCCCCGGCGAGGACCTCAGGCCCCTAAAGAGGTAGACAGCTCAGGACAACCCCCACTGCAGAGCCTGCACAGCCACAGACGCCAAAGGCCCACTCAAGCCCTGTCTTTACATCCACGAAGTAAATCACGACGGGGACGGAAAAGCCCCTCAATGGCATCTCGGAATTAAGGCACAACATCCAAGACAGGCAGACCTCACGCCAGGGACTGCAGTCCAAGCTAAACACCTCAGATGGTGTTGAGTGCAAACCCACGTGCCCAGGGCTCTGCGTGGAGCCATCACCAGGAACCAGTGCACTGCCCCTTACAAGGAGGGACACGATGGCAGGAAGAGGGCTTAGATTTCATCGCCACCTGGGGCAGAGTGACAGGGGAGGCCTCCTTTCCCCTCTCCAATGTCCATAAGCCCATGGGGCCTACAGCTGGAGATGTCGCTGCTCCAGCATGACGCACCCTCACTTCTGCACTCACGAGAAGGCACTGGAAAGCTGTCACTCCAAGTTTCTGTCAAGTGTCCCACAAGTGCCTTTGACACGAGGCGCTAACGGCCCCAGCTGGCCGTGGCACAAGCCCTACGGGGAGAAGGGCCCCAGGCGCTCACTGCAGCAGCCCCTCTACTTTGAATGTCTGGAAATATTCATAAGTATTAAAAAACATAACTTTTCAGGTTAAAATCATGCGGTAGGTGGCCCCAATCTATTTCCTTCACAAAAATGAAAGTTCAGGGCCGCAGCTCCAGAGAAGAGATGGCAGATCTCAGACGGCGCTGGTGAGAGGGAACGAACAGCCAGCAGAGCATAAAGATGCACGAGACCAAAGTTTCCTTCCACCAGTTCTCACAGACGGACTTCCAACGGAATGTGTATTGTATTGAATTCTTTATTCTTATTAAAATATCTTTACGGGGAAAAATACAGAAGACCTTCCAGATAAGCCCTCTGAGAAAAACTAAAGTTTTACTACGAAATTAAAAACAAGCAGCAAAAGCAACCTACTCCGCGTTTTCCAGAAGATGCTGTGGCGGGCACACACGCCCTCAGGAGCAAAATGGACTCGGAACTGGGGTACACAGAGGCTCGTGGCGGGCCGCAGCTGGGCACGAAAATCACATGACCGACGCGGACAATACCATTTACTCTTAAGTTTGAAAAGGCAACACATTTCTGAAATGGAAACATACCCGCTGTAAAAACGAAGTGCGTGGTGTTAGAGTAACAACATATCAAAGTGCCGCCCGATAGGGCTTCTGTCCTACGTGCATGGCTCGGAGTCTCTGGCTGGCAGGCAAGCCGGCCTGATGGTTTTGGGCTGGCTTCCTGTTCATGCTGGGACTCCACAGTAACTCCCAGAAGTGGGTCCTGCCCCATTACCCCAAAGACACCATTGTCTTTAACACAAAATGTGTACGGTTCTTTCTGAACCCCCGGCTCCACCCCTCCCCCAAACTAACACTGTCCAAGGAGACACACTTCACACTGCCTAACAGAGACTGTCCTCGGGAGGCATCCTGACTGCAGGGAAGGGCCACCTCCTTGTCCCCGAGGCCTCACACACACAGTCTTCAGTCTGTCTCAAAAACCAGTCCCAAAACACATTTGCCTTTTCTAGAATCTGGAAACCTTAATTCAAATGGCAAAATATATTAGCTCTCACTGGATTTGCAATAATCCCTATGCCTCATAAAGCTTCCAAACTAGAAGTTATTCCTCACACAACTTCATGATATCAGGAACATAGAGTACCAGAATATTCTCAAATTTTATTTATTTCAAGGCACTTTCCACAAGAAAACGTAAAAAGAATAAACTATGTAAAACGTTACGTTTTAATAAACACAACGGCAAGATCCAAAGGAAACCAAAAATATCAAATTATACTTAATGTTCATTATCTCAAATGGCTTAATTTAGTTTGCCTGCTGAAGACACGGGGACTGCAAAACGGTGGCGACCAGGAGAAGTCCGTAAAAGCACTCCTGTCGGAGGTCCCCAACGAGGGACAGTGCAGGAGCAAACCCGGGCCGCAGACAGGAGCGAGGACAACAGGAGCACAGCTGAGGGTCCCCATCGCACCACAACTGGCTCGCACTGGCGGCAGCGCCCACTCGTGACGTCGCTCACGGACGTCGCTCACGGCCCCAACAGGTGAACACACACCAGCACTCCGTCCGACAGCTGCTCCCTAGCACTTCCTGCGCATGACAAACCCCGCCTGGGCCCTGATGGTTCACGGGTGGCTCCCGCATACAGAACTTCCCATCACTACGCATCTCACACCCTCTAAGGTGAAGAACGTGTCAGGGTGATTATATATTAATTATGCACGTAAATGATCTTACATACACGACTGATAAAAGCTGATTAGAAACATGCTGAACTTGGGTGCTTTCCAAGTGTGTAGGTTTACCCACACCTCTCTGCTGCTATTTCTCCTCCAGTTTCTACTTTGCGTGACAATTAATTACCCGAAGATTAAAACCTTCTGCTCTAACTTATTACCCTCAAGCCTCAGAGGAAATGGCCCCAAAGAAAGGTCACACTTGGCGAGGACTGCTGAGACGGCCAGTGCAGAAACACGTCCGCTCTCGGGCGTCAAGAAGAAGACCCCCCCCCCCTTCACCCTCACAAAACCTCAAGGGCAGCAGAAGGGCAGTCAGAGGCCAGGACAGCGCCCAGAACCCATGCCGCTTTGCCTCCGCATCGGTGAGCACCCAGGGCAGCCGACCCTGCCCAAGGCTCCTGCCCGCTGGAGAAAACCCTGCTCTCAGAGTGCAGGTGGAAAGCAGACAGGGAGCAGAACTGACACGACAGCACTTCACGACGACACCCAGGTCTGCAGGCATGCGGGGGACCGGGCCCCAGCAAGCAGACGCACACCACCTGACCTACGGGAGTAGCCACAAGCCTGCCTAACCTCGCCTGACACGGGAACATGCTCCCTGCAATTCACCTGCCGTTGGCATCTCCCTCCATGAAGCCCCAGTGCCGGACCCTGTCCCGGCACCGGGATCCACCAGGGAGGACAGAGTGTTAGCCGCCGCAGGAGCTGCAAGCTCCCACCAGAGGACGTGCGCTCGTGGGCACCGTCCCCACCACCTCCACGAGACTCGGCTCTGTAACGATCGCCCTACGGAACCCGCACCCAGAGCCCCTGCAGTGAGTCCACACACGTCTTCGCACTCCAAGTCACAAGGGCACCGCTGTCCCAGCACCTGCACTGGTGGCGGAACTTGGGAGAGCACAGAATCGGGTGGGAGAGCGCAGAATCGGGACGTCTGGAAACTCACAAACACCACGAGACAGTGAGCACACACCGACTTGCTCCGGAGGCAAGCACGTGCTCCCAGCCAGGGAAGCCTGAGGCCAAGGCACACCGGGCAGCACGGGCGCTCCCTCCCTGCCGCGTCTGCTCCCAAGCACACGGACCACACCGGGCAAAGTGGCCCTCCGGCCGCAGGGACGAGCTGATGCCACGGCCACATCACCACCAGGACGTAAGCCCCAAAAGCAAAAGGCTTGTTTGAGATGATTGAAACTTTTTAGAGGCCATTTTGGTCATTCTTGAGATCAAAGAGAAACCTTTATTTTCAACAAAACTGCCTAGAAGAGAAGGTTCATTGATCCACTAGGAAAGTCTCTCACCACAACCAGCACCAAAATATATATTTAAAAAATTAAAAAACACACAGCCCCACCCCTCACGCACACATCTCCCCAAAAGCCACACAACCCAGACCAAAAGGAAAAACAAATCAAACTCAATGCCCTCACATAAGTCTTCGAATTAGGATTTACAAATTTATATAGTCTTTCCTATGAAAAAACAAAAACAAAAACCAACAGGTAAGAAAAAAACTTTTGCACAAAGGCCTGACGAGTCTTAGGAGATCTGAGAAAACATACGTTCTGCCTACAAGCTAACAGCAAAATAATGATCAGTGCTTTTCGTAGATTTGAGTGGGGAAGGCCTCAGTTTAACAATATTCCCTCGTAACCGAGCACTCCGTGACGGGTGCGATCCCCCAGGAGCCAAACAGCAGGAGCGCTGCAGGAGCGCCCCGTGGCCCGTCCACACCTTCAGAACGCGCCCCGCGAGCAGAGTCTGCACCATACTTCCAAAGAGACAGCGTCATTCACTGCAAGTTTTCCAGCGCTTAAAAGGGCCATTTTTCCCTTTAAAAAAGATGCCAGGTAAAAAACAAAAAACAAAAAACAAACGGGGGAGGAGAGAGTTCTCTACTGCAGTAACAATCTCTCAGTCACAGACAGCTGCTCTGAGGAGTCGGTGCCGGGGAAGTGCGGGGCGGCACAGACTCTACTTGGGCTCCTCGATCACACCTTTGCTGAGGTCTGTCATTTTGGGATATTTTACTTTCTTCTGGTCCAGCTCATTCTGAGCCCAAAGGAGGAGTTTCAGTAATTTTGCCAGCTTGGGTGTTGACTCACGATTTTCATAATCTAGGACAGCCTGGTTCACCTCGCTCCACACCTAGAAAATAAACACATCGATAAAAACCACCACGCGCCGCACCAGCAAGAGGTCTGTTATCACGTGCTCCTTATACTTCTCGGAAGCCGTTTTTACGTGACAAGCTTCGTATTGATTTAAACGAACGTGAAGCCCGTCACCAGCACTCCTCGCCCAGAAGGAGCACGTAGTTTGGTCAGCAATGATTACATCTGGCCTGGAGAGCAGTGAAATGCCACGAGCCAGGCTCAGGGGGCTGAAGAGAGAGAAGACCAGGGTGGGGGTGACCCGAGTTCCATCGGAACGAGCCTCGAGGGACACCTGCAGCAGGCCTGCAGAGCGACATTTCCTCAGTAGGAAAGGGCACTGCCTCTGGGGGAGTCACAGGCTGTCACAGGGACTACAGCGCACAAGTACCAGCAAGGATGTGAACAGGTTCATATGCAAATATGGGATTTGAAATAAAAATGTTCAGGACACCTGTTTCTAAGAGTCTCCAAACAAAGAGAAAGATCAAGATACAGAAGAAGCTGACAAAGAGGTCTGAATATCATATAAGTCACAACGCTCCGTTCCAGGCTTCACACAGTGAAAGATTACACATCAGGGAAGAATCGATGCTGTTGTGACCGAGTGTCACACGCCCACAGAGGGGAAGGAGGACCCCCTCAGCGGTCGTACCTTCTGCCTCTGCATCATATGAAGAAGGTCTCCAAAAGGTGACTCCTCGGGGTTATCAAAGGCCAGCAGGGCTAGGGTGCGCTCCATCTCCGTCAGGCACTCCCTGCTCTCCTCGCCTTGCTCCGCCAGCTGGGTCTGCGCGAACTCCAGTGCCGCCTCGGTCTCACGCTGACGGATCAGCTCTATGAGGTGCTGTTGCTGGTCACCGGCAAAGGCAGACAGGCTTACACACCATGCCCAGGCACGCAAAGCCCGGTGGCACGGCACTAGCTTCTACTCAAAGGACAACCTCCTAGCATCCGTGAATTACTAAAACAGCGTTTTTTTTTTTAATTTATTTGAGAGAGAGACAGAAAACACACAAACGAGGAGAGGGGCAGAGGAAGAGAGAAGCAAGCAGAGCCCAACCTCACAACCCCGAGGTCGTGTCCTGAGCTAAATCAAGGGTCGGGTGCCTAACCGACTGAGCAACCCAGGTGCCCCTAAATTAGCATTTTTAAAACAAAAAACAGCTTCTGAACTATGAAAGACAGCAGCTAACTGAAACCCCTCCCCCATGCAAACTAAACCAAAACTCTATTAATGCAAATCAGCCTTGTGACTCCTAAAATCACCACGTGTAACCATACGAAGCATCCACAAAGCAGCGACCTCTCCACAGAAACTCACTTGCAGGTGGAAGTAAAGATACCGGTTTGTGTCCAGGAGCTCGGGGTGGAGACTGTTGATCAGCGCAATCGCTTCCTGGATCTGGCCCTTTAGGATCATCTCACGGATCTTGATCCGCTCATCAAGTGTTTCTAGATCCACACTCGGTTCAATCCCAGATTCCATCCGAAACTTCTCTGCTGCTTCCTTAAAGCCCTCTGAAAATGACAGCCAGCTTCAGTGCTCGGAAGCTCGCAAGACACGAACGGAAAGCACTTTTATCACTAGAAAGCCCATTCACCTCAGATAAATAACCTTCGACACGACCTGCACTTTCTTAGGGGTTTGGTATTAACGTCTCTGTGACTTACTAGTTACACCCCATGAAGAAAACGAAAAGAATGTATTTCACTCTTTCCCATCCCATCCAAAAAAGTGCTCACCTACCAGCTAGGGATGAAAATGAATGCCATGAAGCCCAGTACATCACGGGCTCCTTGAAGAGGGCTGCGCCCCAGGCCCAGATGCGGGGAAGCTGCAGGTGTGCTCCAGGCGCATCTGGACACACTGGCTATGCCTTCACAGCCCGCAGGGGCCTGACCGCTCCTGCCTCGTAGTGAGCCCACAGTTTCCTCAACATCCAAGCAGCAGGTGTACATGGTAATCCACGAATTTATTAAATTAGCATGGTGTTTTTTACAATGCCCAACACAACAACTTCACTGAGGAACTCTGACGGTAGAATTGTGATTGCGTGTACAAAGAGGCCACGTCACGTTCAACAAGCAGCACCCTTGCTGTGAGCCTTACCCGTGACCAGGTAGTTCATGATGAGGCGGTTCATGTCCGCCCGCTGCACATGCAGGTTATTAAGTTTCTCCATCCACTCATCTTTCGTGATTTCATCGGGTTTCTCTGCATAACTCATTCTGACTTATTTCTACAAGAAAAAAATATTTCACAGATTAGTGAAGATCATGGGAATGAAAGGTACAGGGTAGGAAATACACTCTGGCACTGCAACAGGGCTGGACGGTGACAGAGGGCAGCTACGCTTGTGAGCACAGCGCCACCCAGACAGTTGTCAAATCCTGACACTGCACACAAGAAACTCACTGAACACTGGGTCTTGACGCTACCTCAGTTAAAAAGAAGAAAGAACTTTTAAGAATTCTGTGACAACTATGATCGTTTCAGAGGAAAACACAGCGACGCGGGATGAAGAGAGAGTGGGAAGATCCTTTAAATCTGGAGAACAGCGAGTGCAAAAGGCCTGACGCCAAAGGCAGCTTAGTGACCAGAAAGAAAGCTTGGATGTTAGGAGACAGGATGTGTGCAAGGAAGAGCCAAGAGCCTCCGAACTGCAGGTCAAGAGGTGGGGCGTGTCATAGTGAGTAAGGCCTTCCAGGGAGGGAGGAGTTTAGATCAATTCTCTTCTAGGCACAAAGGGCAGCCGCGAGGGGCAGGAGCTAAGGAGCACGCCCTCTGACACAATGCCACGAGAAGTCTGACGCCAGACGCTCACCAGACCGAGCAACACTAAGGTCTGACAATACCGAGTGTCAACAAAGACGGGGAGCCCCGCTGAAGTCTCCCACGCGGCTGTCAGGGCAGACTGGAACTGCTCCTGTTATTCGGCCCTCTCTGCAGAGCTGACACGTGCTCCTCATAGCACAGAAATCCTACCACAAGACCGAGACTCTCAACACTCACCCCTGAGCACCAGACATGCACAAGCCCACTCACAGAGACACTGCTCAAAACGGCAAAAACGTGGGAGCCCCCCAACCCAGATGTTCATTCAATAGCAGCATGGACAGACTGGGGTTCACAGAACCACAATCCCAGGCCCAAAACCCTTGGGCAGGTATGTTTCAGAATTAAAAATTTTGCAGACTATATAAAGCCTTCATGGCACAGCTTACCTACATCACATGACATCCTCACGTTAAACATTACTTCTTTGGGGAAAACTCTGAGTACCCACACTGAGTGAAATAGAACTTAAAAGCTTTTACCACATCAGATTTTTGCTATCAAATAGTTTAAAAAAACCCACAAAATAAAACACAAACTTTTGGTTTTCAGAGCTATTTGGATTTTAGAATTGCTGAGAAAGAATTAAGATCATGCAGTCACATAAGAGAATTTACTGAAACAGTTAAAATACGAGCACGGCGGCACGGACGACTCTTACGAACCAGCGGGATGAATAAAGTGAGTTGCAGCAGAGGCCCGAGTGTGGCAGAGTTTTGTAAAGAACAGAAGTAGCAGCAATAAATTAGAACGTGCAGCGTGCTTTTGTTTTAAGTAAAGACATAATCCTCAGGAGGTGGTTACCATGGGAAGGCAGGGCGGACAGGTGCAGCCCCTGTGAGCACCAGTTGGGCTCTCAAGATACGGTGGTGAGTCCCCCACTACCCACTACTTCCCATTCTTCACAAGTAAGCTCTACGCTGCGGATAGTACTTCATGCCAGGAAAGTACAAGTGAAATTGCTTCTCTAAATTAGAAACTTCAACGGTGGAAGTGGGGTGGCGAGCGCCGAGCAGGAAAGCCAGCAAGGAGTCACCCAACGAGAGCAGTGCCAGGAAAGTCAGAGACACAGCAGGTGAAGTTCTGTGGATGTTAAGTCAACAGCCTCGGTGCTAGAATGAACGTAGAGGGATAAAAACAAAAACAAACAAGCAAAACGGGAGCCCTTGAGGCCAACCAAAGCTTTCAAGCTTGAGACCTCGGAGGATGGGCCCACCGTCGAAGAGGAAGGATCCAACAGAGGAACAGGTTTGAGGAGTAGGGCAAGTTTGGGCTGACTCTCAGACACGCAGCTGGAGAAGTCAAGGAGGCACCTGGATTACAGGTCCCCAGCTCAGCGCTGGAAACATTAATTAGGGAGACATCCACCAAACAGGGATACTGAAGGCCCAGAGTTGGGCCAAGATCGCCCAGAAGAGAGAGCATGGGTAGGGAAGCAAGGACACAAGACAAAGCCCTCAACTGCTCGAAGGGAGACAACAGACACCCAGCAGCAAAAGAGGAAGCCAGCAGGTGACAGACCGAGAGATGTTATTCTTCCCACAAATGCCCATGTCTTGTTGCTTCAGGCAAGTGCAGACTTCACTCAGACCACACTCCTGTTCCTAGACAAGTCAAGCTAACCTAGGGTAAACAAGGCACGTCTCCCTCGGTTTCCCCACAGCAATCCACCATCACAACAGGTCCACTGCCGGCAGCGAGAGCACTTTTGAAAGCAACGACCCGTTCTACTTCGTGCAGAACAACTCAGCACTTAAATACTCAACAGACATAAGCAAACCTCCCAAATCTGGCGGCGAGCATCACTTGCTTTCCCAGCAGCGGTGTAGGTCCTCACCAGTTCAGCGTCCGCTCCGACGCGGTTGTCATAAAAATGTTCTCTTCACAGGAGCACAAGTGCCGTGTTTCACGGAATTATCACTGCTCCGGTGGGCGACCACTTCTGAACGTCGGAGCCTTCGCTTCAAACCCTCTCCCTTGAAGAACACCGGATTACAACGCCCAGGCGCTCTGGGCTCAGGAGTCGACCCTGGCCAGGAGGAAACGGGCGGTCTGACGCGCAAACCCAGAAGGCCCCGGTTCTGCCACCTGCTCAGACCCCGCACCGCGTCAGACCCCCAGCGCCAGCCCCCTCCCGGGCCCCTCCGCGGCCCCCTCCTCGCGCTCCTTCCCGGGCTCCTCCCCGGCCTCCACCGGGCCCCCGCCCAGCCCCACCCCGGCTCGCCGCGCTCCCGCGGGGAAGCTCGGCCCGGCCGCCTGGGTCCGCCGCGGCCATCTTACCGTGCGGATCCCGCCTCCCGCGCTGCGCGGGATCCGCAGTCGCTCGGGGGGGCCGGGCGGAGCGGGGAGGGCGGTGAGGCGCGGGGGACGGGAGGCGGAGGCGAGAGCCGCGGCGGAGGCGGGGGCGGGGGCGGGGAACGGGAGGGCAGACGCACCGACGGCCGCCCCTTCAGGCACCTCCCGCGAGATCGCGAGAGCGCAGGCTCAGGAGCCGGTAGCCAATCAAGAGCTCCCGCGAGGGGGCGGGGCGCGGCGGCCTCCCGGAAGCGCGGGACTCCAGCTTCCGTCCTTGCGCAGAACTCCACTCGCGGCGCCCTCGCTCTACGGGTTGGCGCGAGAGTCAAAAGCCGTCGGCCGACCCTGGGCAAGATGGCCGCCGTCGAGGTGTCGTTGTGGGGGAACTTCGCGCCGCGATGGCGACATCTAGACTGAGTCGGGGGCGAAGGTCCCAGCTTCCTTTCCGTCATTTGTGTGAGCTCGGAGGGCGGGGGGGGGGGAGGCGCCGGTGCTGCGCGCCGCCCCGAGGCGGGGGGGAGTCCCTCCCCACCCGGCGCCTGCCTTCGCGCGGGCCTGGGAGGAGGCGTCCGGGCGCGCCCCGGCGGGAGCCCTCCGTACCGTCGTTTGAGGCGGGCTGCGAGGAGTGCTCGCCGCCTGATGAGTCAACAGAAACGGGCCTGCCCTCGGGGAGCCTGCCGCCCGGCGTGCGGTAGTCCGCCGGCCGCTCCAGGTCGGGCCGGGGCTGCGGGCGCGCGTGCGACGGCGGCCGGGCGGACGCGGGGGCAGGAGTGCAGCAGAGCGCCGGGTCGGCGTTCCCGGGGTGCGGGAGCGAGGCGTCGGGAAGCAAGTCCGACGTCATCCCGAATTAAAAGTCGGGGTTCGGTGGTGTCGTGGGGTTGCTCCCACGTGAACTGAAGACCGCGAGAGTGGGGTCGGACTTCCGCGGAGAGCAGTGAGATTCGGCGGGTGGGTGTGACGACCAGGACTGGTTGTGGCTCTTTCCCAGGCGAGAGCTGAGCCTGCGGGTCCAAAGTTCTGACACAAATCGGCCTCAGACGGGTAGGTACTGCGTGTCCATAATGACACCCTTTGCAACGACTTAATCCTATGTACCGTTCAGCTGTCAGCTCTATAGTGTGTGTGGGGGGGTGAGGATGTTTAAGTCTTTCCAAAGGTACACAAGCCAAAGGTCTAAGGAGATAGAATATTCCGGCCCAAAAAAACTTCCGCGGTGCCTTCTCCGTCCTGTGGGTCACAGGTGCACGGCCCCTCCCCCCAGCGGCCGGCAGATTCCTCGTCCTTATTTCTAGGTAGACGCTGGCTGCTTTTATCGTTCGCACCCCTCCCCCTCCCCCGAACATGGAGGCCACCCTCTCCGGGTCTGGGATTGCCCCTCCCAGGGGTCCTGACAGTGTTCTTCTGAAGCCCACTGAGCGGGCAGGGTGACCTCGCCTTGCGCCTGTCCTCTTCACAGCCTTCGGAGACGTCCTGATGGCCTGTGCGAAGTGAGCACAGCCAGAAAGCCTCCCCACCCCGGCCCCTTCCCTCCCCCACTCCAGCAGTCCTGCGGAGCCCACGAGGTTCCCCGTCTCACCGGGCTCTGCCTGGGCTCACTTCTCCCAGTGGAGGCTTTCCCTCAACAAAGCGGAATGGAGTGCTTCTTGTATCCTAAACGATCCTTTTGGAGCATTTAGCACAGCATTTTTTGTCACTGAGGCCTGATACCACAAACGTGTGGATTTCGCAGAAGCTGAGATCTCTAGTGCGCCGTAGAACTGAGTTGCGTCGGTATCTGTTGAGAATGGGAAGGAGTAAACGAGTGAGCGGTGATGAGGACCTTAATTATGAGCAGTTTCAGCAGAAGTGGACAAAGGAGAGAATATTCGCGGTGATTGAGCTCATGGATTGAATGGTGCTGGGATGTGTAGCCTGGTTGATGAGGTTGATGGTGGTGACACCAGCCGAGGAAGAGCCATTCTGCCGAGCAGTGGGCTGAGGGGGAGGAGAGATGGGGGAATTGCTGGTGCCTGTGGGACACGGCGAAAGCTCAAGGGAGTGACGAGGGCTGCAGGTGAAGCTTTTACGGTGACACCGTGTGACATTTGATAAACATATTTAGAGAAAGACTGTAGAGAGGAGGAGCAGAGAGTCCAGAATCCAGAAGGATGCCAATAAATGGCTATTATCCAGAGAGGTTGTTCATTAAGTCAGCAGAGAGGCTTGACAGGGACCAGGGGGTTTAGCAGGCTCGGCGGAAGCCACGGGGTGGGCAGTTTTAGAAGATGTAGACGCGCAGTGTCAAGTGCAGCAGAGCCACCCCATAGTCATACTTGACAGGTGTTGGTGACAGAGCAAGGAGCTCAGGGACACAGCGGGAATGGAAACCGTTAGATGGCAGTGAGTTGAGAGGTGAATAGGGTGAGGGGGACACAGATGTGTGTTTAACACTTTGAGAAGCAGCGGTTGTGGAGAGCAGGCAGCAGGTGAAGTCGGATCTCATTAGACACTAAAGCAACAGGATTTGGTGGCTGTGGGGGAGGGAGAATCTCCAGACTTCCGGCTGGTGTGTTTGGGTTTACAGGGTGGGACCAGCGCCCAATAGGGACACCAGGGAAAGGCCTGATTGGAGGAGAGGCTCAGAAGTCAAGAGCTCATTTTGCATACGTTAGGTTTGCGGTGCATTTGAGACACAAGTGGAGATGTTAGGGGTCCATCAAGTGAGTGGATGGACCCAGATCTGGACAGAGGTAAAGGTAAGCACAGCCAGGAGGGCATGAGGTCCCGTGTGGACAGTGTATGGAAGGAAGGTAGAAGGCAGCCTGGGCCAGAGCCCTGAACACCCCATGCTGCTGGGGATGTGGGGGGCACGAAGGATGTGGGCCACTTTGGTCACCGCATGGGGCAGTGACCAGGTTGATAGGAAAGAGGCAGGTCTGTGGAGGGGGAGCTGCCAGGTGGCCAGAGACTCCACTGTTCTCCAAGCCCCGGTGAAGAGTTTTGTTTTAATAGATGAGCAGTTCTTCACAGAGAAGCGTTAAATGTTTACTAGTCTTAAAAGAGCTTTAAAGCATTTTTAAAAAGGGGAAAGTATTTTAGGAATAAAACACACAGTGCTCCCTTTACTCAAATCCTAGACTGCTCAATAAGCAGGCCCCAGGCCATGTTTTACAGAACAGCATTTCAAGATGCTTTTATCTTATTCTCAAAACCCAGAAGCATAAAATCAAGGCCCCATGCACTGGAGCCCCTGCTTCCAAAGAGATTTGCCTAAAACAAGCCTGATTCTTCCGGATAATGCATAAACTGATCGGTTGTTGCTGCTCGGTCATTGGCACACAAGGCGGTCAGCACCAAGAGGTCACCTGCCATAGCTTTAGCTTTTCTCCGTGTGTTCTGTGTCTTCATGAAGATGTTGAGAGCATCAGGAAGAATGTTGTGATTGTTTAGTTCTGCTGCACACATTCAGGTGACATGTGTCTTAGCTGAATTCTGAGACCCAGTCAAGCATGTTTAATGGGGTTTTTGGTGTGGTCCCTCCCTCTCCCTCCTCGCTTGATTGTATTTCTCTTTCAAGACTACCATTAAATCAGAAAGCACTGGTTCTAAATTTCTTTGCGTGGGGAAAAGCAAGAGTAGGTATTTCCTGATTCTGTAACTCCAGTTGTGATGGTATAGACTGTGTGCAGCGTGGTGCTTCCTGAGATGGGTGGGCTGTGGGGGCCACGCAGTCTTGCCTGCTGCACACCAGCAGAGCACAGGCCGCACGCCTGAGGGGCGGTTACATAGTTTGCCCGTCAAGGCGCTGTTCAGGCACCATTTCATACAGAATTTGACTATACTCTTCAGACCTAACTGGTCAAGAAGTTGATATACCCATGTTGGCTTGAGATTTGGCCTTTTTTTTTTTATTATTAAAAATGAAAGCATGTAGATAGCACACACACATACGTGCACAAACATATACACTACTTAATGTGCGTAGTTACGTCTGTATACGCTCTGAGGATTCCTGCCCCCTCTGCCACACATGCAGCCATATGACCATGATCAGGTGTCTGATTGTGTGGCAGAAGTGCTGAATGAAGAGATTTTTCCAATTGATATCCACATTTTCTTTTTTTAAAACACGTGTAAAATTTTGTTTTTTGTTTTTTTTACTTTAAAATTCTTATATTCTTCAAATGCCTGCTTTCTGTTGGCACGAGACGAACTTTTGTATGTCTGACAGACCCCCAAATTCTTAATTTCTCTGTACATCCGTAACAGGCAACACCCTGGCCTCCCACCTCCATAGACAGATTTGGGAGATGTTCCTTCTCTTTGAATCTCTTACATTTTAGCCTCAGCTGGTTGGATTTGGAACTCAAAAATAGTTGTGGTGTTGGAAAGGTAATTTATGTGTATTGATGGGGAAGTTGAGAATAAAACTCTGGGTGTACTTTTGAAATCTCTGATGGCTCAGTCTCTGTGACTCTTGTTGGCTTTTCCTCCGAATGCTCTTGCTCACCGTCAGCACTTTGGTTTCATGAGCCATTTGAGAGGAGGAATTAATTTATACAGTACTTCTGTTCTGCACAAATCCAGAAAGCCACCGTTAGACCTGAGTTTAAGCGGTCTCTTTCGCTTTTTAAGTACTTTTCATTTTGGAAACAAATCTCGTCAATTATAGCCTGTACACCTACAGGCAGAGCCCTGCTCCTGGAGGGCCCCCAGGCCAGGGGTAATGCAACAGACTGGAGCCTTGAGCTTGCTGGTGGTGAGGGGAGGCCCCCTTCTCCTCTGTTACACACTGTGTGTGATGATTACCCTATCAGCCTATGTAGGCACAACTGCTTTACTCTTCAACTGCTTTTCTGTCGAAATCTGTGGCAGGCACTGCCTTGTCTGGCTTTTTTATTGGATGGATTCCTTTAGAGACTTACGAGATGAAAGCATCCAGAAAGGAAATACAGTTCTCATGCTTCCCACTGATTAAAACACTGGTTTGTTCTGAAGTTGAGTTTTTTCCCTGAACTCCCAGCGCTGCCTCCGTAGCAGGGTCCGTTCTGGAAGGGAGGCGTAATGAGCACTGTTGTACAGGACTCCCAGCGCTGCGCTCAGTCTCCTGAGGGCAGCAGAGCTAGGACTTCATCATAGCAGAGGAGGTAAAGTACTTGAACTTCTCGGTCTGAGGACCTCTGCACAAGGACAGAAGGACTGAGGAGAGCACGTCTGCACCAACGCCCCGTGTAGCATACTCTTCTTTGTACCTGGATTTAGATAATTGACCCAGGTCCCTGTCCTTGTACCCATTATCCCTACACGCACCCACCTGACGCCGGGCCCGGGAGTTCATCTCACCTTGCAGAGACATTGCTGCTGGTTTTTCTTCCTTTAAAGATCCTCATCGGGGTTCTCCCAGTTCAGCTTCTGATCTGGGAGGCCTCCTGTGATCCTCCCCCCCCCCCCCCATTTTACAGACAGCCTGCCCAGGGTCACACTGCTTGTTCCAGCTGCTTTCCCCTCACAACTGCCCGGCCTCTAAACTCCCCGCTCCGTGTCCGGGGCAAAGTTGCAGACAAAGCCCTCCTGATGGAGGAGTGGAGGCCCCATCCCGCCAGATTCCGGGACGGTGGTTCTAACGGAATCACACCAGCAGAAACAAACGGCGTTGTATTCCTTGGGAGAAAACAGACAGGCTCTGTCCGAAACTAGCAGGTCTTGTGAGCTCTGGAGGTGTTCATTAGAAAGTACCGCTGCCCGCGGGGCCCCTGCTTGTCGCGCAGGGCAGCATTGGGGGTGCCCCTGCAGGGTCAGCTGCGCAGCGGTGCTGCACACAGCGCACCTTCCCGCTTTTTGACCAGAGCCAAGGCATTCCTGCTTGTGGGACCCGTTCAAGCAGCGGGCTGTAGAGGCACCTACGTAATGGGGGCTAAGGCCCGCCGCCCGGGAGTTCCTGCCCTCGGGGCAGAGGCGTGCGGTGTGCACAGTGCCCCCGCGGCGGCAGGTGCTTCCCCTCCGCGGTCTGTCTGTGGAGTATCTGGGGACGGGCCGGTGTTAGCGCACCGAGGGAAGAACCTCCAGGTGGAGGGCTGCGCCTCGGCCAGACCCCCTTTTCCTTTTCTGGTCAGTGACCGTCTCCCCTTTCCTCGCAGGCCCCGAGAGGCGGTCGTGCATGCGGGGAGGAGACTGGGACGGGGGGCGGCGGGCTGCGCTCCGAGTCCAGCAGAAACTCGAGAGCGCGGCTGGCGGCGGAGGAGTGCCGCGCCGGCCGCTTTATCCTCGTCCCCGCCCCCTCGCCACAATGCCGGCGCAGGCCGGCGAGCGCTCCGGGGGAGGGCCGATCCGTCTGCGACTCACGGCGGCCTGGGATCCCCGCGGCGCGGGGCGCGGGGCGCGGGGCTCGGGGCACAGGGCGCAGGCGCGCGGGCGGGGCGGGGGCCTCCTCCCTCCGCGCGGGGGCGCTGCTCAGGGCGCGGCCGGCCCTTCTAGCCCCGCGTCTCGGTGGCCGGCGCCGACCCCGCCCTCCCGCCCACTCCGCGGAGCTCCGAGGAAATGGCTGCGGGACCCCAGAGGCCTGCGACCTGCGGTGAGTGGCGTCCCGGCCGCCGGGTAGGAGGGGCCGGCCGCCGCGGGGCCGCACTCGGAGGCGGGCGGGGGTCGGCGGCGGTGGTGCGGGAGCCCGGCCCGCCGAGAGCCGCCGCGTCCGTGCCGGTCCTCGCTGCGCTCCCGCCGAGGAGAGAAGATGGCGGCGGCCGCGGGGATGGCGGGAGGGCGGGGAGGAGAGGGACCGGGCGGTGGGGGAAGGAAAGAGAGGGGGGCGGCGAGGGGACGGAGGAGGGGGGCCGCCGAGGGAGGGGAGGGGAAGGGGCCGCGCGCGCGGGGGGGGGGGGGTCACCTCTCCCGGCGACTCCGAGGGCCCGAGGGCGCGTGGGCGCGTGCCTGGGGCTGTATCTGCCCGAGGAGCGTGTTTGCTCGGTGGCCTGGTCACGATTTGAACGGACTGGAGGAATAATAGCAACATTTGTCCGTTGATCCAGATCAGCGGTGCAGGAGGCAGGATAGCCCGAGAGAAGGGAAGCTGCTTTTTCCTTAAAGTTCCGAGTCTGGCTGGCTTACGCACAGAAACGATTCTATTTCAAGAAAGTGTAACTGCTGGGAGTGAATTTTCTGTTGTTTTTTTCTCGGTTAGTTCCTCTAGATGCCCTTTAAGGATGTGAAGTTTCATTCTGGGATCTTTTTTTAGAGTGTGGGTACTGTTGACTTTCATTTAAAGGACGAGTTTGATTTTTAGCCAACTACTCTCAAAAAGGATGACATTAGGATAGATGTGTGATATTTGGTGCTGTAGGAAGCAAGGAAGGATTTCGGAAAATCAGTTTCATTTAAAAAGAGTATTTGCCTAGGTATAAAACACTGATTTTTAGTTTTTTGTTGAGTTGTTTTGTCATTTTGACGTATATTGGCTATATTTGTGTCACATCTGGTCATATTGAAAGTAGAAAGGGTCAACTTTCAGCCTCTAACGGAGGTGTGCCCCTAGTGGTCCCTTTTGTGTCTCTCATGCCTTGGGCACTCAGATCCCCATTTGTTTTCTCCCGTGTTCCGTATCTGCTGTCCCCTGGCCAGACAGCCTACTTAGCAGTAAGCTCCGAGCTCCTGGACAGGTTCTTCCTTGTGCTTCAGTTCCCTGGAGGTTAGAACCGCCCCGGAAGCACCTTATTCAGATGAGTTAACTGCTAGTAAACTGCCCAGAACAGAGTCCGCCTTGGTGCAGTGCACATTACGAACTGTCATTGATGCCAAATGGAGACTCGACTTCCCCAGCACTAACCTACAGGTACTACCGGGGCCCTCCTCATATTTACCCAAAACATCTTAAAGTCCATCTTTTTGCTGCCTCCACAGTACCTGTGAGACAGCGGAGCTCAGGGCCAGGTTTTTGGCTTTGAATCTAGCATCTCAGTAAATGAGCTTGGAGTTGGGGCCATGGGTCACAACACATGTGAGTTAAGTTGAAGATACTCGTGAAGTCATGCCTTGGCTGTAGATCTATATCCGTGTCCTTTGTACACTGAAGGAATGAGGTCTGAGCCTGATGTACTCAGGCATTCTGTGCTGATTCTGACCTCCAGGAAGCTGAAGCACAAGGAAGGGACTTGCCCAGGAGCTCGGAGCTTGTTTCTCAGTGGGCTGTGTGGCCCACCCCAGACCCATGTTCCACAGCTTCCAGAGCCACATGGACCCTGGCCGAAATACGCTTCCAGGAAAGGTGCTTTAGCCATGCATTTTAAGGAAATAAGATCTGTGACCTTTAGAATGATTCCTCGGTTTATTCTGCAAGTATTTATTGCCTCCTGTGCGCTAAGCACCCTGGCTGTGGCAGCGACCTGAAAGGCTTTCCCGGTTCTGGAGACAAGTGCAGCGGAGACTTGAGAGGACATCCCGGCTCCTTCATTGAAATCGGGTCGGTGTGTACACATACACGTCTCTGTGACTAGTCCATGGTATTTCTGATTTAAACACAGCATAGGCATCTCAGAAGTGTTACCTGGGAAGATCCAGCCCGATGCATGTTGTAGGCACTCTGTTTTCCTATTTGTGTTCTTGCAGACTTTAACAAAAAATTTAGGAATAATGCATATCTTCTGATTTTTCCACCAAGAGCTGTCCCTTGTTAGTATCTGATTAAATACAGGTTATTTCAAGCAAAGTAAGTTCTGTACTGATAAGGAAAAAAGGGCACGAATAAAAAGCTGTATAATTGGTTGCTCCTTTCTGCTCCTTACTGTCTGCTGGTGCCCACGGTGACTGATTTCTGTCCTGTCAAACAGTGAGGCTCACAGCGTGTATGCATGTGGGAGCGTCACAATGGCTTGTTGAGGAAATGTGTCGCAGGGGCTTGGAGGTGGGTCCACTCAGGGTTTCAGGTGGGCCTTGTGGTGGAGGGGGCTTGGGGGGGCTGGAGTAGGGACTTCGGCTCCCATTTTCTTACCGCGGTGGAGTTTTCAGGTCCTGCTGTTGACGCTGTAAGTCCTCCTCCCATAGGGTATCTATCTCACAAGGATTCCGTTCCAAAGCAGTTCAGGGACTGGTTTATTTTCTGGTTTGGTGTCTGTTTGCAAGTGTTCAAGGTTCTGGTTGTTGTCTATTTTTGTTGACATGGTACATTTTATCTTTCTACACTTGTCTAGTGATACTGGATGATTTCTGTTTAGCTCTTGGAGAGCATAGATGGGACGTATTTACGGGTTAGGCCAGATCACTGCTGTCCTTGGGTCCCTGCGGTGGTGCACGGTTTGTCATACAGGCCTGATTCTTACATACTCGGCAGACTCAGGAAGTCCCATTGAGAAGGGTGTTTTCCTAAATGGAGTTTCTCACCTGTGTTTCTTTGTATTTACATGGTAGGGTCCCTTAGAGTGGATATCTGATATTCCCCTCTTCACGGTTAGTATCAGATAATGGGTGCTAACTCCACTGCAAAGGCTCTGTGGTTTATAGTTGATAGAAACACACTAATTGGGAAAGAGGGGTCAAAATAAGGTCTGATTTGAGCTTACTTGCTCTAGGTGCCCACACTACTGGAAAAGAGTTTCTCTTGCTTAGACTTTATTTTATAGTTCGAGTAGTGATTTTTAGGGCAAGTTGTTACATGAAATTGAATGGGTAATGGTACGTATTTTAGTAAGAATTTTTGTAGCCAAGACTATAGAACATGCTTAATCAGGTGGTGATTATCCTGTTATTTGTAAAGCAGATATATCTTTGGGTATCATTCTTAGATGCTGTGGTTTTGTTTTTCATATGCTGATACAGCCTTTAAATGGGGTTTAATACACTTTTATAAGAACGTGAATGAGCCCCCCCCCCCACCGCATAAGATAGCTTTACTGTGTGTTGGGTTACAAATATACATACAGAAAATAAAGGCAATACAAGATAAGCAGCAGACACACCAGAAATGGTCCCATTCAGAAGCCCACGTTACAGCTCCTCCCCTGTTCGTGAACATGGGTGTGTGTGTGTGTGGCAGGATGTATTTAGGGAGTGTGGCCACTGTGCAGGGCTGGCTTATGACCCGCGCTCATCACTCATGCGGGGCTCTTTCCATGGCAGTTGCTCTGTGGTTCATCATCCTTTAATTGCGGTCTTAATTCCACCATGTGGATGTTTCTTGATTTTGTTCCCCCAAACCAGTGTCCTGGTGATGGACATTGGTTTGTGTCCCTTTGTTTAAAAAACAGAACAAAAAAACGAAAGTGTGGCTGGGGGCACCTTTATAAACGCACCTGCCCTTTCCAAGCACTCTCAGCCAGGTCACAGTGAGGCCTGTCACCCCTGGTCCACGGGAACAGGAATGTTGCCTGCTCTGCCCCGTGCCAAGTACATGAGGGGGTCTTGGTAAATACTTGTCAGACTCTCGTAAGAGGGCTTGCTTTCCCCACAGGCTCACCAACATGGATTGTCGTTTTAATAGATGACATCTGCCGCTTGCTGCTTGCTTGCCCTGGGCCAGCGCTGACTGTAGCTTGACACGGTGCAGTCTCACATAGCCTTTTAGCAAGCTGGGAGCTCACGGTTGTCCCCGTCTCGCAGGCAGGAAAGCACAGCCCAAAGGGAGGCGTGCTCGTTCAGCCTGTCTGCCTGTTTGGTTTGTAGCCCAGGGAGTCCTGACATGAAGCCTGTGTTCTCGTCAGTCATCTTCTGTGCTGCTCCTGGAGCCTCCCAACGCGATCTGCTCATCAGAAGAACTACCCCACTTGTACCTGGGGCGGGGGTCACTGCTGGCTGCCGTGGGCAGGACTGGGACACTGCACCAGATGTCCCAGCACCCCATGGAACAACAGGGCTAGTAGACACTGGTTGTAGACTCTGGGTTTGTTAGATTGTGCTTTAGACCGTCTTCCTTTTCACAGCATGGGTTCTTTTAGTAGTTAGAGACCCTTCTTCTGCCCTTCTCACACGTGCAGCAGTGAGAGTCTGACATTGCAGGACGTACAGGCTTCACTGTTAAATTCTGCTCTGCGTGAATCTGGAAAATGATACAGAAAGTCCTTTTATTCTATAACTTCTTTATTTAACCTTGGACTTTTTCTACTCCTGCCCAAAACAAAACTAGACATTGGCCTCTGCTAATCTGAGGGAAAGCAAGGAAGACTCCAGGTGAAACACAGTGACTTCTTGACTTGAGGTCATCAGTCATGATTCTTGGGTCTTGGCCAGCCTGTGGCTTGCAGTTCTGACAGCAGCACTCAGGAAGCAGGTGCTTGGAGACAAGGCCTCTGTGTCTTCTCCAAACCATGCTGTCTCTGAATTCAGGTAGCAGTCACTATGCCATGCTATCATTTCGTCATTGGAAATAAGCGCCTTCTCTGTAATCACTTGAAACTGTGGTTCAGGAAGGGCAGGGGCAGGGTGTGAGGTACTGCCCCGTCTTGGTCTTACTGACTGGGAAAGGCCCAGAACCGCTTTTTGCCTTTCGAGAGCAGTCCTGTCAGGTTACCTGGGAACTCAAGATCCTCTTCCACACCTGGGGTTACTGGGGACACCACAGAGCTTTTGTTTATGTCGTTACGTCTGTTGGTATTTACTGGGCTTGGCGTGAGGACGGAGGCATGTAAACTTACTCGTTTTTAAATAATAAAACCTTGTACGTTAACACGAGCAATACCGTACAGAAACTATTTTCTAAGAAACAGTAAGAGAGGTAGCTTGTTTTGTTTTATGGTTGTTGTTTTTTTAATTAATCTCTTTGACTTCTGGCTTAACACATCTGCCCGAAGACTGTGATAACATCACTGTCATTTAGCTTCTGGAAAGCTCTACAGTACACTCCTGCGAGTGCCAGTGAGAGAGGCATACAATGTCTCGTGTGTTTGTGCAGATACTTTGACCTCATGGACCTCCTGAAAGGCCTGTGGACCACATTTTGAGAACTTCTGCTCTAATTATGATTAGAGTTGCTCCTGTTAAGAAATGAGAACTTTAGGGGCGCCTGGGTGGCACAGCTGTTAAGCTTCTGCCTTCGGCTCAGGGCGTGATCCCGGCATTATGGGATCGAGCCCCACATCAGGCTCCTCCGCTATGAGCCTGCTTCTTCCTCTCCCACTCCCCCTGCTTGTGTTCCCTCTCTCGCTGGCTGTCTCTATCTTTGTTGAATAAATAAAATATTTTAAAAAAAAGAAATGAGAACTTTACAAAATAGTTGACTCTAAACTTTAACACTTATGGAAATGGGTTACTTCTAGGAAGATAGACAATGTCTTTGAATTTTTTTATTGGCTCAGTTATGTGTTTGCTTTTTGCCAAGATCGTGGAATAAGGGTGATTTGTAGTTCCAGTGCACACTTCTCCCTCCAGTAGACCACCTGTGAGGAAGCAAGAGGCCCAGAGCATAGCCAGGGTGCTGTCTGGGTGGGAGGGCCCTGAGACCTCTTTTGGCCTTAGGTCATGTGGCCTGACTGCAGTCTGAGCATGTAAGTGGCCCTTTGCATTGATTGTAGGATGTCCTTTCATTATACACAGCCTTTCACTGGATCCTTAATTCCTGCTGCAGGGAAAATGGGGGGTGAGCGTGGCCTATATTGACTGGAATGATCTGGTCTCCTATGGTGTGAACCCAGGAAACCATAGCAGGGTGGGGGGTTTTGCAGCAGTGCTCGCATTGGTGTCGGAAGGGAGTGCCAGTCAGCCACCCACACAGACAGCTGTGGATATAAAAGCAGTAGGGTGGCCAGTTGGGCAGGGGTCTTCCCTGGAAGATCAGGATTCTTAAGTAACAGCTACAGGACCTAGAAACTCACTCTGAGGGGAAATAGCCCCCAAAGTGCTTAGCAGGGATGACTGGCACTTCGATGTCATAGTGAACTGGGAAGTAACTTGGTGCCCTCATCCCATCTGTGAGTGTCCACCTCTCTCTGTTGGGGAAGGAGGGGAGGGGACTCTGTCTGGGAACTCATCCCAGTGTCATTCCTGGCTATTTAGCAGTAGCCAAACTTGTCCCATAGGGCAGATTTTTTAATGAGCCCAAGAACCTGTGCAGTTCAAAGGATCACCAAGTGCCAGGCGGAGCACCAGTCCCCCAAGATGTAGGATTCCTACAGTCCCTTGCAGTGTTTGAAACCATGTTTTTGTTCAGAGACACGAGGGGAGCTGGCTCAGTTTGCTTGGGCTGCTTTAACAAAAAACCATGGCCTGGGGCTGATAGAAAACACATTTATTTCTTACAGCTCTGGGGGCCCAAGATCAGGGTGTAGCATGGTCAGGTCCTAGTGAGATGTCTTCAGGGTTGCAGGGGGCAAGGGAGCTCTCGGGGGCTCTTTTTAAGGGCACTGATCCCATTCAGGAGGGTTCTGACTTAAAGACCTAAGCCCCTCCCAAAGGCCCCATCTCATAATAGTGCCGTCACCTCGGGACTAGGTTTGTTTTTTTTCTTTTCTTTTCTTTTCTTTTCTTTTCTTTTCTTTTCTTTTCTTTTCGCTTTTCTTTTTGCTTTTCTTTTCTCTTCTTTTTTCTTTTCTTAAGATTTTATTTATTTATTTGACAGAGATAGACAGCCAGCGAGAGAGGGAACACAAGCAGGGGGAGTGGGAGAGGAAGAAGCAGGCTCCCAGCAGAGCAGGGACCCCGATGTGGGACTCGATCCCAGAACCCTGGGATCACCCCCTGAGCCAAAGGTAGACGCTTAACGACTGAGCCATCCAGGCGCCCCCGGGACTAGGTTTCGACATCAGTTTCAGGGGCTGGGGCACATAGTGGAGACCATGGCAGAAGCCAGTCCAAAGTAGCAGGTGAGGAGACCGTCCGCACCATGAAACAGAGAACAGTGCAAGCCTCCTTTCCTGCTCCTTAACCGTGGTAGATGTAATGTGGCTATTCTGGCTCCTGGCGCCCATGTAGAGTTGCCCACCAAGTCACGAGCCTGTGTTCTGCGACAGAAACTGGACAGAGAGAAACCAGGGCCCGTAGCTCACCCATGCTGAGCTGAAGGCCTCGCTTTACACCAGGGCCTGGCTGGGCCTTAGTCCCCAAGAGGCTTTCAGGTAGCAGCTTTTGCTTTTCGTCTCCACATACGTGTAAAAGCAACGTACTAAGAAATTTTAAACTGGATTGTTTCTGGATGTCTCTTTATATTCATCTCCTGAGAAACTGTGTTGGGGACACCTTCACTTGATCAGAATGATTTTAATTATGACAGTGGTTTTTGGTAGCAGCAAAACTTTGAATTAGCTATAAAAGATTTAAATGTAATTAACACAGTCAAGTCCGGTTCTGTGTAGATGTTCAAATAAGCAAAAATTGGACTTCTTAGTTTACTTCGTGGGCCCAAACCTCTCTTCTCTCTGTGGTCAGAGCACAGGTGGGGTGTTTGCTGCTGGAGACCTTCAGGGTCCGTGAGGAGAGGGACAGCTCGACCTGGCCGCGGGTGCTGCTGGCGATTGGACAGCTTTGGTGCTCTCAGGGCCTGTTGTGTCGTCCAAAACTGTGGGCAGATGCTCGTTAGGGACGGTTCTGGTAATGAGGAGTGAATTATGAAAGGGTTTTCAGTGCAGAAGTCTTTTTTAGTAGTGTGAAGAGTTTTGCATCTGCTCAGCCTTCATCATCCACAGGGAGGATCAGTTGTGAGACACGCGACCCTCAGTACGAAATACAAACCTTGGCCTGGTCTGTCGGCATTTCAAATTCTCAGGTAAGAGAGGCAGAAATAATGAGGCTGTGTTGTAGCATTTGTATATAATTTCTGGTGGCAGGTTGAAATTGTTCTTTTTGAGTACTGGGGCTGGGGGTTACCGTCTTGAGAAGCAGCCCTGCTGTGGAAACAGGAGCGTCGTCGTGGCTGCGCAGCCTCGCGTCCTAGACAAGCTGCTCTCAAATCTCTAGAACCAGAGATCTTTGGGCACCTCGCCGTCATCTCTGGTGCGCATGCGTCCTGGAAGTTGCGCCTTCAGATTTTCAAGGATTTAGAGTCCTGCATCACTGACACTTACAGCAGGTTTTTGAGGTTTTGTTTTTAAGTAGTGTATTATATTTTGGGAGGGTATTTTGGGCTTTGTTTTTAAGAGACCACATCTGACAGCTTGATAAAGTTGGGAGAATCTGAAGGGAGAATTTAGTAATTTTAGAACAATTTTGTGGAAGGAAATGCTTGGCCCCTTCTCATACTGAAGCACAGAGATGTGTTGTTGCTTTGCACGTATCCAGGGTGTGCTTAACTAATAGCAGCGTAATGAAGTTCTCACAACGTGCTTCCTGGATCCCTGGGGCTGTCACAGCTCTGCGCGGTAACAGTGGTGTTGCCAGCCTTCCCAGGGAGGGGGCATCTGCGGTGGCTCGCAGAAGCCAGTCCAGACAGTGGCATTTCCCTGTACGGTGTGCTGTCCGCTGCTGAGCACCAGTCGGTGGTGTAAAGTGTACCGTTTCCCCCGAGAATGTCCTTGGAGAGACAGCAAAGACTCTTAGTGCCCTTGAACCTCATCACTTCAGCGTCCCGTCCCATCGCTTTAAATTCCCTGTTGCAATGAAATGGCAAGTACCTATAAAGCATTTCTGTACCCAAAGCAGGTGGCTCTCCAGGAGGAGCCCTGTGCCACACCCTCTCATGGAACACCCCTCATGCTGGAAAGAATGGACAGGCTCCAGTTTTCAGACCCAGTATTTGGCAGGCATTTTCTCAGAGATGAGAAAACGTGAGTTTCAAGGAAAGCAACTGACGATGTTTGCTGCTAATGATAAAATTTGAGCTTGTTCAAGTAAAAATTACAGTTTTGAAAAGCTTATATCTGCTGGCATGAGCTTGATGGCTTCCCAGTAATTAAAGACATTTGAGGGGCTCCCCAGTGGCTCCATCGGTTAAGTGTCTATCTTCAGCTCAGGTCGTGATCCCGCTTCTTCCATTCCCTTGGCCCCTCCCCCCACTCGTCTCTCTCACTTGGTCTCTCTCTGAAATAAATAAAATCTTTTAGAAAGGAAAATAAGGACATTTGAGGAGGTGGGTGCCGATATTAACTGCGCATCTTCTGTGTTTGTGGTGAAGTGTGCTGACCTGTGGACCCTGCGTAAGTCGGTAAAGTGGGGTTTTCCACGTGACCACCATGCACAGGGGAAACGGTGCGTCTGGAGTGTGCGCAGGACAGACCGTGGCTTCCCCATCAGAAAGCGCGGGCAGTTTGCTGGCACGGTGTCAGGGCTCAGGCTCCACACTGCGGCTGTCCTTAAGAAACTACTGTTTGTTGAATTTCGGCCTGGTGTCAAAGAACATGCAGAATTACCTGGAAACTTTCTCAGTTTTAATTTTGTAAATACTGATACATGCCACATAAACAGAAGCTTTTTGGAGCCCTCCATTTTTAAGAGCGTAAAGGAGCCCTGAGAGCAGAACATTTGAAAAGCTGCCTGTTCCTAAATTGCTGGCCGGCCATTTGCTTGTGCTGTGAGAGAGCAGCTGGGAGGCTCTGGCTTGTGTACAAGTGCTTCTATGCATGTGAGCTTCCCCAGTGTTCGTCCAGCGTCACGTTAGTGGGAAACGGAGCACTTCGCAGCCGAGAAAAAATACTGCACTGAGAAATGTGGAAAGATAGTTGTACGTTATTTCAGTGCACTCCGTGCCCGTGGATTGTTCTCGTGTTCCCGGTTTCAGGGATGACCACCTTCCTTTTCCTTCCTGAGGAAAGCGCTTCTTACCACAGTGTGATTGCAGCTTCCTGACCGTATCCTTCCTGCCACACACTGTGTGCCGAAACCGCACACCACATCCAAGTTGTACTAGGGACTCAGCATGGCTTTTTGTTCTTTTGTCTTGATACACACGCTTTTGTTTCATGTGCTGAAATTTTTATTAGGATTTCTGTGTTGAAGAAATTATCAAAACATTAGTTTTGCAAAGCTAAAGTTGAGATAAATGAATCAGATGATCTGAAATGATTTGATTATTCTGAATATACTGTATGTCATCCCACTCACAGAAATAACTAGATTTTTCCGTTTTCCTTTTTTAATTGATTATTCAAAACTCAAATCCAGAAATGTGTTTTTCAGGTTAATGTGTATTTAATTTTTCATTTCTAAGTACGTTTTAATTTCCTTGCTTTTATAAATGCTCAGTGTTATGAAATATAAAAGTAAAGTTTATTTTTACTTTCTTCTGAGAAGTAAAGGCATCTGAACGTTGAAGTCTCGATTTGAGATGCATTTACCACATTTGAGAGATTTGGTGGCCATGGTGGTGGATTTGGCTAATCAGAGTGGAATGAACACTGTCTCTTTAAGAGGAGCCGCCTCAGAATGTTTGTCTTTGTTCTGGGGTCGCTAAGGAGACCACAGCTCTGTACCTACCTGTAGTACCCACCTGGAGGGCAAGGGCAGTGGCGGTGGAGGTGAGGGCTCAGCTTGGGAGGGACTTGGGAGGGGCACTGGGGGCCAGAGTGTGAAATGTGTGAAAAGATCAGTATGGAGGATTTATCCAGGAACAGAGGCCTGTTCCGTGTGCGTTTCAACTTGGAATGGTTTTTTGCGGGACTGTAATCTAGGAGAACTGCTTTTTAAATTCATGTAGATGAAATGTAGCACATGGATGTTAAGTGATTATTAGTCTTCTAAAATTTTGGGGGGGCTTTTAACTAAATGGTGGCATATCTTCAGTATTAAGAATTTTTAAATACTTCTCTTCATGGATGATTTTGTTCAGCCTTTTCATGTTTGGTGTTTCTCTCTGTGTTCGGCTTTATCAAGCTGACCCCATCTCAAAATTTGAGTAGGATCATAATTGGAAAGCAGCTGATAACCAGCGACTGGTTTTGAAACCGCCGGGCTGCTGAGGCCTCTTCACTGTTACCGGCAGCTTTCTCCCTGCCACCCCTCTGTGGCCCGGCCCAGCCACCTTCTGTCAGAGTGCGGTCACAGTGCCCTCCCTTCTGCAGAAGTCCTTAAAGAAGGGAACTGTGTTTTTCCTTTTCTTCCTCTTCTTTTTCTTCTCTCCCCCCGCCTCCGGACTCTGTGAGTGGGTCACATGATAACTTATGCTCAAATAATAGATTACTTGGAAAGTTTGATGCTTTTTTTATGTGGTTTTAGTTATAGTTACTTGAATCTATAAATGATTTTCTTATTTTCTTTTAGGAGCTTACTCCATGGGAACGGTCTTGAGATGATCTTTATTGTTACCTGTGAGCAGTGACTGACAGCAGCAGTGTTTGAGGCCAGGCCGTGTGTGCGGACCAAGTGATCCTGTCCATCGGGCGTTTGGGCCTCTGGAAAACGTGCCCGAGCTTTTGGTGTCGGGGCAGGTAACGCAGCACCAGTGGCAACATCAGCAACACAATTTTCTCTTAATGGGTTTGAAATTGTGTGTCCTGTTTCTGAAGTGGCATTTTATGTGAGGAAACATGCAGTGTAACATTCATGTTTGTTCATTTGAACTTTAGCCCTAAGGGTTTAGACAGATGTTCAGCCACGTGCTGAGAATTTGACCCCGGGCACTCTTTTATTTTTCCATTGGCATTTTATTGGTGCACGTACTTGACGTTGTATACTCTCTTTGGTGAGAGATGTGTTTTGTTGAGGAGAGTTCTTCCTGCACGAAGTCTCAGGACCGGAAAAGTGGTGTGGTTCTTGCTGGCACACGTGCCGATGTCACAGCCACTCCCGTAAGGTGCTGGGTGGCCTGGGCACGTGCTGGCCGGGCTCTAGAGTGAAGGGTCTGTAGAGCCAGCAGGAAGATGGGAGCAGTGTGTCATGGGAAGTTAAAAAAAAAAAAAAAAATCTGGTTGCTTGTGGTTTTGAATTTTGCGTATTTTGTATTTTGAAGGTTTTCATCCCATTACAGTCCTTCCCCTACGATGGAATGTGGCGTAAGGGCTGAGTCAGCATTAACTTTTCAATGTGATTGAAGCCTGGACAGCTTGGAAAAAAATTTCGAAGGTATATACTGTCTTTTTCAGGTTTTCTCATTTGAAACAAGAGTTTTCACAAGCATGATCCTTTAATAGTCTGTCAAAGTGAGCAAGAATAAATGCACATAAAGCTGTTCCCCCATCATTATTTTCTAAAGTGGCCAGGGTACCTGTTGCTGCATAACAGCTAAGCCCAGAGTCAGGGCTCAGGAATCTGGGCAAGGCTTAGCCAGGTGGCCCTTACCTGCACGAGGTGTCCATGGGGGACACTCACACTCGGCTTGCAGCAGGGCTGGGGTGCGGGGTGCCCTTTTCTCTAGCAGGGTGGTCAGACCACTTATATAGCAGCCCAGGGCTCCGCAGCCCAGGATGGAAGCAAGCAAGTCCTCTTGCAACCTAGGCCTCGAGCCAGCGTGGTACTTCGTCCTCTGTGCCCAGGGTGTTGGGGGGTGGGGACGGGGCAAGGCGCCTCCCGGCACTGCGGCCCTGCTCTGCTCACGCTCTTGCGCTGCTTACGCTGTTCATCTTTGGATGGGGCTTCCCTGCCACCTGTTGGGTGGAGCCCTGTGCTGAGCAGCTAAGTGTTGGCGGGATGGGTTTGAGTCGCTAGCTGCTGTTGTGTACAGAACGTTAGATGTGTGACTGTTGAGACTTCTGTCTGGAGTCCCCTCAGATCTGCTCCCGTGCTGCCTTCTAGGGAAGTTTGGTCAAGAGACCTCGTTTGAATAGACACCTTCACTTTGTGTAGGTAGAAAATTGTTGTTTCATCCATGGCTGTGCTCCCTTCTTTGTGTGAGTTAAAGGCTGTGTGTACTTGTAGCTCAGGGATTTGTTAGTTATTTGCCAAGAAATGTCGCCTTGTTAACATTGCTCGTGGTTTGGGTCCGTTTCACCGTTAGGTATGGATGAGAAAGGTGACCCAAGCAATGACGAAGTGCCCAAGGCCATCAAACCCACCAGCAAAGAATTCAGGAAAACGTGGGGCTTTCGAAGAACCACCATTGCCAAGCGAGAGGGCGCTGGGGATGCGGAATTAGACTCTCTGGAGCAGCAGCCCCAACAGCAGCAACAGAGCCTTTCCTTGCGACGTAGCGGGAGGCAGCCGAAGCGGACTGAGCGGGTGGAAGAATTTCTTACGACAGTCCGACGCAGAGGAAGGAAGAATGCACCCGTCTCCCTTGAGGATTCCAGTGAACCAGCGTCTTGTCCAGTCACGGATGTGGAGACGGCGTCTGAAGGGAGTGTGGAGAGCACCTCTGAGGGGAAGGGTGGGCCCACGTCAGGCTCCACGGGTGATAAAGAACGACCAGCTGCCTCAGCAAAGGCCAAAGGAGGGGAGGATGAGGACGACACCTCTGACAGTGACAGCGATGGGTTGACTTTGAAAGAACTTCAGAACCGCCTGCGAAGACAGCGGGAACAAGAGGCGGCCGACAGGCCCCCCAAGAGCCTCCAGAGCCGCCTGAGGAAGAAGCGCCGGGAGCAGGATCCCACGCAGACCGTGGACGTAGAGACGGGCAATGCCACGGAGAGCGTGCTGCCCCGCAAGCAGGAACCCGAGGCTGAGCAGGGCACAGTGTCCCAGGCTGAGAAGGATGGTGGAGACAGGGAACTGGAAGGGAAGGCAGCTCAGGGAATCGAAGGTGGAGACCCCGGGGATGTGGGCAGACAGAAGCCCGAGTGTGAGGCCTATGAGCCCAATGCTCTGTACTGCATATGTCGTCAGCCACACAACAACAGGTAGGCCATGGTATTGGGGGGGGGGTGGTGCCGGTGACCCCCAGCTTCCAGAGAGATCCAGGACATGAAAACAGCAGGGAGGTTTCTGTTCATTTTGAGGGGACACATTCCAGAGCTGGGCTGCATGAGTAACTTACTCAGTTGGAAAGGATGAACGGGGGGTTGATTAAAACAAACAAACAAACACAGAAGGGTAGGGGCTTCCTGTAGCCCCACGGGTTTCCCAGTGCCACCTCGGGGGGTGGGGGGCGTGAGAGCGCAGACTGAGGCGCTCCGCCATCCTCCATGTCTCCTGCGCGGCACCACTGGACGCTGTCCTGCAGGAGCACTCGTGAGCAGGCTGTGATCGGGCTGCAGTTGAAGCATCTAGAGCCTGCTGGGTGCTGGGTGGTGCTGCGGACCTGCCACCTGCGGTGTCCGGTGGGACAGAGGGGTGTGCTGGTCCGTGGAGACGAGTGCAGGGTCTCCAGGCTGGAATGCTGTGAAGCCTGCAGCTCACTCTCAGAATGCTCCCCTCAGAAAAGAGAAGACACAGACTTCTTTGAATGCTAATGAGGTCAAGAGAAGGGCATAGGAATGTTCTTTATTCTGTTCTCTCCTTTTTTGTATTTTGCTTTATTTCATAATGTGTTAAAACCAATTCAGCTTTGTAATACGCCTAAAATTGAGTGTTTATTGTTTTTCCATTCCTAATGCTGGTGTTTTACAATTTTAGGTTTATGATTTGCTGTGACCGATGTGAAGAATGGTTTCACGGCGATTGTGTGGGCATCTCTGAGGCCCGGGGACGGCTCCTGGAAAGGAACGGCGAAGATTACATCTGCCCAAACTGCACCATTCTGCAGGTGCAGGATGAGACGAACTCAGAAAGCACAGAGCAGCAGGAGGCCAAGTGCGGGCCCGCAGACGCGGACGGCACAGACTGTACAAGTATAGGAACAGTAGAGCAGAAGTCCAGCGAAGACCAAGGAATAAAGGGTAGAATTGAGAAAGCCGCGAACCCAAGTGGCAAGAAAAAGCTCAAGATATTCCAGCCTGTAAGTACCTGTCTGCGAGGCCAGTGATAGAGGGTGACTTCATAGATATCAGACTCCCATCAGCAGAAACATCAAGACTCGAAGAGTTGGTCTTTCTTTTGGAGCAGGTTAGGTTTTTCCCTCCAGATGGCATTGTGTCTGCTGCACGCTGAGCTCTGGGGTCAGGCAGTCCCTGCACAGTGGTTTCGTGGGCCTGCCACACACCGCACTCCTGCAGGATGCCACAAGGGACCTTTTTTTCTTTAAGTCTTATCTGCCTCCTACACTATTAGTATCGAGTTAATGTTTTCCTTAAACAGATTCATTTTTAAAAGTTAGTTTTTCTTTAAATATTTTTCTTGGAATGTCGATCTTCACATACACATATTAAAATTATTTTGAGTTCCTGAAGGAAACGTGCACCGGTTTGACCTGACCCCATCATCCTGAGAGAGGTGGTGGTCTTGCACCTGCCTCACTGTGAGACACCCAAGAGTGGTGCTGGTGATCTGAGCCCCCCGGGGCGGCGGGGACACACACACACACACACACACACACACACACACACACCACTTTTCCCTGGCATCCAGGGCATCTCCCACGGCTGCTGCTGGCATCACCCTCTGAAACAGTCTCAGGCAGTCTCTGGTACGGTCATGGTTCTTTGTCACATCTCTCCTGTGTCATCAGCTTCTGATGTTGAGGAATGCTGTCACAGGCTGTCAAGATCATGTTCCTGAGTCCTTAGGCAGCCTCGAATTGGAGGCCTGTCCTTTAGCAGGCATTGGGTGTGCAGAAGCTTTGAGGGCTGTGGGAGCGTCGAGGTGGAAGTGCTGTGAGGTCTGGACCATTTAAACAATCGCGTGGAGTTGTCAGGACGGGCTGAGTTGGGGATATGATGTTAACTGTTTGTATCGCCTTTGGTCATTAAGAAAAATTCATGGAAATGGGACAATGGGAAAAGTCATCTTAATTTCATTTCTTTATTTCCGATGTTTGAGGCTGCATAAGCTTAGATTTTATTCTTGGTCAAACTTGGATTCTATGGAAGAAAAACAGTCTCAGAATACCTAATTGGAGAAGTAAGATTTGGCTGAAGTCCATTTGGGGGCTAGGTTAGGTCTCATTAGATCTCTTGCTGGGTGACTAGTGAGCACAGTCTTAGCAGCCTCACACAACACAGACTTATTAGCTCAGTTTCCGTGGGTGAGAAGCCTGGGCCTGGCTTAGCCAGGCTTCTGCACGGGGCCTTAAGAGATGCACCCCGGTGCCAGTGTAGCTGGGGTCTCATCAGAGGCTCGGTTGGGAAGGACCCACGTCTGAAAGGCTCCAGTGGTTTCATGTCTAAATGTGTCCTGTGCCATGTCTGTGGCTCAGCAGTGCTAAAAGTCACTCATTGGTTGAGATTCGCATTGAATGGGTGTTCCTGGATTTCATTATGGGAGCCTCCCCCTGAGACCCTTGCCACCTGGGTCCCCTCACAAGGCCTTTTGCTTCTTCAAAACCAGCAGTGGAGTCTTGTCTCTACTGCAAGGCCCCGTCCCTCTTGTGACGTTTTCTGTTGATGAAGCAGACTTTCCATTGCTCAGAATCGTCTCATTTGGAACCTTAGTTACATCTGCAAAACTCCCTGTTTGCCTTGCAATGGAACCTAGTTGTGGGTGTGAACGCCCATTGTGTTGAACAGTCCCCAGAGCCAGTATGCCAGGGCAGAGTCCCAGGGCCACCTCCCAGTTCTGCCCGCCGCGGGTTGTGTGAAGTGTAGTTACTGTGAGTGCCATGCCATGGGATAGATCGGGTCAGGCGCTTTGAAGAAACAAAGGTACGTTTTTATTGGCATTCAGAATGCTGTTAGTGTCTCCATTAAAAATAGCGAGCTCAGTAGCGTAAGTAGGAGTTCCACGAAGTACCGTAACTACCAGAGTTGGTAAGTGCATTGTTTGAAGCCATGTGTTTTATCTGCAGGTTGTAGAGGCTCCCGGTGCCTCAAAATGTATTGGCCCCGGGTGCTCTAACGTGGCACAGCCTGACTCGGTTTATTGCAGCAGTGACTGTATTCTGAAACATGCCGCAGCTACGATGAAATTTCTAAGTTCGGGTAAAGAACAAAAACCAAAACCTAAAGAAAAGGCCAAGACGAAGCCAGAAAAGCTCATTCTCCCAAAATGTAGCGTTCAGGTAAGTTGATCAAGACCAGCTGTTCGAACCGTTGAAGTGAGACGTGTCTGCATGTTGGCAGGGCAGGGCAGGCACAGTTGACTGGTTTGTGGCACGTGGGGAACAGCGGGCACAGACGGAGCGCCACTTGTACCTGCTGACTCCTCTTCCAGCCTTCCGCGTGGGCCCTGTCAGTTACCCACCAGCGTCTGTTCTGATGTGCTCTTCCCGCTCTTAGGGAGGGAGTCGTTAGCCCTAACCACAGCGAAGCAGGCGTGGGAGCTGAGCCGTCCGTCCGGGAGCTGGCAGTCTTGGGAGAAGAGCTGGGGTTTGTCCGTCTCCGTGACATTTGGATTCACAGGCGGCCGAGGGTGGGAAGTGGGTCTCAGACAGCCGGGCTGTGTGCCTCACCTCAAGTCCTAGCTCTTGGGATTGTGTCTGTCCTGTGCTGCGTGTGACTTGGGAAGAGTCGGGGGTGCTTCAGGAGTCGCTTGCTTGACCCTCGAGGCCCTTGCCCAGAATTTTGCTCAGGTTGGTGTGGCTGTGTTGCAGCCCCCGTTGTATCTGTGAGGAGCAAGGCATAAGTAGTGCTGTTGGGAGTCCTCTCCGGGTTTTCAGTGCTTGCTTGGCCTTTAGGTGGCATAATTTTTAAGGCTGGTGATTCTGAGTCCCAGGACCCCCAGAGCAGCAGTTGCTGCTGTGCAGAGCACTGTGGCGGCCGTGCCGAGCGCCTGCAGACGAGCCAGGGTACCACGCTTCTCCAGTCTCCCAGTGTCCACAAGGCTTGCCTGGCACCCAGGTCCTTGCTTGTGTCCCTCCCTCCACATCGCTTGGATGTGTGAGTGTAGCCCAGCCCTGCTGCTGAGCAGGTGCAGAGCCCAAGGTCGGGGCGGTGAGGGGCTTCAAATGACCCCAACCAAAGAGTGTATCGTGACCTCTGTTGCAAAGCGGTGTGAGTGAAGGCTGCTCTCTCTGACTTCCTTAATGATTGGGGTTTTGTTGGTTATCCAGGCAGGCTTTAGAATCGCTGCTGTGCACAAGAGACCGGCTCCAGATAAGAAAGAGAACACTGTGAAGAAAGCAATGGTGGCCCCATCGAGGAGTGAGGTCCTCGTGAAGGAAGCGACTAGTGAAGGCACGCCGTCCTGGGCAAGCGACCACAATTACAATGCAGTAAAGCCAGAACAGACTGCTGCCCTCTGGCCGCCACTGTTGTATAAATGTATGTATCACCTAGGGGTAGCGTCTGGACCCTTCCTGGTCTTTCTGGACAGCCGTCACTCGGGTCTGTCCAGGATCACAAGCTCTAGCCATGTTTAATGCTGCACCTGCAAAGATGGAAGCAGATGCCTGAGCCCCACATGCCTCGAGCCCCATGCACCTTCTCGGTCTGTTGGCCCTTCCTGTCGGTACAAACCTCAAAAAGCTGTACCAACCTCATTGCTAATTGTCTCACCTGGCAACCGATGTCTTTAATCTCCTTAATTGTCGTTGTCGGGCTCTGGTAAGTATCTGTGTGGTCTTCGGCGAGGTCACACTGGGTAGACATGCTCCTGGCATCCAGACTCTGGCCGCGAGGCCCTTGCAGGCTTGTTGCGGCCGCACTGGCTTAGGAGTCTCTCCACCTGTCTGCTCTCCGCACAGGGAGGCCTCACTTTCCTCTTGTGGGAATCCACTTCTACAGATAGTGTCACAGCTGATACTCAACTCAAGTGTGATTTTTCAGGAGTTAAATTATTTTTGATCCAACGGAATTTTTTGTGTGTGCAACTCAGATGCTACGTGCACACACGCGCACACACACGCGCACACACACGCACACACGCATGTTCACGTTCTGAAGGCTCTTTGCTGCTCCATGTGTTCTAAGGTAAGTGAGTGTGATGTGCTGGCCCTTGGAGCAGGGCCCTTACTGAACGGAGAGTGCCAGCAGTAACCGGGATCTGACGCTGCCTGGGGCCCTGCTCTCTAGATCGTGCAGCTGGGTCTCTCCTCTCTGTTCTGGCTTCTCAGCCAAGCCCTCCAAAATTACATTTTGGAAATTTAAATAGTTCCATAAGATACATCTTATTCTATTATTAAGATTATTTTCACTGTTTTAATTTATGTTCTTTTATGTTCTGTGCCTTTTACAAGAGTACCAAAAACCTGCATAGCTTTAAATTCCAAGACCGTAGGCGTGGGCTGCACTGTCCTGCGGGAGGTGGGTGGGGGGGAGTTAAGAGGGAGCTATTCCATTACAGGATTAACTGCCTGATGTATTAAATGAGTCCCTGAGACACCTTAGGTGGTTTGAGGTACTTCATGCTAACAGCACGTCTCAGATCTTCCACAGAGCACTTTGACAGAGTCTCGCACATACCTGAAAGTGAGCGTTGCGGACCAGTGACCACGGGTGGGGAGCAGTGGCTTTGGGATACTGTGCTCTGGGGCTCTGAGTTGGTCATAGCCACATAACAGAATGAAACGGTGGGGGGAACCCAGAAGCCCCGGGTGGCTGGCTTCAGTACAGCTCCGTCTCTACCAGCCGGACTTGGAAAGCTGCCGTGAGGCTCCCAGTGTGCACGGGGAGGGTGGGAAATGAGGGTGGCTCCCGTCCCTGGGTTCTTCCCCCTCACTCCATCTTTGAGGGGAAGGGAGGCCAGGAGGAGGCCTGCTTCTCTGCTCCTTTTCACCCCTGCCTGCTCTCTCCGCACGTCAGCTCCTCACTGAAGCTCGTCCTGCTTCAGTTGACAGAAAGCTGGGACAGATCGATGACTGACGGCCCTTCTCAGCATGTTTACATCTCAAAATTAAAGCTGATGGATACCCAAAATGTGTAGCATGCATAAGGGACGTATTTATGAGCTAGTTGCTTCTGATCCTTTTTTGTTATCCCAGAAATGTCATCTTCCGGTCATTGATAAAATACCCAACTTCTGCCTCGGTGAGTAGCAGTTGTGTGTCTGCCTCTCCCCCATCACTTCACAGTTGGGGTATCAGGCAGCGTACACACACACACAGCAGAACCCTACCTCCCCACAAGGACTCCCACCTGCCTTTCTGGCTGGCTGCAGAGCATGTGTTTCTGGGTTGGGGTGGCTAGATTTGGGGTACAGCTGCTATTGGGGCCATTGTTAGAAGGAAGTGTTCCCACATTGACCTGCGTACATGTCAAGTCTGTGGGTATAGCCCCCATTCCGCCCATAGTGCCCTCTTTTGAGGGAGTGAGACACTGCCGAGGACGTGCCCTGGGCTTCCCTCTCCTTCCCAGGCCACGGCTGCTGCCCTTGGGTCGTGGGGTAGGGACAGCTGTCCATGAACAGGGTTTGAGGGGACCTCCCGTTAAACAGGGACTTGGAAGCTCTTTCTGCTTCTCCCCACAAAGGGGGATCGGCAGATGCTTTGTGTTCTCCAGGTGTTGCAATTCACAGATCGTGGTTTTTCTCACTAGTTTCTGTATGGCTATTTCACGTATGGAAGCCACTGCCGCTTTATTTACTACTTCCTTAAATCGTGATGTTTCTGTTCTTTTTCAATGTCGAGTCAGCCTCCCATTTTCAAGGCATGAAGAGGGCTGAAAACTTTTTTTCTAAAATGTCCCTAATTTAGTAGTGTTTGGAAGTGGAACTCTGATACTCGTAAGCACAATTCCTGGTATCTGCGACCCCCTGAGTGGCTCATTAGGGGACTTAAAACACTGGGATTCTGAATTTTGACTGGAAAATGAGATTTCTACAGTTTCATCTAGCTATGAGAATTAGAATGGAAAACCCTAACAACCTATACACCCATACTCAGATGATTTGGTAAAGCAATTTCACGCAGATAGAAACATTTCTCCTATAAGTTCATGGGCACGCCACACAGACGGTCCACCTGCTTGTGAAATGGAACAAGGAGAACACGGATTGTCGCAAGGAGAACTAGAGGCGTGGGCTCCAGAGGCACGCCTCCGAAGTCTTAAGTGGAAACCAGTTTCCTATAATAAATATGTGGGGGATACTAGGACCCAGGAATTTTTTGTAGAAATGTAAATCCTTGGGTGTGGGCAGTTAATGGGTTTTATCAGTTACGTGAGCCATTTTTAATGTATTCCAGAATTGTCATTGGCAATAAAACGTGGTTGGAGACAAATCAGACCTGGTACATGTGAACCAAGGTTCTACCCCCAGTTAGAGGGAAATCCAAAACTTGTACTGATAAGGATGTAGCTTGACAACTCTTGATGCTATCCATACAGCTGGAATTCCCTTGGCCCTCAGTGATACTCCTTTGGTATTTCAGACTTTTACTTTTTATAAGCTTAAAAAAAAAAACTGGTTAACTGCAGAAAATTAGGTCAGGGAAAGGTTTCACATCTACGTGGGCTTGAACGTTGGAGAGGAAACCGCCAGTAGTGCCAGTGCTGTCCCCTTAGTTGTGCTGCAGCCACTGGAAGTTCCCAGCAGGATTGGCCTCCCTCCACCTGTCCTCCAGTGAACTTCGTGTGACCTTGGGGAGCTGTGGATCTACTCTGATGTCTAAAGACGGATGCTTTAGGGAAGTCCCTTTGGTGGCATCTGTGTTCTAGAGTCCACAGTACCCTCCGACAATGCCACCGTAACCCCTCCAACATGGCACATGCCTTTCAGGGGCATTTGCATAAAGTCGTGGCGTTCCTGTTTTGAAGTGTGATGATGCACCCCGTGCACGTAGCTATATTCTTTGTTTCCGCAAACCAAAGAAGTGTTGCCGAAACGAAGGCTGGGCCCTCTCCTAGTGCCAAGAACCTGGACAAGTTCGGCCAGAAGCACGCAGAGGTAACTGCTGCAGAGCCCTGACTCTGGTCTGCACGGGGCCGGCGGCCTTGGGTTCTCTGTGGAGGGGGGTCCTTTGGGACAAGGGACGGATGGAAGGGTCAGTGGGCTCCCCTAACATGCCGCTAGCCCCCTAGGTGTGTGGGGTGAACTAGTAGATAATCTGGGTACGAGTGATACTGGTTAAAATCTCACCTTATTAAAACTACGGTCATGCCTCTTAACCAGTTTGAGAGAGCTCAGGAAAGCAGCAGCTCCACTCCCCAGTGAGTCGCAGGCCCGGCATCCAGTCCTGCACCAACAGGGCCACTCACGCGATCCCAGTCACGTAGTCGAGAGAGTGAGGCACCCGTCTCCCCACACGACCTCAATCCCATTTTGTCCGAGTGGTTCACGTGGAAGGACAATCTGACCCATTCTGTTACAGATTACCCGTCCAACCTGAATCAGGCTTTGGGTTCATTTTCAAAATACAGTGTGTGAAACTATTACAGTGGGGGAGGGTGACTTGCTTTCAGGTATATACTTGGTTTTATTTTGTTTTTTGCAAGTGGAGAGTTCTGTGCATCTCTCCATTAAGGTGCAAGTCACTCGAATATTGGACATCAGGAAGGAAAAAGCCTAGAAAAGCTTTGTGGAGCCCAAGCCATGACGTTTGCCTGGGGAGCTACACAAAGACACCCTTAAGATGATGTCTGAAGAGTATCAGGAGCATAGCTTATGCTTTCTTGAGTATTAATTTCAGGATTATACATGTTTTCTGATATAAAAGCAAATTATTACTTTATTATGCCTCCAGGGAAAAAAATGACCTTAAAATATTTAAGCAAAGGCGCAAAAAGCAAAATGGTTTTCTCTTGTGATTGTTAATTTGACTTTTCACACCAGGAGAAATCTTGACTGTCAGAATTGAAGTGGGAAACTCCGTTGTGCACGCGTCATGCTGAGCTAAGCATGGAAGTGCCGTCCCAGCCAGCAGAGTGCACAGCACAGCGCCCCACTGTGTGCCGTCTGAGCCCTGGCATTGCCGTTCCTGCGGTAGAGCCCGTGGGGCAGTGTCTGCCCTGCTCTCGGCTGCCCAGTGCATTTGGGACCTGGCAGGAGTGGGGGCACGTGGAGGTTCCTGGTGGTGGGAAGCAGGCTGAGTTTCGGAGCCAGTGGGGAGGGAACACGTGTGGCGTCTCAGTTGAGACCTTTGGGGACTCACCTGCACCGTGGAATGCACCCATACCTGAACCTCGTCACACCAGAAGCTCACTCTGTTCTGTTTTTGGCTTTTACAGCCAGCCAGTCACGCAGTGAGTCTGCCTGAGACCAGTGTGACTTTCATTTGGGGATTTTTAGGGTAAACTGGTACTGGTTTGGGCAGGACCAAAGCACAAAAGGTTTAAAGCAGTTTGCTGCTGCTCTGAGGGTTTCTCACCGGTGCCTGTAAAGGGCCGTCCCTAGACGTGGGTGTCTGGGACTGCTGGGCTGTGCCAGCCATAGCCTCACCTGGCAGCTGCCACTTCCTCCGGTGGAGACCTGCGCTTCCCGCTCCGCGGAGGCCCGCCACTGCCACCCAGTGGCCAGCGATGCCGCAGCACTGCGACGAGGCCCCAGTCTTTAGGAAGTTTGCCGATGAGAGTGTTGTGTGCACAAAGCTGCTGTGCTCTCGGTGAGGCGTCACCCAAACACTCTCCGTTACAGATGAGCGGCCAGGTACTGCAGAAACCGCTCCATGTGGGGCAGTGGCCCCACCCACAGGGGCAGCTTTTCCTCCTGCAGCTGCTGAGGTCCCAGCAAGCTAAGTGCTGCCTGGCCTGGTGCTCGGGCAACACTGCCCTTCCCTACAGGCAGGCCCCAGAGCGTGGGAGCTAACAGAGGCTTTGCTGCCGGAGGGGCATCGGCTCGGCAGGCTGTCCCAGCACACTGGGCAGGTGCTGGGGAGATTCAGGCACCTCCCCTCTGCTGACCAGAGCGCCCTGCAGTGCTTGGGGCCGTCGACCGTCTCCCGAAGATACTCTGTGTGCTTTTCTAGACGAAGACTTCTCCGGTTGGTTACACGATTATTCCCTTGCCCTTCTGTAAATGGATAACATGGCATGATAGGTTTAGTGAATTTAGGTGAAGGATTTGTAAACTTGGTTTTAGCTCTACTCAGAAATACTCGTGTTTCTCTCACTGTGTGGACATTGCAGCACTCTGCAGGTCAGGCACTCTGGCAGTGGGTAACGCATCTCTAGCTTGCAATGGGACCAAATGCAGCTGTGTCCATGGCACTTGACGTATCAGGCCTTTGGCACGTTTGAAACGTTCCAAAGTAGAAGAGGGTCATGTCCAACTTGCTGGTGGAGTCCATCAGTTTGAGAACATTGTACTAATTTGTTTACCTGATTATACCTAGTTAACATATTTCCCAAAGCACAGGTAAGGGATAACGAAAGTTGTAACTAATAACAACTAGCTGTATGAAATAGCAATGTGATGGTTAAGGAAGGCCATCCTGTACTTTCTAAATAGTTTATTTACCACTAAATCATTTTAATCACATGTATTGGGAATGTCCTAAAGATAACCTTGACTTGGCTTTTTGCTGCACGAGTGGGGAAATGCTGGTTAGACCAGGGGCAATATTGATCATAGGTTCTGACTGGGATATCTTGCAATAAGCGTTTTTAAAGTTAAGTTTTTCATCTGCAGCCACTTAAATGTCAGGTGTCCTGTGCATGACCAGCCTTACTGGGGTTTCTGGAAGTGCCTTAGGCCGGCTTTTTAAGTGTGCTCTTAAAATACACTCAGCAGAGTTGGTCTTCGGGAAGGGCAGGGACCGCACTTTTCACGGTGGCTGCTCCTTTTGTTCACGGCTGCTGGCGGGCAGCTGCCTCCCTCTGCTCGAGATCCATGTGCCGTGGGCCTTGCCATCCGGGCCCCTTGTCCTTGCTGTGCCACCCATCTCTCACCCCGGCTTCCTGCAAGAAAAGGGACCTCCGTCCGTTTGATTTAACCCCAAACTAGCAGTTCCCCGGGCAAGGTGGACCTTGCAGCCAAATCTGAGCTGGTAAAAATTGGTTTCTAAATGCTGGGCTACGGAACCGCCCGCAGTCTTAAGACACCTGATGTGGTGAGGTACTTCGCGGAGAAACCTGTTTACCGCTGTCCTTGCCTCGTGCCTGTTGTTTACTTTGGGAGACGCCATCGTTGCTTCATCACATGCTTTTTTTAAAACTCCAGTTCCCAGTGGCATAAGGCCTTTCGAGGTGTGGCTTCTGGTGACCATGGGCACAGGTGGTAGCGAGCAGGGTGGATGCGGCGTGGGAACCGGCTGCTTGGCGGGGAATGGCTGGACGGCTGAGGCCTGAGGCTGCTGGCAAGCCCCGGGTTCTGGTGGGCAGGCCATCTTGGGAGGGGGCAGGCAGGAAGCGTGAAGTTGGAGGGCTTTGGGAGGTGAAGATGCAGGATCGAGAGTCCAGATTGAAACCTGGTAGCCAGGTACTCAGAACACTGCCCTAGCTTTGGGTCCCTGTAGTAGTGCTGCTGTTGGCAGCTGTAGAATGAGGAAGTTGTTTCCTGCAGAGTGGGGAGAACTTGGGGTGCCAGGGCTTTTAGCTCCCATCGCAGCCCTGGCTCATCGTTTGTTGGAGGAAGGAAGTCCTTGACAGCAGTAGTTTCGGCCCCCTGCCAAGATGGCCAAGGATCCTTGGCGGCCTCGGGAGTGCTGTTCATTGGGTCAGGCTTCTCTGGGGGTAGGGTCACCTCTTTTCCCTCAGATTTAAGACTTTCTCCCTTGTTCGTTAGAACAGTGACTGGGGACTGAATCATTTTTAATCACTGGGTGAAACCGAGAGATGGCTGGAGCAGACGTTGAAGCCCCCTATCTTGGTGTTCGGGAGGCTTGCTGCGCACACAGCATTTGAGAGAAGCCCATACCTGGGGAGGCAGCTCGTCCGGGGGTCCCTCCAGGGACTTGACTACTGCCCTAGACAGCGTCCCCACGTGGTGTCCTGGCTTGCTTACTGGGCCCACTGTTGCGGCCATTCGGCTCCTCCAGACCCAACCGTCTGTGGCGTGCAGAGCAGCGGCCGTCTGTGGCCTTGCTGCACGTGCTGGAGCCACAGCTCCCTGACCGGCTCCGTCCCTGGAGGCCCGGCCGACCCTGGGACCGAGGGGCTGCAGCACTGGCTCAGAACCGTGGTCTTGTTCACGGGAGACCTTGATTGTGATGGTCTGATAACGTGTGGCTGGAATCAGTCATTTACATCCTCCCTCTATGGAGAAAAAGTACCGGCGTTGTAGAAAGGTCTTTGTGCAGCTTGAGGGGTTTTGACTTTTTTTGCTTCCAGCTGCAGTCCTTGTTTAGACCAAAAGCGCTAATTTATTTTCCTACCCAAAACGGGGTCCAAGCAGAGGGCTGTCTTTGTGGGCGGCGGTCACAGTGTCACTTGGTTTGTGTGTCAGGTGACTGACCTTCCCCATGCTGCAGACCCCCATCCACTGTCCCTCTTTGTCCGTGTCCTCATTTCCACTTGACTTTGATCGGGACGGTGAGCAGCTGCCTGCGGCCCCAGGCCCCACAGTCCGCCCTCCCGAAGCCCTGGGAGTGGACGGGGGGCAGCAGAACGTCCTTTGAATGGGAATGTGTGTGTCTGATTGTCTGACCTGCCCTGAGATGTCCTTAATTCATGTTCACAAACACTGACACTTGAGCTTCTTAAGCTGCTCTTCTACATTTGTCTTTATTAACACAGTTTGCCTTTCAGGTTTTAATTTCTGTTCATGATTTAAATTAAGCCTGTGGTAACTAGTCTTTGTTGCTTGAAGTAAAAGTAAAAGGTTTAACATAATAATACATAGCAAAGCATATTTTTCTGAAATAAGGTGTGGTCAAGGTCATCCATATTGCTGACAGCCCTTTATTGTAACACTTCTTTCCTGGATTTAATAGTTAATCATTTTAAGTTCCTCTCCCACAGTAACAGGGCCTTGCTAAGCATGCGGGTGTCTCTCTTGCAGCTGCGAAGGAGGACAGGCGGGTGGAGGAGAGGACCACAGCACCGAAGAAAATGGCTCCTGCGGGCCCCTCGGCCAGCGGCAGACAGCCTCCGCCCAGAAATCTCCTTTCAAAGAAGTCTCCGCCCTTCGCAAACGCAGCGGCAGCCAAAGTGGCCATCAAAAAGTCACCCTCGGGTTTCAAGGGCCCTGGACCCAAGCGGCCCTGGCTGTCAGCCACCCCCTCAGCCGGTGGTCCCGCCGCCAAGCAGGCAGCACTGGCGCCTGGGGCTGCCGCGGCTGCTTCAAAAAAGCTATCCAGCTCGGCCGCATTGGTGGGGGCCGTCAGGAAGCCAGCGGCGGCCTCTGTGTCCTTGACTTCTCCAGCCCCAGGACGCCTGGGGACCTCAAACCCTGCCCTGTCACAGCCAAATTCGCAAATTCGGCAAAATATAAGACGCTCCTTGAAGGAGATTTTGTGGAAAAGGTGGGCTGTTGTTGATTTCTTACTGTCAAAGTGGTTGGGTGCGGTCATTTTGTGACTGCCGCGCTTTAAGGACCCCGCGGGCACGGTGATCCATGCAGTCTGTTCTTGTTCCTTCTAGAGTCAACGACAGTGACGACTTGATCATGACAGAAAGCGAAGTAGGAAAAATCGCCCTGCACATTGAGAAGGAGATGTTTAACCTGTTCCAAGTCACAGATAACCGCTACAAGAGCAAGTACCGCAGCATCATGTTCAACCTCAAGGACCCCAAAAACCAGGTGTGTGCAGGCAGCCCAGAGCGGGGCGCGCCGGCGCTCGGGGTCTCCCAGCCGCACCTCACAGCGCTCATCTGGATGAGGCATCTGGAAGCGCTCGTCCTCGCAGCGCAAGCCAGAAGGCCACCGTCACACCTTCCCTGGGCTCTGGGTGGCAGTTCGCACATGCCCTCTCAGGCCCGGCCTGGTCTCACCAGCTGCTTCTCTTCTAAACATGGCTGTGAAGTTACCTTCTTAACATTTCACTGGCTCCAAAGTAGCGTTCAGATTCTTAATCTTAAGTGTATGGGTATCTTCATATTTGGGCTCCAGACCACCGTTTCAGCCTTATTATCATCCCCTCAGTCGAGCGAGTCTGCTGATGCGGGCTTCCTTAGAGCAACGATGAGCGGTCCTGAGCACGCCCTGCAGTGCTCCCCACTTGGGCAGGTGCTGTGCTTGGATGGGGAGGGGGCCCCGAGTCGTCCTAGTAGCCATGGGTGGGCAGTGTTCTTCCAGTGGGGTTGAAATGGGAGTTACTGGGAAAGCATTAGCCGCTTGCCTGGTGTGGTTCCCCGCGTCTTGCCCTCCAGGGCTTGCCGTCTTCAGGCCTCCTCTCCGATGGCCTCTTGAACTCTTACACATGCTGAGAAGCAGAGTCTGACTTCCCATCTCACCTTAGCAACCTCGTGGCAGAAGTGATTTCTTGCTACCTTTATTCCTAACTCAGTACCTTTTTGAGTTGATTTTGTTCTCTCTGAGGTCTTTTTAGCAGAGTCGGTGTAATGTGGTGCATGAGGGCAACTAGCCGATTCTTGCCTGTGTTGTCTGGTCCCTGCTGGGCTCGGTCCTGTGCTTCAGGCCTCCGTCCTGCTGCTGTTGGGCCTCTGGCGGGGGCCTCTGGCGGCGGCTTCTCATGCTGCTGTGTTTTTCTTGTATTCTCTCTAGTGTCTTAGAAGCAGAAATGGTTTTGAACAAGTGAATGAAAGATGTTTGTTTATAGGGGCTTTTCCATCGTGTTCTGCGTGAGGAAATTTCTTTGGCAAAACTTGTGAGAATGAAACCAGAAGAACTTGTGTCTAAAGAGCTGTCCACATGGAGGGAGCGGCCGACCAGACCCGTAAGTCCCATGTGGGGGGCCCGGGTGCCCGTGCTGGGCCTTCCTGAGGTCTGCAGGGGACTGGTTGATGAGCGAGTCCCCCTAGACCAGGTTTCAGGCTCTGTGTCCTTTTCATCTCAGGTGATGGAGTCCAGAAACAAGCTGCACAGTGAGAATAAGAAGACTGCCGCTAAGCAGGAGCCTGTGCCCGACATGGAGGACTCTCCACCTGTGTCCGACTCAGACGTAAGCCTTGGGGATTTCGGGAGCAAACGAGACTGGAGTGAATGTAATCTGTTCCCAGTGTGCTTAGGTCTCTCAGTCCTCGGGCAAGACCCTGAGCTTGTAACAAGCACTGTATGCAGTGGCTCTCCTCCTCGCCTTTGTGCCACTGGCTCTTGCTAGCACGAGTGGTTTCTGTGCTGTTGCCGTGGAGATGGAGGGAGCGTGACCTGCTCAGCTGTCCCCTCTTCACCCTGCAGGAGCAGCAGGAGTCGGTGCGGGCCGTGCCAGAGAAGAGCGCCGCACCCCTCCTGGACGTCTTCAGCAGCATGCTGAAGGACACCACGGGTCAGCACCGGGCTCACCTGTTTGACCTCAACTGTAAAATCTGCACAGGTGAGCCCAGTCGGCATGGGCCTTTGGAGCGGAGACTTCCTTTCCTTTTGCTTAAGTCACTGATCCTCCTAATTGTGATTATACTTTCTGAAGTTTATGGAGTTAGCCTCTTGTCTTTATAATGTTGCTTTTTGGGACGCCTGGGTGGCTGTTGGTGAAGCGTCTGCCTTCGGCTCAGGTCATAATCCCAGGGTCCTGGGATCGAGTCCCACATCGGGCTCCCTGCTCAGTGGGGAGCCTGCTTCTCCCTCTGCTGCCCCCCCTGCCTATGTTCTCTCTCTGTCTCTCAAGTAAATAAAAATCTTAAAATGTTGCTTTTTTTACTTCTAAAAAGAAATTATCTACTTGGGGGCAAGCTGTGCTCTTGAATGTGTGGGATTTCTCAGGAGGGCCTTCCTCATGTTCTTCAGGTCAGGTTCCCTCATCAGAAGATGAGCCGGCTCCAAAGAAACAGAAGCTGTCAGCCTCTAAGAAGGAAGAGTCAAAACCCAAGTGCGAGACCTCTCCCTCCGAGCCAGTTCTCAGCTCAGCTGATGAAGCTGTACCAGAAGCTCTCCCCGAGAATGCCTCTGAGCCAGACCTGGAAAGTGCTTCTCACGCACACTTGGAGAGAAAGTATTTCCCTGTGCCTCCAGGAGACAGCCGCCCGGAACCCTCTGCCCTGGAAGGCCCCTCCTGCCCGGCCACCTGTGGGGGAACAGTGCTCACCACGGTCACAGTGTCCGGCCGAGACCCCAGGACTGCTTCCAGCGGGTCGTGTACAGTCACAGCCCCTGCAGCAGCCCGCCCGGATGGTGCCCATCCAGTGGAACCCCGGCAAGACGTCCTGAAGCCCGCTGTGACCTCGGTGACTGCGCCCAAGTCCATACTAGCTAAGCCGTCCTCGTCCCCGGAGCCCAGATACCTCCTGCCGGTACCACCGCCTCCACGCGTCAGGTACCCTCTACACATAGCGTGAGCAAGCCGGGGCCCACTTCCCTTGGGTTAGCAGACGGAGCGAGGGGGAGTGGGCGTGATCCTGCAGTCCAGCTCAGATCCACCCAGAATCCAGCTTCACTCTGATAATCTGCACGGCCTTGAGAAAGCCTGGTTTTAGCATGTCTGGACCTTATTGTAAACATACAGATCGTGAAAACCGAAGTGTGGCCTTTTGGTCATTCGGGTTTGTTGCCTATTCAGTTTATTTTTTCTTGACCAGAAAGTCTATGGCATTATGGTTAAAGTAGCTGATTTTAAAAGCTACCAAAACTTGCAGGGACTTACTCTTGCGTTTATAATTCCTTAAAATTTCTATACTTTGGAAATCTTTTGAGCATAGAGAAGGATTGACCTGTTTTCTCTGTTTTTGTTTTACAGCCTCTCCGAGTCAAGGTCCCCTCCAGAAGGAGATACAACCCTCTTTTTGTCTCGACTCAGCACCATTTGGAAAGGATTTATTAACATGCAGAGTGTAGCGAAATTTGTCACTAAGGCGTATCCCGTGTCGGGGTGCTGTGACTATCTCAGTGAGGTTAGAACCGAGAGTGAGCTTGTGTGGGCGCACGTGTGTGCACGTGTGTCTTCTAGCTGTTCCTCCCAGTGCAGGGTCAGGTGTAAGGGTCCGGATGCATGAGCACCCGGAAGGCACAGGAGAGCCTGCTGGCATGAGTTCCGCAGGTTAAGTGGTTCAGACAGTAGTAGAAATTCGAATGAGAAGTGTCCCAACACTTACGAAAAAGCTGGGGTCGCTTTCCTCCTCCCTCTGTCCAGCGAGGGCGTTGTGCATTCCTGGCTGAAGGCGTGGCAAGGCACGTGTGGCTGTCTTGGTGTGAACACGCAACAGCTCTTTGCTTTCCCAAAATCAGCATGAACAGCACTAGTATTTACAACCTTAGCGAGCAGAAGTTAGTCGCTTCTGGATCGTGTCTGAGTCCTTGCTGTGCATACACGTTCACAACAGATGACCTAGAAATGTTCCGCAAAACACCCTCCCGTTTGGCAGAAGCCGTCATGCTGCAGTCCTGCTTGGCGACGCCTAATCCTAGGTGCTAACCAAGCTGCATTCAGTACTAGGCGTGACCCTTTTCTGTGGTGGAGTTGTGGACTTGCATCTCGGGTAGCTTGGTACCTTGAAATTATTACGTCAGTCTAAAGTGCTGAGGTTTTACTGGTCATTTACCCAAAGTACGTTTTGTTTAGGACCTGCCGGACACGATTCACATTGGTGGAAGGATCACACCCAGAACAGTTTGGGATTATGTCGGCAAACTCAAATCTTCTGTGTCTAAGGTACCTGCCATAGTCTAATCTCTGCACCCGTGGAGGAAGGCGTTTGTGTAAATGCAACTCTTTCTCTCGCTTTCCATCTTGATGGGTTAGTACTTGCAACGTCAGCCTATAAGTTATTAAGTATTGCCAGGTAAATGTTTAAAATTACATTTATAGCAGGATAACTGTGTGTGTTTGGGTAATACGGTGATGGCAGTTTTATTACAATTTACGTTAACGTGTGTGCAGTTGAGGGTTAGTGAGAAACACGGAGACTGTGAATCCCCATTGCTTCTGTGACTGAGGGAGCCGGCAGGTGCTGGAAGGCGTGGCTCCCACCAGGCCTGGGCCCTGGGCAGGCCTGGGAGCTGTGAGCCCCTGGACGCAGCCGCAGCTGGGCGCGCGTGCACAGGGAAGGGCTGTGGGTTTCCTCAGGCACACGCGGGGCTCAGACCCTCTGGTCTCGTTGAGCCTTTCCATTGTGGAGCCGTACTCGGCTCCTGTGTAGATCACACAGCCAGGTGACCGAGACCACGTCCTCAAAATCTGCGCCAGATGGGGCTCTAGGCCAGCGCCATGGCAGATGATGTGTCGGTCCAAGGACGCCATGAGAGGGGCTGTTTTGGGAACAGTGGGGCTAGGAGTAGAAGTGGCCTTGAGGAGATTTGAGTCCAACAGCCCGATGCTGGAGCCCCTGCTGTCCCTCCCACTCTGTCATCCTGACGTGCTGGACGGCAGGACCCTGGGGACCAGGCCAAGACGGCCTTTGAGGTTTAGCTAGAGGATGAGCGTGGACTCCTTCTCCGAGCAGCCACAGGCCAACGCGCTCTCGTCCTCTGTTTGTGCTGCAGGAGCTGTGTCTGATCCGCTTCCACCCCGCGACCGAGGAGGAGGAGGTGGCCTATATCTCTCTCTACTCCTATTTTAGCAGCCGTGGCCGCTTTGGCGTTGTCGCTAATAACAGCAGGCACGTCAAGGACCTCTACCTGATCCCACTGAGTGCTAAGGACCCCATTCCATCCAAACTCTTGCCCTTTGAGGGACCAGGTAAGCGCCAACTTTCTGAGTGGTAACTAGGCACACCTGACCCCACACGTCCCCCTCCTGCCAATACCACGTCCCGCCGAGCTTGCCGCGGGCAGATCTGCCACCTCACCCAGGCTGTGGCTTCCGTGGCTTTCTAGCAGCAGGAGCGAGGAGTGCAGATGGAGCCACCTTTAGCTGTAGAACTCGGCTGCTGGTGTTCCGGAGGGGGGCACTAGAAATGCCCTTACTGTTGGCATGAATTGTCTTAGAAAGGTGACGTGAAGAGGGGAAAAACCCACAGCGTCCAGCCAGCTGGTCATGGCCTTGGGTCAGTGGAGGCCAGAAAAGGGCCAAGGAGGAAGGTAATCCTTGCAGTGGGCTTTGGGGAGATGCTTGTGCTTGCCACGCAGCTCAGGGGTGAGCAGACGCCAGGCAGGAGATACAGGAAAGCTGTTGTATGTTCGTTCATTCCTTAGGAAGTGGTACTTTTAGAGGATTATTTACAAATTAGTTCTTAAAAAAAAAAAGCTCAGACTTGTCAAGGGGTTGAGGGTGATTCCAAGGGGGACCTGGTCTGTGAGGGCCAACTCCTGTTAACCCCTGAGAAGAAGTCCACGTGACTGAGTTACACGGTTGGCAGAAGATGCCCACATTGAAGTGTCTCCTTGGCCATGAAGTCCCCAAAGGATGGAGAACACCTGAGAGATGCCGTGTCTAACGCACGGTGAACGCTCTTGAAGTGCTTTGTTCTAGAGCCACGGCTGAGTGCCAGGCCATTGCTGGCTCTGCCTAGGCCTGGCACCTCTGTGTCCCTGGCCCTGTCACCAGTCCCGGCAAGTGTTTCTGCCGCAGCCGCTTGCCATACTCACTGCACCTAAGCCATAGCTGGTCCCAGCAGGGCTGCTCGGGCCAGAGCGCGCCACCCGCACGCACGTCCGGGTCCTGACTGGAGGGTGTTCTCAACGCTTGAGCTGGGCTCAGTTGGTCCCTGCGTGTCAGAAGTAGGCCTGCGGTAGTACGGGCAGGTGTCCGTAATTGGGGGGTAAATATCTTCCGGCACACTACATTAAGTTACCTTAATGCCAAATACATTTTAAAAGCCAAGTACTGGAGGGGGTCCTCTCCCAAGCCCTTGGGGTGAAGCGACGCCACCGAGTGGGCGTCAGGAAGGACCTCGCTGGAGGTTCTGGGTGAGCCGCTGTGTGAAGCGTGCTGGCCCGCTCCCTGGATGACCGTCCTGAGTTCCTGAGGTCAGTGAAGACGAAGAAGCTGGCCTCTCAGGCCCTGTGAAGAGCTCCGGTCAGTCACCAGCAGAGAGCTCGTGTGGAGGATGTAGCGTAAGCGTAGGGTTCCCTGGCAACACAGACCCCGGGTGTTCACGGAGCTGCAGGTGGGATTCGCAGCCTCCCTGAAGCCAGGCTGAAGCTCCTCCCGCTGCCTCAGCTGCGAGGTGCGCAGGGGGTGAGCCTCCCGGAGACGGCCCTGTCAGGGGAGCAGGTCAGAGGCCTGTGTGGAGGCCCCCCTGGGCAGGGCTGCAAGGAGCTGGGCTTGACACGGAGGCAGGCGCGCGCTCGCTGCAGCAGACAGGTGAGGAGACCCTCCGGTGGGGGCAGCCCAGCCGGCAGACAGGCGGGGGTCACATGGGACACTTCAGGGTGACACAGGGACAAGGAGGGTGGTGGGGTGGGGGGCACTCACCTGATCCGCTCAGCGTGATGGGCGCTGACCCCCCAGACACGCTCGGTGATCGGCCACCTGCACTCCGGAAGCCCTGCCAGCACGTGAAGGGGCACCCGAACCCCCCACAGACGTTCATCCACAGTGAATGCAGGCCAGGAGGGAGGGCTGTAGAAACCTAGTGATCAGTGAATTCTGCTCATAAGCTTTTAAAGATTTCTTTTTAATCTGAGGGCCTTCTAAATCTGACCCTATTTAGCATGTATTTTTTTACTCTTCTGATACCATTATTGCCATTAATACCTGTGTATACTTCATGCACTTCCCCAGCCAAACAGTCCTGAGCCCCGGCCAGGTTCTGTACCTGACCCGCTTCAGGTACCCATAGCGTGACTTGGCGTTCTCTAGATCCAAATGTTCGTGTGTCCTGGTTTCGTGGTGTGCGTGTGGTGTGTGCGTGCGCGTGCGTGTGGAAGGCTGGGCGCGTGTCCTGGTGTGTCGTGTGTGCACGCATCTGGAAGGCTGGGCGTGGGGCTGTTCTCCCATTGCAGAGGTCCCCGTCCTCACAGAGTTAGCCTCTGCGTGGCATCCCTTGAAAGTGCAGGCCTGGTCAGAGGGGGGCGGTGGCGTCCCACAGCAGAGCCGCCAGCGACCTTGAGCAGGCGCCCTCTGGCGAGCACTGCACACAGCCCGACAGGGGCGCCCTTGACTCCCACCGCAGCCCTTTCTCCCAGGGAGTGACCTGCACTGCCCACAGTTGTCACTTGCCTGAGGACGCACACCCAGTAATCGATTGTGCCGGGGTCTGCGCCTGGCCCCGTCTGTCCCGCTTAGTCTACACAGCAGTGCGCAGAGCACAGGCCTCGGGGACGCGGGGCTTGGGCTCTGGTGAACCACCCAGGGGCCTGCTGTGGAAGCAGGAGGTGAGGGTGGAGGTGGGGGCGGGTGTCGCAGAAGGGCGCGACCGGCTCTACCTGAAGCTCGGTTCCTGCAGAGCCCTTTCATACCTAGAGAAAAGCTACAGGTGCCCTCACCTCCTGGACTCCGGGGCCCCGTGGATGTCGTCCACATGGGATTCTCCCCAGACTCTTGCTGTGCACCCTTGAGAAGCAGGACACAGAAGGCACCTAACCTGGGGACTCTGCACGTGCCTGCCCCTCGGCCAGTGCCGTGTTTCTTTCCCGTCGTCGCGCTCCGTACAGTAAACACGGAGCGTGTGTCCACACGTGCCTGGTCCTCGGCCCACACACCCGGTGTCCACGCAGCGTGTCAGAACACACGCAGAGCACGCTCAGCTTCTCTGAGGACATTTTCTTCCGTGCGTATTTGTAGGATTTGCCCGTTAGAGATACCAGGTTGTCTTGTCCTGTCGCATGTGTCATTCTTAATAACCTGACGGCACAATTTCAGAAGACACCTGGACAGCCCGAGTTTCTGATCCAGCGGACGTTGGACGTTCATCTTAACGGTCCCTTGTGACCCCGACAGGCCTGGACTGAGGGACTCCGTAGGGTGCAGCCTCCGGCCTGGAGCGCCTGTCGGTGGCGCTGGGCTTCTAGGAAGCGCACGTGGGGGGTGGGGCAGGGACTCCGCCTGCCCGGGTGCTTAGTGCAGAGGGCCAGTGTCCGGGAAGCCTGTAGTCCCATGCTGCCGTCTGCATTCACATCTAACTGCTTTCTGAGTTAGCTGGACTCTCCTGTGAGGCGCAGTATTGTCAGGTAAGCGCTGCTCCGTTGCACTCGGTGTGTGTGTGAAAGAAACCGTGGCTGTGCACACGTCCTCAGAGTCAAGTACGGGACTGAATTCAATGTACCGCTCTTTCTCCTATGAAATCAATAAAAATATTTCATGGAAACTGGTCACTGTTTGTTTGAATTTGAACCATGTGGTAGCTCTTGGTACCTGTCACAGGTCCACTGGGATGGAGGACGAAAGTCTCCACCTTTACTTTTTATACCAACACGACCCCCTCTGGGCGTGCAGCCCGGACGAAGACAACACTCTCCATTTACCTGAACCGCGCTGAGCCCAGTGGCTTTTGTACGGGTGTTAGGGTTCAGAGTTGGAGAGGGAGAGGTGCGCGCGTGTGTGTGCGTGCGTGCGTGTGTGGAGGGTTGGGGGAGGTATAGTGTCTCCCCTGTATTTGCCAAGTCTCTCTTCTAGGCAGGTCCTGCTTCCAAACTATGGCCTGTGAACTCCCACAGTTTCTGTTTAGCAGGAGTGAAAATTTTGTTTTGATGGATTCAGACTATAAGAGTCATTTTAAAAAATGAATAGAGTACCAGATAGATTTGGGGGTAAAAGCATTATTTTGATAGTTTTGGGGTTAAGGAGTCAGCTTTCAGGTGGTTTAAAACGAAGTTTTGTCCCATGCTGTGTCAGGCTTGAGGTGCGTGGGGGCGGCCCAGGGCTGTGCTTCCAGCCCCTTCACTTCCCCCGGCCTCCCTGTCGCTCACACGCGGGAACAGAGATCCTGGTCTGGGTCTTGTGTCGGGAAGTCTTAGGGCACACGACTGTGCAGATGTCCCCGGTCCCTGGGTGTGCCCGCTTTTTCTGTATGGGTCTGATTCTAGCCACAGAGACAGGCTAGAGACCCTTCCACCGAGAAAACTCAGGGATGCCTACATGCAGCTGAAGAGGCTTGTGTGCCCCGCGCACGACACCCTGAAGACACGTTCGCTCTGGAGTTAGGAGCGGGTGGGTGCCGACGCCCTTGTTCCGAGGGATCGGCCCCCGGCGATGGAGGTGGCACACATAGCTGTACTCACGCAGCAGTCTCCCAGCCACCTAGCTGCTTATTTCCATCGGCTTTCCGAATGACGACCCTAGCACGCCTCAGAAGGGCAGTGCGATGTGAGCGTCTCTGCTGCTGCAGTGGACAGAGGGAGGAACTTTGCAAAAGCGGAGAAGCAGCCCTGTGCCCTGGGCTGGAGCCCTCGTTCTCCACGCCGCAGCCGGTGTGGTCTCTGCCGCTGCTGCACCCTCTCGGACAGCCTCTCCTCTCCAGGGGAGCACTCGGCAGTGGGCAGGCCTGCAGAGGGCCCTGGCTGGGAGTGGCATGTTCTGGAGGAAAGCCAGCCCTCTACTGCTACCCAGGTGTGGGCACCCATTTGCTCATGCCCGCGGTCACCCTGCCTGCCACCTGCCCTGTGGCAGCAGAAGGCCTGGTCAAGTCCAGGGCACACTTTCTTCTCAGTAAAGATGGATCCAAAGACCTGAGACAGACAGTGAATTTTATTGTTTGTTCCACAGATGTCAGTTACCGCCAAGGTGCTAGTTACACTTGAGATACTCACGCAACCATAACATGAACACAAAGCAGGTGACGAGATCTGACTCCTTCAAACAGACGTATGCGTCTTTGTGACCGCCCAGTCTCAATTCAAAACCTTGGCAGTGTTCAAAACGACCCCTGATGCAAGTTCAGAGCCTCGTTTGAGCCCTTAGAGATCTGTGCAGGTGAGGTAGTGGGGAGCTGGAAGCTACGTAAGGAGATGCCAGTGTCCAGAGAGCTCGCTGTTTGCAAAACACATGCAGATACTGGGTAGTCGAGGCACCATCTTGCCTGTGATGACTGGGACCACAGAGGTTGGAATGGACAGCCGAGGTGAGGTGAGGGTGTAGTGATTGTCTTAAACCGTCGGGGAGTTGTAGTTGGAAGGGCACGCTTCCCCAGAACCCGAGAGCAGCTCTTCCTGGGTTTAGCACAGTGACCTTCCTGTCACACATAGCTTTCTGACCCGAGACTTGACCCCGAGCCACAGCCCTGATGTTGGTGCGCCGGGACTTGGGCTTTTCCTTCGGAGGTGGCATGGCCCTCTGTGTTAAGTGCAGTTGTGGGGACTTCCCCTCCTCAACGGCTCCCCGGCCCTTGCTCACACCCGCCCACCCACGTGGCCGAGCACATTCCTTCACTTGGGCTCCCATGGCAGGTTGTTGAGGGAGAGCCAGGCTTCCAGAGCAGCCCATAGAGGGCAGCTTGCGGAGCAGGCAGCAGACATTGGGTCCGAATGGCCGTGAGAGGCGTTTTAGCAATTGATTATACCCAACACTGGATCTGAGTGAGCAATCAAGTGTTCGGTGATTTGCTGTTACAGTAAGAGCGATGCCGTCCTAAGTTAAAATATCCTTAACTCGTGTTAATTAGGAAACGAACTTGATAGATGACCCTTCGTGTCTGCTGAGCAGAAACTTTTGGCTGGGACACTCAGTGTGGGCTGCCTGACCTTCCAGTCTCTACACCCTCCTTTGCAGGGCTCTCCCTTTTCTAGATACACGGCTTTTATGGGGGCGGGGGGGCGGGGAGAGGGTGTTCTGGAAACTGGGTCTCTACTGAAGGTGGTGGTCAGGTCCTGGTGTGTTAGGAGTGGATGTCTTCCGTGGGCATCTCCACTAGGACATGTGAGCCTGTGAAGCAGGAGGCCCTTCCCACATGGGAGGGAGGGAGGGTAGCACTATGTTGTGTGCCCAGAGGCTCGGTCTCCCCAGCTCACTCTGGCATACCCGATTTTCCTTCTTGGGGGCTGGATGGGCCATCTACCACTGTCGTGTGCTCCCCCTGTCCACCCAGCTCGATGGGAATTTGGGAAGATTAACAGACATTCTAGAATTATATTGATGTCCAAAAACAACTATTTGAAGTGACTTGTGATCATCTTTAAAACCAAAAAGAAGGGGAAAACAGTACTGATTTTCAGTAAGTGAAAGGTGTATACATACAGCATAAATACCTATATACCACACTAATATTAACTTATCAGTTGAATTTATACAGTTTGATTTTAAGTATCTTATGCTACTTATATATCATTTCTCCCTAAAATACTGTTCTGTGACTTGGGTTTTTTGTTCCTCTTTCGGTGTTCTGGGTTTATTATGAGCGTGGGGTGGAGAATCATGATTGAAATATTAACATTTCTGATAAAATGTGCGATTGAGAGTGGAATAATCTTTTTTTATTTAAGAAACCATTATGTTTAAGAGATGTCCTGTGCCCGGAAACCCCAGTGTCTTCCGTGTGGCCTGGTGTCCACTGCCAGTTTTCTGAACACCCTGTGTTGTGTCTCTGCGCCGTCCCGTATTTACAGAGACCATGAGCATTGCTTAGCTCTTGATGATAACTGAGGGTCTTTCTAAAGCTAGAAGAACGTTTATTTTGGCCATGTCAGTCAGCACGGTTCTTCCCGTTCGCTGTGACGCAGACACCGGCAGCTAGTGAACTTACCTAGTGGCGAGTGCGGAGGTGAGCACCATAACCAAGTTGTAGGACGCGATCGAACCTCCGGCTTCGTTCCTGTAGCGCATGTCCTCAGTGAAGACGGGAGGGCTGCGGCCTTGCTGATGTGTTAGCAAGAGACAAATAAAAGAATACAGCTAAGATGTTGTTGAAAAGCCCCCCTAGAGCGTCGGTGCCTTACTCCCTGTAGGTTCCCAGATGCTGGCGTTTGCATAACGGCCTTCCCCACCACCTCTCTCATGCTGGTGCTTGAGCAGTCTATCTGACATTTAGGTCTATAACGTAAGTTCGGACAGTCGGGGTGAATCTACTCGTGAGCTGGGCCCTTGGCCATGGTCGTGACACAGGGTCTGGGCGGCGGGGTCTGTGCATCCGCGGTCTTCTGCAGTGAGCTCCTCAAACACTCGATTTTACTTTGCCAGTGAGTTTCTCACTTCTACCTGTTAAAACGTGCCTGCTACCACCCTTAGTAGGGTTTGCGCCTAAAGAACAAAGGCTTGAAGTTAGATTCTAAAATTTGCACAAATATTTTGTTTTTCAGGTCTCGAGTCACCACGTCCCAACATAATCCTTGGGTTAGTAATCTGTCAGAGAATAAAACGTCCTTCAAATTCTGGAGAATTAGATAAGGTAGAGGAGAAGCGGACCCGACCTCAGACCCAAGAAGAAACGGAGGTTTCGGTCTATCCCAAAGTGCCTGTGGCCCCGCAGTCTGAGAGGAAGCCCCCCAAGTTCCAGGTGGGCTCCGGGGACGTGACTGTCAGCACCACACCCCCGGGGACTCCTCCACCGCCGCCCCCCGCTGCCGGAGCCCCCAGCTGCGCCAGCTTCTTCATCCGTGTTGAAAATACTGTCCTCGCTCAAACCGGGAGCCGCGAGCACCGTCCCCACCGCGCCTGCAGCAACGGCCATGCCGGCAGCTGCTCCCTCCGCCAATTCCTCCACCTCAAAAACGGCCTCGCCCCTGGAGCACATCCTGCAGACGCTGTTCGGGAAGAAGAAGTCATTTGACCCCCCGGCCAGAGAGCCCGCGGAGTCCGCCCCAGCCTCCCAGCCAGAATCCAAAGCCAAGGCCGACGGCGGGCTGCCCGCAGCGCCCTTACTAGACCCAATTGTCCAGCAGTTCGGTCAGTTCTCAAAAGACAGAGCTCTGGAGGATGAGGAGGATGACAGACCTTACGACCCCGAAGAAGAGTACGGTCCCGAGAGAGCCTTCGACACTGAGTTGGAGCGTGGGAGGCGCCCTGATGTGGAGAAGGCCCCCGATGCCGCCGAGCGGGAGGAGGTGGCCTATGACCCAGAGGACGAGACCATTTTAGAAGAAGCCAAAGTGGCCATTGACGACCTGCCCAACAGAATGTGTGCAGACGGGAAGGGCGGCCCCACGGAGAGGCCTGGTGAGCCCGCGGCCCCCGGAGCGGCCCCCTCGCTGGTGGAGCAGCAGAAGATGATAGAAGAGCTCAACAAGCAGATCGAGGAGCAGAAGAGGCAGGTGGAGGAGCAGGAGGCGGCGCTGCGGCAGCAGAGGGCTGCCGTGGGGGCCTCCATGGCGCACTTCTCCGTGGCGGACGCGCTGATGTCACCGCCCCCAAAGTCCTCCCTGCCCCAGGCCGAGCTGTTTCCGCAAGAGCAGCAGGCCGCGCGCCCCGCTGCGCTCCCCGGTGCCCCTCCGGTGGCAGGCCCCAGCTGCGACCCGCGGCAGAGTCGGGACCCCCGGCAGGCCCGGCGGCTGGCCGTGGAGCACTGCGAGAGCGAAGCCAGCTCAAGGCCTCCCGCAGCCCGGGAAGAGGGTGCGGAGGCTGCCCTGCCAACCAAGCCGGACGGCCCCAAGCATGAGCGCTCCTCGAGCCCCGTGCCGCCGCCCGCAGATGGCGGCCCTCCCTCAGTGGGCTCCGGCAGCACGCCCAGACCTGCCCGCAAGGTGCTGCTGCCCACGCCCCCCAGCACCGCCTTCCAGCCTGGCTTCCCTTTGCAGAACGATGGGCAGAGTTTCCCCTCTCCTGGAGGGAGGGACCCTTTCTCAGGTGCAGCGTGTACCTCTCAGGAAAAACCGCTTGGCTCAACCCAGTACGAGGATCCGAGAAATGCTCCGTTTGCTGAAAAAGGTGACCACTCTGCTGTTGAACTTGAGGGAGACAGAGAGCCCCAGTGCAGAGCCGGTGAAGGGGCTGCCCCATTCCCCTCAGCTGGACAGAGAGGAGGGGCCCCTCCGCCCCCATCTCAGGGGCAGCGTGAGCCAGCACCACGCACTTTCGGGACATCGGGGCTCCATGGTCCCAATTTCCCAGGACCAAGGGGGCCAGTCCCTCCGTTTTCAGAAGAGAATATCGTTTCTAATAGCGACGGGCCGCGCGGGCCTCCGCCGGCCAGATTTGGGGCCCAGAAGGGCCCCATCCCTTCCTTGTTCTCAGGGCCGCATGGGCCCTCTCCCTATGGGGACAGCAGGGGTCCCTCCCCCTCCCACCTTGGGGGGCCCAGAGGAGCAGCACCACCCCAATTTGAAGAGCGAAAGGACCCCCACGGGGAGAAGAGGGAATTCCAGGACAGCCCATACGATGAGACGGCCGGCCCTGCCCCTCCATTTGAAGGACCAGAACAAGCCCAGTTCATGGGAAGTAGAGGCACGGCACCGTTCCAGTTTGGAGGCCAGAGAAGGCCTTTGCTGTCACAGTTTAAAGGGCCCCGAGGGGGTCCCACTCCCTCTCAGTTTGGCGGTCAGAGAGGGCCCCCGCCCGGCCACTTTGTGGGCCCAAGGGGGCCGCATCCCAGTCAGTTTGAAGGACCCAGAGGCCAAGCGCCAAATTTCATGCCAGGACCCAGGGGGATTCAGCCTCAGCAGTTCGAGGAGCAGAGAGTAAGCTCACCGCCCAGATTTGCCAACCCCCGGGCGCCAGCACCCCTTCCGTTTGGCGGACCGAGAGGGTCTGTGCCCTTTCCGGAGAAGAGTGAACCCACGCCCCCCCGCTTCCACTACCAGGGCCCACCGGCGCCCGGGCTGAAGCCAGCCCCCAGGCCACTGCTAGAGCTGCCCAGCCACCCGCCGCCACACAGGCCGGAGCGCTGGGACGAGGCGCCCACACAGGGCCCCGAGGCCGATTTCCGTGAGGGCAAGGGCCATGACTACAGAAGCCAGGCCTTCGAAGGGCGGCCGAGAGAGCGGTTTGAAGCCGGGCCCAAAGAAAAGCCTCTGGAGGAGCCTGAAGCCGCGCTGCCAGAGAACCGGCCGGGCAGGGCCCTGGAGGAGCGCCGGCGGGAGCGAGGGCGGCGTTGGAGCCGGGAGCGGGACTGGGAAAGGGGCCACGAGCGGGGCCGTCACCGCGACAAGGACTCCGGCCGCGAGTGGGACCGGAGTCGGGAGCGCGGTGCAGACAGGGACCGGGGGCGGGAGCCAGAGCGGACGGCCGAATGGGGCCGGAGCCGGGAGCGCAGCAGGAACCGGGAGCGAGAGCGCAGGCGGGAACGGGAGCGATCTCGCAGCAGGGAGCGCGGCCGTGACCGCACCCGCGAGCACGGCCGGGAGCGCAAGGACCGCAGCAAAAGCAAGGAGGGCGCCCGGGACCCCAAAGCTGAGGCCCCTCGGGCTGCCACGCCCGCCACGCAGACCTAGCAGCCTTGGCTGCACAAGACCCTGTGGCCGCTCTGGCCCAGGCCTCCCTGCGGCCGCCCTCTGGGAGAGCTGGCCCGTAAGTTGTGGCGAGCGAGTGGTTTTGCGAAGAGCTATGAACTTAGAGGCGGAATAGAATATTCTGGACTTCAAAAATTACTGTAATTTTGTGTATAGTGGTTTCTTACAAAATTTCACATCTTTACAATTCTGATGCTTTTTAAGAAAACTAAGAACTCAGTATTTCCATTTAAAATTACTGGAATGGGAAGGTGTGTACAGAAGCATATTGCTTTTTCAGATTATAAAGTTATCTTTTCCAATAACTTGACTACAGTACATTTTAAGGGAATTTTCGTGGACCTTGGAGCCATAGCTTTACTGACACGTGTATGTCTGTCTGTACAGCTGCAATCATGGGCTCTGCCTGCCCTGGGCCTGGGGAGAAAGCGGTCTGCTCCCCCTGGGATGTGCAGAAAGACAGCTTTACAAATGCGTTTTTCTTTTGTCACAAGGAAATTTGAATTACAAATTTCAACCAGGAAACAAAACATTTCTTAGTTTTGCTCAGTTTTTGTAGATCACCTTACACATTTTTTTCTCAAAAATAGGATTAAAAGCAACATTGGTCCGTGTAGAAACTTGCATTTTTTAAATAGCAATTTATTGAAAAAGGTGTAACCTTGACCAGCCTAAAGAAAGTGTGGAAAGAAGCCAATTAAGTGTGTACTTTAAAGCGGGGGTGGGGGGGACTTTGATTTGAATAATCAGGAGCATTTTTGTTTGTGAAACTCGACCGTCCCAGCAGTCCTTCCTGTGACCCGGGAAGTGCCCCCGCCCCAGGCTGTTACCCTGTCCGGTGATGCGTTTTAAAGTCTGTACTTGTGTGAAGTCTGACAGTGACGGTCGCTCCAGCTCAGAACAACAAACCGGGAGGCTGTCGACCCAACAGCCTCCCGTCCTCGCTGCGCATTTTCAAGTACTTCCGATGCGGGAATAGAAAAAACCTTGCTAATTTATTTGACTGTACAAATACACTTTGATAAGTTTTTTATATTTTCATAAACTTACTTTTGCAAGTGTAAAATTAGAGAATTTCATTCATTCTCTGGAGTCTTCTATTGTACATCACTACGGATTTTTCACTTTCTAGCACAAACGTTCAGATGGTAAGAACGAACACGGAGAACTTGGTGATCCGGCGTGGCTGGTTCCAGACCAAGCGTCGGTAGGTTAAATTGCATTGAAGTGTCAAGTTCCAACATCTAATATGATGTGAAGGGTTTTTTACATGTAAAACAAATTTTTCTAATTTAAATAGACAAATGTAAAAATCAAGTGTGTTTCTTTAGGTTTACTTGATAGAAATTTCTGTAAATTGTATTTTATATTGCAAAGTATGATATCACTGTACATTAAAACATGCAACTCCATAGGTTTTGTTACTTGAAGTAGAATAAACGTCTACAGAAGGTTTTCTGTCCCTCGTGTGCCGTCACTTTTCCCTGTTGGGACTTTGGGGCTGGACGGGGGGCCCCCCACCCGCCGTGTGTCCTCACTCGGCAGAGTCTCTATGCCCACGACCTCCGGCCTTGAGTCGGGTGACCGGCCCCACTGCTCCATCTGCTGGGCGTGCGCCTGTGCCTGGTGCTGCAGCGGCCGGCTGCTCGGAGAGCACATGGGGAGGTGGAGTGCGTGGCCGTGGCCGAGCCGGCAGGCTGACGCGGTGCCCGCAGGGCCGGGGAACCAACACGCGGCCACAGCTGAGGCAGAGGCGCCGCGTGGGCCCCGCCCGTGAACTGCCGCTAGTCACCACTACTCGTAACTGCCCTCATCTGGTGACCCCTTGCCCGAACTTCCCTTCCTCAACTTGTGCACCCCTAACTCCGCTGTGAGCAGAAGCGGAGAAGACATCTTTTCTGGCAGGACAGGCTTCCCTCCCCGCGGAGCATGCCGCCAACCCGGGGCCAGGGGGCGGGGGCAGCCCACAAAAGCCCGTGGGGCCTGCCGGTGTGGAGGACCGCTCTACAGAGAGCTGCTGGCCACCGAGGCCCTGCAGGTCAGAAGATCCCAGCTCCGCAGGACAGACGCTAAGGACTGCTGAGCACGCGCCTGGCTCCAAGACTCGTGAGCCCTCCGGCCTGCGGACCTCCATCAGAGGGGTTTCCCCAAAATGTCGGGAAAATGGGCCCCCTTTTAAAACCCTCAGTCATAGTCTACTCCTCAGATACTTGGCCTCCTTTGTGTTCATCCCAAAGCTTGTCTTTCATAGGCCCCACAAAACCCTCCGCTGCACCAGGCAGCACTGTCCTCACCCTGCCACCTGTCACCCCATCATCTCTCCAACCTGTGACCCCATTTAGCTGATGTCACCCACAATCCAGGGCGCACCGAGCTGCGTGTGGCTCTCCAGAAACCTGACTAGTGAGGCATCCGGCTTGAAGACGTGGCCAGGCAGGGCAGTCCCTGGGATTTGAGAGCTGCGGTGGTGCCTGGGGCGGGCGCTGCTGGGCTGTGAACCCCAATCCCGGTGCTTCGCCAGCCGGGCTGCACTGTGCAGAGGCAGCGTAGGGGAGCGTGAAAGGATCCCATCCACTGGAAAGCTGGAAGGGGCTAGGCACGCTCCCCAGCCCCACCCCACCCCTGCTAGTCCAGGGACCCGCCTAGAGGCAGTGCGGGGGGAGGGGGTGCCCCAGCAGGGACTGTGCTCTTGAAGGGGCTGGAGCGGGAGGTGGGGAGAAGCACGCGCCCCTGTGGACAAACTGACTGGGGCCCCTCGGAGGGGAGGCAGGGATGCCCCCCCCCCCCGCCCCGTGCTGGGTCTCCATGTGACAGCTTCAGTACGCTTGCCGGAGGACCTGGGGGAAAGACAGGAGCACTGAGACGCCCCGTGACTTCACGCCCAGCAGTAACTTGCCCGTAACATTTCTCTGTTTTCCCCGAATCTTCTTCCCCTCTGTTTTTCTTTCACAAAATTGGGATTCTATACATTCTTGTGTCTTTTTCTCGTTTGTTTTATCCTGGGCGATTCCCAAAGGCTTCAAGTATTCATCAAAAGCATTATTCGTGTTTTTCGCATTGTTCAAAAGGTTCATATCCTTCTAGTTTGTGGAGAATGAATGCTTCCTGTAGGTCTGTGCGGTCCTAAGCGTCCACCCAGGAGAACAGGAAATGAAAGCAGCGTATTAAGCAAACCAAGATTTCCCCCCCCCCCCCATCGCCGGGCAAAGGCGGTCATCCAGAAACAAGCATTCCTAACGGTATTTATGGCGCCTTTTTTCTGTGCTTGCATTGCTGATGCTCAGGGCTATATCACCAGGGAAATACATTTAGGAAATGCCCAATGAACAGAGATTCTAAACAGAGTTTTGTCTGCAGGTCTCACGCAGACCTAGAGGCAGGCAGTCCCAAGGGGCAGAGTGGCCTCAGTGTCACTGACCACCCGTCCTCAGCCTGTCACTTTGTCCTCATGGCTGCAAGAAGGCTGCCCTCGCAGACATCACATCATCCCTTCACTGTTCTAGGAGGAAGCCGGCAGGAGGGATAGAGCCTCGCAGGGCATACCTGCGCCATCCACTCCCCTGTTTGCAACTCTTGGTTAGATCTTGTTGGCGTGCTGTGTGTCACAGCCACCCCTAGCTGCAAGGGAGCCAATCCCAGACTGCTGGTAAAAACAGAGGAGGGACTGAGCCACCGTGGACGGTCAGCACGGCATGTCAGGATGCTGGCACCCTCACGCACCACCGGTAGGAAGGGCAGGTGCAACCACGCCCACCCCTGCAAGACTTGCCAGTTTCTGACCAGTGACTTCTCAAGTTAAATTCCAATCACCCAGCTAGACATCTGCCCCCAAAACACGCATTAGCAACAAGTCACCCGCGAGGGTGCCAGAGCTGGTTCTGGGGGTACAGATCTCAGCTGTTGCAATGGTGTGTGGCCCTCCAAAGGGCTCAGCACACACGTACACAAGCACACGCCCCCTCCCCACATGGCCCATTGGAGGCACTAACATGTCCTAGCAGAGGAAGGGAGTAGAGGAAAATAAGTCTGGAGGGATTTCTTCGGGAGTCACCAGTTTTCAAAGGTTGGGAAACAGCCCTAAACAGAGGAGAATGTGTGCACCACAGAAATCCGTAAGCAGGGACGCCTGGGTGACTCAGTCGGTTGGGTGACTGCTTTCGGCTCAGGTCATGATCCCAGGGTGCTGGGATCGAGTCCTGCATCAGGCTCCCTGCTCAGCGGGGAGGCTGCTTCTCCTTCTCCCTCTGCCTCTGCCCCCAGTTCATGCTCTCTCTCTCAATATAATATCTCTCAAATAAATAAATAAAATCTTTAAAAAAATAAAAACCATTACATTAAAAAAATATCTGTAAACAAATATTTATAGTGGCCAAAGCAGGAGCTCTCCCGAAGTCCCCTCAGTCCACGTGAGGCTCCGCTTCCCTCCGGCCTCCAGATCTCATGCAGACATCTGTGATCCCCTCAACCGGGAATATGCGGGAGGGGGCGTGCTAACCAAAGTGGCCCCGCAAGAGCCGCAGGTGTCCCGCTCCCCCAGCACGGCCCCCGGCACGGCCCCCGGCACACCTCCCAAGCCTTGCTCCCAACCACCCTTTAAACCATATTTTCTAAACAAAGACAACAACAAAGTCAGGCCCTTACCTAACGGAAAACCATCGTGAAAACACACCCGCTCCCGGGAGGAGACAGTCCCTCCTGGGTGTTCTCCGTGGGCTCACACTCTGAGCTGCAGCTCCGTGGCGGGGATAAGGTCAGCCACACCTGCCGTGGTCCTCATCTCCGCAGCTGGCCATGGGGCCTTCTTCACCATCGAGTCTGCACTCCCTGGCTGGGACTCCTTGCCCGGTGGGAGCCCCAAAGCCTCCTTCCTGACGGGTCTGGGCTCCCAGCAAGCCCCCCTGAATCGCATCCTTATACTTTTGCACCGTATAGTATCAATCACAGGACTTGGGGGTACCAGGAGGTGCCCCGGGGAATCCTCCTGCATTCCAGGCATGTCCTCCGGACCCGCTGCCCCTTGATAGGCAGGCCCGATCAGCCTGGCCAGTACAGTCTCCCTTCTTTGTCCGTTGACTCACTAGCATGAAGGGTCCCACATGGCCAGGTGGCCGCCCCAGCCGACAGCCCAGCGAGACCATCACTGCGTCCTCTGGACGAGGCTCTCTTCCCCGTGACTGAGCCTTCTAGAACCAGAAGTTGCAGGAACAGGCAGCAAACATACAGCTCGAGGATCAGGAGAAGGAACAGTGAGAGGAGCCACCCCATTTCCACCCTGACGCCCAGATCATGAATCCTGGCTGTGCGGAAGGAGCATCGTCGACTGGCAGCTGACTCAGAGCACGTGCTGTGCCCTGGAGGACATGGCCCAGCCCTGCAGGGTGCGGCCCCCTAGCTGGCCCTGTGACGGAGTCTGCAAAAGGCTGTCAAGTACACCTATAAGAACAACCAGAATCCAGAGCACTGACACCAAACGCGGTGAGGACGAGGCGCTCTCATCCACGCTGGCGGGAGCCCGACAGTGGGCAGCCACTGTGCAAGACAATTTGGTGGTTTCTTACAAAACTCTTACAATACAATCCACAGCCACTCTCCTTGGTATTTATCTAGAGAACTAGAAAACTCATGTCCACACAAAAACCCGCACACGGATGTTTATGGCAGCTATTTCCAGAATCCCCCAAACCCAGAAGCAACCAAGATGCCCGTCAGCCGGTGATTATAAAGAAAGGAGCTGTCAGGCCATGAGAGGACACGGAGGAACCTTAAACGTGTATCGTTAAGAGAAAGAAGCCAATGAGAAAGGCCACACACTGTATGATGCCAACTATAGGACATTCTGGAAAAGGCAAAATTATGGAAACACAAAGATCAGTGGCTTCCAGGGGCCAAGGGGGGGGAGGGATGAATAGGCAGAGCACAGAGGATTTCTAAGGAAAATGCTCAGTATGATATCCAACATACATGTACTGTACGTGTTTTGTTAAATTTATACCTAAGCGTATTTTGGAGTGATTGTAAATGGTAGTGCATTTTAACCGCGATGCACACATGTTCATTGCTAACATATAGGATACAGTGATATTTTTTATTTTTGCTTTTTAAAAAAAGATTTTACTTATTTATTTGAGAGAGAACAAAAGCGAGAGAGATCACAGAGGCAAGAGGGAGGAGACCCCCGCTGAGCAGGGAGCCCAATCTGGGACTCGACCCCAGGACCCTGGGACCATGACCCAAGCCAAAGGCAGACGCTCAACTGACTGAGCCCCCCAGGTGCCCCGGATACAGTGATATTTGAATGCTGTTCTTCTATTCCGTGACCTTGGTGAAGTCAGTTGGTAGTTTTTTTTTATAGATTCCACAGTCTTTTCTACGTAGATCATCGCGTCGTCTGCAAGGAAAGACGGCCACGCTTCTCTCTCGATCGGGATACCTTCTCTTCCACTTGCTTTCTTGAGCCTCCCGTACAATGGTGAATAGAAGTAGTGATGGTGGAGGTCCTTGTCTTCTCCTAACCTAGGGGAAAACAGGTACGTTTGATGCTGGCTGTAGTTATTTCAGACGCCCTGTATCAGGTTGAGGAAGTTCCCTTCCATTCACGGCTTGCAGACTTTTTATCAGAAATGGATGTTAGATTTGTCAAACCCCTTTTCCCCCTCTTTGGTCTGTTCACAGAGTAAATGATGTTGGTTGACTTTTAAATGTAAACAACACTCGTGTCACTGGAATAAGTTCTACTTGGTCATCACATATTATTCTTTTTCAAAAATCTTGTTGGATTCAATTTGCGAAGACTCTATTGAGAATTTTTGCATGTTTGTTCATGTCAGATATTGCTCTGTGGTTTTATATTCCTGTAATATCTCTATGTGCTTTTGATATCAAGTCACGCTGGTTTCACAGAATGCATGTTTGTGTAACGGTTTCACATTCGACACTTACCCTCATGACACAGGGCTCACACGGATGGTGTGCTTTTTGTTCTCAATTGTGGGTTCCAGGGTCACGGAACTGACTCTATGACCCACCATGGGTCTTCCCCTAGATAATGACCATGTGTGCCAGGCTGCCCTCCTGTCCTTGAAGGGCTAGTCCTTTCTTCAGAGTCCCTCTGAAATTTTATTTTCTTGCATGTTTGGGGCAGAGGCCTGCTACTTGCTCACAGGAGCCATGGCTGGAGACTTCCTCATTCCCTGCACACTAGGCTCGCCTTGAATTCTCAGTCCGAGAATTCTGCAGGGCTGCCTCCTGAGGGGCACGCAGAACCACTGGGAGCTACACTGACTTTAGAAAAAAAGCATGTTTGGTATTCTGTTCACATTTTATTTAGAATGCAAAATCCAGTAAAGTCAGATCATTCTCACATTTCACGTCTAAACAAAAGTAGGCTTGAAAACTGCTATCTGCAAGAAGTCCATCCAAACAAGAAACAACAAAACACTCTATGTAGGTGCCAATGGTCTTTATTTCCAATAAGTGAAAAGCCATATTGGACATAACCTGGATTTTATTTTCTCGTTTAAACATTGTAAATTTCACGGTACTCTGTGACTTTGCTATTCAAGTTGCGGTCCTTTGACCGGCTGCACACGCATCAGAGGGCGGCTCCCTAGAAAGGTGGCTTCCAGGTCCCACCCAGGCCCGAATCAAAATCTGCTTTTTAATAGGATCCTGGCGATTCTGTGCGCATTATGGTCTGTGTTGGTGCCATGCTTGGAATCTTCTCAAAGTTTATCCATGTCATTCCATGCATTTAGTGGCTTTATAACTTCGCTTAAGATTATGTATTTCAATCATCTATAGCTGATTTCTGTGGGGTGGAAACAGGTGCTCTAACTTGGTTTTTTCTACGGGATTATTCCGCTGTCCCCATACCTTTTACTGAGGACTGCACCACTTCCCTCCGGAGAACGTGTTAAGTGGGAGAAAAGACAAGCGTGTTAAGACCGCGCGCAGGGTATGATCTCGCATTTGTTCCGAGAAAGGACGCGGCAAAGGAGCGCTCCGCGCTCGGGACGCAGGCTACTGTCTGTTCTGGGACGCGCGGGTCTGAAGACTCGTCACCAGGCTGCAGGGAGCCGGCTCACACAGGTACACGGCGCAAGTGTAGCACCTGTGACCTGCGCGCGCAGCCTGCCGCCCTGGTGGAGGGGGCGCCCCGCCAACACACACACACACCTGCGCGCGCAGCTCCCTTGGCCGCCGCCGCCGCCGCCGTCGGGGGCGGGGCGGGGCGCGGCGCGGCGCGGCGCAGCCGGCCGACCGCCAGGCGGTTGGCGGGGGCGGGGCCGCGGCGCAGGGGGTGGGGTTTCCGTTGCGGGGCGGGGCGGCGCAGGCGCGCTGCGGGCCCAGCGGTTTCCCGCCCCCAACGTCGCCCGGCGAGGCCGCGCCGGCCCGGTGCCCGCCGGCCCCGCCGCGCGCCCCGCCGTTGGCTCCGGCATGTCGGGCCCCGGGCCGCGGGAGCCGCCGCAGGCGGGCGGGCCGGCGGGCCCCGAGGGCGCGGACGCGGCGCCGGGCGAGGCGGGGCTGAGCTTCACGACCACCGACCTGAGCCTGGTGGAGATGACGGAGGTGGAGTACACGCAGCTGCAGCACATCCTCTACTCGCACATGGAGGCGGCGGCGGCCGACGGCGAGCTCGACGCGCGCCTCAGCTCGGCCTTCCTGGCGGCGGCGGCGCCGGGCGCGGCGGCGGCGGGCGGCTTCGCGGCGGCGGGGGGCGCGGCGGCGGCGGCGGCGGGGGGCGCGGCGCCCGTGTACCCGGTGCTGTGCCCGCCCGCTCTGGCCGACGGCGGCTTCGCGGGCGCAGCGCCCTGCCTGGGCCACGTCGACTTCCAGGAGCTGCGCATGATGCTGCTGAGCGAGGCGGGCGCCCCCGCCAACGCCCCCGCCCCCGCCGAGAAGACGCCGGGCGCCGACGGCCCCGGTCCGGGCGCGCCGCGGCCCAAGGCGCCCGACGGCGGCTGCAAGGAGAACGCGGAGGGCGCGCCTGAGGCGCGGGCCAAGTCGGCCGTGCGCGTCCGCCTGGAGGACCGCTTCAACAGCATCCCTGCCGAGCCGCCGCCCGCCCCGCGCGGCGCTGAGCCCCCCGAGGCCGGCGTGGCGCTCAACAAGTGGGTGTCCCTCCCTCGCCACCCTCCGGGGTGGCCTGGCGCGGGGAGGGCGCGGGTGCGCAGGGAGCAGGCCCGCCGGGTTTGTGTGCACACGAGGCCGTCCGATGCCGAGGCCACCAGCCTTACTACAGCTTGTGTTTTAATAGGGATTAGGCCCAGGTGGGTCTGGGTGTAGGTGAAGTCATCTGTGGAGAAAGCCACCAGCCTTCCCTGGCTGGCATCTTCACAGGGAGCAGACCCTGTTGGGTATGGGGCGGACTTGAAAGGTGTTGTGGTCTGCGCAGGTGCTGATGAGCAAATGCTCTTTGAGTCCTGAGTGCATACGGCGAAGCCTGCCCTTGTGTGGTGTGTATTCGGTCTGCACGTGGACGAGAGCTCAGTTGAGATAAGTGTACAGATGGTTCTGAGGACCAAAGCTTTTGCACCACATTATCCGCCTAAATGTCAGAAGAGGCCTGTTCCCCCCCACGTTGACTCAGGTTAGGGGTGACACATGGATGAGCCTTGGTGGAAGGAACGTGTCCTGATGACAGAACGCAGCTTCACCCTGCCACCAGGATGCCAGCCTGTCAGAACTACTGAAGAGGGGTAGCCTCTGTGCTGGGGGGCTCCTCAGCTTTCTATGCCTCCCCACCCTGTGGTTTTCCCCATTTTGCCCCTAGTCATCAGATTTTGGAGAATGGCAAAAAAAAAAAAAAAGCGACAGATATTGGTATCAGGCGACCTCCGGCCCCTTGGTCCTCTTTGAGGAAGAAGTTTGAGCTTGTCCCCTGCAGCGCTGGTTGATCACGGTTCTGTGGAAGTCTCCACGAGGAGGGGGGCTCATCCTGCCCAATCTGAGCTGTCCAGAAGTCCTGGGCTAACCAGGAGAGCGGGATGCTGATAAAAGCGTTAACGGCACACTTGCCTGCCACACGGTCTTCACGTGTCTCCGGGTCTCCTTTGTCTTGGCAGCTTGGTAACGCTTATCCGACATCCTTCCGAATTCATGAACGTCCCTCTTCATCAGCAACAAAACAAATGCACAACGTTGGTGAAAAATAAAACCGCGGCAGCCGCCACCGCTTTACAATTTACGTGCCCTCTGTTCACGGCGAATGCTTGCTCTGCTGCCGGGGGTTCAAGCCTCTCACAGACGCAGGTAAGGGAGGAACTCGTCAGGTGCTGCTCTTTTGTATTAAATGGATTTTACCTTCTTTAGGTCTGAAGGATTTGTTCTTTCATTGAGCTTAATCGTCTTTAAGATCAAGAGCGTTTTTGTGGTTTGGGAATGTCTTAAAATCCTCAGTGTACGTAGAGTTACTGAGATTGCATGAACACCTTTGCCGTGACTCCGTTTCGAGTGCATTTGATTTGTGTGCGTGCTGATAAACTTCCTGTTGCTTCATGTTTTCCAGGGTTCTGGTAACCCATGTTCTATACTCGAAGCTGCCAAGCATCAGGACATTGGATTGCCTAGAGCATTTTCTTTCTGTTACCAGCAGGAAATTGAATCCACTAAACAGACTTTGGGCAGTAGAAACAAAGCTTTGCCTGAGCAGGTTTGGATTAAAGTAGGAGGTAAGCCATAAAGTGGAGGGAGCACTGCCCTGCTGGCATCTTGGCCATGGGTGGGGAGGGAGAGAGGCCAAATATAAATATGAAGCGTTTTTGTTTTTTTTTTTAAGATTTATCCATTTATTTGAGAGAGCGCGAGCACACAAGCAGGGGGAGGGGCAGAGGGAGAGAGAAAATCTCAGGCAGACTCCATGCTGAGCACAGAGCCCACTGAGGGGATCAATCTCATGACCTGAGCCAAAATTGGGAGTTGGCCGCTTAACCCACCGAGCCACCCAGGAGCCCTCAGACATCATATTTATACTTAGTATGGAATCATTGAGTTTGGGGGCTGCTGTTTCTTACTGATATAATCTCCATAAACGGAAAAGTGATAGACTTGCGTAAATTTTCAGTTTCCTTCAAGTTGCTGAAAGCACTTAATAGTTGTTTTTTTGTTTCTTATTTTATATTTCGTGAGTGAGGCAGGAGTCTGAAATCTGCTAAAAGCTTTAGGAGACAGTCTGCAGATGGGCAAAGGATTGAGTTGGGAGCAAGAGGCCATAAGGTGATTCAGAAAGTTTTAGAAGTAAAGAAACTGCTGAAGGCAAACTGCTCACCTTGAGAGTGAGCTCTCAATCCCTCTCTCCCTGCAAACAAATTATTTTTCGACTTAGCCCGACAGAATAACGCCTAGCTTTTCCAGAGCTGATGTGGGCAGGGTGGGGTTGGAGTGCTGCGCTCTCCCGGGCAGTGGGTCGTTCTCCTGTTAGGACTTTTTATGCAGAAGTTCGCGCTACTGTTTGCAGCGCGGAAGGTTGCTAGTAAAGTAAACTGTGGGCCGACTCCTGTGCTTCAGGAACAAAACGTTCCCCACGCTGTGAATTCCCGCCACGTCTTCCTTGCAGGTCCCATTGTGAACCTTGTGCATAGGGACCCTTTGTCCACAGAGACTTTGGTTTCGTTTGGCGTCTTGGGAATGCACGTCAGCACACATGATGGTTAGGCGCCGGCTGTTCTCGATGTGGTGGAAATTGCCGTGTTTCTCCAGCATAAATAAGAGCTGTGTGTGCTTCCTCCTTCCGGGGGCAGTGTCTCGTGTCAGCGGAGGGCACATGGAACCCTGAGGCACTTAGGTTTTGTCCTCTTCAGAGGTCGAGTACCTGCTGTCACGTTAGAGTAATTGTATAAAAGAAAATCTTTGGGAGAAAGTTTGTTTTTTCCATTCTGAACATCAGAAAAATCGAACAACCTCTTGGTTTCTCTCTTCATAGATGGCAGCTAACACCTGTTGATGGAGAAGGGACTTCTGACAAAGGTCTCCTGATCCCATAATACTCAGAGTGTTTTAACTTAGTAACAGATTTATGTTCAGTTTTGTGGTTTGGAGCTTGGAGCTTTGTGCTCATGGCTTGTCCCAGTTCCTGTCACGAGTACAGCTCTTTCTGTTCTGTTCTGGGCACTCTTTGCCCATTCATGTGTCTGTTCTGGGTTGAAAAATGCCACAAAATAACATTCAGCATTAATGGGGACAAGTTAAGTAAAATAAAAAATTAAAATACCACTTTTTTCTTCTTTTGCAAAGAAGAAGCGCTATGTAAGCAAGCCATAAATAAGAGGAATCGGAGTAGAATACGTCAGCTGGACACAAATGTAGAACGAAGAGCCCTTGGAGAGATTCAGAACGTGGGCGAAGGCTCGACCGCCACACAGGGCGCTTGGCCGCCCGCGGAGTCCTCGCAGGCAAACCTTGGGGAGCAGACCCAGAGCGGGCCCCAGGGAGGAAGGTCGCAGCGTAGGGAGAGGCACAACCGCATGGAAAGAGATAGAAGGTAATGCGTGTGATTGCTCGTCGACACGCAAGTTTACTATAGTCACTAGCAATAACAGGCAAGTTATTCATGAAACAATAGTTTAGTTATTTCAAAATGTGTTCAAAGTGGAGAAAAGTTGGCCAGAGTAAAAGCTGACTTTGTTTTGCTAGGTGGAGCAGGGTCCCCAGGACCACCCCCGGGTTTCATGATTCATTAGGAAGACTTCCGGCTTTGACTGATTACAGAGAAAGGACACAGCAAACTTAGCGGAAGTGCCTGGGGAGAAGTCCAGGGAGCCAGAGGCGAGCTCCCAGGTGTCCCCCCCAGGGCACCCTCAGATGCACTCCGCTCCCACAGCACGGGGTCCTGAGACGGGTGAAATTGCCAGCGGGCAACGCTCGTGAGAGACTCAGTGCCCCAAGATTTTACTGGCGGGCGGGTCACAGGGGCATTCCCTACCCGGTGAGCCGCTCAACCCCGGGCCCCCAGAAGGAGAGCCAGTGCTCAGCATGAACCGTATCATTTGTACAAACATTTTAGGCACATTTGGGCACCTCACTAATAGTACTGGGAGCCCTCCCGAGATCGTAGCTCCCAGAGGCCGTCGGGGCCAGCCTTGTGAGCCGGGCTGCACGCCAGGGCACCCAGCGCTGCCTGGTTATTTTAAGAATGGTGGGGAAGAAAGGGGCTTATTTAGGTCATTTTATCTGCAGATTTTATTTAGAATTTATTTAGATTTTACATAGAACCAAAAGGTGGTTAATTTTTCCGTATTACAGCTGGGTTTTTACCTGATGTTTCCCTAACATAATTAACATAATTAGTCATTTATGGGGTACTTGGTCCCAGTTTCTTTTCTTTCTTTCTTTCTTTTTTTTTTTTTAAGATTTTATTTATTTGTTTATTTGACAGAGCATGACAGCGAGAGAGGGAACACAAGCGGGGGAGTGGGAGAGGAAGAAGCAGGCTCATAGTGGAGCAGGGAGCCCGATGCGGGGCTTGATCCCAGGACCCTGGGATCACGCCCTGAGCCGAAGGCAGACGCTTAACGACTGAGCCACCCAGGCGCCCCCCAGTTTCCTATCTGTAGCACGGGGCAGGCAAATATTCAACTCTGAGGCTCCAGTGTTGAGGCAATTTATTACTCTTTAAGGGATGTGTTAGAGCTAGCTAGCCCACCAGCCGTCATTCACACCTACCCCTACACACGCACACGCTCGAAGTAAAGGACGTCTCTGAACTACGAAGGACAGCTTTCCTACTCTGACATTTCATCGACGTTTACCGAGTATCCACCGTGGGAGAACCCTTACCCCGTAGGTTGGCACCCTGCCATTCCCTAGGGTAACACACTGCGCGGTCACTACCTCTTATCTCCGTTCCTCGTCTGTGAAGTAGAGCTGTCTCCTGCACGGGCTGCGGAGAGGTGCCAGCTGTCGTGTTTGCCTTACGAGATCACTACGTCAGCTCCCACGCGTGCACTTGGGAAGGTGGGCAGCAAGGGTCGTGCTGGGTCAGCTGCTCCGTGTTGGCTTCTGTAGAACTCGGCATGATGTAGAATGTCATCTGCGAGGATGAACAAAGTCTAATCTTAAGACCCAACTTGTAATTTAAGTTCTTTCTGGAAAAAAAAACAAAACAAAACACAAAACTCTGAAAAGACTGGGTTTCAGGGTATTAGCATGCTGGTAGTCTGTGATCCTTTTTTGAACCAGGGCCCCCTGGAGGTCAAAGCTGTGACTCTTAGCTGTGGATGAGTTCCTTGGCACATGGAGAGCAGGGTAATAACTGTTAAGTGAAGAACAGTCTGCCCAGAAGAAGCACATACACAGTTTTGCTTCCAGGTTCGGGGGTTTGGCCCCGTCCTTGGTCTAGAGACTTGAACCTGGCCCGTGCTCCTGTCCCGTGCGCAGGACCGTCCCGGCGAAGCACGGCCCCAAGCACCGGTGCGGGCCAGGAGCGGCAGTACTGCTTCTGTTTCTCAGCGTGATTACTTTGGATTTTGACTGTAGGCGCAGAATCCGCATTTGCTGCGATGAGTTGAATCTCTTAGTCCCGTTCTGCAACGCGGAGACGGATAAGGCGACCACCCTGCAGTGGACCACGGCGTTCCTGAAGTACATTCAGGAAAGACATGGAGATTCTCTTAAAAAGGTCAGTATTCAGGGCAGGTAGATTTTCAGAATTTTAAAAACTTGTCAGTGATGTTATTTATTCTTTGTTCCCTAAGATACCCCTGACTGTCCTTTGATTCCTGGAATCCAATGTCAGATACTGAGTTCACTGTGAACAAAACTCCGTGCATTAATGTTGTAACTCATCGTTCATCGAAGTAATAATTACAGCCTGCGTTGGTTCACTGACATACAGAGTTTAAGTGACTGAAGTATCAGTTGTCTGATAACAGATTGAGCACTTGCTGTATGCAGTGGATTGTATGGGGCTTGAAGGGCTTTCAGAGACCTGTAAGATGTATGTTTTTTACCCTCTGAAAACTTTGTGAAGGGATGAAGCGAAACTAGTTCAGAAGGGAGAGAGAGGCAAATAACGTTAAACAGTCTGGACTTCAGATGCATTCGGAAGGCAGGGAAGAGAGACTCTTCCATGGGCTGGGTGACCGGGGGTGGCTTGGGGGCCTGGGGCCCAAGCTCCTGGCTCTTCAGTGCAGCCAGTGCTGCCTTGACCCTGTCTGTTCGGTCCCAGGGACAATGGCAGCGAGTGAGCGCGGCTCCCGGTAGGACCGAACGCGTGGTGTGAGTCGAGTCCAGCCGCCCCTCCCTTGGCCGCTCGGAAGGACGGAGGCGTTCGCAGCATTGGCTTCAGGGCTCTGCCCTAGGGGGACCCCGGCTCCAGGCACTGGGCTCAGCATGCTGGTGGTCAGGGTGAGTGCCGACGAGGCCTTGGTGAGGTGAGGCAAGCCCAGCGCGCCCGGTTCTGCTCCTGGTCGAAGCCGTCGTGTGGCCGCTGCTGTGGCTGCGGCATCTGTCAGGGACTGAGCCGAGGTTGGCGTGTACACGTGGACGTGTTTTAAAAAGAGCCTCCTGTGTGTAGATCGCGGTGGGGCCAGGAGCTGTGGGCTGTGTTTCTGTGTCCCCTCCTGTCTCCACGTGGCATTCACGCTGCGTGAGCTGTTCTGCTCTGTTGGCTTTTGCGGGGCAAGTGGAGTCAGTGGTAGTGTGTTTTTCTGTTGTAATTTCCTTGTATATTGTTCTAAAAGCTTACCTTCTTTATTTTTTAAAAGTTTTGTTCTTTCTGACATCTTGAGTTTAAAAGCTTTTGGTTTGTTTTTCACATTTTTTAGTTACGTTGTCATCAACGAATACGGTCTGTATAAGGAAACAGTTTTTGAGAGTTTGCAGAGACTTCCGTTGTGACCTCTTCTGTGGTCAGTTTTTAAAAGTTCTGTATTTATTTGGAAAGAATGTGTATCCTCTGTTTGGTGAATTCTGTGTTTCTTAGGTTGAGATCATTAATGGCGATTCAGACTCTTCCTCTCAGGGCACCGGGGTGGCTCAGCGATGAAGCGTCTGCCTTCAGCTCAGGTCATGACCCTGGGGTTCTGGGATCGAGTCCCACATTGGGTCTCTCTGCTCAGCGGGGAGTCTGCTTCTCCCTCTGGCTCTGGCCCTGCTTGTGCTTTCTCAACGCTCTCCCCGCCCCAAATTAATTTTTAAAAATTTTCTTTAAAAAAAAAATAGAAAAAAACCCCCAGACTCTTCCTCTCCTCTGTTGTCTGGCAGACCCGCTCTGAGAGGCACGGCCAGTTCCCTGAGCGTTTGCTCAGGTGGGTCAGCGCTCACCAGGTGCGCCCGTTGCCTGTTGTCTTCACAGCTTCCTGGCACGGCTCCTTGACGTGTGATTGGAGCCTCTTTCCTATTAAGAAATTCGCTTTCTTTTTTTAAGTTTATTTTTACTTACGTCGTCTCCACACCCAGGGTGGGGCTCAAACTCCTGACCCCAAGGTCACGAGTCACATGCTCTTCCCACTGAGCCAGCCAGGTGACCCAAAAGAGACACCTTTTATATTTCGCATTCTCATATTTACCAACCGAATGTGAATATCAGCTTTGGCCAGACATCATCTCAAGCTGTTCTGATTCGTGGTAAAACTCCCTTGAAACTCTGTCATCCCCCTGAGGTTTCGTGGAAACAGCTGCCGGTGGAGAGTAGGACGGTGGCTGCCGGCTTGCGTCTGGCCCCGCGAAGGAGGTGCGGGGGCCCCGGGAGAACCCAGCCCACACCGCGCTCCCCCGTTGCTGGCGGAAGTGCTCACAGCAAAGGGGGACACCCGGCGCTCACCTCGTTCTGTGCGTGTTGTTCAGGAAGTCTCTGGAGTACTTCCTTATGTCAGAAATGACTGTTTCCTTCTTTGTGACTTCTATGTAATTATTCCCAAAGGTAAATTCTACTTTCTCAAATATAGGCAAATATTTTATATTTGGGCCTTTGGGTGTCAGGATATAGGCAATCGTCAAAATGTGGCTCATCTTAAAGTGCATCAAGACCCTAAAAGCCTTTGAAGTTTGGGAAGAAAGTTAGGGATACGTGCAGGTATAGCTCCTGAGTGCGGTAGCAGTACCAGCGGCAGGTGGCCTTGGTCAGACGCCACTTGGCAGGTGGACAGGTAGTGTGCTTCAGCCGTTCCAGGCCGTCCAGGGCTTACCTAGCCCAGCGCGGTAGCTCTGCTTCCCTTTCTGGACCTGAGTCCAGTATAAACCCGCTACAGCCCAGCAACAGGAAGACAACACCATTCAAACACGGAATTTGAATATCTTTTTCCAAAGAAGATAAACAAATGGCCAACAGGTCTGTGAGCAGACGCTTGACATCGCCAGTCAGTCGTCAGGGAGATGCAAATCCAAACCACGTGGCCACGCCCTTCACACCCGGTAGGCGTAGCTGGTACAGACAGACGGAATAGCAGGTTGGAGTGGAACACCGTGCAGCTGCCGTGGGAAATCGGGGGACAGATTTCAAGACGTTAGAATTGCCAGATGACCCAGCAGTTGTACTTGCGGGCAGGGACCCAGGTGGACACTTGTATGTGAATGTCCACAGCAGCGCTAGTCCCAGCGGCCAGGACGTGAAGGCCCCCAAGTGCCCGTCGGCAGGCGAGTGGATGAGCACAGCGTGTGCACAGACAGCGGGATGTGGCTCAGCCATGGAAAGGAAGCACTCGGGCTCCTGCCACAGCGCGGGTGCACCTGCGGACCCTATTCTGAGTGAAGGACGCCACTCACGGAAGGCCGGCTGCTGTGCGCGTCCTCTGTGGGTCCCTGGAGTCGTCTGATTTGTAGGGACAGAAAGCGGGATGGTGGGTGGGTGCTGGGGGAGGGCGAGAGTCAGTGTTTCCTGGGGACAGAGTGTCCGTGTGGGGCGACGCCAAGTCAGAAATCATGCTGATCACACAGCGTTGTGAAGGTAGTTAATGCCACCGGGTAAAACCACTCGGAGTGGCTAAAATGGAAGACTTCATGTTACAGACTTTTTACCATAATAGAAAATCTGTAAACGTAAATTTAATTGTTAAGAATGCTATGCTTTAAAAAACAGGGGCGCCTGGGTGGCACAGCGGTTAAGCATCTGCCTCCCGGCGTTATGGGATCGAGCCCCACATCAGGCTCCTCTGCTATGAGCCTGCTTCTTCCTCTCCCACTCCCCCTGCTTGTGTTCCCTCTCTCGCTGGCTGTCTCTATCTCTGTCGAATAAATAAATAAAATCTTTAAAAAAAAAAAAAAGAATGCTATGCTTTAAAAAACAAAAAAATTTGGAAGTGTATCCATGCACAGACGTGGGGAGAAGAGAACACTGAGCTCCTGTAGTCCTGTAGCTTGGCCTTGGGCAGTACCCCATCCTGCCACCCTCAGTGGATGTTTTAAAGCGTTCCAGAGATCTCTCGGTTTCACGGACAAGGGCATCTTTAAAAATAGAAGTGTGGTTGAAAAGCACCACCGCATCCAGATGCCCCGATGGGCTCACCGCAGTCTCTGTACAGCTGACTTCCTTGAATCAGGGTCCAAATGCCATCCAGCCCAACGTTGGCAGCTCGCAAACACCTTTGAGTCCACGATGGCCCCTCCTCTCTTCCCTGTCCTTATGGAAGAGATGGAAGCCCCTGTCCTTTAGGGTTTCCCACCTTGTGCATTTGCAGACCCCTGATCTTTGTTCCCAGAGGCTGATGAGATCAGGCCATCTGCTTGCACTTTCCTTCTCCTTCTGTGATCTCGGGGCTGCCCCGTATGCTCAGGACCAGCCAGTGTGACCCCGCCGTGAAAGCCGGGGCTTGTCAAAGTTCCGAAAGGCAGAAAGCATGAGCAAGGGCCGCGGTCGACAGGGCTCCGCGGGAGCCAGCTTTCAGCCTTCCAGAGCTGGCCCCTGACACCAGGCCTGCCATGGAGCACTCACCAGTGTGCGTGGGGTACGTGATGGGCACGGTGTCTGTGGGGCGATGGAAAGTTCTGGAGACGGATGGTAGCGATGCTATGGCACAGTGTGCGTGGGCGGAATGCGGCCCAGCAAACACACGTGAAAATGGTAAAGTCGTATGCGTATTTTACTACATTAAAAAATGTGAGTGTGGCTGCTTGTTTTTAAATAAAGAAGGCTTTATAACGTGGACAGGCATTATGGGAGTCTATTGGAAAATTAACGGTACATGTAAATGTGACTCTCTGAGAAAAATGTTTGAATCCCTGTTTTTATCACACACACCCCCTTACGAGAGGTGACATGAGTTTGTGGGTGACACCTTTATGTATCTTGAAGTAGTTTGGCTCATAATTTCAACCTTTGGTGTATTTTTAATTTTATTTATTCATTTTAAGTAACCTCTATGCCCATTGCGGGGCTCGAACTCACGACCCGAGATTAAGAGCTGCTTGCCTCCACTGACTGAGCCAGCCAGGCGTCCCCAGCCTTTTGTATTTTTAAGATAGTTTCCAAGTCCGTAAATTCAGAACATTAATGGTTGTTTCTCAACTTCAGGAATTTGAGAGTGTGTTTTGCGGTAAAACTGGCCGAAGGCTCAAGTTGACCAGACCGGACTCCTTGGCGGCGCGTCCCGCGCAGGAGAGCCTACAGAGCAGCCCGGCCATGGATGTCAAGTGACCGGAAGGGACCGCTAGCTCCCGGCGGTGGCGGCTGCTGCCCGGGGCCCCGAGCGTCCGTGCAGCCCCAGAGCCCCGGCGGTCTGGCTCTAGGGGACGTGAGTCCAGTTGGGGGGCCTCTAGTGGGGACGTTATAGCACGTTTGTAAAGATGTTTGTCTAGAACAAAATACTTAGCCATTCGTGTCCTCTTAGACCATTTGGGGATGAAGACATGTTGACAATTAGCAAGAAAATTTCAATTATCTGCCTGATTCCATCATGTTTTCTTAACATGATAACTTCAAAAATTAACATCCTTCGTAATTTCCTTAGTCTTCCAAGGTGCACTGCTTTTTACTTATTTTATTTACATTTTAAATATGCCCGCTTAGCAATTGGAACAAGTTAAATTGTTCTTAATTAGAAGTAGTTTGGAAATTTTACTCCTTTGTTTCTCCCTCCCCCTGTGCTGACTTGGGACCCGCGTTGTGAAATGTGGTCCGTGTCCAGCCTTGCTGCTGGACATTTTCCAGAGACTCCCTTTGAAGCCACTTTTGTCCATGAATGAGATATTGTCACAGTGGATTCCTTCAATGCCCTCATTTTCATATTGAGAGTCATTACTTTCTGTGTAATAAACTGTAGTGTTTGGAACTGAGGTTTTCACACGAGTGGCCTTATTTATCACAACAGGGTCATAGCAGTAGACTTTCTTGCAATACAGAGTCACCTTCAATAAATACTGCTAATTGGAGACAGTCCAAAGTTTGTACACAGAAGAAGCAGGTAAATCAGACTAGACCATGTGGGGGGTACCGTACGTGAAACCCTTTATTTGTTAGACCGGGGTGTCTGCGGTTCATCTGCCGTCTCACTGTGACTCTTAGTCCTTACACAAGTGCTGTGTAAACAGGTTGCTATTTTAGGCCTCGTGGAATCACACACGAGTTTGCATACGTGCGCCCTGCACCCCTCTGAGACGGGGGGGGTCTAGTTGGCGCACACGGGGCCTGTGTCTGAGGGACAATGCGACCGCTGACGGACCCTTGTAAATGCGCATAGAGACAACACTGGACAACAGCTCGATGAAGGACGCTCTCAGGGACCACGTGTCTGGTCAGCTGCTTGAGGACACGAGGGGCAGGCCAGGAGGGCTGCGAGGGCCGTCACGGATGCCATGCTGTCCCCTCCCCCACAGCGCGCTGCCGACTCCTGGCGTCCTTCCAGAGCTCCCTGCTGGCGTCGGCACCACCTTCTCACCTCCTTCGGTTATGTTTTAGGAGCTTCTAGAACCTGATTTTTCCCCGCCGCCTCCCATCACGGCTCCTTGGCAGGCCGAGGTGTCACAGATGCCGGGGGTCCCCTGAGCACCGACAGCACCAGGGAGGCCAGGATCACCTGGAGGTCCGGGCTCGCCGTGGGCCCCATCGCGGCCGTCTTTGCTAACGCCTGGCACGCCTTGCGGTCCTTGAGATGGAGCGGGAAGGTGAGTGTAGACGTAAGAATAGAACATCCATTCAGCCTGCCACCCCCTGCCCTTCTGTGTAGGGGGCTTATTCCGCACTCTGGAAGGGCCCAGGGGAAGAGAGACCATGTGGGGAGAAGGGCAAGGGCAGAGGACGAGGGGGGAGAGGGTGTGGAGGCCCGGGGCCTGTCCCAAGTGTGGCGGCTTGGACCTGAGCAGAGCTGATGGGAGCCGAGGGAAGAGGGCGGGAGGAGCCCTGTGAGCCGGTGGGGGGGGCTGGAGTCACTTGGTGAGCGGGGACAGAGGTGATTGTGGGCATGGCCTGCACATGCGCCCCGGAGGGCCCCCACCTCGGGGATGGGCCCCGGAGCAGGCGGAGGCAGAGTAGGTCAGCTGAGGAGGGGCCGGAGTGTGGGTGCAGCCTCGAGGGCCGGGAGAGGAGGAGAGGGTTTCTGGGCATGTGGAGAGGACTGGAGTGTGGCCTCCACTCCTCCCATGCTGTGGGGGTGCGGGAAGGCTGTGCGAGCTGCCGCTTGTATGTTCTGCGAGGGCTGGCCCGGGATGGACCATGGGGGCGGGGGGCTGCTCCCATCTCCACAAAGCATTTGTGTCGGATGCTAAACATTCGGGATGCACGTGGGCCGATTCAGAGGGGATTCTGTTGGAGTGTAACTGACCTAGACGCTAGACCGCTTTCACCGAATAGATAACTGAATCTACGTGGATAGATCTCGGGAATCCGTTACTGCTCAAACTTGTACAAGGTCATTCAGACGGTTCCTGACCATCTGAGAGGACTTGGCCAAGAGGGACTTCATGACACATGTTCACCACCCAGACACAGCACGGGGTCAAGTCACAACGTGTTGGGAAAGGTGCCCAATGAGAACGCTGCCCGTGACAGGCACCTACCTTGCAGCCCCTGGTCTCCGTCCGGTCCGTCCAGACCCGCGCCCGCCGAGCCTTTGTCTCCTCTGTCTCCCGGAGCCCCTGTTGGAAAGTACCAGACACATGAGGACCCAGCTGGGGTTGGAGGAGGGACCGCTGGTGCGATGGCATGAGCCCCCCGCCAGCGTGTGACCGGCCCTGGGACGGGCAGGGCACCCACATGGCAAGCTTTCTCCTGAAGCAAAACACTCTCCGAAAAGTAGCACGAGCACCGGAACCGGTGACAGTGATGGAGGCTAGTTGTGAATTGTACTTTCAACCTTCAGATCCCTACTTGAAGAAACCCGCTGGGTCTGCCGTTGGAAGACAGCAAGCCCCCGCGCCCCGTGCTGGCGCCGGAGACGCTCAGAGCTCCAAGGCCACGTGAGGCCGGCTGACCGTCAACTCGGGGCCGACACCGCGTCTGGGAGGACGTGTTTGTCTCCAGGGCTGAAATTGTTCAGCCTTGAAGTTTCTTAAAAATAAGTGCAGCGGCTCCGCTCCTCCTGGGAGAGCCGGATTTGAAGTGTGGAAGCTCCGCCTCACTGAGGAGAGGAGGTCACAGAGCGAAGTTTCCCTCAGAAACGTTGTCTTACACTGTTTTTCACAAATAGACTTATTCGATCAGTAAGTGGGCGCGGACTGGAGTCCTGCCCTTCACTCCGGAGTTGGGGCCAGGAGGCCGGCCGGCGCGGTGCGGGCGGGACGCGGTGCGAACTCACACAGAAGTGGGTGTTAAAGGCCGTTTTGGAAAAGCTCGGCGGCCAGTTCACAGCTGTGTTAGCCACGTGGCCCGTCTGTGGGCCCGAGCAACCCGCTGCCGCCGGCTCGGTAGGGACCCGGACGGGCCAGCGCCTGGCGTCAGCAACAGGGCGCACCCGTGAGGTCGTCTGGTTTCTTAATTATACTTAACCGTGCTTACAAGGGAGTTTTGTAGAATTTTTGCAACAGAAATGTTCGCGTATGTCAGTGTTTCTGAAGGCACATGCTGTGACGTGTAAACGGGCTCCCGTTTGTTCATCCCGCACATTTTGTCTACCCCTCCGCCCCCAAATGCTGTTCTGACGGTGTCTGTGGTGCCCGTGGGGTGACGAAGGTGTTAACTGAGCTGCACAGGGGACGCGGGCGGCCGACTCACCTCTGGGCCCTGGGTCTCCCAGCTCTCCAGTGGGACCACGGTATCCAGGGGGCCCTCGGGCACCGGGGTGGCCGATGGAGCCCGGGGGGCCCGGGGGGCCTGGGGGCCCAGCTGGACCAGGCCGACCTGCGGATCCGGGCGCTAAAGGCTTCCTCAGGTGAGCAGCTAACTGTGCAATTTGTTCTTTGGGAAAACAAAGATGCAAGCATTTATTCGAGGAGGATTCGCAAAAGTGCTCCGTGCGAAGCGGAAAAGATCGAGCCGCCTCCAACTCGCTTCAGGGCCCGGAACTGAGGGACCGCTGCATTTCTCCCATGTACCAAGGAGGTTGTCACAGGCCTAAGAGCAGGCGCTCATTTTAGGGGAGCTCCTTACAAATCCTGTGAATCAAAGTGGCCAAGAGATGGCCACACGGTCCATAGAGGCTGGAAGGGCGCAGGTCTCGGTCCCTGCTGACGGTTTCACAGACATCGAGAACCCCCACTGGGTCCCCCCCCTGTGTTGAAGCCTGGGGGGAGGGAGCCCCCCAGTGCAGATGGAGACTGGACCCTCTGGGTGGGGAAGAGGTGGAGCAGGCCGGGGTGCAGGCGGCCCAAGCCGTGCTGGGGTGGAGGGCACTCACCACTGAGCATCCCTCCGCACAGCTCCCTGATGTGCTGCTCACTGGCTTCTCGGCCCTGAAATCACCCCGTAAGTCCGTCAGCAGACTGGGTGCCCCCGCCCTGCCATCCGTCTCGGAAAAGTGACCGATGCCAACGAACACTGCCCTCAACAGAGGGAAAGACGTACCGGGACTCCGGGTTTCCCGGTGATGCCAGGCACGCCTTGTACTCCCGGGAAGCCCATGGGGCCGGGCGGGCCTGGGAGGCCCTCGACGCCGCTGGTGCCGTTGGGACCCTGGATGCCCTTCGGGCCCAGCTCCCCTCGACTGCCAGACTAGAGGAAAACAGGACAAGGTGGGTTGGAGGCAAGCAGTGCCCAGCAGCCGCTGCCCCCCCCCCCTCGCAGGCCGGCCTGGTGTCTCCTTTGGACTTTGTCGTTGGAATGGCTGCCGGCCACTTACCTCTCCTTTGGGTCCGACTGGACCACCGGGACCCTGCAAGAGAGCAGTTGTTCGCACGCTGTTAGCTGGTGGCATTTGCTTCCAAAGAGCCGGGCTGGCACGGGGGGAGTTGGGGAGGGTGTGAAACAGCCACAAAGCCACCCTCTGACTGCTTCAGGACGTCGAGTGGCGACTGCCGTCCACTCTCCCGGGTACGGTTTTTACCCCGCTGGGACTGTGTTCTGTGCACGGAGGTTTTTGTGACTGACTTTCCCAACGTGTTTTCAGTAGCCGCGCAGCATGTTACACGTGTTTACTTTGTTCCCTGTCTTCCTCGTTATTCTAATAAATCACGAACATCTGAACGTCTCTGTGCCTACAGTCCCCTTCCCCAGCTGTGTCCTCAGGAAGCTTCCCAGCTGCACATAGACAGGGACGTGGTCCCAGCCACATGGCACACGGGCCACGCAGTGGAGCGCAGAGCCGCAGCCAGAGGGGCTCCCCAACTGGCAGCCACTGCCGCCCCCATCAGATTAACGGGGACGGGAGGCCGGGGTCCTGCTGGTCAAGGTTGTCCAGGAATTCGCCAGAAGAAACCGTGCACGTGCACACACGCAGCCCTGAGACTGTCTTGGCTACGGTCACCGGGCCCCCGGCCCAAGCCTCGGCCTCCCTGGGGCCTCCCACGCTTCCCGGACCTGCAGACTGACTGCCTCCTCTCCCGAACGGGACTAGTTGGTAAAAGTGAGGCTGACTTAATCCCACTCACCAGCTCTCCTTTGTCCCCAGGAATGCCATCGGAACCTGCAGCTCCCTGAAACAATAGGTCCCAAGGTCAGAGAGCTGACCCCTCCTCGAGCTGTTCTCAAAGCTTGGGCGCCCCGAGCCCCAAGCCCAGGGTGGGGACGCTGGCTGACCCACTGGCTGGACACACTAAGCCTTTCTTGCCAAGCAGAATCTCAGGGGGCTGTAGATTGTTCTAGGTCCTCGACCAATACAAAGAGGGCCTGAGGCCACCGGAGGTCACGGGCCCAGCCCCCACGCCTTTCCTGAGAGAATGCGCCTTCTACAAACAGGCCTGGGGCCCAGACTCCTCCCCCCCACAAGGTCCCATTCCCAGAAGGTCCGTGCGAACACACTTCCCCGTGAAGTGGGGCTGGGTGTCCAGAGCGGTCCCCTCTGCTCAGAGGGCGTGAGGGAGAGCGGGCAATGAAGGAGGGAGAGAAATGCAAGAAGGGACCTGACCCCTGGGCACTCGCTCACCTGGTCTCCCTTAAGGCCGGCGGCTCCTCCCGGGCCCTGGCACAGAGAAGGTCAGCGTTAGAGGGAGTTTAGGGATCCCTGAGGTGGCCCACACCAAGCTACGGAGCACAGGGGGCCACGGAGAGCAGACCGTGCCCAGGTGCACCGTCCATAGCAGCGTCCTGCACAGGCCCCCCGTTCCTGGAATCTTCCTAAAGAACTGTTGTCTTAGGGGCTCCAGAGCATTGCACCGCCTGGGGTGCCGCGACTGTTTGACAGGCCTCTTCAAATCTGGTATCGCTCCTAATACCACGGGCTGTGCGCCGGTCATTCCCCGCGTGGAACTGCTGAGTCAAAGAGCCAGACCTCTTATTCGTCACCTTCCCAGCGGATTGTGAGACCAGGGACATGTCTGGGAGCGGCTAGGATCACCCGGAAAATAAAAATTGTCCATTTGCTCAAATAGCAGGAATGAGAACTTGCCCAAGGGGCAGAGTTGCGGCCTCCCCGCGACGAAGCTGGAGGCCAGGCTTGCTGGAGGCCAGGCTTGGCATAGCGGTGGGGAATTGAGGAACCACCCCTGCAGGCACAGCCCCCAGGGGCCTTGTCACACTCTCTGAGGCCCCGGCATTGTTGGCGAGTTCCTGCCTGGGTTTCCTGCCTGGAGGCTAATGAAGGGCCCAGGGTCCCAGCCATCACCCGGTGGTTTGCGTGCCCCCCCCTCCCCACCACCCCCTCCCCCAGGAGGAAGGGAGGTCTGGGCCGGCGGCTCCTGGGTCTCCCCCTCTGCAGTGAAGTCTGGCGGCAAGCACGGCCGTCTGAGCAGGGCTCCGTGCTGCCCCGACTGTTCCCGGACGACAGGGACCCCCACAGTGAAGCTACCAACTGTCACGAGACCATCAGGAAAGTTAGAAGCGGTGAGAGTTAGCGGTGCTTAGAGCCGTGGTTGTCACACGCATTTAAAGCCGGACAGATGAAGCCGCTGGCCCTCCCCTCGGCTCCACAAGCCCCCGCGGAGCCCGGAGCACCTGACTGCAGGCCGCCAGCAGTGGGCGGTCCACCCTGTGGGTCCCCGGGAAGGCAAACTGCAGCGTGGGGGGGGGGGGGAGGACCCCCCCCAGCTGAGACAGCCACTCACCCGGGTCACCTGTGCCACCTCGGAGGCCCTGGGGGCCTGGCAGGCCAGGGTCACCCATGCTGCCCTTCTGGCCCTACAGACAAGGACCCAGCCCGTCAGCACCCACAAAGGAGCCCAGCGGGAACCCCAGCCCCTGCCCGGCAGGCCCCCCTGGGCTCGCTGGACTTAATCCCTGACCCCAAACCTCACCCACCTGGAAGCCTCGGATGCCAGGGGCTCCAGGAGGGCCTTGTGGGCCCAGAGCCCCCTGAAAGAGAAGAGGAAGGAGTGAGTCCCACCCTGCTTCCCCCGGGGAGTCTGCGCAAACCCAGGAGCCGGTCCCCGGCCAACGCGCCCAGGGGCTGGGGATGGGGGGGGGCGCTGGTGGGGGGCAGCTGGGGCTGTAGAAGTCAGGCTTGCCCTCAGATCCCTGGTCTCGGTCTTGGGAGCCAGGCGCCCACATCCAGGGCTGCCCGGAGCCCCGCGTCCTCATGATCCGTCTGTCCATCTGTGGAGGGGATGGGAGGCGTGGGCAGCTCCCGCGGCACCTGCTGGAGCCCGAGGCCGGGCTGCTGTCCTCGGCCAGGTGTGGTGACTTAGTCCTTCGGCACGGAAGTCTCAAGCTCGGACCAGCTGGGCCTGGCCCTCACCATCTTTCGGCTTTCATGGGGTCAGCCCACGGATGCAGCCAAAATGCCTCCCCAGCCCGCACAGAACCGCGGTCTCACGGTGATGCCTCCATGCCCTTCCCCTGGGCCACACTGCACCCCTCACTTACCGCCGAGCCCCGGTGGCCAGCCTCTCCACGCTCCCCAGGCACGCCAACATCTCCCTGCATGGGGAAAGGGGAGCGCGGGTGTCAGCGGGGGTCGTAGACGGGGGGGGGGGGGCGGGGGGGCCGGGGGCGGGAAGTTGGGGACACTTACTGGGATGCCAGGCTCTCCTGAGGGGCCAGCCTCCCCCAGCTCTCCAGCTTGGCCCTGCACAGGACGAGAGAGCCCTGAGTGCCCACATGGCCCTTCCGTCCAGGCCCGGGCACTGCCCCTGACCCCCCCCAACCAGGATAAAGAAGCCACGTACCAGTTCTCCCTTCTCGCCCTTGGACCCTGCTCGTCCCGGGAGGCCCTGCACAAGTCAGAGGTCAGGGCTGCTGAGCCCGCGGTAGAGCACACCCAGAGAGGACCCCTCCCCCCATGCAAGCCCCCACTCAGGGACCCGGGGGGGACCCAGGGGAGGTGACCCCATCCCGGGAACAGCGAAGGAAGCCCGTGCTCTCACCGGCAGCCCGTTGGGACCCTTCTCTCCTGGGGCGCCGTTGCGACCAGCCTCTCCCTGCGGGAGATCGGGGGACAGGCTGCTGAGGCCCAGGAGGCTGAACGCCGCAGCCCCCCTCCCCCCGCCCCCCAGCAGGCTACTGGCCCAACACCAACCTTCTCACCGTCGAGTCCCGGAACACCATCCCGGCCGTCCTTGCCCGGCATACCCTGGGGACGGGAACGGCGTGAGGCCTGGCGTGCCCCTCGTTACCCCTTCCTCCCCAGTCCCTGCGCCGTGTCCGCCGACCCCGGGCTGCCCGGGGTATCTGTGGTCGCACAGCTCAGCGGCCGCAGGGTGACCTGGGCTGCCCTCAGACTCCGCAGCGGATGGCCACTGGCACACGGCCAGGGCCGAGGACGCTGTGGAGGGTCCAGCGGACCATGCGTCTCCCACCCCACGTCCCTGCAGGGAATCTCCCCGTGGCCTGGGTCGCAGGCGAGGGAGCAGGCTTGGGGGCCGGCATGAGAGCACACGGCCTCCCTCACGTGCCCTCCCTTCGTCCTGCCTGCCCACAGGAGCCCAGTGGGGCCCGTCCTCAAGGGGTGGGTCGGGAGGAGTCAGGAGGGGTCGGGAGGGAGTGTGGGGACGGACTGAGCATGGGATGAAGGGGCACAGGAGCCCCGGACCCTCAGGACCCTTCTGGCCCCTGGAAGGCAGAGGAACTCAAGACCCTCCATCTGTGTGTGGAACGCGTGGCCCCAGGCGCTGTGAAGGTTCAGGGGGCCGACGGAGGGCCACAGGCTGGCCAGGGGCTGCCCCGCAGTTGAAGGAGAGGGATTCTCCAGGGTGGGGGGATAGTTGCGGATGGCAGAAGCCATCAGGGGCAGCAAGGGCCACTCTCACAGGGCCACCAGGCTTTGCAGCACCGTGGCAGCCGTGGGAACTCACCGGCTCTCCGCCCGGCCCCGCTAGCCCAGGGACTCCTTTGGGACCAGGTCTGCCCTGAAAGAAATACAAGCCGCTGCATCTGGGGGGACCTTGAGGAGCGCTCCTCCCCGAGGATGCCCCTCGCTCCCAGGCAGGCGCGGGCCGGGGACGGTGGACGCCGGGTGCGTGCTCAGGGTTGGGGGACAGCTGCGTTAGCCCATCCCGGTAGCAGGGGAAAGGCTTGTCGGCCTGGGACCTCGCTTAGCACCCTGCAACCGCCCGTGCATGCCTGACCTCTGGGCTCAGTCCAGGGGACGACGAGGCCACTGTGAAGGCGACCGCGGACAAACGCCGGCTTGGGGACAGTCACCTCGTTGTTTGATCATCTCTCAGCTTATGTTCACTCACTCAACCCGAGAGACATTTTCTCTGCTATCCCTTTTCACAGCCGGGCAACCCTGGCCCAAGGTCCAGCACGGCCCAGGGTCCAGCACGGCCCAGGGTGTCAGCCACCGGACACGAGCTCGTTAGCGCCCCAGGAGAGCTGCCCGGGACCCTCACAGGCCAGGCCCAGCTGCTGTCCAGTGACGCACCCCCCAGGAAAGGGCAGGCCCCCCACCCCTGGCACGTGCCATCTGGGTGTCCTACCCCACCCTCTAGATCAGATTCTTTGGAGGAAGGACCCAGAGAAGCAAGGTTCTCTTACTTACAAGGTCACCCTTGGGGCCGCGGAAACCCTCTGGGCCCCTCTCGCCTCTGTCACCCTAAAAGGATGGCGGGGGGGTGGTGGTACAAAAAGTTAACAACCTGAGAAGGTGGGAGAGCGGGACTGAGGGGAGATGGCCAGGCTTGGTGCTGGAAGTGGCCGGAGGCAGCAGGATGGGTGCTGCTGAGGGTCACAGAGGCCAGAGGGCGCCGACCACACGTCACGCGTGTCCAGAGAGAAGAGGACCAATGTCCCACCAAGAACAGGGTCTTCTGGTAAACTCAACTCCCCCCCAGGTGTGCCCAGGGGTACATGACCGCGAGAGGACTCAGCCCCCGGAAGGGCCAGCACAGCGCAGCCCGTGGCACTGGGGGAGGCAGCTGAGTGAGGAGGAGGAGGAGGGGGAAGGGGACGGAGAGCCTAAGCCCGCACGAAGCTGCCCTCCACCCCCGGGTGCACACGTACCACTTTCCCGGGGGCTCCTGGGATCCCTGGTGGTCCTCGGAATCCAATGGGACCCTGTGAAGGAGAAGGGGGTACCTGGGCCTCTCATCTGAAGCCCGGCCAGCTTCCCTCAGAGGACCTGGCTCCATCCAGAGTGATCCTGCCTCCAGCAGCCCCTCCCCACTGGCCACCCAGTGGTCCCAAACCCTCCCTCCTCCCCCATTTTCCAGGGCCTCCTCTCCAGCTCCCCACAAGCCCCGCCCCACCTGGGGGTGGCCTTCTACAGCAGCCTGGGCTGATGTGGGGGTGGCCAACTTACCCGATCCCCTGGGGGTCCAGCCGGCCCTGGCAGGCCTCGAAGTCCCCGAGGCCCCTGTGAGGAGAGAGCTGGAAAGGCCTGGGCCAGCAGCCTGCCCCCACCCCCCTCGGGACTGCACAGGCCCCTGGGAGCCCTATGGTCTTCCTAGAAGCTCCTGACCTCAGGCCAGGCCTGGGAGGGGGAGGGGGAGGGGTCCGAGGCCCTGGGACTTGCAGCCCGGCAGAGGCAGAACCCGGCCTGGTTCCCTGCGTGGGTACCTGGTGAACCATCCCCTGCAGCCCTACGTAGTCCAAGGGGCTCCGATCCCACCTCCTCACCCCTGTCCAGCCCCTACCCCTCCTCACCTGCAGCCCCACAGTGCCTGGGATGCCCGCGGGCCCAGGGGGGCCAGGATCACCCTGCAATGGAGGTAAAGGGGTATGAACTGGGTCAGCCCAAGCTCTCGCAGCCCCTCTCCAAGCCCATGCCGTGGGGGCCGTCGCCCTATTCACAGCTGAGCCTCTGCGGCTCAGGGGTCCTGGCCTTCCTCCAGACAGTGGGGCCCCCAGCCTTTCCCAGACACCTCTGGCTGGCTGGCAGGGGCCCTTCTGCCGCCCATGTGGTGACCTCACCAGCTAGAGATGTACCCAGCCTCACCTGAACTCACCCTCCACGGGCAGAGGCCACAGGGGGCGGGTGGGGGGCCTCCAGGAGACACTTCTCCAGCCATGGGGGCGGGGGCGTCTGAGCTCAGGGAACTTCACGTGAGACCAGGCAGGTGGGCAGACCCTGCCCCAGATCACCTGGCTCTGACCAGCGTGCACAGCGCATCCCAGATGCAGCCCGCACTCCCTCACCCACCACCCGTAGGGTCCCAGCCGACCCCCCAAGCCAAGTGCCCTTCCCTCCCTGCCACCACCCCCAGGGCCCGCGTTCACCTTCTCGCCGTCCTTTCCGACCTCTCCTTGCTCCCCTTTGTAGCCGGTGGGCCCCTGAAAACCAGTGGGGGGCAACGAGTCACAGCCCACCCCCAGCGGCCCAGACAGAGGCCTGCGTGGCCATCCGCCCAGGTGGGTAAACTGAGGCCTGGTCAAGAGGGGCAGGGCCTCCCCGTCCTGGTGGCCACACCAGTGCCCAGCAGTTACCACTGTGGAATGGGGGATGGGGACAGAGTGTGGCCCCCAGGCTGGGCCGGAAGTCAGCCCTCCTTTCTTCTTGCAAAAACCAGGGCAGACTTTCTGGACCCTGTGTCCCCCCCCCACCTCCCCTCTAGATCTCGACACCCACGTTGGACCAGGCTGTTTCCTCCTGTGGGGTGTGGAGGTGGGCTCGGGTCTCAGTCACCCTGTGGCCGCTGCTCACCTTGAACCCTGGCATTCCTGGGGGGCCGGGAGGACCTGGGGGGCAGATGGCCGGGCACTGTTGGAAAACAGAGTGGTCAGAGCCCTGCAGACAGCCCGGCACCTGACAGAGTTCTGCACCCAGGGGCCCAGAGATGGGCCGTTGCGCTGAGCGAGGGGGACCTCAGGCCGCACCAGGGCCTCCCGGGACCCCTAGGCCTCATTCCACGTGGCTGTGGGGTGTTGGGAGGTGCTGCACAGAGCCAGCCCTCGGCTGCCTGGACTCCCACGGCCCCCTGCTCAGACCTGGCTCCCCTTTCTCAGCGGACATTTAGCAGTGGTGGCTGCTGGCTCCAGAAAGGGGCCTGAGTGCTGTGTTGCCTGCGGCAGATTTCAGGCTGGGCCTCTCCTCAGTGCACAGATGTGTCTGGACAGGTGTCCCGCAGGCTCGGACGGGATGCTCCATGCCCAGGGATGGCTCTGGGTTTTCTAGATCATTCCACAGTAATCTGGCACAGAGGCAGCGCCATCGATCTCCGCCCTCGCTGCTCCTGCCTGGCCATTGCCAGGGGCCTGGCCGTTCTCCTGATTCTGGAAGATCCCTAAACCCTCCCTCTGCGACACCAACTGGTCAAGCACTCTGGACAGGGGGTGGGGCTGGCGTCCTTCGGAAGCACAAGACCTCTGCACGCCAGCCGGACGCTGACCCTTCCGGGAACGGCTGCACACGGCAGAGGAAGACCGGGGGACCCCCGACGCTGCTCCTGTGTGTCCAGGACTGACAAAGCTCAAAGACGAGCAGAGAAGTGAGTCCCAGGCACTAGTCCAGAGCCTTCTGTGCTGGGGAGACACTGTGTCGGTGCCACTCAGGGCCGCAGACACTGGCCACACGTGGCCGAGCACTCAGAACGTGGCCGCACCACGGAGGGGCTGGCGGGTTTACAATGCGATCTCGCTCAGCTCAGATCCGTGCTGCTGCGTGGCCAGGGCGCAGGGAGGCTGTGCCCAGAGCTGGCAGCACCCGCACCACCCCACCCCTGCCCTCCTGCAGGTGGGGGACGGGCCGCGCTCCTCATGGGCCCCCGAGGGCCCCACCCTAGCCCCCCAACACATGGCCGCGAGCGCCTACCTGAAGGTCAGTGGCGCCTTCAGGGAGGACCCCGGGGTGACCCTGGAACACAGACAGCTGACTCTGACGCTGCCCTCCCCTCCCTCCCTGCCGCCCACCCCTACAGGCCTGCCGGGGGCTCAGGCCCTGCCTCCCTGCAGTGGCCGGTGCTGGGCACCAACAAGGACAGAGAGCAGCTGCCTTTGGGGTGGAGTGGCCACTGGGCCCGAGCCCCGCCCATCCACACGCCAGCTGACCTGGCCGCAGCCCTGGGCTGCTCGCACGTCTGGGAAGAGGACGGGAGTCCTCACGGGCGTGGATTCGGGGCTGGGGGCCCCGGGGGACAGGAGAGTCAAGCCCACCATGCCTGGCACTCCCCCCGAGAAGCTCTGGGGCCCCCTGCCCAGTACTCACGGGGGGTCCAGGAGGTCCCGGGGGGCCAGGGAGGCCTGGTAGTCCGGAGGGTCCCTGGGGGGCAGATTACGTTGTTAGCTGGAGGTGACCAGGTCCTTCCAGAGAGAAGCCTCCCTCCCTGTGCCCTTATGGGGACGCCCCGCTCTGCCTGCCTCCCCCACCCTGGCCTTGTGCTAGTGTCCACGGTGGATCCCAAGGCCTAGTCTGTCCTTGTCCCTGAAGGTCAGTCAGGGCTCCTATCAAGACCACAAAGAAAGGAAAGGGGGGGAGGAGGGGGAAGTAGACAAGGTGGGCAAAGGCCTTGGTGGTTGGATTGGGGGTGTCCTGACAGGGAGGGCTCCTGCTCTGAGAGGTGGGGGAAGGTTGGGGCAGCCACTCACCGGGGGGCCCCGGAGGCCCATTCCACCTGGGACGCCACTCTCTCCTGCCTCTCCCTGGGTGGGGGGGTAAGGAAGTGAGACACGAGGGTCTGTACCCACAGAGCTCTGAGGACCCCCACACAGCCCTGGTCTGCCCCCTCTGAAGGGACAGGAACCCGGCAGTCGGTCAGGTAGATACCCCTGAGGAGGCCCACCCTCACCCCGGTTTGGGACCTGGCGGCCAGCCTGGCTCTGAGTGTGGTGGGCATGCTGGGGTGGGGGACACAAGGGTGGTCAGTACTCACGGGGGGTCCGGGGAGGCCTTTGCCCTGTAATGCCAAGCACCGGGTCAGAACTTGCTGGGGACGGGACGGGTTTGCCTGCCACCCCACCCCTTCTCCTAAGACAGGTGGGTCGCAGGAGGGAAGCACCTCGGGGGACAGTGTGGGGTGCAGGAGACCTGCCCCGGGGGAGAGACGGCACGGCCCAGGAGCCAGCCCAGCAGACAAGGGGGCTGGACACTCCCTCCCAGAGCTGCCGGAGGGCACCCCACCCTGGTCAGTCCCGCTGCAGGTAAGCGATACTTACCCCCAGCCCGGGAGGCCCCGGGGGTCCCAGACTTCCCTGAAGAAGGAAACCGGGGTGTCAGGAGCGGGCTGGGCCCAGGCTCTCAGGCCTCTGAGAGCAAACCTGTTCCCCTCCCTCCCTGACTCTGAAGCGGGGGGATGTGTGTGTGTGTCTCCGTTTTACAGAAGACAGGCCCAGGGGGGACCCCGGATGCCCCAGGGGCCCGGGACAGTTCTTTTGCCAACAATCCTGCTGAGGAAAATCCAGACGCTGTTGGAAGTGGACGCAGAAAGCAGCACAGGGCAGGCAGGCCAGGCCAGCAGGAAGGCCCGGCACCAGGGCTCCCTGAGCCCCACAGAAAGGCCCCACACCTGGCTCTGGTTCCTGAGAGCTCTGGCCGCAGCCCACAGTAGGGAGCCCGGGACCCCAGGCTGCCAGGGCCTCCTGCTGCCTGCGTCCGGAAGACACGGTCCTGGCACTGGAGGCGCCTGCCCCCAGGGGTTCTTACAGAAAGTCTGCAGCTGCCCCCCTTCCCAAGAGGACATGGCGCAGAAGGCCGGTCATCCCCCAGCCTGGTCTGAACTCCGAGGACAACCATGACCAGAGGCCAGGTGGGAGGCGGTGGGCTGGCCACTGGTCGCTCTGTGCCCACCTGCCCTTCTGCCCCCTCCGCCTCCCCACAGACTTGGGGCCCAACAGCACCGCCAGCCTTGTGGACAGAGAACGCTCAGCCTGGCCGGCCAGCCGGGGACCTCCCTCCCCAGCAGAACCCGTGCATGTGGGGCAGCACTGACCCGCTCTCCAGGCGCGCCCTTGGGGCCGGGGGGTCCATCCTGCCCTGTCAGACCCTGGGGAGAGAGGCAGAGGGAGGGCTCGAGGGGCCACACGGGGAGGACAGGCCCCACAGAGGGCACTTTCCTAACTGAAAGGGGTCCAGAGGCTGAGAAGGGCCTTGCGTGGTTCTCCTTCCGCTCCAGCCCACCTGCCATCCACCTGGAATGCCCAAGGCCCCAGAGGAGTGAGGAGCTGGTGGGTGCAGCAGGCCGGGGAGCGCACTTCTCAGAGCCCTGCTCTGGCCCCCACAAAGCCCCAGTGGTCGGTGGTCCGTGGTCGTGGGGCCAGCCTGGAGCCCTGAGGACCCATTTGGCCCACCTGGGGCTCAGAGGGGCCCAGATAAGGGGCGTCTGTCTCCAGATAAGCAAGAGCCGGCAGCATTTTCACCCCGGCTGCGGGCTGGCTCTGTCCTTGTCAGCCGCCATGGCCAGGCGCTAAAGGGTCTGGGCTGAAGGCCAATGGACCCCTGCTGGGGGACATCCGGAGACTCTCTTGGGACAGAGCAGGCACAGTGGGAGACAGCAATTAAGCTTGACTTCAGGGACCAAACCCTGACAGGTCCAAGCCCAGAGGGGAGTGGAGGGGCTCAGAAGAGGGGGCTCTCAGAAGGGAGAGGGGGGAGGGGCAGGCACACTCACATCCACGCCAGGCAGTCCCGGCAGCCCGGCCTCTCCTGGTTTCCCTGGTTTCCCTGGGGCCCCTTTTGGTCCCTGGAGGAAGGGGGTGGGGGTGGGGGATGAGCAGAGGCGTGAGAGCAGGTCCCACCCAGAACCGTGGCCTTCACCAATAAGAGAAGGGCTTTCGAGCTGGGGCACAACCCAGCAACTAGAGATTGGCCCCTGTCCACCAGAGGCCCGGCCCTGCCTGCTCCCTGCAGACCCCCACCATGGGCCCCAGCAGGCTGCCCTCTCCAGCTGCCCCCCCTTACTCAATCACACCTGTAGGACATTCACCTGGATGCTTTGCTCACCTGATGCTTTGGCTGCCCCAGCTAAGGGCCAGTGGGTCCCTCTGTGGGACCGCCAGCGTGCCCCAGGACCCTCTCACTGAGGGATCTGGCCTGCCTGGCACAAAGAAAGCTTCCAAGCCGGATCCTGCCCGGAGACACACTGAATTCCACACACCCCCTCCCACCCGATTCCTGGCCAGGCCCCTGCTCTGAGCCCTTGGAGTCCTCCTGCCTGGCAGACAACCCAGGGGTGGTGGGAAGGGGTGTCAATGACCCCTCTGTTCTAGGTCCACCCCTCCCCTCACTGGAGCTGGACACTCACCGGGGACCCGGGCAGACCGGGAGGCCCAACTTCTCCCTGCAGAGGGGAAGACACCCGCATGTGAGCAGTATCTCCTGAAAGCCCAGCCCCAAGCGATGACCCGGGAGCACCCCCACATCTAGGGGGCACCTTCCCTCTGGGGTCAGGTGCAGAGGCGGGAGCTGGGGAGAGCAGGGAGCCGACAGCTGGGGCTCAGCCCCTGCAGGGCCCGCCCTCCACCAGCCCGAGAAGCTTCAGGAGGTAGGCTGTGGGCATTGGGACGCCTCCTGCCCCCACCTGATTCAGGGCGGCAGACCCCAGACTCGCAGAGGCCCGAGGAGGCACCCCCGCTCCCCCGTGACACCCTTTAACGGAGGCCTGCAGGCCAGGTTTTTAAGGGGAAGCCTCCCCAGAAGGAAGGACTCAACTCCCGTCAGCCTGGGAGTCCTGGGGGGCCAGGGCCAGCCCCGGTGGTGGGGGGGCAGCCCTGGGCCGTCCTGCCCCTCCCTGCCCCCACCCTGCAGGGCTGTCTCTGAGCACCCTGTGGGTTGGGGTTGGCCAGGGTTGGGGTGGGTGGGAGACTCGGGGCCATCCAGGGCCTGCGGGACTCAGAGAGAGGCTGAGGACTGGTCGAGGGGGGCTCCTGCGGTACATTAGAGGTGACGAGAGGCCTGGCAGGCCCCTGCCTTTCATGGAGGCGGCTGGATTGGGGGCTCGCCCCAGACAGTCGGGGGGAGGCAGGCTGCAGGATTGGGCCACACTTGACCTGGGACACCCACGGAGGACGCCATCTCTGGGACAGAGCCAGCTCCCAAGCCCCCTCCAAAGCTGGCTCCAGCCCCGTAGCCACCTCCACCAAGACGCAGAGGGACAGGCCCTGCACCCCCACCACAGTGGGCCCCTCTGGGGACCTGCAGACACAGCCTTCAGTGCCCACAGTTCCAGTCCGAGGGCTACTGTGTGGCGCCCCCGCCCCTGCTGTGGGGAGAACCCGGAGCAGGAACCCTTTCACATCCCGTACCCCACTTTGCCCCAGCCCTGGGAAGTGGGGCTTGGTTTTGTCTCCATCAGGTCTGGGGGCTCAGGGAAGTTGGGGCTGGACTAAAACCCCACCGAACCCTCCCCGGCCCCTCCCGCCCCCAACTCACGTCAATGCCATCCTTGCCCGGCTTCCCAGGTGGCCCTTGGGGGCCAGGGGGGCCTTGAGGTCCCACTTTCTGAAATGGAGAAACGTCATTATGCAGCCTTGCCTTCCCACCCTCTCCTGTGGGGCAGGTCCCCCTGGTTGGCCTCGGGTCAGCCCAACAGTGGTCCCTCTTCCTGGGCCCAGAGCGGTTCTGGAGCCTGGCTCCTGGGGCCCCCCCGACCCAAGCCTGCCTTGGAGACCCCCCCCAAGCCTTGAGCCGGCGGTATCTGCTGCCTCCATCCTCGGGCCCGGAGGGGCTGTGCCACGGCCCCACGGGAGCCTCGGGGAACAAAGGCGACATTGTGCCTCTCTGGTGGCCGCGGCCCAGGCAGCGGCCGACCCGGCCAGGCGAGGACAGGGCAACGTCCTGGGCTCATCCACGAGGTGTCTCGGCATCTGCAGGGGCTCGGTGCGGCGCCCAGACTCAGCCCCACGGCGAGATGGGCCACGGGCTTCAGGGCTGCGCCGGGTCTCCAAGCGTCCTCGAGTTCCAGGCTCACTCGCGGGCCCAGGATGGCTGGCGGGGGTGGGGGGGTGGTCGTCCCCCAGCCGCGCGGTTCGACGCCCCATCTCAGAGCCCCGGACTCCCACCCTGGCCGCCGCTGTTCTCCGGTGCGAGCCCAGCACGCCGCTCCAGCCCGCGCTCACCTGTGCCTCGCTCATGGCCGCGGCCAGGAGATGCCCGAGCAGGAGCAGAACCAGCGTGGGGGCTCCGGCCATGGCTGCACTCGCGCTCTGAGTGGCGCCGGCGGTGGCGGCCTGGGCTCTGGGCGGCGGGCGGGGCGGGCGGTGGGCTGGGCGCCAGTTCCCGCCCCGCCGGCGAGGCACAAGCCCCCCATTCAGCAGGGCCCACCTGGGGCTTCCGCACCGCCCCACGCCTCCCCGCCGAGCGGCCGGTGGGGGGCGGGGGGAAGAAAGAAACCCAGTGGCGTTTTTTGGCCAGCCTCTGAGTTAAAATTAACCCTGAGTCTGATGAGTTACACACATACACCTTTTAGCAAAAAGAAAGACGCTCTTTTCTCCGCTTGCTCCTCAACCTGGGTGTGGAGAGGGGAACAATCCCCCATTGAAGGGCTCCTTTGGAGAAGGGGCAGCCCCAGCCCTAGAAACAGGGGGACCTCCCCAGAGTCCTGAGTGGGACTGAGGCTACCCAAGGCCCAGGAAGACCCCCGCAGAGGGGTAGCATCCCCGTGCCAGGGGCCAGAGCAGGCCCACTACAGCCCTGGTCCCTGCTACCCTGTCCTGCCACAGGCTGAAGTCTAGGGCCGTGCCTGCTGGGCTGGACACCTCCTATTCCCAGGGTCCTTACCCCAGACTTCAGCTATCCTGAGTGGTCCATCCACGTCATCCAGCACCGGCCAAGGCCAGACTCTTCTCTGGCGCTCCGACCCCGAGAGCACGCGAAGTGGTGGTGCTGGCCGAGGAAGGAAGCACCACCATGACCACGGGGCCTGAGCAAAGCTGGGGACGGACACGAACTCTAAGGCTGGTGTTGGCTGTTCCTGCTTCTCACAAGCCTTGGGCAGCTCAGGGTCGCTGGATTTCGGCAAACCCTGCTTCACCCTGGGAAGGCATAGGAATAGCAGGGTGAGGGGCCGCACCTGCGAGGCCTCCGTGGCCACCCTAGGGGACGCTCACAGATCCAGGTCACCAACAGGCGCACTGAATTTGCAGGATCTCAGTCCCACCTACAGCCGAGTATCGGAATGTTTAGAATTCCCTGGGAAATGCTGCTTTGGGATTTACAGTATGCTGTTACAGGTTCGTTTTACTTGCTCGCTTTCTTTCTTTCTCTCTTTCTTTCTTTCATTCTTTCTTTCTTTCTTTCTCTTTTTCTTCTCTTTCCCTTTTTTCTCTTTTTTCTTCTTTCTTTCTTTCTTTCTTTCTTTCTTTCTTTCTTTCTTTCTTTCTTTTTTCTGTCTCTAGTCAAGTACAACTGTGAGAGGTGGGGAAAGAGTGCAATACAGAGTTCAATTGATCTGTGACTGACCGAACGCCCTTTGGACCTGTCTGGATATGAACGTCATTTCTGCGGCTGGGAACTCAGGACTTCTGTGGTGCCGTGTGTTCACAGGGGACCAGTGGGTGCAACATGAAAGGGGTAGAGTGGGGAAGCAAACTGACTCAGCCGAGAGCCTCAGCTCACCACGGGGTAGACTGGCCTGGCCACTCCCTCAGATGGGAAGGTGTATGCGAATTCTATCCAGAAAGGCCAAGCTCAAAAGCTCTTGTCCTCCAGCAGAGTTCGAGTCATCCCAGGACATCCACAGACAGGCCAGCCATTCCACCCCCACCCACAAGCCCACCACCTGGGGAGCAAGACTTTTCTTCCCCACCAATCCCCCCTCAGTCCTTCCTGCCTGGCCCCAGCACCCCACCTGCCCCCCCCCCCCCCCACCGCTGCTGGATCAGACTCAGAGGAAGCCCAGCTGGCCTTCACCTGGGTCAAGGGAGTGACCTGGTGCCTGAAACTGGCTCCACCCTTCATGGCAAACATGTCCCTGGCTCCACACGGCCCCTCCCCCTGCAGAGCCGGCCCTGCCTCGAAGCTCAGCCCCAGCGGCTAGAGCTGGAGGAGGCCAGGGCCGACCTCACACCTGGTACCTCCAGGCAAAACCAAAGCACCATCCACCTGTTTCAGACCATCACTCTCCCCGAAGTCTGGGGATCAGGTGGGCCAGCACTGCCCTCCAGTCCCCTAGGTCCCCACTGCTGGGGACAGGCACCCTCCCCCAGCGTTGCTCCAATGGGATTTCCCTCGCACTCCGGGGTTCAAGCTTCTCCTTTGAACCTGTGCTCTGTAATGGTCTAGACTGAGGAGTCTCACCACTAGGGGTTCAGCGGGACCCTGCTGAAGACTCAGTGTTGGATGCCCCACTCTCATCTTGGTGCCTTAGTTTCCCCTCTGTGGTAGAAACCCCATCACTGAGTCAAACTGGAGTTCAGGTACTGGGGGTCCTATCCCTCCAGCAGATGGGGGGTGGGGGTGAGGGTGGAGAGTCAGCAGCATAGGACGTACCCCGCCCCAACTCCAGCACTGGGGAACATTAACTCAGGGGCTTGCCCTCCCCCAAAATGATTTCCTGTCTGTCCACCCCTCCCGCCGGGACAGGAGCTAACCATCAACGCTTTTCCCAAGAACGGAGCTCAAATCACAGCCAGGAACTCTCAGAGTGAGGTGGGCTCCTCCCCTCCCCTCCCACCCCCCCCAAGAGCTGTGACCTTCGTCACTTCATTCGTCCCAAGGCAAGTAGGCAGCCCTCCGCAGTGCCCTCGCGCTGTTGGTGCTGAGCGGAAATTCCAGTGTGCGTGTGTACACACACGCGCGCGTGCACAGTGGGGGGGGGGGGGTCCTGGCCCAGGGGGGAAAGCCCAGCTGAGAGCCCACCGTGCCTGGAGGACAGGGAGGTGCACTCCGCCCATGCCAGGTTGGAGGGGTCAAGGGGGTTGAGGTGTGGAGGGTTGCCGTGGCTGCCAGGGTAGGGACAAGGGGACAGAGCCACAGGGATGGCCAGGGGAGCCGGCCTTGGGGCACAACACTGCACCCCAGATCGGGGTAGGCAAAGGCCCTGTCTAGACCCAGGGCACTTCCAAACCGCGGCTCCTCCCACTCGGCCCACCTGAGGGGACTGTGCACGTGTCCCAGGCTTACTCCTAAACCAGTGACAAAAGGCAGCCACTGGACCAAGTGCCCAGCTCGACAGGCCCCAGGAGGCCATGTGGTCAGGGTGCTGGGACAGACGCCTGTGTCCAGGGGACTGCAGTCTGCTGTTTCCACAGGTGCTTACACTGGCCAGGTGGTCCTGCAGCGGGGCTAGGCCACTTCGCACCCAAGGGGAGGAAGCCCATCGGGCAGCACCGCTCGTGAAACCAGCCCCTTTCCCGGACCCTGGTCACCCACAGGGCCCCTGGCCACGCCCGAACGCTCAAAGTCAAATCAGTTTATTCAGAAAAGGCCTCGCACCAGACTAAGAAAATGAACCCCCACTCCCACCCCCAGACGCTTAGGGCCAATTTACAAAGAGGGGCAGGGGGCGGGGCACAGAGGAGGGAGGCGGGGCGTGAGCTGGAGGTAAGGATTCTGAAGCCCCCCGCCTTCCAGCAGCTGCGGTGGCCACTGCAGTGCCCACCAGGGAGAGAGGCCAGTACTGCATGGTGCTGAGAACAGCTGGCAACGGGGCTCCCCAGACCTGTGGCCGGGCCAGGATGCCCACGGGTACTGGCTTCCCTTAAGGCTTTCTGGGTTTGGCCTACAGCCCCACCTCAGCTTCCTTATCTACCCACGGTTTTGCGGTGGCTGGGGTCCCAGGGACAGCCTGCTCCAGCCCTGCCCAGCCTTCTGCTTCCTCCACCCCATTCTCACCCTCTCTGGCCTCAGGGCACCCCGTGGCAGCACCGTGCGGGGCGGAGGCTGGCCTCTTGGTCCCACCGTCCCCACCATCACCACCCACCAAGGCACCGTCCTCCTGGTCCTGGTCCACCTTCCTTCTCTTCCTCACCTCCTCGGCCACCTTGGCCCCCGGGGGCTGGGGGCAGGGCGGCTCGGCCTCCCCCGGGGCCTGGCTGCCCAATTCCTGGGACCCCCCACCGAGGCTGCCCTGGCTGAGGGCGCAGCCCTCCAGGTTCAGAGCGATTTTCTCCACGTCAGAGGCGCTCTGGGCGCCCAGCTCCCCGGGGGCCTGCTCCCGCCGGTTGGCTTCCAGTTTCCTCTTCTTGCTCTCCTTGGGGCTCGGGGGCTCCCGCTCCTCCTCCCCGCAGCCCCACGCCTCCCCTCCCTGGTCTCTCGCCAGAGCGCCCGGCGGCGGCGGGGGACCCCCGGCCCCGCCCGGCCCGCAGGTCTGTCCCGAGGCGCCGGCCTGGAGGAGGGGGTCCCCGGGGCTCCCCTCGCCCTCGGCCGGCGCGGGGCGGGCGGGCAGGGGCGGCCGCCGCCGGCGCAGCTTGTCGTGGGGCCCCCAGACGAACTTGCGCCGCGGCCGGAAGTGCTCCCAGGCGAAGCGCAGCAGCTGGCGGCGCTGGCGCGGGCAGCGCACGGTAAACACGAAGTAGTCCAGCGCGCTCTGGCGCACGGCCGGCAGCTCCCGGCGCACCAGCGTCTCCTCCAGGAAGAAGCGCGCAAGCGGCGCCTGGTAGTGCTCCAGGCCCAGCTCGCCCAGGGACTTGAGGATGCGCGTGATGCGGAGGTTGTTGTGGCTGTGCCTGCGACGGGGGCAAGCGGGGGGGGGGGGCGCTGGCGGTGGCACGACCGCCCTCCTCCTCCCGGCTGGCCCCCCTGCAGCCTCCGCCCCGCCCTCTCACCCCCAGCCCCGGGGAAAGTGGCCTGTGGGCCCAGATGGTGCGGGAGGAGGCTGTGATGTATCTTCTAGAAGGGTGCCGTCCCCGTGGCACCCCCTCCCCGACCCCAGCCGTGGCAGGGCCAGCGGAGAGCTGGAGGGGACCCTCTAGAGCACGGGGCCTCGCACAGGCGCCTGTTACCCACGTGCAGGGCTGATTCACCCCCTGCGCTTCCTCCCCACCCAGTGCTTCTCAACAGGGTGAGGGGCCCTGTGCCTGCAAAGCTGACTGAGCTGTGGGCAGCCTGACCCACGCCCAGGTGGATGCTGGGGCACAGCTCGTGAGACTGACTGGTAGGACTTTCTTTGGGTTCTCACACCCCACCCTGTAAACAAAGAGGGTGCTTAGAGCCTTAGTCACTTGCTCGAGCACCCCTGGAGTCCCTCCTCCCCAAAGTGCTCCCCCACACCTGCCTGAAACCTAGCACAGCCCCCATTCTCCTCACTGGGGGTGGGGTGAGGGCCACTCCTTACCAGTTGAGGTTCTGGAAGCGCTTCTGGTAGTTCTGGGCTCGGCACACCTGCCCGGTGTCTCGGTCCTCCAGCTGGATCCCATAGAACCCCAGCATGAGCTCGTAGGCCTGGACAAACCGCTCCCTCACCTCCTCGGAGCTTTTAAATGCCTGGAACACAGCCCCCGAGGCCAGTGGAGAGCTCAGGGGCCATCACCAGCACATCGGGCTGGCTGACACCTCCCTCAGCCCCGGGTTCATCTAGCAGCCTGGACTCAGACTTCTGGGTGAAGTGACAGAGGGCAGGAGTCCAGAGAAGAATTCGTAAAGTAACTCTTCTTCTAGCTGCTACGAGGTCTCACTGGGGCCTGAGGCATCTGCTTTAATCCCCAGAGGAATTCTGCCAGCCCCCGGGGACAGCTCAGGGGGCTCCCAGGGCTGAGCATATGGCAGGAAACACAGTCTCCTCGGCTCCCCAGACCCTCGCATCCCTCCAAGTGTCCTGTCCCAGCGCAAACCAGGTGTGAAGAAGCCCCGGTCACCATGACTCTGCTCACAGCCCTGGCCCTGGGCTCCCCGACTTGAGGCGAACTACCGAAGAAAATCAGATTTCTCTCGAAGCCCATGGGGAGCACCAGGGGACAGAGGCAAGGACTGTTTGGAGGGAAGAGGCTCCCAGGGCAGGGACAGCTTTCCAGCCTGTACCGCTCACCTCAACCTCCCGGAGCGTGAGGGGCTTGGCGTGCCAGTTCACTCCAGGTTCGCGCAGAGGGAAGAGCCTGTGGGAGAGGACACGGCACGGGTCCCCCATCCGCGGCAAACACGGGCTCCCAGGCACGGGGCACGCGCTCACCAGCCTCTCGGGGTTCAAACCTCAACTCCAGGAGGGCCTGGCTGGATGAACCTGTGTTGTGGGCTGTCTCGAGTCAGAGGCAGGGGGCGAGGGCAGGAAAGTCAAGGGGGGCTGTTCTGGACCAGGGCACAGGGGAGGGGCACATGCAGCCACGGGAGGCTCAGGACGGGCGCTCAGCAGGGCGTTCCAGACTCTCCTCTTTATTCGTTTTAAGATTTATTTATTTTTAGAGAGAGAAGGGAGCACGAGCGTGCAGAGGAAGGGGCAGAGGCAGAGGGAGAGAGTCTTCAAGCCGACTGCCTGCTGAGCACAGAGCCCGATGTGGGGCTCGATCTCACGACCCTGAGATCGCGACCTAAGCCAAAACCAGGAGTCAGACGCTCAACCGACCGAGCCACCCAGGCTCTTTATTCTTACGTTCTTTTTCTCTTGTCATGAATGCTGCAGAGCTATTCCCCACAATGCTCTGTGCCCAGGAGAGGCCCCCAACATGCCATCTTCAAACGCACACTGTGTTTGGGGGGAATGTCAAGGGTCCCCAGGCAGCCACGCCGGCAAGGATCACCTCAGACTACAGTTAGAACCCGGCCACCCTGAGCGTCCGAGGGGCTCTGCAGGGCCACACGGCCTCTTGGCACCGGGTACCCCCCAGGCAAGCCAGCCTGCGTGCTGCTCTTCCTGTCCTCCACGCCAGCGCTCAGCTCCCAGCCTCAGAGGCCCTGCACAGCTGCCGAACCCACAGACGCAGGACAGCAGAGAGCGCAAAGCCAGCATCTGGAGAGATAGGGGCCCCTGCTCTGTAAGCCCCCCCGCCCCCCCGGCCCTACCACTCACCACTGGATGTAGGAGTGATTCTCTTCCAGGAGGTCATACTCTTCCCTCCAGTTCTGAAGAATGTCTTCAATGAAACAGCCTGGGGGCCCCACGGCGACAAGTCAGTGAGGAGCTGCTGGAAGCCCGCCCCCTCCCCTCCCCCTCCTTTCTTGAGGACCTTGGGGCTCAGAAGCTTGTATACGTCTCATGTGACCATAACCCCCCAACCAAAGCCCTTGATTTCTTTGCAGTCTGGACATGGGACCTCCACCGCCGACCGAGGGCAGACCTGGGTGAGAAGACCACACTGGGCTTGCTGGGTGGGAAGGCCCCAGAAGCCCCTCGGGAGAAGGACATGGGGGTTCCAGACCCACACCTGTCTTTGCAGAAAGGTGGCCTCACCAGCCCCTCCAAACCACAGCCTGCCGGCTGGAACCTGACCTCCCACAGCCTGGGTCCCAGGGGGGCGGCTGCTGTTTCTGCAAAGGGCCAGACAGTGAGCGTTTGCGGCCACATGTCCTGTGCCTCGCTGTGGGGGGAAGGCAGCCGCAGACGAAGTGTGCGTGAACGGGTGAGTCCCAACAGGGTCCCCCTCACGGACACTGATAACTGAAGTTCACGTAACTTTCACTGCACAAAATAATATTGCACCTTGTTTTTTCCAACCATTTGAAAACGTCACAATGATACTTCCTTGTTCGCTTACATATGCGGCTTTCCCGCTAAGGCAGGGGAGCGGAGGGGTGCCCACGAAGCCACCCATATTCCCTGCCTGGCCCTTCACAGAAAACACGCTGCAGGTTGGGGCCCGGGGGGTCCCCTCAGCGGCCTGAAGGGGGTGCCGCGGGGCTAGCTGAAAACCCGGGCCGACCAGCCGGGTCCAGAGGGCAGAAGCAGTCAGGTGGAGGGGAGACGGACGGGACAGAGCCGCAGGCAGCCCAGCAAGCGCGCACCGTTGGGCAGGAACCGGATCTCGTTCCTGTAGAAACTCAGGTTTGGCATGTCCCCGTTGCCATCCCGTTCTATCAAATCCTGAAGAGCCAGAGAAAGGTGCCTGTGGGAGCATCTCCAGAAATAGGCTGCTTCCAAGGGCCCCTCACACTAGAACATTCCTGGGGGAGGGGGCGTCTGCTCTTGGGCGCACAAACCTCTGAGATGCTGAGGGCTTGTGAGGACCCCCGTACCCAGCCTGGGCCCCTCACCCCGCAGGTGAGGACAGCTACTCCCTCTGACCGCCACCTTCCCCTCCTCGCGAGTGTGGACCAGGGCTGGCAGGTCCCCATCATCTGCCCCCCACCCCACCCCGAGGCAGCCCGGGGGCTGCCTGAGACGAGGGTGCAGAGGGCAGGGACGAGGGCAACAGGAATGCCACCAGCACGGGCCCCCGCACGTGCGACCTTGTGTGGATGGGCCTACTGGCTGATGCTGGCCCCGTGTTTTAAAGGTCAGGGCGCTGAGCTTGGACAGCCGGCCCGCTGCGCCTGTCACCCGGCGATAAGGGGAAGGAGCAGCCATCAAGGCGGGACAGGGGACCTGGTCTGAGAGCAGGGCTGACGGGACACGCTGTCTGGACGGCTTCTCCGGGTGGAGGGTGGGAGGACTCCGACCCGGCCGGGCTGCCAAGGTGGGAGGGCACCCCCGGCAGCTGCTACCTACCGGGTAATGGTGCCGGTACCTGCGTGTGTCCCGCATGGCTCGCCAGTTTCGGGACCCCAGCATCCTGGCCTGGGAAGAGAGGAGAGGGGATGAGAGCCCCACGGGAGACCCACAGGCAGGCAGGCCCCACCCCTAGTGAGCCCCCATCACAGTAAGGGCAGCAAGGACCTGGGTCAGCTATCAGCAAAACCAAAGGGGATGGGAGGGATTGGAGCGAGGCCGCCGCCTGCTGGGCCCCTGCTGCCCGCCCCAGCTCTCAGGACGCCCAGGCTGACCAGCACATTCTTGGGGGGCAGCACCCTCCCCCCAGCTCTACATTTACTTCCTACTCCCATACTCGCTGGTTACTTCCACTTGGACCCCAGGCTTAGGACTTCCCCCCGGGGACCTACTCCACTGCTTCCTCTTTGCACTGTGCTCTAAGTTGTCACCAGGCCTGTGTCCCCAAAGGCAGCAGCCTCACAGCCCACAGCCCTGGGAGGGGCCCCAAACACTTGTCTGACAAAGAGATGAATGACCGAGGCCCAGGGAGCCAGTCCTGTGTCTGCCCAAGCCCAACGCTCCTGGACCAGACCCTGCGTCTCCCGGCCTCCCGTCCTATGGGGGATCCTTCTCGGCAAGATGCAGAAGCTCCTCGCTGCCCCCCAACACCTACAGCCCCCCTCTCCGCAGGCCAAGCATCCCAGGGTCCTGGGAAGGATGGAAGGTAACTGGCAACTAGGACGCTAGGTAAATGCGGCTTGACCCATCCTGTCATAGCGTGGGAGGCATGAGGAAGGCTGTGCCGGGCTTGAGGTCTCACAGAAGCTGGGGAGGAGAAAGGGCCCCGGCAGATAACGCTCCTGGGCATGACAAGACGGGACAGCTCAAGCCAGGGAAATACCTGGGTCCCAGGATCCTGGAAGGAGCAAAAGAACACTGGAAGGGGAGTCAGGAGGCCAGGCCTACCACCGTGTCCCCTGGCTCTGACTCCATCCCCACTCCCCAGATGCTCCAAATGGTTCTGAGCTCCAGCGAGGATCGGGGGGTGCCTCTCTGCCCAATTTATAGACCAGGGCAAGCTGGTAATGTTCTCGCCTACCAGCCAAGGGCCAGCGGAGAAACCAAAACTCAGCAGAAGCTGGCCCCGCCCACCGCCAGCTTCACTTTCTCCTCCTCCCTGGGTCCAGCCAGGTGCCTCCCCAGGTCAGCGCAAGAGGGCCAGACTCGCAGGTGCACAGATGACACAGCCCAGGGCAGAGCACCAAGGAGCTGTGCCGGGGTCAGTGTGGGGCAGCTGGGGAGTGCTATGGGGGGGCTAGGGGAAGCGAGGCCGTTAGGACTTGTGGAGGGACAGAAGCTACAGGCGGCGGAGGACTGTGGGCATCTCACAGGTGGCCGAGGTGCCAGAGCACTGCTTCAGGAGTAGTGCCCCTGAAGCCACGGCAAGGACAGCGTCCTCTCGCTCCATCCAAGTAGGCATCTGCCGCAGGAAAAGAGCCAGACTCCTGCCCTCTCACTCCACGCCCGTGACCCTGACCACGGCCCAGCCTGTCTCCCCAAGAGCCTCACGCCTGCCCCAAACAGCATCGATGGGCTCAGGCTTCGGGCCTTCCTGACAGGTCCAGGAGCCCCTCGGGGTCCCTCTCACCGACCACTCCCAACACAGAGATAAACCCCAAACCAGGGCTCTCATCTGTTAGGGGGAGAATCCAACCCAGAGTCCCTGCAGCCTGGAAATCAGACACGCTGTGAATACACCATCCCCCAAAAGCGACAGCTACCATGCCGTGTCCTTCGTAACACCTGGAACCCCAGCTGGAACCACCGTGCCTGCCCGGGGCAGGGTGAATTCCAGCCCCTGGTAAGGAAGAGTAACACTAGTAACAAAAGTAACCAGTGGTAACTGGAGAAAATTGGTGGCAACAAAAGTAACCATGGTAATGACAAGTAACCAGCAGCGACAAAAGTAACTGCTGGTCACAAGTAATCCGTAGTCACACAAGTGACAGCTGCCCATGACAGCCAGCAGGGTCACCCCAGCGCGCTCCAGGTGCAGGCCTGGCTCGGACAAGTCACAGAAACGGAGCCTCCAAGGCCACCTCCAGGAAGGCGGGGCCCCGAGTGTGGGTGCTGCACCCCCGGAGCAAAGGTGGGGGCGGGGCGCTCCCCGAGCAGCTGCAGGGCAGAATCAGGCAGCGCCAAGAGGCAGAGAGGCGGGCAGAAGCGTGGAGGGGCAGCACCGAGGCCTGGGATCTCCTCGGAGGACAGAGCCTGGGGCTGGGAGGTGACAGAGAGGGGAGTTAAGAATGTGCCCAGGGCATCCCCCTGAGGAAGTGTCGGCACAGCACTGCGTTCTGGGGCCGCGGATCTGAGGGCGGCCCTGTGTCTCCCTGCAAGGTCCCCGGGCTGGGCCAGAGCTGGGAGGCGCAGGTCCCGGCAGATCTCAGGGTGCCCGGGGGTCTTGAGGGGGGCACGAGGAGGCCGTGGGCGGGGGAGAGGGCAACAGCTGCAGGGAGCGCCGGGCCCCAGGCCGGGTGTCCAGGCGGAGCGGCCTCCCCGGAGCGGGGCCTCACCCCCACCTCCCGGCGGCTCGGCAGGCCTGCCCGGGGGCGCGGGGACCCCAGCGCGCGTCGGGGCTGCACCTGGAGCGCTCCGGGCCGCGCCGCCCGCGCGTCCTCCTCGTCCTCGTCCTCGTCCTCCGCGTCCGCGTCCCCCGGGGCGCCGGCCTCGCCATCCTCGTCGCCCCCCGCGCCGGGGCCCTCGCCGTCCTCCTCCTCGTCCCCCTCCCAGGTCGAGTCGCAGTCCGGGTCGTCCATGCTCGGGCCGCGGTACGACCCGCGCTCAGGCGGAAGCGAAAGTGAGCGAGGGAGGAAGCGCGGGGGCGGGCCGGGGCCAGGGGGCGGGCCGGGGCGGGGCCGTCGCCGTCGCCACCGCCCGCCCCGAGGATGTCCGCGCTCTGGGAACGTCCCTCCGGAGGAAGCTCGCGCCCTTCGCTGCCAAGATTCCTCCCAGGGTGCCCCTCCCGCGGCGATTTCTCCCGCAGGATGCGCCCCACCCGGATGTCCCCCCAGGACCCCCTCCCCACAACATCCCTTCCCCCTGCGAGAATGTCCCCCCTGTAGGATGTCTCCTTGAGGCTGTCCATTCAGAGTGTCTTACTTACCCCGGGAGAGTCCCTCCCAGAATATCCCCTTCCTGCCCCCGGCAGCACCCAGCCCTGGACAGACACCCCCTAGAGAATTTCCCCCGAAGGCCTCCTCCCTGAGAATGCCCCTCCCTGGAAGATGCCCTTCCCAGGATGCCCTCTGGAGTATTGCCACTCTAGAGGAACCCCCTGCAGGGATGTCTGTGGAGGACACTCATCCCAGAGGATCACTCCCCAGAATGCCCCCCAGGACAGTATTCCCCCAGAGGAAGCCTCCCCTGGAAGATTCTCTGCCAGGAGGATGCCCACCCCCTGGAAGCCCCCTCCTCCAGAATATCCCTTTTCCCAAAGAGTGTCCTCCTAAAGGAAGTCCTCCCAGAGGAATGTCCCTCCTGGAGGAAGTCTACCCACCCCCTTGGAGAATGTCCCTGGAGGAGGCCCACAGGAGGGTGTCCCTCCATAAGGCTGACCCCCAGGAGGATACACCCTGGAAGGTGTCCCCCCCCAGAAGATGTCCCCAGGATATTCCCTCCAGGTGGAGGCTGGGGCTGCAGTCTCATCAGAGGCTCCTTTGGACGGCAGTTTACTTCCATGACCCCCCAGACTTAGGCAGAAATCATTCTTGGGGGAGTAGGATGGGGAGCCCTGTGTCCCTCCATAGTCGGTTCACAACTGGGCAGTTTGCTTCTAGAAGGCCAGAGTCTCTTTCTGGTGTAGCTGCGAGTCCTGAACTCTGTCCCCTTAGCCACCTTCTCTCAGGGACAAGAAAGCACAGGGGCTGCATGCACTTGGAGGGAGGGCGCGCACGAAGGGCCAAACAGCAGGACGCAGAAACGACTGGGGGTCGCCCTGAGGCCGTTCAACACAAGTGACCCCCGTTAAGCACCCCAGGGGCCTCTCTGAGGGCTGGGGGCGGCTGCCGGTGGCACATTTCAGACAGCTGAGGATCACTTCAGCGGCAGACTTCCTAGAAACCGCGGGGACCTTACTTAGTCTCCGCCTTGACATCCGCGGGTGGTCACAGGAGCTCCAGCAAAGCTGGTGACCCACCCCTCAAAATGAACGTTGGGGGTGGCCGCCCCAGGCAACATCTGTCTTCTGTAACTAACTACTGCCGCCCTTCATTGCTTCAAAAAGCTTAGCTGAAACCGGAGTCTGGCTTTTGGGTGGATCCGGCCATGAGCATGGCTTGTGGGGTCAAGCCCAGCCGGCCCCCCAGGGATGCTGACCTCCCCCAGCCCTGCAAGCCAGCTAACAGGCCCAGGCTGCCTGCGCGGCCAGTGACTGCTGAGAGCCCACCAGAACCTTCCAATCTTGGTTGTGGGCACCAGTGAAGGCCTTTCTTGGTGTGGGTCCCGACTCCTTGCTGGCTTGTCGATCTTCGTTAATTCTCTGGGTACACTCTCACCTGGCTGAACCTGCGTGCACTCTGCCTCACTTTCTAAGAGGATGATGGGGACGCCCCAAAGCTATGGACATCTGGGCCAGGCTGCCTTTTCTTTTCTTTCCTCTTTTCTCCCTTCCCTTCCCTTCCCTTCCCTTCCCTTCCCTTCCCTTCCCTTCCCTTCCCTTCCCTTCCCTTCCCTTCCCTCCCCTCCCCTCCCCTTCCCTTTTCCCTTCCCTTCCCTTTTTCCTTTCCTTTCCTTCCCTTCCCTCTCTTTCTTCCTGATTTATTTATTTTAGAAAGAGTGCGGCCGGGCGTGGGGGGTGGGTAGTGAGAGGCAGAGGGAAAGAGAAAGAGAAACCCAAGCGACTCCACACTGAACACGAGGCCCTATTATCTCAGGAACCTGAGATCACCCCCTGAGCCAAAACTGAGTCCAATGCTTAACCGACTGAGCCCCCCCGGGTGCCCCCATCTGGGCATTTCTGCAAATGGTCTGCCACAGATGGCCAGGGCAGGTTTCTGGGGGAGCGGGCAGCCACCGTGCACCTGGCAGCTTCTGGCGAGGCTAGCCCAATGCAAGTTGCCGACACAGGCCTGACCTGGTTGTGTGATTCACAGCTGGCCCTGGAGCCCTGGCTACGACTTCCAGGTGGACGACGCCAGGAGCCTCTGATGCAGGGGTCCGTGTACTGGGGGTGGTAGGACAGGGTTCGGCTGCTCTGAGAGGCGCTGCCCGGAAAGCAGACGTGCACACTGTGCGGCGGCATCTTGCTCGGCGCCCCAGCCTGTGCTCAGGCACTGAGCCTCCGACTAGACGGTCCCACAACAGAGGCTCTGAAGACATTGCCCGTGGCTGCTTTACGAGTAGTAGTCACACCATCACACCCTGAGTTGCTTTTGTCAACTGTTTTGCCCCGGGCTTACCTCAGGGCGTGTGACTCCTGGAGCCTAGATTCCGGTGCAGGAAGAAGCTGGAGCCCCAGTCTTGTGCCGGAGACAGATTCCTCCCGTCCACAGCCCGGGGATGCCCGTGGGGGCTCGGAGCTCTGGACAGCCTGCTGCCTGGGCTGGGCCAGGGGGTGGGCCAGGGGGCTGAGAGCAGTGCCTGCTGCCAGCGCTGCCCAGGACGCCATGCCCACAGGCACACACATGCACACGCACGCACACACACGTGCACACACGCCTGCACGCGCACTCCTGTGCCTCGTCCGTGCACTAGCGGTAGGTGGTATGCTCGCGGGTGGCCTTGCTCCCCGCTGAGGGATCTCGCAGGAGGTCAGCAGACAGGCTCAGTGCTCAGGTTGGACCCACCTGAACATTTTCCTCAGCAAGACCAGCTGCAGCCAAAGCCCCAGCCCCACCCTCAGCCCCAGGGGAGCCCTGCTGCACCCCGTTGCTTCTCAGTATGGCTCAGGATGTACGTGCTTGGGAGCCCACTCTCCTCCGGCATCACCCCTGGGGGGGCTGGGCTGGCCTAGAGCAGGGAGTGCTGAGACCATACCCACCTGCCCCGCCACCCCCCCGCCCCCTTGCAGGGAGGGTGCTCGGTCCCAGGTGTCCCGCACACGGAGCCTCTGTGGAGGTTCCTGGGCTTAGGTCCACAACCGACCGACTGTGGTTTCCCTTTGTTCTGCGGCCACCTCATCCCAGCTCCCGGCCTCTTTTAGACATCTCCTACTTACACGAGCAGGGCCCATGAGACCCCCGTGTCACAGACAGGACCCCTACGCCAGGGAGATTCAATGCCCCAGATGCCTGTGAATTTGACCTGAATCAGCCGCAGGGCAGGAAAGCCCCGACGGTGAGAGCCGGCCAGGCCAGGGATGCTCGGGCTGGCCTCACCCCTCCGAGGACCGCAGGCCCCCCAGGTACAAGGGCATGGGGACTGGGCCCCAAAAAGACGCCTGAGGGGGTGGGGCGGCACCTGCTCCTCTGTCTTGATGGGCTCACCAGGCATGCCCCTCACCCCACCTCTCTTAGGCGCATAGATGTTAACTCACCGAACGAGGTACTAGGCTTTTCCAGCATGTTCTGAGGGGCCTGAAGATACTGTTTCAGACAGGGGTTTACCAGCAAGTCTGTGGAAGACCCCTCCATCTTTGTTGGCACCATTTGTGACTGCAGAGCTGTCTGCCCCATTTCCCTGCCAATTCTGTCTCTCGAAGGACCAGGCTTCTCGCAGGCATCATGGGAGGGCTGCAGGGTACTGAGCTCACTCTAACGCACACCTCTGTTCCCCCTTCCCCTCGGGCACACGTGGGGCACGTCCCCTGCTCTGTGGCAAGCACAGCGACAGTCCCGTCTGGGCATCTGGGGGCGAGCATGGTGTCTATGTTGGGACAGCAGCAGGTCTCATGGGACTGCCTCTCAGAACCCAGAAGAAACGCCAGTGGCAGGACCGGGTGGGGAAGTGGCAGCCTTGGACTCCATCCTGGGCCCTGACCAGCTTCCTGCTCAGGTAGGTCCCGTGCCGGAGGCCCGCCCCCCAAGCTCCCCGGCAGTGGGTCGGCCTGAGCTGAGCTTCTGCTCCTGGTGCCGGCGCAGGGCTGACAGGCTCAGCAGCCCCAACACGAAATGCTCTTTCTGTGTCAGGGGACTGGCCCTGCTGGGGAGAAGGGGCGCCCGCGATGTGTCCAAGGCCCCGCAAGTGATGGCGGGCTTGGCACAGGCCAGTCTCCGATGGCGCTGGGCCACTCGCTGAGCCTGGCGGGCTGCACCACAGGCTGGCCTCCTGCTCCGAGGCGGTGGGGGGAGGCTCAGCCCGGTGGACGGGGATTCAGCTGCCAGGTGACTTGTCGAGATAAAGAGCCTGGGACGCGGCGGCTGACCAGGAGGGAGGGCGTCTCCGTCTCGCTCTGCCCAGATGGCTGGACCCTCCTCTGTGGAGAACAGACTCAGCCCGAGTCTCCCGTCGCCTGAGGACGAGCCCCGGCCGTCCCAGCTCCGCCGGCCGCCAGCTCTGCCTTGTTTGCCATCCCCGCACTTTGTATTTGAAGGACTTGTCACACTCAAGAGTTTCCACTCCGGCCCTGTCTCTAGTTGGTAAGCACATTGTAGCGATGGAACACGAAACAGAGTGCACAGGCCGCACTATAAACCTCGGGAAAATAAACACTCCGCACTGCTAGAAAAGGGAACTCATTTCGGCATCAAAATCACAAGACTCGGGCTGCTGCGTCTGTGCTTTAATGGTTGGCGCTCAGACGAAAGCATCTCAGTCGCCCCGGCTGCGCACCTCCCTCCACACGCTCATTTGGTCTGTCTGCAAGTTACCGGGAGATACAAAAATAGCCCGTACAAACTCTGTTTCCGGCATATAAAAACCGAGCGGAAAGTGTCTCAGCAATCGCTACCCTAACACAAAGCATCTTGGGAAAAATACAACACAGGGTTACCTTCTGCAGTATTTTTTTCATATAAAACACTAGTAAAATAGGCTTCTTAAAAATTAAATAGTGAAATACCACCAAATTATATACATCGTTACAGTACAAGTGAATTAGGCAAAGTATCCAGTTCTCGGTTTCTCCGGCGCACGTGCGGCAGGGTGGCCTGAGTCTCTTTCTCCCGAGGGGGGCAGCCGGTTTAGGAAGAGCGGCTGACAGATGGACACGCGGACAGACGGGAAGAACCGAGTGGCCCAGCAAGACCGGCGCTCCTCGACGACACAGCAGGCACCCTGCCTGCCACTCCAGCTGTCCTGCCCGTGCCCCGCGCTCTGCTCCGTGGAGCCCGGCCGGGGGCGCGGGGTGGGCGACAGGGCCCGGACGCCTGACTCCCGGCTCTCCGCACCCGAGCCGGTCTCTCGGGCCCCCGGAGCCCCAGGGGGTTGCACTGGGCCCTGTGGGAGCCTCAGGTGCCCGAGGGCAGGCGGTGGGCTGCGGGCGTCCATCCAGGTGACAACGGTGCCCCGGCCCCCTGCCATGGCTGAGCCACGACTATGTTCGGCGCCGCTTGGCAGCGCTGGGGCTGGAGGGGTTGCTGTTTGCCGTCAGGACTTTGTCGGTGACCCGGCTGCGCTTCCGCTTGTCCGCCCCTTCCTTGGACCCCAAGTCCGAGGAGTTCTTGTCTTTGCTGGACTTTTCCGTTGCTTTCCCCAAGCTTCCTGAAGACGAAAAAACTGGGAGACAAAATCATTTGGCTGAAAACAGAATATCCAGAATTTTATTTCGTCTTCCTGCTAAGTTATAGACACCTGTATCTACACACACGGCCCTCTGCGCTGGGGCTGCCGCGGGGCCTGCAGAGCCAGGTCCTCCAGAGGATGGCCCCCTTGCGGCCCCAGGGCGCAGGACCCTGCCCACCCGCCGTCCCTGCCTCGTGGGGCTCGGCCTGTGTGCGCAGTGCACGCTTTCCGTCCACCTGACTGGGTGCCGGCCCGAGGCCACCCCAGGGCCTGCTTGCGGTGTGGGCCACCCACGCCACCACACGAGGCTCCCTCCCAAGCGGGTGGGGGAGCGGACGGGGCAGCTCTGGCCTCAAGCAGACTAGACACCCAGGCTGGGGATGTGGGGCTGTGCGCGGGGCCCAGGGGAGGGTCAGGGGTGCCCCCCACTCACCATCGTCCGCCCCGCTGTGGGGGTCCACATCTTCCTTCATTTCCTCCTTCATTTCTTCTTCAATGACCACTTTTCCTGTGGGGCGACAGCTGACGTTTACCAAAACGGTGGGAGACGCGGCCCTGCCCAATGCTGCGGACGGCTCAGGCCGGGGACGGCTGTGTGTGTGGTTCTCAGCTGCCGCCAGGCCGCTTTCAAAGAGAGCCGATTGTTCTTGAACAAGTTCCCTCCAGACCCCAAGGCTCCCCAGACCCGCCCCCGCCCCCCAGTCCACCTGGGCCAAGAATCACCACGCCAGCGACCCTCACTCCTCCCTGGGGCTCGCGACCTTCACCCTGACACCACTGCCCTCAGCCCACATCCTGCCTTGTCATTCCCGAACCAGACCCGACCCACCGGAGCCTCACCTTCTCGGACTTCGTGGATGATTTCTTCTGGAAGGACAAAGTTCCTCTCTGGGTTTGGGAATGGAAGAATCTCAGATTCATGCTGATGGCAAAAACGGCAATTTTTGTTATAGAAACAAAAAAAAAAAGTGATTTTAGCAAGTCATCAAAAACATTTAAGAGCCAATTTAAGAGCATGGGATGAAGGCGCACAGTCTCGGACGGCTGTGGAGGTGGGCGTGAGCGGCTGAAGAACGTTCTTTCTGCTCGTGGTCTATGAGCTGGGCTTTTCTAACAGACCCGCAGAAGGCAAAGCTACAGTGCCAGCCTCCAGCAGGGGTCACCTCCTGGCATCCCCCCGGGGGCAGTGGCGGAGGCAGTGGTCAGGATGCCCCATAGCTGCCCCAGTGCGGCTCCCTCCCCACCAGCGTGCGTTCAGAGGGCAGTGGCCGCCCAAGAAAAGGCCGTGGCATCTCCGGTCCCGTCTTTGTGGGCACGTGCTCATAGGCACAGACGGTGCGGGAGAGGCAAGCCTCCACCTGGGAAACCAGGTAAAGCTAAGTGGTGTCAGGGACACCGAGCGCTTACTGGAGTCCACTTGTCCTACAGGTCCCACAGGCCAAAAGGGACAGAGACCCTGGAGACACAGGACCCCCGGAGGAATGGAAAGGGGAGCTGGCAGAAAAGGTCTGGACTGTGACTGAGCAGACACGGCTCCTCTGGGCAGCCTGGGGGCTGTGTTACAGCGAGCTGCTAGCCTGCAAATATGCTGCTCAACGTCTCCTGGAGCTTCAGTAACTCCACGGCTCCTGGGCCTGTGGGTCCCCCTGCGGTGGGGGCCACAGACTCGTACTGCCAGGGTCTCGCCTGACCCCGGCAGCAGCCCCAGAGGAGCACGGGGGTCTAAGGAGGTGACAGCCTTGACGTCTGGCCTAGTCCCGAACAAGGGATAGGTGGGGAGAAGCTGAGGAGGAGAGGGGAGAAAGCGGCCTGCCTGTCCAGCACCGAAACCCCGAGTGGTGCCCCGCAGCAGCTCCCCAGGGTTCTGTGGGCCTGGTGCGGGGTGTCAGTGTCTGTCTCCTGGGCTGCACCAAGAGCTCCTCCAGGACAGGGACCCTGCCAGCCTCACATCTGTGTCTGGCTTCTGGCCTCCACTGTCCTAGAGTCAGGGCCCCGGGAGTCTGGGGACCAAGTGACCCCACAGTGTGACAGGTGTGGGGGTGAGGTCCCCTGTGGAGCAGCCCCTTCAGGACGGCTGCTGGTCCTTGCTGTGCTGCTCCCCAGAACGCTTCCTGCGGGCCAAGCAGTCAGTCCCCAGAGCATAGCTGTCACCTTTATCCGCTCTCTAGGGTATCACAAGGAAGTGCAAATGACCTGCCCACAGCCAACAGGAAGCAAGGGCAGCACTGGGTCTGGACAAAGGCCTCAGCTGGGAGGGCTGGTGCGGCCCCGAGTCAGCCAGGGACAAGTTCCTACCACTCTGCGCCCCTGTAACTCCCACTCCCACCCCACTCTCCAGGGGCTCTGGCCTCCTCTTAGCATCTTGACCCACCATCTCCTGCTGCCACAGGACCCTGACACCTGCTGGCCCTCTGTGGGAACATCCCTGTTCCTTTGGGCCTTCCCGGTCACCTAGTGGAAGCTGCCTGCCTTGGGATGAAACTAGCTGGGGGTCCTGTGAGGACGGGGACCCTGCCTGCCTGGTTCTCACAGAAGCCACCAGACTCACCCGACTCAGACTCGGATCCTGTTGCCTTCCTGCCTAGAGCACTCTGGGGCCTCCGCCTCCTCCCACAGGCCTCAGCTCCCGGTCATCTCCCTGGAGAGACTCTCACTGACCACCCCACGTGAAGGACGTTCTGTGAGGGGAGCCAGCTACCGTCACCAAGTTTGGGTTTTTAGTGAAACTACTTGGAGCCCCTTGTTTAATTCCTGCTGCCCCCTGGGACGTGCACAGGACAAAGAGCCCCCTAAAGACAGGGCCTGGCAAACACTGAGGAGGAGCTGGGTCTGGGGGAGAGGGGACCTGGCTCACCAGCGCCTGCATGTCATACATGGTGCTCAGATGGTCCCAGATGACCTTGGATGGGACCTGCCGACCAATGTTCTGGCTGAATTTGTCCCGGATACAGATCATGTGGAAGTGTCGGTTCACACCTGTGGGAGAAAAGTGTCAGCCGGGGAGGAGGCACAGGCAGCAAGTAAGAGGGGAGGAGAGAGGTGGGAGGCAGGGGTCAGGAGAGTGGTTGTAGGAGATACAAACGGAGGATATAGGACCGGGAAGGGGTGGAACACTATAGGCAGGGGTGGGGTTAATGATGGGGGTGGGAGGGGTGGGCACAGGAGGGGACAGAGGAAGGATATTGGGGGATGGAGGTATGCAGGAGGGGACAGAGAGAGGGTATAGTAGGGTGGAGGGGTGCAGGAGGGTACAGAGGGAGGGTACAGAGAATGGAGGGATAGGGAAGGGGGAAGGAGGGAACAGAGGGAGGGTACAGGAGAGGGCGGGGTCAGCGGGGGGGGTGGGTGAGTGGGCTCAGGAGGGGACAGAAAGAGTATAGCAGGGTGGAGGGATGCAGGAGGGGACAAATGGAGGGTACAGAGGGTGGAGGAGTACGGGGGGGGTGCAGGGTCGCTGGGGGTGGGTGGGTGGGCTCAGGAGGGGACAGAAGGGGTATAGTAGGGTGGAGGGGTGCAGGAGGGGACAGGAGGGTACAAAGGTTGGAGGCGTACAGGAGGGGTACAGGAGGGGTGCAGGGTCGCTGGGGGGTGGGTGGCTACAGGAGGGGTGCAGGAGGGGGCAGGGTCAGCGGGGGGTGGGTTGGTGGGCTCAGGAGGGGACAGAGAAAGTATAGTAAGGTGGAGGAATGCAGCAGGGGACAGAAGGCCGGTACAGAGGGTGGAGGAGTACAGCAGGAGTGCAGGAGGGGGCAGGGTCGGCGGGGAGGGGTGGGTGGGCGCAGGGTTGGCCGGGCGCAGAGGGAGGAGAAGGTGCAGGTTGGTGGGCGGGTGTGGGAGGCCCCGCCCCGCGCCCCCGGCCGTTGCCCGGCCCGCCCCGCCCCCACGCGGGTCCGCGGCCTCGGCGGCGCTCCGCTCACCGACGGGCTTGTGGCCCAGCATGGCGTGGAAGAGGCACACCTCCACCTCGGGGCTCCACACGACCGTCTCCTCGGCTGGGCTGGTGGCCGCCTCCCCCGGCCCCTTGTCGCCCGGCGCGCCGCCGCCGCCCACCTCGGCCTCCCCCATGGCCCGGGCGCCCAGCGACGAGCCCCCAGCGGGAGCGGGCGCGGCCACGGCCTCCGCGCAGGCGCACTTGCGGGGCCGGCGCGCGCTCGGCGGGTTCGCGCTCGGGCCCGTGCGCGGCGCCGGCGCAGGCGCAGGCGCAGCTGAGGGGCGGCCCCCGCGGCGCAGCACGGTCGGCACGCGCGGACTGCGGAAGCGCTCCGGTGGGGAGGTGGTGGCGCCGGCTGCGCCTCTCCGGGTTCGGCCCCTCCGAGCCGTGCGCTCCGCGGGGTGGGACTGCAGCCTCACTTGGGACTGAGGCGCTTCAGAAGAAGAGCAGGCAACTGACCACGCCTCCCGGCCTGGGTTCCCTGCAGCTTCCACTGCCCCGGCCCGACTTCACCGTGACCACGGGCCTCCGTGGAGGTTACTGCCCCCCAACTCGGCCCACGGCGGAGGCGGGGCCTGATCCCGGGGCGGGGCCTTCCCCGGGGGCGGGGCCAAGGCGGGGCCGCGCCCTGGAGGAAGTCCCGCGAGGAATCGACGCATTACCCAATCAGAGCCGCTGGCTCCGCTCCGCCCCGCGGGCCGCGCCCCGCCCCGTCCCCAGGCCACGCCCACCGGCGTTGGGGCCCTGCTGCCGCCGCTGAGAACGCTCCTCGCCTCCCGCAGTGTGTAGACTCTGGCCTGGCTTCCGGGCTAGGTGCCGAGCGTCTTTAGGCCTTAGTTTCCTCCTCCGTGCAATGAAATCCATAACAGCGCGTTCCTCAGGGGGACTGCTGATGGTCGGGCGCCCTGTCCCCTGGCTGCTCCCGTGCCCATGCCCGGGCCTGGGCCTGACCCGGACACACGCTCAGCTCAGGCTTCCAGGTGAACTGTTGGTGCCGCTCTGCTGAGCGCTACCCTTGGCTGGTGCGGGCTCTGGTCAGCCCCACCCCCGGGACAGCCCGGTGGATCAGAGTGGGCTCAGTGGTCTGGGGCCTGAGTCCTTTCTGCCAGGGGGGCTGCTGGCGATCGGGTCCCCTCCATGACGCCTGGGAGATGTGGCCCTTGTGTCTGGGGGTCAGGAGAGCGCCCTGGGGTGGTGACCTTGGACCTGATTGCTGAGGGCTGGGGCACAGGCAGAGGGACGGAAGGAGAGGCATGTATGGCCTTGGGTGCCAGAAGGTGGCTTGCAAGGGGGAGCCCAGTTGAGGGTCCAGGGGGACCAGAGCAGGGCAGGCCTGGCAGGCTGGGGAGGGAGCTGGGTCATGGGTGGTGGCTTCTGGAGATCAGTTCCTCACTCAGTCCTTGACCTTACCCTGACCCCCACACAAGAGGATCCCATCTGGTCCCTCACTGTCCTGCCGCTCAGCCAGTGTCCTGCGGTGCTTATGCTGCCTGCTTGTCATTGCAAACCATTGGTGACAACTTGTTCAGCGTCCACCTTCCCTGCCAGCTGTCAGTCAGATCCAGGGGGCCAGGGCTGGTCTGGCACACAGCAGGTGGACAGTGACCAACTGACCAACTCTCTTGATCACTGAGGCCAAATGGTCCCCCTTGTCCCCCCACTGCCACCTGTGTCGTCCACATCTTCAAAAGATGCAGTAGGCCTCCCAAATATCTTAATCCCAGCAATGGGGGTCTTGGACCCCAGATGGGAAACACCTAGGTCCTGGAAAGGGATCTCTCCCGTGGCCAATGAACACAGGAGCCATCTGGTTTATTCATCAGTCTTGTATGAGTTTGGCTACTGTAAATTATTCCCAAGACCAGCTCTGGGTTCTGCTCAAGTAGAGTTTCTTGCCTGGGAAGCTGATGTCATCTCTGGAACGTAGTGACCATCGCTTATCAAAGGCACCTGTCCTCCACTCTCAAGGGGACATCTGGATCTTGATTGTGAGAGTCGGGTTCAGACGAAGGAGAGTTTGGCAGGCTTTGGTCAGACATGCCCTTGTCTGTCTACCTTCCCTTGGGCACACTGTCCTCACCTCTGAGTCTCTGGGACAGAAATGGAATCCTACCCTAGCTTGGCTGGCACTGCCCTGTGGGCCGCTCCTCACTGGTGCACATAGTGGAGCTCACCCCCCAGACACCGGAGAAATACGCTGATAGAGAAAGCATGGCTCTCAGAGTTGGGAGGCCAGTGCAGGGCCCCACTGGCTAACGTCCACCTGCTCAACTGTGGGCCTCCTTGGGCCTTGTCCTGACATCTGGACATCAAGGGAGGCAACGTTATCCCCGTTCCTGGGCTGAGGGGCCTCAGCGGTGTGAGGTGCCCAAGGGACCCAGTGGCCGCCAGCTATGGTGGCAGAAATTTCCCATCCAGTGCTAGCTGTGGCTCGCAGCCCACACATCACACCTCTAGGGGGCGTCTCCCACCCACTGTTTGGACCCAAACCAGCACTCACATCTCAGAAATCTGCAGTCAGGAACCAAGTGAAGGCTTTTTTTTTTTTTTTTTTAAAGATTGTATTTATTTATTCATGAGAGGCACAGAGAGAGAGAGAGAGAGAGAGACAGAGGCAGAGGCAGAGGGAGAAGCAAGGTCCCCGCGGAGCAGGGAGCCTGACGTGGGACTTGATCCCAGGACCCTGAGATCATGACCTGAGCTAAAGGCAGACGTGTAACCGACTGAGCCACCCAGGTGCCCCAAGTGAAGGCTTTTCCTGTTCCCTTGGCACCGGGCCAGGGGGCCAGTCATGGCATTTTGAAAAGAAAGTCCAATTCTTCACACGGGGCATATGAGGAATCGCTGTGATGACCCCGTTTGTCCTGCTCACTGTCTGGTCAGCAGCTTGATTTGTCTTGAAAGAGAGAGACTGCCAGGCCCATAGCATCCCATCTGCCTCTCACTGAAGTGAGCCCCGTGAACGAGGGACAGGGAGGCCCTGTCCCTGCTGGCGCTCCTTAGGGTTTGTAGGGGGAGTGAACGACTTGGGCCGTGATGGCCAAGGGCAGACCCCAGACCCTGGCTTCCCAGGCGCTGATTCTGTGGGTGCAGAGGACCCCCAGGTAAGAACACACAACAACCGATTTCATCACCTCCCGCCTTGATGGGTAAGTCCTTTGTGCACGGTGTGCTATGAAAAGCCACCGGGGCCTCGTGGGGTGCATTGCGCACTTCCTGTCCCTGGGCTCTGCGACAGACCGCACAGAAGAGGGCTAAGTTCTAGCAGCTCGCATCACACGGGGGGGGGGGGCTTGTCAGAAATGCAGATTCGCCCCCAGGTGCGTATGCACGCATGAACGCGCACGCAAGCACGCGCACGCGCGCCGCGCTGCGGAGTCAGGGCCTGGGGTCTTCACGTGAGGACCACAGAGGGGGTTCCACCCAGCAGCCTCTCCTGCAGCTCTCAAGCGGCCTTGAGGCGGGATGGGGGCCAAGCTGAGCTGCTTTGGAGCATCGTTTCATTTTCCAGTTTCCTGGGGAAGCTGAGCCTCCTGTCAACTGCCTGTCAGGGGACCCGTGGCCTCCCAAGCCCTTGGTCATCAGAGCCAGGCCCTGAGGACAGCTGTGAGCACAGTGGCCTCACCGGTGACTGTAGGGGCCAAGCCGTCAGGAAGAATAAGCCTGGTTAATTTTTGCCGGTGGCTATTATTCTCCCCTTTGTGTGTGTGGGAAACTGAGGCACAGGAACGCTGGATAAATGGTCCGCTATACCAGCTGGGGAGCCGAGCTTTGACCCGTGGAGGGCCAACCCTGTACTCTCTCACCTTCCCTGAGAGTGGGGGTCCCTGGGGACAGCACTCCTATTTCGTCCCCCCTGCAGGACTGACCAATCTGCCCCCCTCCTTCTCTTCCCACGGCCCTGAAGGAGCCTATGGGCCAGTCTGCAGGGTCCCCTTTGTCCAGGACAGATGTCGGCGCTGAGGGCTGTGGAGAGCGTGGGCAGAGGTGCAGGGAAGGGAGCCCTACCTCAGGCAAGGTGTTTGTTCTCAGCTTCTCGGCTAGACATGGCCCAGCCCCAGGGCACAAGGAGCAGACCGTTGATCTCTGGAGGTTGGTATTTTATGGATGTCGGCCTTGAAGACCTCCTGCCCCCAAGATGACTCAGAGCCAACTCCAGCCCTGCTCCTGTCCCATGGAACCCCAACACCCTCTGTTTTTTTGAAATGAAGGCATTTGCCGGCCATCTGATGGTAAGTGTCTTGCAGCATTTCTGACTTGCCCCCACCTCCTTGGATCTCCGGGAGCCCTGGGACAATGCCGACCTCCAGAATGCCCCCTGTGCCCTGCGCTTTCCCCGAGCCAGGCTCTGCCGCCTCCTGGCTTTGGTGCAGCTTCTGTGCCCTGGGAGGGGGTGGGGGCAGGGTTTGAGGGCCGTCAGCTGGAGCCCTGGGTGGGACGGACCACGGAGGAGACGTGCACTGAGGCAGAAGGGCCCACCTGCTGGGCTCAGAGCCCCTGCCAGCCTGTATCCTGGTCTAGTTCGAGGACACAGTGTCACGGGCGCAGGTGCACAGCTCACCAGAGGGAGATGTGCGAGCGGCCCAAGCCGAGCGAAGGGAGTGCGGGAGCTGGCGCACCACTCCCGTGGTTCTGTGGAAGGGCTCGGGGACAGAATTCCCTCCCCCAGGGGCCCAAGCACAACACCTCACGCTTGGTCACAACATTAAATGCTGATTTAATTGCACAGCAATTATGCCCACTTACAGTCCCTCCCCAGAGGGAACGAGGTGTCCTGGGCTTGCCGCGGAGCAGAGGGCAGGCGTCCCTTAAGGCAGCAGGGCGGGCAGAGGTCACGGCAGGTGTCCCACCGGAAGATGAAGAATAATGCTGCAACTGAGGGAAGCTGGGGAGGGAGGGGGTTAGGAAGGAGATCGGTGCCCCGGGCACAGCTCTCTCAGAGCGTGGATACACTGAGACCAGGACGTAAAGGGCCACAGATGGAACACTCCCGAGGAACGGCCCCATGCCGCTGGGGCACTGGTGCCCGGACAGCGGAGCGAGGGCTGACACACACAGCTCTGTCTCACGCTGTGCCGGCCGGAGCCCCGAGGTCAGGGTGCCGTCTCTGCCCAGGCTGTGTCCTCCCCGGGTGCGGGGGTGGGGGGCTCCCTCCCGCTTCTTCATGAGGCCTCCGATCCCATCACGGGTGCTCCACACTCACGACCTCACCCCCCCCCCAGAGACCCGCGTCCTGACACCGTCCTCCTGGGCGTGAGGTTCTCAACACAGGAACTTCACGGGGACACAGGCATTCAGGCCATAGCACCCAGAAGGATTAGGAGGAAGCCATCAATGGAGCCCCAGAGGAGTGGGGCAGGTGGCGGGGGGAACGGGGCCAGGGTGAATGGGTGAATGGGGCTCGCGGCTCAGGCGGAGTCTGGTACACAGCCAGAAGACTGCTCCACTGTCTAACCTTCCCCACCCACTCGGTTTTCACTTTTACTAAAAAAAAATGAAAATACACAAAGAGAATCATCTCAAATGATCCAGAAAAAGTATTCACAGAGAGAGAGAAAGCAAATAAGGCAAGACGTGAGCCTGGGGGCACATGGGGCTCTTGCCTAAGACACACAAGTGCTTTTGCTCAGCTCCAAAGTATTTTAAAGTAAAACTTCAAATACGTAAAGATTGGAAAGGGAAACAGGCCCATGAAGGAGACCTACCCCAATGGCAGCTTTTTACAATAGCATTTGTCTAATTTCGTATGATTCATTCTGGAATCCTGGCTTTCTCGGTGCCCCAGGGCAAGCATTTCTGGCCAAACGAATCCCAAACCTACTTCTTGGAATGAAATCACCTTCATCTCACTTGAAGTCCAGTGTTGATAGATGGAGGTGGTGGTCAGTGTGTTGAGCGCGTGCATACACGTACACCCTTCCCTGGGCGATGGGGTGTTTCTGCCAGGACCACACAGATTCAAAGACGGGGGATGGAGGGCCTTTGGGGAGGACGTTGCTCTGAGCTCCTGGGACTCGTGCAGAGAAAGGTTCCAGCACTGGTTGGAGGAAACGCACTCCAGAGGGCCAGCTGCCCCTTGGTTTTATTTTTTATTTTTTAATTTTTAAAAAAGATTTTATTTATTTATTTGACAGAGAGAGACAGCCAGCGAGAGAGGGAACACAAGCAGGGGGAGTGGGAGAGGAAGAAGCAGGCTCATAGCGGAGTAGAGAGTCCGATGTGGGGCTTGATCCCAGGACCCTGGGATCACACCCTGAGCCGAAGGCAGAGGCCCAACGACTGGGCCACCCAGGCACCGCCCCCCCTGGTTTTAGACAGGAGGGCGAGCCTCCCCTTGCCCTGTTACAGGGCAGCCGAGAACCCCCTGTGGCTTCCAGCAGTAGCAGAAACGACCATGTGATCATGTGCCGCTGGTCCCCCCTGGAGCCACCACAGTCCTGGCCACTATGTGCTCTGTCCCAGGATGGAGTATTTGCAGAGAGCTGCCCCCAGATGGACATGCATCCTCTGTGGTCAGCCGTGATGGCCGTGGGTCTGGTCTACCTCTGGGCACTCAGCTCCTGCCGGCATCTGTAATACATCGCAGGGCAGCTCTTGCCCAGGATGAGTTTGGGGAGGCAGATGAGGTGATGACCCAGGACGGCCCTGGCATGGCAGGTGTTGGCCGTAAGTTCTTTTCGATAGTCACTGCTTCCACACACCCCCGTGTGTGCCCTGGGCTCCCGTCCTGTCGCGGCTGGAGGGCATCTTCCTCGCGCCTCTTTTCAGAGACGCGTGGGGTGGCAAGCAGCAGAAGGGACCCTGACTGGCATAGGGGGTGGAGAATGACAGAGTGCCCTGGGCTCGCAGAGCTGAGGGGAAGCGGGGGTGCCCTGCGGCAGGTAAGGTCCCCGTTCTCTGACTCTGCTCCTCTAGTCTGGGCGCTCACGCTGATTGGCACCCTGCTGGGTGGGTCTTGGTGGGAAGAAGGCCTTTTCTTAAGGAAAGCTGAGGTGCTGGGAGAGAGGCTGTGACTTCAGGTCATGTGAGAATGAGCATCCCACTGTCTCACTGGGGTTTGAAGGGCAGGGGAAACAGGAGAGCTAAGCAGGCCCTACAATCCGTACATGGAGCAGGCATCTCCGGCTGGGGCCTCCCACCTGGGTTCCCTGTCCTGGAGCTCTGTACACCGGGTCCCTGGGCCCCATGCTCCGTCTCGACACAGGGCACCCGCCTGGGCCTGGGCCAAGTTCTCCTGCTGGCTCATCTCTGAGGCTGGTGAATCAGGCTAGGTCCCAGTGGCCAGCTCGTGCTCATGCGGGGTTAAACTGGAAATGCTGGACCTCCCCGAGACAGACTCCAGTCTCGGGATGACGCAAATTGGGCTCAGAGCCAAGCACCCCTTCTGGTACGGATGGTGGCTAGCCAAAGCTGAGAGCTGTCCTCAGCCACCCGTGTTCCAGGCTGGGTGGAGGGCTGCAAGCTGGAGCAAAACAGCAGGCTGCTTAAGCCAAAACCTAGGAGTGCCAGTTGGGGCCTGGCCTGCCTCAGCCTGGTGAGCTGATCCCCAGAGCCCCGGGGTCATTCCAGAGCTCCCAGCTGCCATGCACAGGCCCCCTGAGCGTGTGACAATCTGCTCGCTGGGGAGCTACAGGAAGGCATTGCTTGTGCCCCTGGCTAGGACCTGAGCAGAATTTGTTTTCCGGTAAAATCCAGGCTGGAGAGCCACGCTGGCATTGCTGACGCCTCTGGCTTTGGTAAAGCTCTTGGGTTTTATCTAGGGAGGCTTGGCAGGTGGACAGAAATTTGCATGCTTCCTCCGGGAGTCACCACCGGCCTCTCCCTGGGGCCACCCCGGTCTGAGCACGGCAGGCGAACCTTCTGCCACAGTCTCTGGGCCGGAACGTGATTGTTGACAAGCCCCGAAGGAGCCTGGCCCAGGTTCCTTGGAGTGCACTGGGCTGTCGGGGCCTCTGTCTGCGTCAGAGGGGAGGATTCGGGGAAGAAGCCCACTCCCGCCAGCAGCCCTTGCAGGCTTGGGATGTGTTACTCGCAGGCCCCCACCCCTCCCCGAAACTCCCAGTGTGGGACACAGAGCCTCTTCCCTCCCCGCTGTCAGGGAGAGGTTACAGGCAAGGATCTGGCCGTATCACACTGTCCCATCAGCAGACATGTCCTCACCCGGAGGCCCCGGGCTTCAGTTGGGGGGGGGGGTCCTTTATTTCCTAGTTCGGGAGCTTCTCCTGAAGAAGTGAGGAGGATGCTGCCCAGAACTGGGTGTGGGCTGCTTGCTTCCTCACCTGGTCCTGGCCTGGGGTGCTGGGGGGCTGCTGCCATCCTCGTCATCCCACACCCCTATCCTTCCTCCTTCTCCTTCCTGCCAACTCCCTCCCACTGTAGTGATGAGGAATACACCCTTGTTCTCTGAGGCCATGCTCCTGCCTTGCCCCCGTCATCACCCTGAGGTGCATAGTCTCCCCCACTAGGATGGCCTGTGGGTGGGAGGTCCCTCCTACGTGAAGCCCCTAACTGAGGGAGGAACCATCTAGGAGCAGCAGGCCAACGGAGTGGTGGGAAGGGCTTGGCTGTCCAGCCTCTGGGCCGGGCCTGCCTGGGGTTCCCTGTTATGGCTGACAGCATGGGGTCCGGGGCTTGGTCCATGGCTGATTTTCCATGCTCACGTTCTGCGGCCATATCGCCGTCCCACTCCCACTTGAAGCTGCTGGCAGGAAGTTCTAACTGTGATGTGTGTGCTCAAGTACCAGACCCTTTCAGTCCATCTCCGTGGTGCAGCTGCCACACTCAGCACAGTCCCCATTTCCAAATGGAAATTTCCTTGGCAAAGTTTGGCAGGTCCTGGCCTTGTTATTAGCTGCTGTTTTGGCTCTACAGGCAAGAAGCTTCCTCATGTTGCCTCTCTGCAGAGAGAGGGACAAGACAATCAATGGGAAGAGCAGTGGCTTTTTCCTGTAGTGTCCTGCACAACCCCTTCACCATCCAACCATTGCCCATCCATCCACCCAACCATCCATCCATCCATCCATCCATCCATCCATCCATCCATCCAACTATCCATCCATCCACCCATCCAACCATCCGTCCATCCATCTACCATCTATCCACCATCCATCCATCCCCCATCCACCCAACCAACCATCCATCCAACCATCCATCCATCCATCCATCCACCCAACTATCCATCCCCCATCCATCCATCCATCCATCCATCCAACCATCCATCCATCCATCCATCCACCATCTATCCACCATCCATCTATTCCCCATCCACCCATCCCCCAACCACTATCCATCCATCCACCTGTCCATTATCTGTCCATCATCCATCCATCCATCCCACAAACATTGAAGAGGTGCTCACTCTCTATGTGCCAGTCACTGAGGATTGCACACAGCTCACCCTGGAGAGAAGAGAGAAAGGTGATAAGAAAACATAATACATTGGTAGTGAAGAAAAGCCTAACAAGGCTGAGGCCGGTGTGTCAGCAGCAGTGGGAGGCCCCACTGCCCTGAGGCCCCAGGGTGCTCACATGGGGTTCTTCTTCAGGACCATCTTTCCACATATCTGACAGCTGTTCCTCCCCCTTGGAGCTGTGCGTCCCAGCCCACTTTGCCCTGCTTGCTGCAGCATCGTGCTCAATGACACAAATACTTTTCTGTCTGTGTTTCATTGTTTCCCAACATCCTAATTCTCAGCCACTGAAAATTCTGTTTCCCGTAAAAATCGACACTTGATTTCCCCTGAAGCCTTCTCTTTCCTCCACCTGATTGTGAGGCCAGGAATGGTGGTCTCTGTGGGGTGTGGGGCTCCACCCGTGTCCAAGTTAGACAGCTCAGCGGCCTCCGTGCGGCACGTCCGGGAAACCCTGACTGACGGAGGGAAGCCATCCAACCTCACAGGGTGGACACAGGCCAAGCCAAGATGTTGGACCAAACTGTTTCCTGTGCATTTTTGACATAACCGGCTCAATTCCAGGACTCAGAGAGCTGGCGTACCCCCCAGAGGCGTCAGTCTCCCTCTGTGTTGTTGAGAAATCACCTGGAGCATTTCCCCCTGGACTTGCGTCAGAAATGGACCCAGAACATTCAGCCCATCCATACACAATCTTTCCAGTGACTTCAATGCTGGGCCTGTGTCACAGCTGGACCCTGGGGGTCACGAAGGACACTTCTGGGAAAGCCAGAGTCTCCGCAGGAGTGACCACCGGAGCAGACAAGGGCAGCCGGCAGCCGCAGTGTGAAGCCGCAGAGGGAGGCGGCTGGCAGGCACGGGCCCCAGCCAGGGCTCATTCAGCTTAGAGCGTCTGTCCTCCTGTGTCTGCCTGCTGCCTTCCCTGTCCACTCACCAGTGACCACGCCGTCCTGGCCCATCTTGCCCTCCAGCCATCTTGCTCAAGAACAGTGCTCAGAATGCCATGGAGAGCAGGACCTGCTGGTTCGGGAGCTCAGACCTGTCCACGCCTTGGAGATAGGGATCCAAGGCCCCTCCCCATGTGACCCATGGCCCCCAACTCAGATCCAGGATGAGCTTGCTTAGGACCAGGCAGGGGATGGCTGCAGAGCTCCCAGAATTGGAGTGCACCTGCAGGGAGGGCGCTGGGGCCTCCCTGGGTCTGGCGGTCCCAGGAATGGTGATGTGCGGATGCAGCCTCCGCCCTGGGCCAGGGGAGGAACTGAGCTCGGGGTTCACGAGCAGGTTGATTCTTCCTACATGTGCACGCAGACAGATGTACTGGGACAAAGCTTTCTCAACAGCAAAAGACTGAAAATAGCTTGCACTGGCATCGGTAGGGCCCTATTTGCAGAGTCATAGCAAAGCTGCACAGCGGACACTGTTTCCATCTCCTACTGCCGCGCAGGCCCCGCAGACACAGCGGAGTCCAAGAGCGCCAGTTACCGTCTCAGGTTCTGCAGGTCAGCGGGCCGGGGGGCTCAGCTGGGTCTTCTGCTCAGGGTCCCCATGTTGAAATTGTGGTGTCTCCAGCTGGGCTCATATCGGGAGACTCCTGGAAGATGGCGTTGCCTGCTCACCCAGGCTGTGCTCAGGGGCCAGGTCCTTGCGACCGCAGGACTCAGTCCCCGGTCCTCGCCGGCCTGGTCCCTGCCGGCCGTGGTCGGAGGTTGTCCCCAGCCTCTCTGGCTTGGGCCTCTGTCTCCATCTCCAAAGCCAGCAAAAGCGGCGGGGTCTTTCCCACACTCTGCATCTCTGAGACTTCCCATCCTGCCTCTGGAGATGCTCAAAAGTTTCTCGGCTTCAAGGGTTCAGGTGACGATTTTGGGCCCCCCGGGAAGTTCAGGGTATTCTCCCTAGCTTAACGTTGCAGCCTTCATCCCATCTGCGAGGCCCCTGTGCCCTGCCAGCGGTGCACACGCACTTCCAGGCTTCCAGCTTTCGCCAGACTGAGGTGCGTCCGAGGCTGACGGAGAAGCGTCCGACGCTGCCGCGAGATGAGCAGGTCTCGGGGCTGCCAGAAGGCGGCCCACGTTCTGGTGGCTTCTCCCTTTAGGGGGGCGGAAACACCCTTGTGGGCTGCCCCTGGGGAGGCCTCGGGGGTGGCGGGAGAAGGGCATTTCTCTCTTCGGTGCAGCAGGTCCCGGGGCGGGGGGCTCGCACGGACATCTGCAGACTGGGAAGCTGTTTTGGGCTCCCTGGCAAGTAACTAATGGAAAGTCACGAAGTCACCTACAGACATTGCCTTTGAAGCACAGCCAGCTTCGCTGGTTTGCAGGTGACCGGCTGTTGTCATGATTCCTCGGACTACGTATGGTGCTTGCTTTCTGGGTGGCTGACCGTGATTATGTGCGTGCTGTGCTGGCTTGGCCCCCACCCCGGGGACTGTGCCGGGCTTCCCTTTGCGTTTAGGGTGTCAGCATCTTGGGGAACAGCACATCCAGTCTCTTGGGGGCATGTGGGGTCCTCTTGGAGAAGATGCCGTGTCTACAGTGTGTGAGAAAGTCAAAGACCCACAACTGAGTAGCTTCAAACTGGAAAGCGGATGCGTGATGTGAGGAGGGACGGAGGCCAGGCCCGCAGCGTCCGAGTGACTCACGGCCTGTTGGGGAAACAGAACTAAAAACGACATCTGCCAGCCGGGCACTCCTCTTCACCAAGGTAGAAGAGAAAGAGAACGGTGTTTTCGAATGAGCACTAAACCAGAGTGCAGTGTGCGACACAGGCCACCTGCCAGGAGGTGCCAAAGACAGAAGGAAATCGCACCATTCTCTAGAGCCAAGAACATACAGCCCATCGCACCCACGCTCCGCAGCTGGCCGGCTAGTTCTCAAGGGGGGTGGGCGCCACAGTTCCGTCCGTCCCAGGCCGTTCAACCTCAACCCACCCGGTAACGGGGGTGACCACTTGTGTCAGCTAATTGGTTTTATCGAAGGAAAAACAAACTCTTGCATCTTTCCGGCAGGAGGGAGTTTGGGGTCAGGCTCCCGCCTCCAGGCCGGGGGAGGGGCCACCTTCTCTGAGGATCCATTTCAGAGAAGAGGCTCTCAGGTCCTTGAGAAACGGTCCTGGGTTCTAAGGTGGTGAGAGGTTTTTTTAGCTTTTAGAAAGATTTATATACCTCTCAAAGGCACGTACGCTTCTTTTGAGAAAGAATTCACAGTTCCCAGTTTTCTGAAGTGGAGGCTGGAAGGGAAGGGGAGGGAGTCTCTTGCCCTCGCAGCAGCAGGGACTCCAGGTTGGGTTTGTACAGCCAGCGCTGCCCCGCCGGGAGCTGGAGCGGGGCGTGTGACCGGCCGGGGCCTTGGCCGCTGGGGCACAGGTGGTCCTGGGTCCAGGCCCCAGCCTGGCCACCCCATGCAGACTGCCCGATACCCTGGAGCCTCAGTGCCCCCGGGACGTGGCTGTGCTGATTCCTTCTCTGGGGCCGCAGAAGGATGGGGAAATTGCAGGAGATCGGTGAGCACAGATGTCACGCTGAGAGATGCAGCTCTCGGTCATTTTCCTCATGGTTGGTGAGCCGATCACGGGGCGAAAACCCGGCCCGTGCTTCTGGGGAAGTGGCCGTGCGGGGGCTGCAGACAGAGACTGCCCCTCTGAGGGGGAGCGGCCGGGGAGATGGGGGGTGAGAAGGCAGGTTTTGGGAGCAGGGGAGCAGCAGGAACAGGGTATCCTAGGCGCGGCAAGGACCCCCCCCAGGATTCAGGGTCCATCACGGTCACCATTGTGAGGTGGCCTAGACGGACACAGGCTCCCGATCACAGACCCCACGTCATCATGCAGGGATCCACGTCCTGCCCTTCTTGGTGCTCTGCTGGGTGAGGTCAGGTTGGGATCTGGGCAGGGAAGGGGGGGTCAGGACCCAGGGTGGAAAGAGGGCCTTGAAATTCATTTCCTGCTCACTCCCACCAAGGCTGGATTCCCAGAGCAGCAGGGGCAGGGGTGACAGACTCCTTCTCAGCCCCTCCTCCCCTGTAAATGGACAGTGAGGAGGGGGAGTCCCCCAGGGCTGCGGGGAGGCTCCGAAGGGGCCAGTCCGTTCGAGGCTTCCCGGACTCTCCTGGACCCTGACGGAGGGGTCCCAAACCAGAGAGACAGCCTGATGTTCCGGGCTGCCAGGGCCTCCCACCACGGCCCCCTGATCTGAGCTCCTTCCCTGGTGTGGCACTTAGAGTAGATGCCCCTGAAATGTACTGGGCAATGGGAACAAACCTGCTGACTGGCAGAGCGGCCCACGGGGTCAGGTGGGAGGCCCCAGGGCACCAGAGTCAGATATGGGGGAGCCTGTGATGCTCAGGGCCTAGAGGGGTCCCCTCAGGTGGGCCGGGGTCAGACAGGAGGTGGGTCCACCCCACAGGACAGGAGGGGCTTTGCCCACGGCCGGGGAGGTGGGGCTCCGCTCTGCCGGGGGAGGGGGGGGGGATCGGGTGTGGCTGGACCTGGGCAGAGCCCCTCCCCCTCCAAGGCCCCACTGCCGTGTCACTTTCTAATATAAACGGATGACAGGGATGCCCGGAGGAGCCTGACTGCCGGGAGGAGGAACGTGATTAGGGTAATTTGGGCCCAAGAGAAGTGATTGATGTGGACAGACAGAGACGGTGGTGCTGGCCCCTGCTGACCCACTCTCCGTCGGATGCCAGGGTCCCATCGGCAGGGCTGGGCCAGCGGCTGGATGGGGGTGGCTCTGGGAGGGCTGCAATGCCACCCCACCCACGCGGTCCCGAGAAGCTCAGAACGATACCCCCAGCTGCGTCGTGCAGCCCTGTCTACCTGTCCTCCCACGGCCCTTGGCTCCCCTTCTGCTATCACGGGTCACTGTCCCCACCCCGGGGCAGCACGTTCCTCCCAGCCACTCTGTCTGCTCCTCACTGCCCACCCCAGTCTCTTCATCTCCTCTTCTGTTTTCCTGATTCCCATCCGTCCTCCTTGGAAGCCCCAGGGCCCACCCTGCTCAACTCAGGGTCCCCACACAGCCTGGGTCTGGCTCTCAGGAGGGGCTCAGGTAAACCTGTCCATGGGAACCTCCACGTACTCGGTGGGCTCTGGGGGAGCACGGTGAGGCTGCCCCCTCCACTGCCTCCTCCAAGCAGCCTCCCTGGATTAGAGCCACCAACCTGCCTAGGGTGTGGGGGGCTCCGCTTCCTTGCTGAGCTGGAGGCTTTATCCCCCATGGGTGGCCCAGTGTGGGTAGGACTCCCTGGAGGACTCTGGGAGGTGGGGGTTTGGGTGGGAATTTGATGTTTTCTTGGGTGCCCCTGAGGCACCCAAGGCGATACAGATGATTTTGAAATGGGGTTTCCAGGGCATCTGGGTGGCACAGCGGTTAAGCGTCTGCCTTTGGCTCAGGGCGTGATCCCGGCGTTCTGGGATCGAACCCCACATCAGGCTCCTCCGCTGTGAGCCTGCTTCTTCCTCTCCCACTCCCCCTGCTTGTGTTCCCTCTCTCGCTGGCTATCTCTCTCTGTCGAATAAATAAATAAATAAATAAATAAATAAATAAATAAATAAATAAAATCTTAAAAAAAAAAAAAAGAAATGGGGTTTCCGTGTCTCCATCAGGCCCCCCAGATGACCTGGGGCTGGAGAAGCCACGAACTGTGTGCTCACTGGCCATCCAGGGAAAAGCACACCTGGCAGAGGAAAGGACAGTAAAGTGACACCTGTGGGAGCAGGTGGGCTGAATGTGGGGCGGGGCACGGGAGGGTGGAAAGGCCTGGGCCGGGCTGGGAGACCAGCTCCACTTCCTCACCAGTAACAGGAACGGTCCCCTTCCTGCTTAGTGACCACAGCGAGGCCGCCCGACGGACCAGAGCGCAGCAGGGGTTTTCGCATCCTTTCTCTGCTGCCCACCCCCTCCTCACTGGGCCTGTCCCTCTCCTGCTGGGTCCGTTGGCCTCACCTGTGCTGCCCTCAGTCGTGGCTACACAGGGAAGGGCCCCCGTCCCACCTCCCAGGACACCTGGGAGGCCATTCTCATGCCTGAGCGCCCACGGCTCCGCTGAGGCACGTTGGGACGCGGCAAGCGCTCTGGGCACTCCGGGGACAGGGACCTCACTCTGCATCAGACAGGCCGTTTTACTTTTGGAAACATCTCAGTATCAGAAATTCAACTTTGTGTCTAAAAATGGCTTCGCAGGTGTGCACAGGGAGAGGATGCTGTGTGGCTGGGTGGCTGCCCCGCGTGGTCATCAGGTGCCCATGCGTGAGGGCGCGCCCGCCGTCCAGGGACCGCTGTGTTGGTATGGCGGCCGGCACTGCCACGGGCAGGGCTGCCCCCGTCGGCCAGCAGGGATCATCTCCGAGGGGCACTAAGCGGCCACGGCACTCTGTACCGGTCTCTTTCATGTCATTTACATTTTCCACGAGAGAACGGATCCCTTTATCACGAAGGAAAAGGTCTCGTACCTTGAAAGCTAATGTGCGCCCAGCCAGCTGGACGGGCAGGGAGTGTGGGGACGCACCTCAGCCTGTCTCCCCTGTTCCACTCCTGCTCCAGGTCTTGTCCCGCCTGAGAGGCGGAGCCCACGCTCCCCCAACAGTAGAGAGGCGGACAGACGGGCGGGTGTGCGGGCAGCAGGCGGGGCATAGGGCAGCCCTGCAGGAAGCTCTCTGTCGAGCAAAGCAGTGACATGACAGAACGGTGCCGTGGGCGTCGTACACCCAGCAGACCGGCCGGTGCGGCTGCTGTTCCCGGGACGGCCTCGGGCACCCTCTGCCCATTGCTGCCCCTGTGGGGGCGGGGGGGGGCAGCTTTCTGGAAACTTCCTTGAAACGTCAGCATTTCAGGGTTTGGCCAGCTGTGGAGGATTTTATTTTATTTTATAATTATTATCACTTAGTATTTCTGAGCCAAGACACACAAACACTCCAAGGGGATCAGCGTGGTCTCCCGAAGACCCTCTGGGTGGGTGTCTAGGGCCCAAGACAGGAAATCGCTGCTGGGGAGGGGGGTGGGGCTCTGCTTGGAAGGGGCGAGTCAGGAGATGCATTTCCAGTGGGGCCAGAAGGTTGGGTTGGGGTTGTAGGTCCCCTCACCTGGCAAATAAGCAGCACTCTGGTGCTTTTGTCCCCGAAGCAGTTCTGCCCCCGAAAGCCCCCCCAGCAGAGATGGGAGGTGCGGTAGCCAAGCTGGCCTGGCCTGGGGGCTTGAGTGTGCGTGGCAGTCACCCCTGGGTGGCCGGGCTCCCTGCACACATTACAGGAAATGGCTCAGCCTGAAGGGTCAGTGAGGCTGACGTTTTCCTCTCAACTCCCGGTGGCAGAGAGAATGTCATGGAACACTCTGCCAGAACCTTCTTTTGAAGGGCCTGAAGAGTTTCATCGCGAGCCCCTGGGCACCGGCGGGGATGTGCTCTGACATGGTTCTGCAGAAGGCGTTCGGCTGTAGCAATGAAATTAAAAATGCACACACCCTGCGGCTCAGAAATTCTGACCACACCGTAGGAATGGACGGTGAAGGTGCGCGGGCGCAAAGTGAGAGCCGGGCCAGGCTTCTGCGCTTCCTGGGGAGAGGGAGGGGCTGGAAATGGTCTCAATGTCCGTCCTCAATGCTCCCGTGTGTCCTGTCAGAAGGACACCTGCAGTTGTGGAAAGAAGGATGTGCCTCTGCGAGCATATTCGGAACGGTCTCTAAGATGCCAGAAGTCTGAAAGCAAGCTGCACGTGGACAGCTGCAAGTGAGACAGAAAAAGCCGGAGGTAGGCTTTCTGCCCCACGGATTGCTAAAAGCCAAAAACGCTGGATGGAAAGCAAAGAGCAAAGCCCAAGGACTGTGCACGGGGCAGCTGTGAGTTGCCGGAGGGACGCCTCCCTCATTCCCCAGCTCTGGCCTCATGGACAGCCAGTAGCAGGGCCCTTGTGACCCCGTCTCCAAGTCCCATCTACCCTGAGACAAGGGACGGGGTCCCAGTCACTGGTCAGAGGCAATCCCGGGGTGCCAGCAGGGTGGGGAAGGGAGGTACCAGCCTGCACGTGGCACCCGGAGCCCTCCTCCTGTCTGGCGCCCTGGGACCCGGAGGAATGTGCTCGTCCGGGCCGCCTCTGCTGCAGGGGTGGGAGGCTCCTGGGGACTGACTTCCCTCCCAGCATGGTGATGGCGGGTGGAGCCCCCAACCTGGGATGCCCACTGGCACCCGGTGCAGAGTGTCTGTGGGTCTTGGGAGGCAAATGAGGTCGAGCCTTGAGTCTTTAAACCCCGGGGATCAGTTGGCAACAGACCGCAAGCAAATGTCCTTCATGGAGTTTTGTTCAGACGGGACATTGGGAGGCAGAGCCCTGAGGAACTTCTCGCTTCCTGAGAGACAGGGGGCCTGGGACCCCTCAGGTCTTCTGGTCAACCTGCAGGGCCCCGAGGGGACACCCGGGAGTGGAGGGCTTGTGCCTGCATGCTCTCCCCCCCCCTTCTGCACTCATGCCATGCCAAGCAGCGTCCAGACCCGCCACGGCCCCCTTGGCTCCCATCCATCCTCACCTACGGACTGCTTCCTCACAGGAATGCTTGCTGGAATGTTCTGTGCGTGTTCGCCTGGCTCCAGGCTGTGCCGCGGAAGGCGGCCGTGCTGGCCGCTCGCCCTCCACTTGGAGGGAGGTTTGCTGAGCTGTGCAGGAGGCTGCAGCCCTGGGGCAGTGTCATTCCTGGGGACGCCACAGTGGGGCCAGCATTTACCTTGTGTGTCTGATGTCCCGGGTGCCATGTTTCGGTGACACGACTCCTGCCCCTGCGCGGAGGGAGGGCCCTGCATCCCCCAGCAAGGACTGGGGAGGGATGTGGACGTTTGCTTGTTGGTACACTCATTAGATTTTCTGAGCATCTATTAAGCACCAGCTCCGTGGGGGCAAAGATGAGCCTGCGAGGGCTGGGGTCTGACTGAAACCCAGCTGGTAGGGTTAGCGTTTCTCACTGTGTCCCGAGCGACAGCCCCAGGGCCTCCTGGTCAACTCCGGAGAGAGCAAGAACCCTGCTTGGGGATGAGAACAAGACTCCCTGGGCGCCTGGCAAGGGGGTTAGTCGGTTAAGCGTCTGCCTTCCGCTCAGGTCATGATCTCAGGGTCCTGGGATCGAGCCCTGCATTGGGTTCCCTGCTCTGCGGGGAGCCTGCTTCTCCCTCTCCCTCTGCTACTCCCCCCTGCTCATGCTCCCTCTCTCTCTAATAAATAAATAAAATCTTAAAAAAAAAAAAAGACTCTCTGGGGCGTGGGCCTCGGGGCCTCTGTGTGAGCCGGCTGCCACTGCCGAGACCCAGGCGCGTGGGGTGAGTGAGGCCCGGCGCCCACCCCGCCGCCGCTCCCCCGAGGGGCCCTGTCAGAGTTGATAGGTCGGGGTGGCAGGGGCTAAGCTGACGGTCTTGCCGTGGTCTGGGCCTGGCTGGGCGTTCCCCAGGGGCTTCCTAAAGCAGCGCGAGGCCCCCACGTCGCTCTCCATCCTGAAGGGGGTGGGGAAGGTGGGAGCCGAGAGCCCAGCCGTCCGCACCTTGGGAGCTGGGCCTCGGGCTGAGACTGCGGCCTCTCAGAGCCGCCGGAGGAGGCCCAATGGGCAAAGGGCCTGTGCCCTTGCGTGTGGTGCGCACGTGCCCATGCGTGTGCCCCCCCACAACGTGCAGCGTGGTGGGCTCCTCGCTTCCAGACTCTGGCTCCTGGCCTCCCCTTGTCCCCATCTCTACACCGTCATTCCCTTCATAAATTCAGCCTGGACGTGGTTTCCATGGAGTTCGGATAAAAACTGGAATTCAAATCATCATTGGGGCAGTGATGGGGTGCAGTGGGAGGAAGGGGAGGGTGTGGGGGGGAGCTTGTCCTGCCCTCAGCTCCAGTGGCAGGCCCAGGCTGATGGCCGTCTTTTCCTTCCAAGTGTCTATTTAAATGCATAGAATTCTCTCCCAAGCCCTCCTCCTGTTGCCTAGCGATGGTAATAGGCCAGGGTGCCTCGAGGAGAACCGGGAGGCTGGGCTCCTCTCCTGTGCATGGGGGGAACGGCGATCCAAGCTCAGAAAACATGCAGAGGGGCTTGTCTAGGGCTCTGGCCTCATGGGACAGTGGCACCAACGTGTGGTCAGGGCTGCAGACTGCCTGCCCACTGTCCCCCAACTTTCTTCTCCTTGGCCGGCCTGAAATTCTACCATTAGAGTTTCATTCCTTTGGATACTCTTGTGAGACGTCAGTGCGCCTGTTGGAGCTGGCCAGTGAGCCCCGCAGCCTGGGAGTGAAGGGGAGTCCTGAGCCTCCCCGGCTGACGAGGGGTGGGTGACTCCTGCTGCAGAGGTGGGAGGACCCACAGCCTCACACCTCAACTCTGTGCCACTCCGAATGGAGCAGCAAGTCAGCTTTGAAGAAGCCAGGCCTTGAGGAGCACCCGGCAGGTGAACGAGTGAGGGAGGGAATGAATGAGTGAAGGGGAGGGCGGGCATGGGACTCTGCACCCAGCAGGTGAATGAATGAATGAATGAATGCATGCGTGAGTGAGTGAATGAATGAATGAGTGAGCGAGTGAGTGAAGGGCGGGTGCGGGGCTCTGGGACAGAAGCTGCTGCAGGGGCCGACCCCGCGTCCTGGAGGTTCTGCACATGCACGTGGGGCAGGCTGGGGCCTGGCCAGCTGGCACTCCAGGCGCGTGGTGGTTCTGATGCCAGCCAGTCCCTCTGGCCGAGGACACTCCAGGGGGCAGGACAGAGGGCCCTCCCTTGAGCCCCGCAGCCTGGGAAATGCCACTTGTCCCCCAGGCTGGCCTCCACGGGGACAATGCCAGCAAGAGGCAAAGGCATAGCAGGGGAGGTCAGAGAGGACACAAGGGGGGCGGCTGTGTCAGGGGTCAGGTCCCCAGGGCGTCCCCCCATCCGCGGACCCCTGGCGGGAAGCTGACTTGCTTCCTTCAGTTTTCTAGGCTGGCTAGAGAGACCGTGGAGACCAGAGTTCAACACTGGCTGGACCCTGCACGCCCGTCATGAGGCCTCCTGTGTGCCCAGCCCACGGAATGGGCAACGGGCTCAAGGAGGACAGGATGTTGGCCACTCAGCCAGCGTGGACCCAGGTCTCCCTGACTCCAGGCCTCGAGGGGACCCCATGGCGTATGGGGTCTTCTTCTGCACCAGTTCCTTCCTCTTCTGCTGCTTCTTGGCGCTCCAGTGGGGGCAGGACCTGAGCTGGGGGGATCCGGGGCCCCAGTCCCCCAGGCTTTGGGAGATGTGACCAAAGCCCACGTGGTTTTGGTAAAAGGGCCCCAGGGCAGGGCTGTCCGCCGTGTCCATAAACGCCCGCTGAGTAAACGAGTGAGAAAGTGAGCGGGTGCGTGCAGGCCCTCTGGCCCCCGACATACGACTCCAACTGCAGGGGCCACAGTCTCCTTTATTGAGAGACTCAGGGCTTTGTTCTTGCCGACGGCGGGATGTCACGGTGAGGGCTGGGGGCTCGTCTGTGTGAGAGACACAAGGGCTTTCAGCATCACTACTGACCAGCCACACAGGCCGCCGAGACCGGCTTCAGGACCTACGGCGGGACGCGGGCAGCCGCTGACCCTGCGGGGCTATGTGTCTCTAGCTGCACGCAGTGCGCACACGGGAACGTGGGGGCCACAACAGGAAAGTGGGCTTGGGGCCGTAGTGCAGACCCTGTCCCAGCTGCATCTAGGAGGGTGTGGGCTGGTAGGGCGTCGCCATCCGGCGTCGATTCTGCTCCCCCTCCCGGGGAACTGTCTCTTCCGTCCATTCCGGGTTGGGTCCTTCAGGACCGGCGCCATCCGGCCCAGCCGAGAAGGTAGATTGACCACGTGCACTTGTCGGGGGGCAGAGCCAAAGCTCCGAGGCTCTGGGGTGCCCCTGGTGCCAGAGCGCCCAGGGCGGGGGTCTGAGGGCCTCTCAAGAGGTGTCCAGGCCCTGGCTCCAATGCCCACTGCCTGGGCCTCGCCTCAGCCTTTGCCGAACTGATGCCCGCTCGCTGCCTGCCTGGCGGGGCCCTGCTGTCCCGCTCACCCGCCCAGAGCAGGTGCCTGTCCGTGAGCTCTGGGCTGGCCCATCCCCATGTGGGGGCCCCTGGGTCATGGGAGGGTTGCCTGGCCACGGACCGGTGGTGGGCCGGCTGCCCGGGGCTGTCCCTGGTGAACGGAAAGTCCTGTGGCTTGGAGAAGGGTCCTGTGGGGTTCAAGGAAGGCCCAGAGCCAAAGCCGCCGTGGAGACTGGACTCTCCAGCTTGTCATCTTTATGGGAGGGGGTCGAGTCCTGCCACCCCCTGGGTCCAGAGTCAGAGCGGCTCAGAGCCGTCAGCCTGTCTGACGGTCTCCTTTCAGGACGGTGAGAACTTACTTTAAAAAAAGCCTGCCCTTCATTTTCCGGGCCCTTCTGCTGCTCCCAGCCTCCGCTCATCTGGAATCCGTCTTCCCCTGGCTCAGGGGACCTTCTAGGGCCAAGCCAGGACCAGGCCATCCTGTCTGGAGACCGGCTCTTACAGATCAAGGAGGTGCCTGCCTTTCCGGGTGCCCGGGGCTGGTGCCCGGGGCTGCTGCCCGCGGCCGTGACAAACGACGCTGGGCCTCGGCCTGGCCGCTGGCCCGAGGGCTGCCTGTACCCATGGTTCCTTCTCCTCACCTGTGAGCCCCCACAAACAGCATCTCTCTGCGACCTGGCCATCGCCTCTGCGCTTCAGGGAGCCCTCCCTTCCCTTCAGGAAGGTCACCCGCGCAGCAGAAACGAGAGCGAGCACGGGGACGTCCCCGGCCTGGCTTGGGCCGCCGGGCGGGGGTGAGGAGGCAAGACTCCGCTGACCTGGCCTTGCCTCTGCCAAGCCAAGAGGATACCCAGGCCGAGCTCCCAACGGCCGGCGTCCCTGTAGAGGCTGGCCATCTTGGCGAGGAGGAGGGGGAGGCCTGGGTCTGGCTGGTGCCTGACCCACCCAACCCCCAGCTGTCCTTCGGGGTACCTCGAAGCTTCCTGGGGATCGCCCTTGCCGAGGTGGGAGCCTGGGTGCCTGTCATCTCAGACGAGGGTCGAGGCCCTCTCCTCACCCCGAGGACCGCGGCAGCCCTGCCAGCCGGACTCCTCCCAGCGCCCCCGCCTCTCGGGGCGGCCGGCTCCTCACGCCTGCCCAGCCCGGCCTGTGCCTTTCATTTCTGTCCTCTCGAAACACCCGGTGGTGTGGGAACAAAGAAGTCTGCCTTTCACCCACCGCTAATTTCTTCTCATTAAAGGCCTTTCTGGATCTGGGAGAGGAGCGCTCTCTCCCTGGCTTTCAAAGAGGTGCTGAGCGAGGGGTGGGGGGGCTGAGGGAGACGCTGAGAGAAATGGGGGCCTCTGGAGGTGGGCGCCGGGTCCCAGGCCTCTGCTGAGCCCCATTCCTGCTCCGGGGGTGGGGGGCTGCGGAGCGGGGCGGTGGGGACCAAGCGGCAGCCCCCTCCCCTGCCCTCCCGGCCCCCCCAGGCCCCCCGCCCGGCTCTAATACAGGGTCTCCCGAGTGACGTTGCTGGAGAAGGTGTGGTTGCTGGACACGCTGTTGGTCTTCCTGGAGAAGGCTGGCCTCTTCCTCCTGCGCCCCCACAGGGGACAGAGGCAGGCCAGGGTGGACAGAAAGGCCTGGCGGAAATTGGCGGAGACCAGGTTGTAGAGGACGGGGTTGATGGCGGAGCTGACGTAGAAGAGCGTGTTGGTCAGCATGTAGAAATAGTGGTAGAAGTCGTAGAGGAGCCTGGGAGGGGCGAGGGAGGGGCGCTCAGACCCGCGCGGACCCTGCAGCGCCTGGCCTGCGGCCGCGGACGCTCGCGCTCGCTGGCTTGGGACAAAAACTGTAAAAACTACTTGTAAATTTTTTGACATGGGGGTATTTCATAATAAACTCCGCGTTCTCGCTTCTCTGGAGACGTTGGAAGTTCTGCCCACATTCCAGCTGGTACCGGTCAGCGGAGCTAGGTTGTGGCTGCCCTGCCTGGCCCGTCTCCACCTCTCCCTGCGGGACACCTGGCCTGCCCTTCCCTGTGCAGAATCCCAGCGTGCCAGGGCTGCAGGGCGCGACTGGTCCCTGGCCTCCACCGAACAGCCAGGGCAGAAACCCCTTCCTTGCCTCCTGGACATTTGTGTAACCCCCTCAGCTTGCTTGCCTCTACTCACAGGGACCTCACTCTGTCACCAGGCAGCTCACTTTACCAGCAGGCAGCGCTGAGTTTCAGAAGGCCTGTACTTGGGGCTGAGCTCTGCTGCCTGCACCTTGTCCTCCTCCGTCCTAGGTTTGCCCGCCCCGGTGCTTCTCCGTCACTGTGAAGAACCTGGCAGCCCAGGCCCTGAGCTATGCAGAGAAAAGCTCGCACAGTGGGCCCCGGGCTGCCATCTGGGAAGGGCCTCCTGGCCCGGCAGGCCTCGCTGCTGTCTGGGAGCTTGGATCTCAGGGACTCGCTGTCCCCTGAGCGGAGAGGCTCCCTGGGCTTAAACTGTTTGTGCAAACAATGTGGTTACGCTGAGCAGCTCCTTCCTCCTGGGAGTCTGGAATTCGGGCGCTTGCCAGCCAGGGGTGCCTACGTGGCTGGCCCCCAGCAGAAGCCCTGGGCGCTGGGCCTCTGGCCAGCTTCCCGGGAGACAGCATTTCACATGTGGCCTCAGCTCATTCTGGGGCAATTAGCCTGGGAGAGGGTTCTGGAAGCCGTGCCTGGTCTCCCGAACTCCTCCCCAGGCTTTTCCTTTTTGATTTTGCTGTGTGTCCTTGGGCTGGGATAGGGCACAGCCTGGGTGTGGCTCTCCTAGGCCTGGAGGGCACCTAGCGACTCCCCCAGCCTGGGGGTGGTCTAGGGTGCCCAGACAGCTGCCACACTCCCACCTCAACATCCAGCAGGGTCAGCCCTTCCTTGTCGCTCTCTAGAGGTCTCTAAACTTGTCTCGTTCCCACTGTCTTAGGGGCTGCCTTCCTTTTCTGCTGTAACCTGCCCCGTAGCGTTTGTCCCTCCGTGGCCTTCTTCCTTCCTTCCCCAGTCCATTCACAGCCACACCAGGAACACACGGGGACCTCTGACTGGCACCCTTGCCCCGAGCTGCTCTGTTCAGAGCCCCCACGTCCCACACCTATCTGTTTTGGGGAGCTTCTCCCAGCCCGAGCCTCCCCCCTCTGCCCCAGGCTCCTGGTACTCACGGGGTCCACTGCTTATCGGAAACGTAGCAGAACATGAGGCGCCGCACATGATAGGGCAGCCAGCAGACCACGAAGGCGATGACCACAGCCCCTGAGACACAGAGAGACAAGGGTCCTGTTCTGTGAACAGAAGACTTAACCCTAAACGTTGGCCTAAAGACAGACACAGGGACCATGGGACAGAGAGCCCAGAAATAACCCTCATAGATACGGGCACATGATTTCCTACAAGGTGCCAGACCATTGTACTGGACACAGCACTAGGAAAACAGGACGGCCACGTGCAGAAGAAGGAAGCTGGACCCCTACCTCACACCATGTACAGAACTAGCTCAAAGTGAATCAGAATCTAACGTAGGAGCTAAGAGTACAAACTCCTTAGAGGAAAATGACGGGCACCAACTTGACAGCACTGGATCTGGCAGGGACTTCTTGGACACAGGGCCAAAGGCACAGACAATAGAAGGAAAAGTAGACGCCCCGGACCACGTAAAAATGAGCAACTGTGCATCGAAGGACACAGTCAACAGAGCGAGAAGGTAACACACGGAACAGGAGACAGTATGTGCGTCACACATCTGACCAGGGATTAATATCCAGGACACACAGAGAATGAACGTTCAACAGCAAAAATCAAACAACCAAATTACACATTTAAAAATGGGCAAAGGACTCGAACAGACATTTCTCCAAAGAAGATACACAAATGGTCAATCAGCACATGAAAAAGTGCTCAACGTCACTCATCATGTGATAAATGAGAACCCAGCCACAGTAAGACACCATCTCCCACCCTGTGGTATTCCTGTTGGATAGTGCCGCTCTGGACCTCTTTCTTCCAAGAAGCAGTGGCTGCTGAGGGACAGGTGGCCTGGGGCAGAGGTCCAGAGGCCTGTTTGCAGGGGTGAGGGTGACAGCAACGGGAGGGCTGCTGGGAGGCACAAGGTAGGTGGTTGGGGTTGGGGAGGGGCTGGGCCGGGCGGGACTGCCCTCAGCAGTAGGGGCAGGGTGTTCTGAGAAAGAGCCCTCCTCCAGGATGGCGTCTCTGGGCACAAGCCCGGCCCCCGGGCCCACACACGGAGTGCCACAACCCACACGGGCACAGGCTCCACCCCACGCTCTCCTGCGATGGGGGCTGGCTTGTGATCTTTGTAAGGGCTGGTCTTCAGGATTCCTCACGGGAATGTGGGTCACTATGCAGGGGCTGCACTTCATGCCTCTCCAGCTGGCATCTGACTGCCTGGCACATACGGTAACACTCACCTCTGCTGCTCATGGCTGTGAGGAAGCTGCCTGACCCAGAGTCCATGCCCAGGAGACTTGCTGAATCAGTGAATGGATGAATGATAAGATGGATGGATGGATGGATGGATGATGGATGGATGGACGGACGGATGGATGGATGATGGATGGATGGACGGATGGATGGATGGATGAGTGGTTGGATGGAAGGATGGATGGGTGGATGGGTCAATGGGTGGATGGATGGATGGACGGATAGGTGGATGGATGAGTGGATGGCAGGATGGGTTGTTGGGTGGATAGATGGATGGAGATGGATGAAAGGACGGGTGGATGGAAAGATGAGTGGGTAGAGTAAAGAGCACTGATCCCTGGGTGGAGCCAGCCTTCTGAGTCTCTGCTGGGACTGCTCTAATTTCCTGGGTCTCATACTTTGCCCTTTTTGGTGGTGTGAAGCTCACTGCTCTACTGGCCCCTGCCTGCCACCCGCCCCTGAGGGCCCAGAGGTTACGTACGTAAGACCCGGACGCCATGCCGCAGGGCTTGGACCCTGCCAGGCTCGATGGACATGCTGAATGAGCTGTGCTGGTCCCCAACTGTGCACACCTGGCCCTGCTCCGCTGCCTGGCGGACCATGATGGTCAGCTTGTTGGCGATGATGGTGTTCAGGATGGAGATGACCACCATGGGAAACACAAAGGACATGAAGGTATTAATCTGCAGAGAGACAGAGAAGGACAGCTGTCAGGCTGAGGTGAGGGGACATCACCCTGCTGCCGGCCCCACCAGGCTGGGGTCTGGAGTATGGAAAGTGCTTGGTCTTTTGGAGCAGACTGGCAGACACACACTCCACCTGCTGCCTGCTTGCCACCCACCCCTGGCTTAGAAGGGGTTCACAGACTCTCTGCCACCTCAGCAGGCCCTCTGCACAGGGTTCAGCCTACAGACAGTGTGGAGTACAAACTCTGGTGTGTCCTAGCTGCGGGGAAGGGCTGTGCTCTTTGTTCCCAGGTCTGGACATGACGTGTCATGGTTGCAGTCCCTGAGCCCTGGGCTCTCCTCCAGCACAGCCAAGCCCAGCATCCCTCATGCATGCAGACAGTTCGTGTTTGGACAAATATAGAAGACCCTTCCTCCTGCCCCACTCCACTGCCTCTCGGCTCACTGAAAAGAGCTTCTTACAAGCACCTCTAACTTCCACGTCACTTGCATCTGGGGAAACTGAGCCTTAGACAGGCCGAGGGGCCGGACGACACTTGACCTGGCCCTGCCAGGTCACCCGGCAGAGACCAATCCCTGGAGTCCCTTTGCAGGGGTGCCCTGATGGGCGATGGGGATCAGGTCTCTCAGGGGGCCGGTGCTAAAACTGACATCACCTCCCAGGGCAGTGGGGTAACGGCGTCAAGTGGCCTAAAGCCTTGGTTGGCTGTTTGTTCATCCTGAACATTCTGCTGTCTGGCGCCCTTGCTCCCTGGCTGGTGCAGCGTGGCCTCCCCTGCGCGAGGAGGCAGCAGCAGCTCGTCGCTGCCCCTGCTGGGCTTCTCCACGTGTTCGTCCTGAACCTCACTTTGCAAAGGCTTTTGGTTGTACTTGGAGAGGCCGCCTGTGCTGGCTCCGGCCTGGACGCTGTGACTCCCCTGCAAAGTTCCAGGGGTCTGCACCTGGGGTTCCCTGGGCCCCAGGCGGCCCCTCCTGCCAGCCCCTGACCCGGTCTGCCTGCGGCCCGAGCGTCCTCAATCGTACGACAGAGACGGTCTCACCAGGGTAAGGACGAGCGCACCCCCGTCCTGCTCACACAGGCAGAGCACAGCCCCAGCACGGCGAGCCCCAGCAGCCTCCAAGGTTGCGGGCAGGTCTGTTCTGCGGCCGTCTTGGCGGTCGGGCGTCTGTCCAGAACAGGGCAGACTCACATGCCCGCTCCCTTGAGGGCGCCAGCTGAGAGCTCCAGAGGTCCTGTCCCCTCACAGTGCTGCAGGCCCCGCCTGGGAGATCGGGAGACCTTCCTGGAGGTGGTGGCCTGAGGATGGTCTTTGGTTCCATCTGAACAAGGCTCTGCTAAATGGGAGGACGCACAGGCCAGAAAAAGGCCACTGAGGGCCTCGGGAGGGGGCCTTCCCACACCTGCTGGCCCCAGCGCCCATCGCTCACTGCCTGCCTGCACGGGTTTCTGACAGTCGCCCCTGCCAGGCACCCTTCTATCCTGTGTCCACTGAGCGTGGGAGGCAGGTCCCGGATGGGGCCCCTTCCCACCTCCCTTGGTTTCACTGCCGTTCGGAGCCCACCTTCCGCACGGCGGTGAGAGCTGGCACCGGCAGAGAGGCCGCTTGGGGAAGGTTTCTGAGGCTGTTGCTGGGCTGGAGGCTGGGCAGGGCGCAGCAGAACGCTGGGCCAGGGCCCGGGAGACAGACTAACTCCCTGTGAGTCACCTCAGCCCCGCAGAATTGAAACAGAACAAATGTATCCAACACAGATTTTAAATGTCAAAACACTTAAGATCCGTACCTCGCCGAGCACGGGCAGTGAAGATCGCTGCCTCTGAGGGCCGGTGGGGGCTGTAAGCCGTGGGCCACGGCCCAGCTCGGTGGCCTGTGGGGTGTGGTCTGAGGCCCCAGTGGTTGCCCCATTGGAAGAAGTCCAGGCCCTTGTGCTGGAGTCCGGAGTGAGGAGAGGCCTCACCCCGCTGCCCTGATCGCAGGCTTGGGCCAGCACTGGCTGCCAGAGGGCGGACTGTCTTTCCTCCACATCCCCTGCCCGTCCGGCCGGGAGACCGGGACAGAATCTGGATTGTGGGGGCCCCCCGGGGCACACCTGACTCTGAGGGCTTGCCTTCTCTTGCCAAAGCTCACAGCATGGATGGGGGCTCCTTCCTGCACTCTACCCCCCACTTCTGGGAACAGGGGATCAGCCCGCCCTCTCCCAAGGAGCAAACAGGACCACATCTCCTGAGCCTCGTGCACAAGCTCCGGAAATGTGCAGATGCTGCCACAGGAGGCAGGAAAGCTTGGTGCGGGAAGCCAGGGCCTCCCCAGACAGACAGGTGCAGGTGTGGGCGCCGTGCCTGGTTCACGCATTTGTCCCAATAACACATAAGACCTGCGAACAGACAGGCTGATTCTAAAACTCACCTAGAAACAAATAATGTAAGAATAGCCAGGAAAGTCCTGGAAAGGAGGAGCGATGGGTCAGTACCAGATGGGGAGACATGAATTTGCCGCCCACTTACCAACGACCCGACACACACAAGAGACTTTGTGAGAACCGTTTGGCACGACAAATGGATGGACAGAGAGGTGGGTGCACAGAGAGAGGCCAGGAATGGCGCCCAGCGACGCAAAGTCCCTCTAAGCAAGAGGGAGAAGGTGGGTGACCACCTGCAAAGCCAGGGCCTGCGGCCTCTGCCCCCTTCCCAGGACTTCCCTCTGCCTCCTTGAAACTGCCCCCCCCCAGGGGCCCACCCTCCAGCAGGCCTTTTATTCAGGAAAAAGACGTGACCTTTTTATCCTGCTGAGCCCGCAGGGGTGGGGAAGGTGCCTTTGTAACCTTTGGGACGGTTTTCCCACCTGGTGGGGAGACCTGCCCAGAACAAAGCCAGCCCAAGTGGGAGGAGGGTGCATGAGCTCCTGGGTCCCAGCCGTTCGCAGACGCGGTTCCCAGACTTGCAGTTTTTATAGAGCAAAATAAAGGGTTCTTTATTCCTCTTGGGACAATCTGAATTGGTTCCCGAAACTTGTACCCTAACGCACAGAGATCCCACACCAAAAAAATTCGGATGGAGCAAAGATTAAAATCTAGAAATTAAGGCCAGAAAATTACTAGAAGAATCGTGGAAATCCTGCTTTTCATCACACATATTAAGCTTTTGGAATTAGAGAAATAAAGTCGTTCAGCCACTACTATAAAGTTTTGCTGTAAAAAAAAATCAACGCTGGGGAAAAAAAATCAATTTTCTCATCCCTGGGAGAAATTCCTGTCTTACCTCACCTCCAAATATTCCCAAGACCCTGGTCCCCCGCCTCACTGTCCGTTTAGGCCATGCGGCTTCGAGGTGGACCCAGATGGCCCGGCAGGAGGCGGATTCCAGACCCGGAGCCAGCAGAGACCCAGGTCGGGCTTTGTCGGCCCAACGCCTCCGTCCCAGAGCCTGTCCTCCATCTCCCGTGGCCCCGACTGACCGATGGGCGAGCTCTGACCACAGCGGGCAGGCTGCCTGGGGGAGGACAGGTCTTCCGAGCACAAAGCCACGCGTTCGGATGCCTCCCTCCCCCCTCCTTCCCTCCCCCGCCTCTGGGCTCTGCAGCTGAGGCCAGAGCTGGAAACTCCTGGGGCAGGGGGGCCCCCAGGAAGCGAGGGCGCCTGGTTGGGTACGGGTTGGGGGGTGCTGGGGTGTGGACCTTGGCCTCAGACAGCCCTGGCTGTGCACTGGCCTCGAGCTGTGGCTTTGGGTCGTTCCAGAATGGTCCGTCAGGCTCGGCTTTCTCATTCCTGAAAGCAGGACAGTATGGGCGCTCAGCTCAGGGCTGTGACGTGGTTCGAATTCAGTGGTGCCCAGGACACTACTGGGAGAGCCGAGGAAGCAGGCGGGGGGCTTCAGCGTGGGGATTGCGTCAGGATGCTCTGAGCCGCTGGGATGGCCAGTCCTGTCTGAGGACTCGGGGCTGGGCTCCGACTCCAGCATCGGTCATCTCATGAGGGGATGGAGGGGAACCGTGAAGCAATAAAGAGGAGGCACGTTTACGGACAGCGGGTCCGCCTGGAACGGGAGCTGCCCCAGTACCGGGGGATGCACGCGGCAGGCTGGCAAGCAGGTGACTGACACCACTGTGGGTGCAGGGAGCCTCGCCCGGCCCCGGGCCCCCAGTCCGCGAGGGGTTCTCCACTGAGAGCCCTCACCTTCCGCCTTCAAAGGGCCTCCTCCCACTGCTCAGTTCCTCTGAAGAACCATCTTGTTTTGTGCTGTAGCCCTTTTCTCTCTACTTCATCCCATGTGTTTATTTTTTATTTTATTTAATTTATTTTTTAAGATTTTATTTATTAGAGAGAGAGAGAGAGAGAGCTAGCGCGCGCGAGAGAGCGAGTACGAGTAGGAGGGGAGTTAAGCAGAGGGAGAGGGAGAAGCAGGCTCCCTGCCGAACAAGAAGCCCGATGCGGGACTCGATCCCGGGATCCCGTGATCGTGACCTCAGCCAAAGGCAGACGCTTCACCGACTGAGCCCCCCAGCACCCCAATCCCATGTGTTTAAATAAAGAGTTGGGCCCTGGGCTCACCCTGCTTCAAGGCTCAAGAACCCAGCTGTGGTGAGTGGGAAAGCACAAAACACGGCTGGGTTCAGCTTCTTGTTCGAACTCCCCAAGGAGAGACTGCTGGGACCTCCTCGGCTGGCCCAGCCAGGCCCAGGCTCACAGAGGTGGCCGCCTCCAGACTCCAGGTCAGACTCCAGGGGGGACAGAACCTCGTCAGACCCAGCGAGCGTGAAGGAGCCAACGCCCAGCACGCTCTGCCCTCGTCGGCCACTGCTGAGAGCAGGGACGGCGGTGCCAGTCGTTCCAGAGTGTGGTGTGTCACCCTCCCTCAGAGCAGACTCGGTTGTACAGCAAGACCCCGGACACAGCTCCAGGGGCCACCCTTCGGGCTGGCTGGTAAGCCACGGCACACCCGCACCACGAGCCACTCTGCTGGTATCAGGAATGAGCATGACCGGGCGTGCCAGGGCTCTGGATGAGTGAAGAAAGCAAGCGCAGAGCGGCTGGTGCGAAGTAAGGAGACCGTGCCCAGGAGGGAACCCCAACCGAGGCCAGCACGGGCTGACGGCGGGAGGGCTAGGAGGCTGGGAGGCTGCTGTCACGCCCTCCTGAACTGAGCACACAGAACTGGAATACGTGGGACACGTGGTTTGCTTCTATGTATGTGCCCCGTGACAGGGGCCGGGGCCCTTGCTCCTGTGGCCACATGAAAATCACACAGGCCTCCCTGCACCCCCAGGACTGGGAAGGGCCAGAGGCATAAGGGGCCAGATCTCAGGGCTATGTCCTCATTTCAGGAGGGGGCCAAAGATAAGAAAAGAGTCTTTCGAGCTGACACAGCCCAGAATTTCCCATTCCTCATCTAACAAGCTCCTTGACGCTCCAGACGCTGCTGGGATCTGCCACCCAGCAGGGGACATTACTCGGGGATACCCGTCCGGAAAACCAGACAGACCAACGCCCAGCTGCACACTGCTCTGTGGGTCAGCGCTGGCCACCGGCCTGGGCTTCTGGGGAGGAACGGCTGACATTTCTGAACCAACAGGTGGGAGACCAGGGACAGGATGGGGTACGTGACCTGGAGAGGCCATGTGAGTCATATTTAGTGTCTGAAAGGCTGCCGCAGGGAGGAGGACTCCATGGGAAGGGCGCCTGCTTCCGGCTCTCGCTCTCGACCCAACACCATCGGTCCCACCACTGCTCGCTCGAACAAGCAGATGTTGGTGCAATATAAAAAGGACCTTCTGAGCACCTCTAACCCCCCCTTTCTAGCTGAAACTCAGCCTGTGGCTAAGCATGAACGCAGCGCTTGTCATGAGCCGGGCAGCATGCTCAGCGCTCTGCAGGCGCTCCATCGAACACGCACGTGGAATTCATGAGGTGGAAGCTATCGGCACGCTCACTTTATAGACGAAGCAACCCAGACCCACCTATGAGCCCGGACCCAGTCCGACCCACAGCAGGAGCGCCCGCTTCCCACGTCACGGGGCCGGTTTGCAGGCCGGGAGTGGATGAAAGGAACATGCATCCACTGGGTACGGGCAAGAGTCGGACCCGGTGCGGGACCACATCCTCACCAGTGAAGCTCTGCTGGGTGCGTGCCCTGCCCCCAACTGCCCAGAGAGGACACAGTTTTGGGGTGACTGCAAATTTCTGAGAACAACTGAACCTCTGTCCATTTCTCTCTCCTTTCTTCTATCTCCCGTCTGCTCCGCCATGGTCCCCACGCTCCTCTAGGGCTTGGATCTTCTGGGAGACGCTGGACCAGAGTTACTGGGGCCTCAAAGGGAGGGAAGGATCCAGCCCAGGAAGCTGGGGGTTCAGCACCATGGACAGTGACACCAAGTTTGTGGCTGCACTGGGGACCTGGGCTGCAGTGGGTGGACCTGGGCTGGGCTGGGGTGGGGGGCGACCTGGGTGGGGGGTCCCCAAGCCAGCTAGGAGCAGGCACCATTGGGAACACAACACGCCATCTCTAGACCCTTCCTGTCCTGATGAGGGGCAGGTGAGCTCCTGTAACCCCCTGTGGGAGGCGCTCCCCCACCCCGCCCGCTGCTCCTGCGGCCAGCAGCCCTGCTGTCTGAGAACGGACCTGAAGAAACAGAAGCCCCCCGGAGCCACATCCTGTCTGTTCCTGGCCGTGCTGCCACGCTGGCACCAGCTGGGCTGCCGGGAGACCCTCAATCGGATTAGGGAAACAGCCTTCCCAGTATGCCGGTCCCTTCCTGTGGACAGGGGAGGCTCCAGAATGAGCAGGAGGGCCCTCCCCCGGGCAGCACCCAGGAGGGGCACCGGGGGCCTGGCTCATTAGCCTCCACAGCAGCTGGGGTGGCGAGCTGCCTCTCGGTCATGCCGCCGCCTCTCGAAACCACACGGAGGCCATCTGTGCGGTGCAGCAAGCCGTCAGGGGTGCGGGCTGAAGGTCTGTTCGCCATGTTTTCAAATATCTGCTGGCTGAAAAGCCCATGAGAATGTTCAGATCATCTGCTAAGTAGCAACACACGGGTTTTAAAAATCCCTGACGAGGACAGGCGGCAGAACAGTGAGCGGTGCGTGGCTGTCTGACCCTGGGGCGCGGCCCCCGCTTTTGTGCCCGACAGAAAGGCAGGAAGGTGCCTCCGTGGTCCCCTAACACACGGAGACCACAGTCCACGTGGGGTGTGCCCAGCTCTTGTCTCCACCCGCACCTCACGCCGTGACAGCGACTGTTTCCTCGCTGTGATGACGTCTGTCCCGCACGGTGGCTCCCATTTTTTAGAACTCAAATAGGAGCTGAATTTGATCAGGTCTGCTAAGCATTTGCATTTTCCTGATGTGCAGGGAATTAACGTGACTCTGAGGGGTGACACGTGGTGCCAACTCAGCACAGAACGTTCTAGAGATTTTGCAGGTGCCTTTGATAGAGTTCAAGACATCAAAGCTCTGCTCCACGCCAGGAAAACATGGGGACCTGGTCTTGATCAAGACCCCGGGTGGGGTGGGGGGCCACACCCGGACGCCGGGGGGTGGGGTTCCAGGGAGTTCAGAGATCCCTCGGCCGTGCCTGACACTGGGGCTCGGTGAGACGGGGAGCTCATGTGCTGTAGGGTGGAGAGTCCAAGCCCAAGCAGGAGCAGGCATTGAGGGCACTTGAGCAGCGTGGTCAGGAGAGTGGTGGGGAGCCAGGGCTCGGCTGGGGACCGTCCTCCTCCTCCGCCCTGTTCTCCATGCTCCCGGCATCGCCAGCAGGTGAACCCGAGACCTTCAGTGTTTTCTTGCCACGTCATTGTGTGGGCAGTTCAGCAAATATCCTGTCCTTCCCAATTTCAAATTACCGTCCCCTGGCAGAGTTGGTCACTGGGCTCCCGTGGACATCTGGCTCTGTACCCAGAGTCTCTGCTCCTTTCAATAGAATTAGTGCTCCGTCCCTGCTTTAGGTGAATCTGATTATGGTGGACCTGGAGTGCGGTGGCCGGTGTGAGGGAGGAGGGCGGGGAGTGGCCGCCCGCACCCCCAAGCCTACCTAGGGCTGCACGTGGCTCTGCTTTCTCCCCAAGCTGGCCAGCTCCAGGCCTGCGGGGACCCCGTGCTCTGGCTTCACACCCAGCAGCGATACTCCAGCCAGGCTTCCTCTGGGGCCTCCACCCGGGATGGCTGTGACCTCAGGAACAGTGCCGGGGTCCCCTGCCACGGCTCCCACCCAGCCCCACTCAACGAGAGGCCTGGCTGTAGTTCTCAGCTAAGTAAGCAGGAACGCTGACTGCCCAGTTTCCCCAAAGCAGACTCCCGGATGACCATTCTTCCTTCCATCCCCAAGAGAACATGGCCATGTGACCAATGGGGCCCCACTCTGCTTCCCCCTTTCAGCCACGGACTCTGAAACAGTAAACAGGCCTGGCGGACCTGAGACATGCCGTCCTCTGTGCAAGAGATGGCCACTGTGGCGAGAAGGGTCCAGCTTTCCGTTTCTAGATGCAGAAGAGCAAGGCAGCCAGGATTTGGGCCGTGCCAAACGGCCTGAGCACGTCCATTCTCGGGCTGGGCCTGCTTCTTGTCTGTAAAGAAGGGGGTGGGCTGGTCCATCTTGAAGACCTGGTCCTCAGGAACGGGCACGGCTTGAGGACCAGGACAAACACGGCCTGTGGCACAAGGGTGGTTTGCCGGCAGGACCCCACTGCCCTGGGGCTGGATGCCTGGTGCGGTTGGAGCTCCAAGCCCATGAGCCAGAGGGGCTGATTGACTCCGGGAAGCCTCGCGGTCCCGAGAGCCCAGACAAGCGGCGGGAGGCATTGCCGAGATCTCCCCGGCATCCCACTCGGGCACCAGCAGCCCTCGTCTCTCTTGCAGGAGCGCAGTGGCAGCTGAGGCGGTGCGAGGGGACCAGGCTGTGCCTGGGCCTCCCTGTGACTCAGGCTGTCAGCTGGACACAGGCCCGGGACAGCGGTTTCTCCCCGGTTTGGGGCTCACAGGCTGAAGCAGCGACACGTCCCGCCCCGGCGTCTCCCCTCGGGTGTCTCAGTACGTCGGGCTGTACCGTCCCTCGTGTCCCCCATGTCCTCCATCCTCTGATTGCACCAGGTGCCCAGGCCCACTTTGTCTGACCTTCGCGGGCATTGACAGAGCGTCTGCTGTGTGCAGGGCAGTCTGCACAGACTGAGGTGAGCGTGGAGGACAGGCGAACACACACGACTCAGTGGTGAGCGTGAGGCAGTCTGGTGGGGACAAGGGGCCATTTTCTGGAGGAGGAATCTTTATGCAGAGTCCTGAGAGATGAGGGGCACGAATGGGTGGGAGAAAGGAGAGGGGCCTCAGGAGCCTGTGGGGGTTGGGCGGGGGTCACATCGCAGAAGTCCATCGCAGAAGCAAGGGGAGGGGGTGAAGAAGGTGGGTAGAGCCTGGGGGCAAGCAGGGGCCTGGGCCCGGGGAGCTGCCATGGTGGCCTGCGTTGGGGTGGTGCCCATGGGGATGGATGCAGCAGACGGTTGGGGGAAACTGGGGGGCTGAGGCCGGACCCAGGGTTGGGTGGATGCGGGGGCGGTGGCAGGCAGGAGGCAATCAGCGTGAGGCCAGGAGGGGACCCAGTGAGACTCTCGGCCTCGGAGGCGCATCTCCTGCCTTACTGACCCCCCACGCGGCGTCTGTGCTCTAACGCCCTCCCAGGTTAGAGGCCCCCCCACGGCCTCCTCCAACAAGATGAGTCTCTTTCTTGTGCAAACGTGTCAGCAGAGAGGCTTCCCCTGGCATCTGACGAGCGGGTCTTCCCGGAGCCTTTCCTCCGAGCCGCCTGCCGCCGTCAGTGTGCATCCCCGCAGCGACTCCCAGACGAGGCGTTCGCGAAGTAGGATTTGTTCTGCTTTGGTGGAGTCGGAGAAAACCGCAGCGCGGGGTCTCGGAGCTCTTCCCCCAGCCAAGCCTGGACGAGCGGCAGGATGCGGGCAGAGGTGGGCAAAGGGCGCGAGCTCACTGCCTCCATCGGCCACTGCGATGCGCCGGACGCCGGCCAGGCTGCGGCCGCGATGGACCCAGTCCTCGCTCCCGCTGTTGCTGACACACACCTCCCACTATTGACCCAGGCGCAAACCGCGACTTCTGGGAGGTCTGTTCCAGGCGTGCAGCCGTCTGGGGGCATTTACCCAGGCTCCTTCGGGGCGATCTTCTACTGCCCTGCAGATCCCGGCCCCTACACGGTGAGATGAGTTTTCTCTGACGGCTCTGAAACGGCCTTGGCCTCCCGGTGCACCTGCTCCCTGTGCCGGCTGGGCCGGTGGGCAGATCGCATTCAAAGGTGCTGATGTGGTCACTGTGGAGTGGTCAGCACTGGATGTCTCAGCTCCTCGTGGCCAGTCTGTTGTTATCCACGAACTCAGCCACAGGGAGACACAGTCTCACCAACACAAGCTACAGGGAAAAACCCACAGCTCTACGGGGACTGAGTGGAGACAGAGCATTCCTACAACTGGAAAAACAACTCGGAGGCTACCCTCTGGGCTGCGAGACATCTGGTCAACGTGGCTGCTTCTGGACAAGCCCCACGGCTGGTTCTGGCCCTCTGTGCCTGCTCTGGCCCCAGACCAGCTGCCACCTGCCCCCACATGCCCCACGGTGGCATGTTTGCCCCCCTGCGTCTTTGCCATCCTCAGGACCTCCTGGGGTCCTGAGAGCTGGCCTTCCTAATTGTCATGGGCAGCCCTGGCCTTGTGGTGTCCACTTGGGGCCAGGCACTCCCCTAGACATCCCAGGCCATGAGGCAACTGTCACGGGTCCCTCCACTAACAAGACTGTGCCATGAACTCGCCAGCTGGTGGCCCGTGGATGAGGGCCCTCCAAGACGGCTGACGGTTTCCAGCACCCTGGACACACACCTTTTGCAATGTGGTCGGCCACCCCTCCCACAAAGACACGGAGTCTGTGGCCCACCCCCCACTGGCCTGGCTCTGACCTGGGGCATGCAGCGGAAGTGCTGTCTTCTGAGCCAGGCCTCACGTTTCCCACTCTCATTCCCTCAGAACGTGGCTACCACAACGTGAGGAAACCCGGATTTGTCTCCTGGACAGCGAGGCCTGGGCAAGAGGAGCCCACCCTGCAGACCGGTGAGTGAGGCTGTCTCGGACTCATCCAGGCCCGTGGAGCCCCCAGACGACAGCAGCCACGGGAGGGAGCCAGCTGCACGGGCATCCGCAGCAGCGCAGGCAGCGTCGTTGCTGGAGCCCGCAGGCGTGGGGCTGTTTCCTCACGCAGCGGAGCTGGCTGATACGCTGCCTCACAGACGGAGTCCTGCGCTTTCCGATTTACCAGCCCCACCGCTGCATTTTCTCTTTGGAGAGAAACACCCCTTGTGTCAGTAAAATTCACGCCCCAGGCGCTGACAGGAGGCCCGAGGAGGCAGTGGGAGCATTGTGTGTGGCTCACTGGGCTGTCCTACCCCAGGATCTGGGGCTGGTTTTGTAAAGACGACTCACGGCACCTGCAGTGCGTCCCCCCGGCGGTGCCACAGAGCCAGCCAGGTGAGGGGCACGAAGGAGGCAGGAGACGGTTTTCTTTCGTTTTTGTTCCCGTGGAGAGAGGCTGGCCCACGGCTCTGACGTCGCAAAGCAGCAGCACATCACTAACCCTTGAGGGAGGACAGCCAGCTCCGTGCTGCCGGGTCGGACTCAAGTGCAAAGTCAAACACGCGTGAGCCCCGGGCAGCCAAGCCCGGCCGGGGGGATGGATGGGGTTTGCGGATGTCTAAGGGGGATCTTCCCTCCATCCCTACAATCAGCAAATGTTCATGCTGCACTCGGCTCCTTGTCATGGATATCTGAGTGTTTCTGTGTGTGTACACACGTGTGCATGCACGTGCTGGGACTACGTGTGTGTGCGTGTCTCTGTGTGCCCGTGTGTGAGCGTGTGTGAGCATGTGTCTCCGTGCCCGTGTGTGAGCGTGTGTCTCCGTGCCCGTGTGTGAGCATGTGTGCCCGTGTGTGAGCATGTGTGAGCGTGTGTCTCCGTGCCCGTGTGTGAGCATGTGTCTCCGTGCCCGTGTGTGAGCGTGTGTGAGCGTGTGTCTCCGTGCCCGTGTGTGAGCGTGTGTGAGCGTGTGTCTCCGTGCCCGTGTGTGAGCATGTGTCTCCGTGCCCGTGTGTGAGCGTGTGTGAGCGTGTGTCTCCGTGCCCGTGTGTGAGCGTGTGTGAGCGTGTGTCTCCGTGCCCGTGTGTGAGCATGTGTCTCCATGCCCGTGTGTGAGCGTGTGTGAGCTTGTGTCTCCGTGCCCGTGTGTGAGCGTGTGTGAGCGTGTGTCTCCGTGCCCGTGTGTGAGCATGTGTGCCCGTGTGTGAGCGTGTGTGAGCGTGTGTCTCCATGCCCATGTGTGAGCATGTGTCTCCGTGCCCGTGTGTGAGCGTGTGTGAGCGTGTGTCTCCGTGCCCGTGTGTGAGCATGTGTGCCCGTGTGTGAGCGTGTGTCTCCGTGCCCGTGTGTGAGCATGTGTCTCCGTGCCCGTGTGTGAGCGTGTGTGAGCGTGTGTCTCCGTGCTCATGTTTGAGCGTGTGTGAGCGTGTGTCTCTGTGCCCGTGTGTGAGCATGTGTGCCCGTGTGTGAGCGTGTGTGAGCGTGTGTCTCCGTGCCCATGTGTGAGCATGTGTCTCCGTGCCCGTGTGTGAGCGTGTGTGAGCGTGTGTCTCCGTGCCCATGTGTGAGCATGTGTCTCCGTGCCCGTGTGTGAGCGTGTGTGAGCGTGTGTCTCCGTGCCCGTGTGTGAGCATGTGTGAGCGTGTGTCTCCGTGCCCGTGTGTGAGCGTGTGTGAGCTTGTGTCTCCGTGCCCGTGTGTGAGCATGTGTGCCCGTGTGTGAGCGTGTGTGAGCGTGTGTCTCCATGCCCGTGTGTGAGCGTGTGTCTCCGTGCCCGTGTGTGAGCATGTGTGCCCGTGTGTGAGCGTGTGTGAGCGTGTGTGAGCGTGTGTCTCCGTGCCCGTGTGTGAGCGTGTGTCTCCGTGCCCGTGTGTGAGCGTGTGTCTCCGTGCCCGTGTGTGAGCGTGTGTGAACTTAGCTGCCATACGTGTTCCTGTTTTGCTTCGGCTCATGCAGAACCAGGGAAGTCACTTGAACATGGAAATGTCTCCCGATGGTGAGGGGCCTGGGGGCCTCGGCCTCCCACCTTTGCCCTGTTGCCCTGCGGGTTCTGAGCAGAGCCCCTGCCTCCTGGACCGGCTGCCGCCAAAGGCACGTGTTTCAGAACAAACTTTCCCCTAGTGAATACTGGGCCTTCGTAATCATGCTGGTTTCTGCTGAGGGATGAAAACCTGCAGATGGAGGGGGTAAGGGCAAGGCTCTGAAGATCAGGCTCTGCGGTTAGGAGAGCGGTCGAACACGGGGTCCAAATCTGGTGTGCAGACCAGACCCCCTTGAAGAAAACTGACCCCGAAACAGGAATTGGCTGGAGCCCCAGTTCTCAGGCAACCCCTCCCCGATTCGTGCTCCTGGCTGGGGGCCACCCGGCTCCTCTCACAGCCTCACAGGCCCCTGCCTGGCGTTCTGCCCCCTGTCCATCCCGTGCATTTCCTCTTTCACCCTCTGACACCAGCCCTAGGCGTGCACTCGCCTCACGTGACCCAGAGGGGAGCTATCCTGTGTCCCCCAGGTTCATAGCTGCAATCTAGCTCCCGAGGACATACTGTAAGGAGGTGAGGTCTTCAGGGGTGATTAGGTCACAAGGGTGAAGCCTGCACGATGGGATGGGCGCCCTTATAACAGAGACCCCAGAGAGCTCCCGCGCCCCTTCCACCACGTGAAGACATGGCAAGAAGTTGCCATCACGATCAGGGAGTTGGGGTCTCACCAGACACCAGGTCCACCAGTGTCCTCGTCTTGGACCTCAGCCTCCAGAATGGGGAGGTACATATGTCCCTTGTCAAGAAGCCCCTGGTCTCTGTTGGAGTGGACGGACAGAGCGGACGGACGGAGTGGCTAGAGTGGACAGACGGAGTGGATGGATGGGTGGCCAGAGCAGATGGACGGAGTGGACGGACGGAGCAGATGGACAGAGCAGCTAGAGCAGAAGGAGACAGCTCCAAGTGGCTGTGCGCCTGCCAACGGAGCTGTCTCAGTGCCTGCCTGCCGAGGAAGCACGGGGCATGGGGGGCCACTGTCCTCCGTGCAGGATGGAGGCCGCCCATGGAGGCCACTCGGCCTCGTGGGGAGGCTGTTCCCTGAGCCGGCATCTCATCCTGGGGCCACTCCCCCTGCATCATCCCTCCACCCGTGAAGGGAGTCTTATCTCCTTTCTAATAAGGTGTTTGTCACAAAGACATAATTGGTGCATTTGTTACACTTGGAGGGCTTCAAGTGACATTGGGGTCTTTGTTGCCAAGTGGGGGTCTAGCTGAACCACGACCGGCCTCCGTGGGAAGCAAAGAGGCATCGGCTCTGTCCCCCGCCTGGCGCTGCCCCGTGTGGCCACCTCCTGCACCTGCGGCCGTGATGGTGATCTGCGTAACTGACCAGGGCTGGCCGGGGTGCAGGACTGTTTAAGCTCCGGGTGTGGACAGGACCACGTGGGTACAGGCTGACCTCTCTGGCACGGACGGAGCTGGGCTCATCCTTTCCCCGGGCAGGTAGGAGTGGGGCAGGCTGGAGTGAGAACTCCTGATTCTTCTGGTCGGCACGTGGCTGTTACGACGGACATGCGTGTGTTGCTGCCCGCACCCGGAGTTCACTGCGTGAGGACAGAGCCCGGCCCCCGCGAGCCCCTGAAGGGCTTCCCGTGTGAATGAGCAAGGAGATGAGGGGCCGTCCGCTCGGGCCCCTGTGACGAAGGGCGCGGCCCGAGTGGCTTACGAACAACATAGATCTATTTCTCACAGCTCTGGATGCTGGGGTCTGAGATGAGGGCTCTGGTTATAGATGGCCCCCTGCTTGGGTCCTCCCAGGGCTGGAAGGGGACGAGGGGACTCTCTGGCCTCTTCGTATGGGGGCACTAACCCCATCACAGGGGCTCCACCCCCGTGGCCTGATCACCTCCCAGAGGCCCCACCTCCTGATACCATCCCCCCAGGGTGGGGGTTAGAGTTTCAACACAGGATTTCGAGGATGGGGGAGAGAGAAGCGCAGCCCCCAGGTCACCCCCAAAACAGGACGTGTGCACGGGACATTCAAAACAACCCATGAAAGAGTCGTGCCAGGAACTGAAGCCCTCCTGTAAGAACAAAGGGGCAGGAAGCCCCTTCGCGAAACACGGTAAGCATGTCAGGGGCCCCCGGAAGCCTGTGCTTGGGCCACGCCTTCTGGAAACAGCGCTGGCCTTCTCTGCACCCCCCATGAAGCTCGCACCGGAGCGTGAGTGACCAGGGCCAGAGGTGACAGAGGTTTCATGGGGGTGGGAGGCCCACAGGGCGTGCGCCAGGGACGGCACCCTCCTCTCTTGCCCCATCACCCCCCCAGTCTCATTAATGAACCAGAGTTACGCCAAGGAGCTAAGCCCCGAGGACAGGGTGCTGGGGGGCACCAGGGATAAGCACAGACGTGACTCAGACAGACCTGATTCACAGCCCCTCACGGCTGTGTGTCTGCCCAATGGCGTCCCCACCCGGGACGTCTCCCGATCCGTAAGTGGGGACAGTCCCAGGAGCCAGAAGGAGGCCATGAGGGTCAGAGTTGGCTCTTAAAGCTGACATCAGTGGTGTGAGCCACGCCGGGTGGGGGGTCGCAGGGCTTTGCTGAGGTAATATGTCCGTGACACGTTTGCCACCATCACGTCTGCTCAGCCCGCTCAGAGCTCCCCTCGCCACTGAGGCCCCAAGTCAAGAGAGGCTGTCTGAGGGCGGTGGCCCCCCACCCCGGAGCTGCCCACCTGCGTCCTCGGTGGCCCCCGTGGCCTGCCTTCCCAGAGCTTCTCTTCCCAGCCTGGGGTGCTGGAACGGAACGAGGGACCGAGGACCACGGGGGGGGGGGGGGTCCTCCGGCAGGGTGTCTGCTCGCGGTCGCAGAGAGGGGCGTGGGCGCGCGTCAGCCAACGGCCTCCCCGGAACCAGCTGCTTCCCTCCCCCTAATTAGCGTTAACGACGTCCCCCCAGAGCTGTGACTCTGAAAGGGCCTCTGGCCGCCTTCCTGAGGACTGAGGAGGCTGCTTCTGTTATGACTGGTGATCAGACTCATTTTCTCTGACAGATCTTCTCCCCGAAAGATATTCACGCGCTGTTTGTGACATTTAAATTACTCGGAATTTGCAAGTCCAATGCCGGCATGAATATTCATGGCTGTGTTACCCTCGCGGGTTCTCTTCTCCGAGGCTCCCAGGACACAGTCCGCCTCGGGTGCCACGCCTCTCCGCAGTGATGTGACAGGTCCTCCTGACCCTGTGGTGGCTTCTTATCAGAGAATGTTCTGGAACCTGAACGCCACCAAGGTCCTTTCCACGTGGCTGTCAACGCAGTCCCCAGGGCCGCCCCATGGTTATCCCTACAGGCTGGGAGACGGAGTTCAGGAAGGGCAGGAGGGGGGAATGCAGGAGCAGAGCCGGGGTGGACAGGAGTGGACTGCTCAGGCCTCTGTTTGACCTGCTTTTCTTCAACCACAGGAGGCTGTGAAGGGCTTCGGCACAGACCCGGGGCTCCCCTGACCTCGGCCGTGGCTGGGCCCCTGGGAGCAGGACAAGCTATGGGCTCCCCCAAAACACTCTAGGCCCTTCTCGTCCATCACCCGACGTGGAGCAGACAGCCTCGGGGAGGCTCTCCCCAGTGGCCATGGGCGCTGACCCAGGGCCATGGTGCCCCACCTGTGAGCCTGGGGCCACACCCCCGGCCACGTCTGACCTTCTGTGGTGGCTGCATGACTCAGCCAGCCTGAGGCTGATCAGCACGATGGTGGGCCCCGTCCCTTCCTGCCCACGGGGCCTCTGGGCAGAACAGCTTGGCAGTTCCTCAACAGTATAATAAACAAAAAGAACTACCATGTGGCCCAGCACTGCCAATCTGGGTATGTCCCCCAAGGAACTGAAAGCAGGGGCTCAGAGAGATGTTTGCACGCCCACGTTCACAGCAGCGCCATTCACAACAGCCCAAGGGTCCGTCCGCAGACGGATGCGTGAGCAAAGTGCAGCATCCACATGGCGGGGTGGGATTCAGCCTGAAAAAGGAAGGAGTTCTGACTCCTGCTCCCACACGGTGACGCTGTGCTGAAGGAAGGGGGCCAGTCACAGCAGCACGAACACTCGCTTCTCCTTACAGGGGTTCCTGGAGGAGCCAAATTCAAAGAGACAGAGACAGTGGCCGCCAGGCACCGGGGGAGGCAGGCGGGAGTGCCTGCTCCATGGGGACAGAGTCAGTTCTGCAACACGAAGGGAGTCCTGGAGACGGATGACGGCAGTGGCCACCAACCGTGTGAACGTGCTTAGTAGCCCTGAACTGCGCTCTTAAGGACGGTTAAGAGGGTAACTTTCATGTGCATTTTATCACATTAAAAAATTGGAAGAAAACTCCAAAATATATGAAGATCTCTTAAAACCCAACAAGAAAGCAAATATCTCAAAAAGTGGGTGAAGGATGTGAACAGACACCTCGTCAAAGAAGATAAACAGATGACAGAATTAACAGGCTTCACGTCGTACGTCGTTAGGGGACCCCTCATTAAAACGACAGCGAGACCCGGCGCCCGGCGGCTCCGGCGGGGAAGCGTCTGCCTTCCGCTCGGGTCATGGCCTCGGGGTCCTGGGATCGAGCCCCACGTCGGGCTCCCTGCTCAGCCGGGAGTCCGCTTCTCCCTCTGTCTCTCCTGCTCCCCCTGCCTTATGCTCTCTCTCTAATAAATAAACAAAATATTAAAAAACCCCAACAATGAGATATAATCTGTGTGGCTGAAATAAGAACCGATGACACCAGACGCAGGCCGGGACGCGGGCAGCAGGTGCTCTCACGCGTCACTGGCGGGAGCGCCACACGGCACGGCCTCTCCGGAAGGCAGTGTGGTGGTTTCTCACAAAACGAAACGTACGGCCACCACACGATCCAGCAACCCGTCTCCTATTCACCCAGATGCGCAGACGACATCCGTCCACACAAAAACCTGCCCACGGGTGTTTACGGCAGCTGATTCCAGAATCGCCAAAACCCAGAAGCAACCAAGATGCCCGTCAGCAGGTGAGGGTAAACTGTGGACCCCCCAGACTGCGGAGCACTATTCAGGGCTAGCGAGAAATGAGCTGCCCACTCATGAAAACCCAGGAGGGATGAGCGAGTGAGAGAAACCCTCTGCACAGGCCACACGCGGCTTGATGCCAACTCCGTGACATCCTGGCACGACTCTGGAAATGGTGAAAACACGACTGGCTTCTGGGTGCAACTCCACCGCACTCTTCAGATGTTTGGAAACAGCTACTGGGGTGCCTTAGCTCCTCGTTCCCACTGCTGTCCTAACCCCCCCAGGGTTACCCTCCTCAGGACACACCCAGTTGCATTTAAAACGGGCACATTAGAGGATTAAGAGCTAAGCCAGGAGCTGCCAGTTGCCCCTGGTGAACAGGTGTGCCCGCCCAGCCCTGACCAGACAGACACCGGGAGCCGCTGTCCTCGGTGGGCACAGGGCTCCTCTCCCCAGCCCCTCGACCTGGGCTCAGTCTCTCCCTGGTGATGCAGAACAGCCCTACCCACCACGTCCGCCTGCCTGGGGCGGGCAGGGGTCCTTCCTCCACCCCAGGGCGCAGCCCCAGGCCAGACGGTGCAGGATCAGCTGTGTCTGGGCTAATGGTTCCTGAGGCCCCTGAGGGGACCAGAGGCCTCTGACCGAGTTGCGGGAGAGGCTGCCTACCCCGCTCCTTGCAGGTGCTGCCCTCACCTCTGCTGGCCAGCCACCGGAGAGCTCTCACCCTTCATCCCTGAGGCCTCACCTTCACCCTGCCTGCCGCTGCCCACACTGACCCACCCCAAGCTGAGCACCGGGACCTCCCCCAAAGACGCCCATTGCTGGGGGAGCGGAACCTGCCCCCCGAGGCCCTAGGACGGGGACAGTCCTGTGGTGTGGGCCTCAGCAGCCGCCGGGGGTGGGGGCAGTGGGGCTGGGCAGGCGGTGCCCCCACACCTGCACGCAGCATCACCAGGAGCCCTCCTCCCGGGCCCAAGGGTGGGGGCCTGATGTTGGGGACAGTCCTTGGGGGGGGGGTCTCAGCCTGTGTCACCATGCCTCACAGCCTGCCAGGGAAATGGTCCCAAACCAACTAGGACCTAAACCCTAAATGTCTGCTCAATAAGTTTGGGAGTACCAGGGCCCCCCACCTGGCACTCAGGGGGCCCCCTGCCCAGTGTGTCTGAGATGCACATCTGGGAGCCCTCAGTCCCAGGCCCAGGGGGGCTGGTCACCCTCCTCCAGGCCACTGGGGCTGAGCTCCCGCTGTCGCCCTTGCCCCGTGCATGGCCCTCGGGCTGAGCTCAGGTCCCACACGGGGCTCACGGACGTCCCAGCGCTCGTCAGCTTGGTGCAGGTGGCCGAGGCAGTGGTGCCCTCAGGCCGAGCTCTCGGGCCCCTTCAGCTGTCCCTGTGGCTTCTTCCCCACAGCCTCCCAGCCTCACACCAAGGCCCGGGCCCCAGTGGGTGCGTGAGCACTGCCCCTCCCCCCATAGGGGAGGAAGCTGAGGGCTTGGCTGCCGGGCTGAGGCCTAGGGTGGACGCTCGAGGCTCTTGGGCCCTCAACGACACTTGTCCTCGGATCCACGGGACCAGGGCAGGGAGGCTGGACATTCGAGGCCCACAGGCTGGGACGCCAGGGTGTCCAGGACCGCTCGCGTGGTGAGCGGTGCTCTCCTTCCCTCAGGCGTCACCACATATCCCTTCCCTGACTCACCTGCCCTCCCCCTCCCCCTGGATGCATGGCCACCCCGTCTCCCGGCTGGTCACCCTAGCTCTGCCCGGGCTGCTGAGCGCTGCTCCCCGTGGCTGGACTTGGGCAGGGCCTGATCCCTGGGCTGTGCCTGGGTGGGCACCCGGACAGAGGGGTCCCTGGGGACGCGGAGGCCTCCCCGCTGCGGAGGGCTCACGCCAGCCCTCCTGCAGGCCGTGCCGCGTCTGACCTGAGTCGCCCCCGGCCCCGGGCTCACACACAGAGCCGATCTGAGGAGCAACGTTATCTGCAGCAGGGCTCTCATCCGGCCCAGTGTGGAAATGCGGCCAAGCACTGGTGGGCAGTTAAAGCCACAAACGGCTTCAATTCTTACTGAGATGCAAACAGCTCTGCAGAGGGGATGTTGAGAAATGAGCCCTCTGCCATTTTTAGAAACCAGACAGCAAAAACTTGTGAGCGGACTGTTGGAAACGGAAGCTCCGCTCACCCGCGGGTGGGTTGTCCGAGGGGCCGTCCCCCAGGTGAACTTTGGCAACTTGCTGACCCCACTCGGCAGTCAGAGCTGCCTTGTCTGGCTCTGCCCTTATGACTCACTGAGGGAGCAGAGCACAGGGATGGGTGCACAGGAGCCGCGAGGTTGACGGATGGAGGGCTTCATGGACGAGGCGACTCTGGGCCCAGCTGAGCAAGTGGGGGAACATGGGCATCTAGAGGGAGGTGAGAGCACAAATGTTAAGGAGCCCGAACCTCCTTTCCACTGGATTAAAGTGTGGGCACTGGGAGAATACAGGGCGCGGTGATCCACCCACTTTCCCAGACTTGAAAGCCGCTTACCCCTTCCTCCAGGAAGTTCTCCCTGCTGCTCCACCTCACACCACTCATAAGTCAATGTTGCTCTTCCTTGTCCTTGTAGGGAGCCCTGGGAGGGGTGCAAAGAGCCGGACTGGTCCCGTGTGGGCTCTTTATGTGCTGGGGGCTTTGGGCAACCCCAGGGCTGTGCGGGGACCACTGGATGCTGCCCAGTGAGCAACACAGGGGGTTGGGTGCTGGGTTGCCCTGCACTGGCCACAGAACCAGGGGCCCAGGACACAAACGTGGCTGTCTGTCCCCTGGCCCACACTGCTGGCCTTGCCCAGGAGCCAGACCCAGCTGGTCCGGGCAACATCTCTCCTTGGACCCTGAGGAAGGATCCAGGCCTCTTTAGAATTAACTTGGGGTGGCTTCTTGGGCACCCATGCCTGCCTGCCCTGGGGTGGTGCCTCTCAGCTCCACCGTGGCCCTCGGGAAGCTCCTGCAGACCGAGGCCCGGGGCTGTGGATTCCCGGGCCTGGGGCCGTTTGCTATGAAGACTTGCAGGGTCCACTACTTCTAGCCCAAGCCTCTCCCTCCAGCCTCCCTGGATACGTGTCCTTGTAGAAATGCACGTGCAGCTGCCCCATCTGTGCTGCTTGCAACAGTCTCTCCAGCGCCAGCCCGGGGCTCAGAGCTGTGGGCCAGCGGCCACGAGCGGTGACACTCATCAGAGCCCTTCCGCTGAGCGCCAGTGGCCTCCCAGAGCGCAGAAGTTGGCCCCAGACCTGCCTGCTGGATGGGCTCTGTCTCAGGGAGGGAGGCTGTGGTTCCCGGCAGGGACAACCTTGTTTCTTTTCGGTGGCAGAGGCAAGCCGTTGGTGTCTCACCGTGCTCCGGCACTCGGACCTACCTGTTCCTGGAACCGTGGCCGGGGCTGGCTGGACCCCGTCCTCCTAGCCCCTGCTGATCGCTGCCGTCTGGCGTTCCAGGACTGTGCTGACGGGCGGCTCGGGGAGACCCCAGGGGTGGCCGATGGAGAGATGCCCGCCCACAGTGACGAGTCTGAGGGGCTGTGGGGGGACCAGGGGGCCTTCACGGGGCCTCGTGAGGGGAAGGACGTGACCGGACCTCATTTCCCAACCAGATCAGATGGTCTCTCTGGGACTCGAGGAGCACCTCCGGGACCAGGGAGCACAGGTGAGGCTGTGACCCTTGTTCCTGCCACGTACTCCTCAGGAGCACCGGAGACCACCCTCCAGCCCGTCAGCGTCACCGTTTCCTGTCTGGACTCCGAAGGAGCGGCGGGAGGGACCCACGCATGGCCTCTGGCTTGCAGGCCATCTCTGTGCCGCTCACAGGTATCTGGCAGCACTGCGGCCTCTCTCGGCAGGAAGGGACAAGCTGGCCTCCTGGCTGCACTTAGGTGGCCCCATTATTGGGGGAGAATGGTACCACTTGACCCCCAAATCAGTAATCAATAATGAATAATAGCAATGAAGAGAGCTCTCGACGCTTGGGAAGCACTTGGCTGGGCTCTAGCGGCCGCACTGCATGGCACAGCTGGCCTCTCCAGGGCCCAGCATGCAGGTGGCAGGGGACAGCAGGCGGGACACGGGATGAGAGTGAGGGGTGGTCTGGGCCTGTCGCCTCCAGCCCCCCAGACCAGGCACCTCTAGGGTTTCCTTCATAAAGAGCCTGTCCTTCTGGGCTCCCCTCTCCCGCAGTGGCCGTTTCTCTAGGGCAGGAGGAATGAAAACACATTTAATTTACTGCTGATGGAAGTGAAAATCCCCGAGTGTGGGGGCCAAGCTGCTGGGACCCCCTGGAGAGCCGTTCTGCTCGCGTCCTGGCATGCGCTTGGGTCGTAACCCTGGTGACTCCAGCTCACAATGTCATGGAAGGGGCTGGGCAGTTGACCCAGGGATGCCCCATCTATCTTGTGAATTAGTTAATAAGGTCAGGGAAGGATTCCATTAAAACTCAGCAGGAGGTCCTCCAGAAAGGGCTGGAAGAGGTTCTGAATGCTTTAAATGCCAACTAAGAAGCTCCCCCTTGGGGCTGGGATGAGGTTGCCCGTGACCGCAGCCCCCACGCTGCTGACCCAGCTGAGACTTGGTGGACTGTGGCTCCTTTCAGCTCCCGCCTGGTCAAGCGCTGGGGTCGGGACAGGGTACGAGATCCCTTGGCTCTTTTGGGAACCACTGGGCGCAGGCAGGGGATGGGGCAGGGGTTTGGGGCTGGAGGCAGAGCCACCAGAAGCCCTCCCATGCCTGGGGCGGGGAGCTCAGGCGGGTGGTGGGGGCATGTATGCACCGGGCTGAAGAGAGCCGGGGATCCTGACCACACCCCGGCCTCACTGCCTGTTGCCCCCGTTTCCAGCTTGCCCTCAGCCAGAGCAACCTCCCGACCAGGGTCCCCTGGACTGGCAGCCCCAGTCCCACCTTCTGCTTCTGTCCTGAACTGTGGTCTGGTGGAGTCATTACACCAAAACATATGTCCAGGTCCCACCCCCAGAACATGTGAGTGTAGCCTGACTTGGAAAAAGGGTCTTTACAGATGCAGTTAAGGACACCGAGATGAGGTCATGCTGAATTAGGGTGGCCCTACATCCAACGACAGGTGTCCTTATAATAGAAGAGGAGACACAGACAGAGGAGACGCCACGTGAAGACAGGCAGAGACCGGAGGGACGCCCGGGGCCACGGGAAGCTGGCAGCAGCGGGAAGGACCCTCCTCTAGGGCGGGCCACGAGAAAGCGCGGCCCTGCCCACACCTTGGTTTCAGACTTCTGGCCTCCAGAGCTGTGAGGGGCTAGGCTTCCGCAGTGTGAGTAGCGTGGTCTGTGGTCCTTCGTTACCATGGCCCCAGGGCTCAGGAGACCCTCTCGACAGACAGAAGCAGAAGAGGCGCTTGGGTAGAGCCTTCTCCAAACACGAGTGTCGGCCCGGCGGTTTTAATCGGATCTCCAGATCTGACATAAATGTAGGTATTTTAATACACGAGACGGGCGTCTTTTAAACAAGCTGTCAGGAAAATGAACTGCAGGAAGTTGAACGGGTGTGAACCTTGTCTGAGTGCCCTGCAATTATCTGGGTCTAGTGTGCGGGCAAGTGTGACGGGGGTGCCTCGCAGGCGCCTCGCTGCTCCGGAAAAGCCTCCTGCGGCTGGGGCACGCTTCCCGACCCCCGACCCCCGCTCAAGCATCTGTCCGGCAGCCTGCCGCAGCTGGCTCGTGCTTTCCCCAGTCTTCGGAGCCTCTGAGGGTGGAACGGGCCCCCTGGGACCTGTACCCTTCCCAGCCCCCGGCCTGGCAAGTGCCCTGCTCCCTCCTCAAACTGCACCCGGCACCAAGGCAGAGCAGGTGTCCCCCAGGTGGGCTCGAGTCCCCAGAGGACAGCTCACTGCAGCCAACGGGCCTCGGGGCAGGGCAGAGCCTAGGGCCCAGGCATTTGCCAGTCTGTGGGGGACAGAGGGGACTTTGGGCTGACCACCTTCCTTCCTGCCTCATGTGGGCATCACAGCAAGCACCGCACGGGACTGGCCAGCCCCAGCGGCTCAACGCCCTGCTCACACGGGCTCCTGTCTGCATTGCCTCACCATCCCGTCTCCTGCCCTGGACCCTGGTGCCTGTGCTGCCGGCCTGCTGTCTCGGGAAGACGGGCTGACCTCCTGGAGCCACCAGACAGCGAGTGTGCGCCAGAAGCTGGTTTCACAGACGTGTCAACGCCGTTCGGTGGCTGGGCCTGCCCCCGCCCCCGGGCCCCTCCCCGGAGTGGGGAAGATAAAGCAGGGAGGTGACAGGGCTCCCCACACAGAGGACAGTCCGGAAAGGGGTCTCTAAGCTGCATGGGCAGGACTCTCCCTGGGCTGGAAAGCTCCCTGCCCCCACTCGGTGCTCCTTCCTGGTCAGGCTTTCCAGGAGCAGCTGGTGCTGCAGATCCAGAGATCCTGGGAGCCGAGTCGGGACAGATGTGATCGCTTCTCCCTCAGCCCCAGGCAATAAATAGTGACCCTCGGCAGCTTCCGACCGCGCACATCCTGTTGGGCCCGGGGCCTGAAGCAGATGGACTTACACATGGACAGTCTTTGATTTTGACTCCGTACCAGCAAGTGCTGGATGTCCCGGCGCACGGCGCTCCCGGGTGACACGACCCAGATGCACTTCCACTCCCGCCGGACCCTCTCGAGCTGGAGGTCCCCGGTCCAGCCAAACAGCAGCGAAATCAGACTCGGGACAGCAGCGTCCCACGGCCTGCCGGGAGCAGTCCAACGTCGTCACTCCTGAATAGGGGCGAGTCCCAAACAGCCCAGGACTCTTGGGACTTCAGGAGGTTGAAATGGCGTGGTTTTTTTTTTTTTTTTCTTTTTTAATAGAGGAAGTGTTTTTAGTCATAAGAACACAAAACTCGCTGAAGAATGCACTTAACCTTTAACTGTGTCAAGGGAGAGGTACTGAGCTCTACGGTAAATTCACCTTTTAACAGACAACGAGCTAAAAATGTTTAAGTCCAAATAATGTCACTGCTTTTCATAAGCTTCAGTATAAGATTTACTCAAACACAGTGGCTATCTCCGACTTCCCGTTTCTAGGATAGCTCTGTTTCTTTGTTGGGTATTCTGTTGCGACTTTGTTTTAATAGTTCCTTTGAACCAGTCTTCTATCATAAACCGTCTCAGATATTTTTGAAAGTAGGCAGTGTTTAAAATCCAGGGCTGACTCCCACTTGGGGTACTGGACTAGCTCTCCTGTCATAAACAACTACAGAATTGTACACAGCACGTCACCCAGTTGTTCTCAGACACGGGACAAGCTACAGTGTAAGACCGCGGTGGCCGAGAGCGGGGAGACTCACGAGTGAGCCCCACCATCACCTGTTTCTCTCCTAGCGGACGTTTTCCGGATTGCATCACTGGGAGCTGGGGTCCGGACACAGCATGGCTATCCCGGCGGAGGAGGCAGAACTCAGAGACTGCGGCCACAGAGCAGTCTGAACATGCAGAGAAGGCACTTGAAAGGGGGGCCCCCGTGGTGGGGGCCCTCAGAGCCTGTGAGGGGCTCTCCATGGCCTCTGTGCTGGCTGGGCTGTGTACACGGACTGAAACCTTGATAGGCTTATGGCCGGTGGCTGGCATTCTGGCAGGGCTGGAGGGCAGAGGCCTCATGAACACGCCGAGTGTCCTGCTGAGATGCCGGGAGGCCCACACCTGAGGAATGAGCACTGTGCCCTAGAGGGCGGCCTACTCCAGACCCACCTACCTGAGCCCCCAAACAAACCCCGAAGTCCACGGGGACACTGAGCCCAGAGTTGAGTCCTCCCAAAGTAGAAGGCTCGGGCTTCTGCAAAGCTGCATGGATGAGGTGTAAGCCAGATGATGAGTCTGCAAACAAATGGCCTAAAATGCAGGAATCGACACTCTTCAAAGGAAGATAACAGAACGCAGAGTGTCTTCAATGCATCATCTACAACATTCAGTATAAACAAAAAATTACTAGCTATGCAAAGAAACAGGAAAATGTGACCCATTGATAAGAAAAAAAAAAGCAATCAATTAGAACAGCCCTCCAGGTGAGCAATGAGAAGTGGGAAATATCAGGTGGGAATGGGGACAATGTGAATTCTTATCGGACTCTGTAACTTAAGGATGCAAGTTTACAGCCCCGGAGCAGCCAAGGACAAATAGACAGGTATGCCTAAAAATGTTAGTCGAGGAAATAAAATGGAATACCCTGGCTTCCCCGTCAGAGGACTAAGAAAAAGATCTCTGGAACTGGTGAGTGTGGGAGGGAATCTCAGCAAGGAGAGAGCTGGAAAGGGGACCCCTCAATTCTGTGCATGAATTGACACAAATCCTGGGCTCACCCTTGCCCTGCACATGCGTGGAACACACCTAAAGAACCGGAGTAAAGGAAGGATCTGAGAACTGCACTGCAACATAAACAGACGGGGCTTGTGGTACTCCTGGCACCCGTACGCGGCCTGCAGGGCCTGTGGCCACCTCGTCCTTCTCGCACAGCTTGGATAAAATGCACCAATTCCTTGAAAGACACAAGTCGCCAAAACTTGCGTCTGGAACAAGGACGAAACCCTGAGTGGTGTGTTCGTGGGGAAGAGCAGGACAGCGCAGTGCAGGGCGTGCCAACGGGACTGACGCTGGAGCCACCGCCACACGCGGTGAGGCAGAGCTGCCCGCTCTGGGCTCCCTGCGCAAAGGAAAGAACCCACCGAAAACATCGACATTCTGCAGAGGGTTCCAGAGAACCCAAAACAGCACAGCAGTGTTCAAGGTGTTCAGAAAGTAACCCCAAGCACTTGATATGGAAAGAACCAGGAAACTATGACGAACTCTCACGGAAGAGACAGTAGAGACTGCTCTCAGGAAGACTCAGATGGGGGACCTCCAGACGAGGGCTTTGGGGCGGTACAAGCACCAAGCTCCTTGAGATACAGGCAACGCTCTTGAAACGAATGGAAAGATACAAGTTCTTAACAGATGAAACCACATTGAAGAACCAATGGAAGTCTTAGACTAAATGATGAAATGCTGTTAACCAAACTGACGCCAGGGAGCCACATACCCCACAGAGCGAGCGCGTGTCATTCACCAGCACCGCGACTCTGGGCCGCCAGACCAACCTGAAGTCCTTCAGGGAACTGAAATCACGTGGGTATGTTGTCTAAGCACATGGAATTACAGATGAACGACAGATGTTGTCAACATTTGGAAATTAAACACGACTCTAAAGGGCCCACAGACTAGAAGGAGAGTCTGAGGAGAAATAAGAGAGTATCTCGAACCGAATTAGAATACGTTTCAAACATTTTGAAATGGCACTAAAGCAGCATTTAGGAGGGAATTTATAGCATTCAGTGTTTAAACTACAAAGGAATAAAGGCCCTGAGTCAATAATCCAAGCTTCCACCTTAAGAAATCTAGGAAAGCTCAGAACAAATTAAATCCAAACCAAGCATGAAAAGGAAATGAAGAAGGGAGCATTAATACATAAAAACGGAAGCAGGAAGACAACAGAAAAAATTCATGAAACTGAAAGCTGGTTATTCAAAAAAGAGTAATAATATTGATAAACTCCCAGCCGTACGGACCAGGGGAAAGAGGGTGCATGGGTCAGCGGCACCAGGCGTGAGAGGGACGAGGTGGCCACAGGCCCCGCAGGCCGCGTACAGGTGCCAGGAGTACCACAAGCCCCATCACCCCAAATGTGCAGCTTGGATAAAATGCACCAACTCCTTGAAAGACACAGTCGCCAAAACTTGCTCAGGCAGAAGTGCGACCCCGGACTCTCTCTACGCCCACGGAAGGGACGGGATTCGTGGCTGGAAACCATCCGACAAAACTCCCGGCCCAGACGGGGTCACCGAGGAACTCTACTGACCCTTTAAAGAGCAGACGATCGCTTCCAGAAAACAGAAGAGGAGCAAGTACTTCCCAAGTCATTCTGTGAGGCCGACGTGACCCCGAGACCGAAACCAGACGAAGATGCACAAGAAAAGAAAACCACAGACCAATATTTCTCATGAGCATAGACACAAAAATTCCCCACAAAATAGTAAATCAAGTCCAGCCACACGTACAAAGGACAGCGTGTGGCCAGGTGGGGCCCGTAGCAGAAAGACAAGGCTGGTTCAACAGTGAAAACCAGCAACATTTCCCACCGGTACCAGGTCCCCGGAGTCGTCAAGTCCACGGAGACAGAGGCAGAGTGGTGGTCTCCGGGGCAGGGGGAGGGGGCCGGGGAGGGGCTGTTTGGTGGGGACAGAATTCCCACCGGGAGGGGAAGGAGTGCCAGCCACGGGTGGGGGGATGGTCGCGCAGCGATGTGAGCATGCTTGTGCCGCTGACTCCACCCTGAAAAATGGCTAAAACGGGAAACTGCATGCTCTATATATTTTGCCACAATAAAAAAAATTAATGAATGTAATGCACTATATTACCTAAGGAAGAAAATCCACGTGACCCTACCACCAGAGGCAGGAAAAGCACTGAACGGAATTCAACATCCATTCATGATTTCTTAATCGGATAAAGGGCCTCTACTAAAAACGTAAGTAAGCTAAAGGCTGGTCCTTGATTGTAAAGTGTAAAGACTTTCTCTCTAAGATGGGGAACAAGGCCGGGAAGTTTTCTCTTCCGCTCTGATTACATATCGTCCTGGAAGTCAGAGCCAGCACAGTAAGGCAATAAAAGGGAATTAAAGGTATCCAGATTGGAAAGGAAGAAATACGACTTTCTCTATTCACAGACAACATGACTGTCTACAGAGAAGATCCCGGCGAACCCACAAAATAATTTCTAGAATTCCTAAGTGTGCTCATCACGGTCGCAAGACACAACGGCAACATACAAAACCCAACCACGCTTCCGTGTGCTACCCACGAAAAACTGGAAATAGAAAATAATTCCCAGAACATGAACACTTAGCTCTAAATCTAAGAAAACACGCTCGGATCTGTGTGCTGGAAGCCAGCGCTCATGATGGCAAAGGGGACCCAACTCCACGGAGGGATGCTTTGTCCTCGGGACTGGATGTCTCCGTGTGAAGACACCAAGTCTCCCCATCACAATTGACACATTGACCTGATTTCAATCAAAACCACCTCGTGCTTTGTTGTAGATATTAAAAAGCTGATCCTAAGATTTACGAAGAAAGCAAAGGGCCGAGAGTAGCCAAGCGGCGTTGGAAACGAGCCCAGCTGGAGGACGCACGCCGTGTGGGACGCTTGCTGTAAACCCCGGTGCTGGAGACGGTGTGGGGACAGGGACGGCGCAGACACGCAGACGGAGGGGTTCCGGGTAGAGCCCCGCACCGGAGGTCGGGCGACTTTTGATTAAGATGCCAAAAAACTTCTGTGCGGAGAAGATCATCTTGTCATGGGCAGTACTGACCACGTGGGGATGTGCAGAAAAACAGAGGCACCCGTATCTCACCCCATAGAAAAATGAACTCAAAACACATCATAAACCCAAATATGAAACATGAAACTATAAAGATGACGGAAGATAGCAGGAAAGAAGATCTTCGTGAAATCTAGATTTCACCAAAAGCAGGATCCGTGAGAACGTCCGCTAGGCTGGACTCCGTCAGAACCATAGCTGTCTGCTCGGTGACGTGCAATGTCAGGCAAATGCAAAGAGAAGTCACAGAAGGGGGGAAAGTATCTGCAGGTCACGTATCTGGACAAAGGACTCGGAGGCAGAATGCATTTTAAAAACTCTCAAAATTCAGCCATCAGAAAGCAAGTCAGTTTAACAATGGGCCAACTGCTCAGGCAGACGGTTTGGCAGGAAGGTCCACAGCTGCCAACAGCATATGGGCAGGTGCCCCACGTCACCAGGCATGGGGGGAACGCGCATCGAGCCACGGCAGGATCCCACGGCACACGCCCTGGACGGCTCAGTGAAAGTAAACCCACACCTGGAACTGACCGGCACCGGCGTGGCCAGGGTGCAGAGCGCTCACCCTTCCGTGGGCTGTGGTCGTGCGGCACGGCACCCCACCTTGGAACGGCTTGGCAGTTTCCTAGAAGGCGGAACATGTTTCTGTACGACCCCGCAAACCGACTCCTAAGTGTTCACTTGGGAGACACGAAAATGCACGTTCTCGCAGAATCCTGTACCTGAACGTTCGTAGCAGCTTTATTTGTAAATTGCTCAAAACTGGAAACCACCTGAATGCCCCTCACCTGCCGAACGGATGAACCAGCAATGGCGCCCTCCAGGAACAAAGGCACACGCGATTGCCGCGGCAACAGCACGGATGAATTCTACGTGCCAGACTCAGGAGGGGACACCCCAGAGCCTCCACTTACACGACGTCCTGGGGAAGGCGCGAGGCCGGGAGAGCAGATCCTGGTCTCCAGGGGCCGGGGTGGGGCGTGGCTGACCCAAAGCAATAGCACCAGACAAAGCTTTGGGGCGACAAGACGGGCCTCGATCTCGTCTGGGGCGGTGGTTACGTGGCTCTACGCGTTTGCCAAAACTCAGAAGTCAACACGAGAAAAGTGACTTTTACCAGGTAGAAATTTTAAAATAAGGGTTTCCTGCAGGACCCTGCACATGGATGACAGGGAACCGCTCCCAGCCCCAGGAGGGGGGTTCCCCAAATCAGAGGGCCGGGTGTCCCCACACACGTGGCCGCACTACTCCTGTGTGTGGGTCGCAGAGCCCTCACTGGGCGCCCGGAGCCGTGCCAGGCACGTCGGGCGCGTTAAGTCACCAAGCCACAGCGTCATTGCTACCCGCGGTTGGCCGGCGAGGAAGTGGGGGGCACGAGTCGTGAGGCTTGCCCAGGGTCCGGCAGCTGATGACACAACCCGCACTTCCCCTCCCCCGCAGGGTGGGAGCGCCCCTGCCGCCTTCCCTGACCCACCCCAGCCCGGAGCGCTGGTGGCATAGCCCCGCAGGCGTTCCCGTGTGAAGTCCCCAAAGCAGGCAGAAGGAGGCTACAGGGGAGCAGCCCCACCACTGGGCACTGGGTGCGGCTCGAGCGCCCTGCCCTCTCTGGGCCGCGGCTTCCTGGCGGCCTCCAGGGGGCTGCACTCTGCCGGCCTCAGCCAAGCAGAGTGCGGGGTGCCGCTGGGGAACAGCAGGGGTGCGGGGCGCCGGGCAGAGCCTGCAGCTGTGAGCTCAGCAACATCGTCCTCTCCTGGGTGGTGAGTGGTGGGGAGAGAGCACTGTGGGCTTTGAGCTCCCCATGAACGTTCCCAGGGCCGCTCTTGTCCTTGTGGGCCACCGAGCCTGCAGGAGGACGGGGCAGTGCCCAGAGGCCATCAGAGAGAGGACCTGGCCGCGCCCCGGAGCCTTTACAGGACGAGGCCTCGGGGTGCTTCATGCTCGTTTCCGACAGACTCACTGGGACGTAATCGTTTACATTCACTAAAATTACCCCTCAGTCCCCAGCTCCGTGAGTCTTCCTAACCGCCCAGCCGTGTAAGCACCGCCAGTCAAGACGCCGAACGTTTATCGCCCCACGTCCACCCCGCCCCCAGCCCGTCAGCCTCTCATCTGTCCCTGTCCCTGTGCCTTTTCTGGAATGTCCCGCAGGGGCAAGTGTGTCGCGGGCAGTCTTCTGAGGCTGCGGCCCTCGCTCCACGCACTGTTCATTCGTGGACTCCGGCTCTCGGAGAAGACCGCAGACAGGCTGGGGAGCCCGCCGGGCAGAGCGAAGAGTCTAGACGGGGGCGGGAGTGGGTGCAGGGGCGGGGGCGGGAGGGACAGTCAGGGTGTAATGGGGGACAGAGCTCCCCTTCACGAACGATGGCCCTGTTCTGGGGACAGGTGGTAGGGGTTGGTTGAGCTGAAAGATGGTTGAAATGGTGAATTTCATGTATGTATCTTTTACCACAATAGACACCAAGACAGAAAGGCTTCGGATCCCTTTTTCTGTTCCCAACACAAACCACGAGGAGACCAGATGGGCGCCTGGCTGCTCTTTCTCTGGCGGAGAGAAACAAAGGCTCCCCGAGGCCCGCAGCAGGGCCCGCCTGTCCCGTGGTGCTGTGGGCCAGCGCCGTCCTCCTGGAGCGTGGACTCTCCCTGGGAGGGAGGACGGCCCACGGGCGCCAGGCCGGACCCACCCCGCGCTGCGGACGAGGACGTCCTCGGACAGAGGTGCCGCATGACGGTCCAAATCAGCACCTCGCAGGGGTGCAGCCTCACCGTCTCACCGCGGACGGTGCCCGGGTGTGGTGACTGTCCCAAGCGTGGACTTTACAGCCACTTCCCTTTCTGGGCGTCTGACGGGAAAGCACGCGTGTTGCTCGGCGCTGTCTCTAATCCCCGGGACACGGAGCAGCTCCGCATGGGCTCGGCTCTCAGGGTAGGGCACGCCGTGACTTCAGAAGGCCCCTCAAGCTGGGAGGCTAAGGGACAGGAGGGAGGGTCTGTGCTCTGGGCAGGGACACGCTGTCCTCGGGGCGCGGAGCGGGGGACACGCAATGGCGCAGCGGGGAGCCGGTCAGTGCGTGGCTGCCATGTTTCCCCTCTAAAATGGCACTTCTGTGGGGACCCTGTGCCTCGCCGAGCGTTACTGACGAGTGCCGGCGTCACTGAGGCCAGTCCGCTCCCCGCGCAGGGGAAGGAACAGAGAATCAAGGTGCCACAGGACGGAAACCCTGAGAAAATGACTCACGGCCTGACTCTATTGGAACCAATTTTCCTCCACTTAGTGGAGACGGGTCCTGCTGCCCCTGCCCCCACTGTGGAGTCATACCAGGCTGTACGGGCCACGTGTCGCAGAGGCTGCAGACCCGGGGCAGGTGGGCGTGGGGCACCAGCTCCTCCCCACCCCCACGATCCAGCTGGGCTCCGAGGGCGAAAGGACGCACCCCCACCCAGGGTGGCCAGCTCCCTCCAAGGTCGGCCCAGCCCCCAACAGGAGCACTTCTGTCTGACAAGGTGGACAGAAGCAGGGGCCCCAGGCGTGGGGTCCTCCAGCCATGGAGCTGCTGGGAGGCCCTTGGGGCCCGAAATCAGCAACTAGGAAGTGTTGGCACAGAGAGCCTTCAGCTACTGCCAGTCCAAGCTCCTGCCCTTCGTGGTGGCTTGAGGCTCCCCTGCCCCTGCCCTCGGATCCCCCGCCCCTGCCCTCACCTGGGCACCACTGGTGCGTGGAGGGGCCGTTTTGCCCTGGGGAGGCTCCTAGGGTCCCTCTGCCCCTGCTCACAGAGCTCGTGTGCTCCTGGCGCAGAAATACTTTACTGCTGGTTTGAGCATCACAAAGACTAAATTTACTAAGAAAACGGCAGGTCCAGGTCTCAGCAGAGAAGCCCTACTGTCCCCGCGGACGTGTGCCAAGGACTGGGCACCACTTGAGGACTAGCGTGGGGCCCTGGGATTCTGCCCAGCCATGTCCCTTGGCACCGAGGGCTGGGGGTGACCCTGAATCTGGGGGTCAGTGCTCAGGGCACCTGCTTGAGAAGTCTGGGCTCCGAGCTTCCGTCACCTGCCCACTGCATGCGTCCGTCCTCCACATCCCATGCCCTGAGCAGTACAAACGTACTTTCAATGGAAAAGATGCGACCTCCCAGATCCCCTTCTGTGAACTGAGTGGCAGAGACAGCCTGCAACATGGATGGATGCTGCATGGGAACCCGGTCTCGCATGGGCTGTGTGTGCACACGTATGTGTGTCCTGTGCCTACGTGCACGTGTTCCATCTCCGCGTGTCTCTGTGTCTCCACGTTCGTACGTGTATGTCCGTGTCTGGGTTTCTGCGTGTGCATCTGTGTGTGTGCATGGACACAGACCCCAGGCTTTAGAACACTGGGCTGGAGGGGGTCAGCCCCTCCCCTCCCCTCCTTCTTTACCTGGGAAGACGAGAACACACCTGGGGACGGCATGGGTCTGGGAGCTGTGGCTGGAACCGGGCCAGAGCCGGCCCCCAGGTTAGCAACTGCCTTGGGACAGGCAGCATATTAACCACTGAGTCCTGGGTCAGGGCTGGGGGGCCACAGGGATCACGAAACCGGGCAAGCCCCTGGCCAGGTCAGATCTGAACCAGATCCTCAAACCCCCCAGGTCTCTGCCGTCCTGGCCACAGCGCACATTGACTGGAGGGATGGACATAGGCCGTGCCCCTCCCGAAGCCAGCCAGAGAGCCCGGGGCAGCAGGGTCCACACGGTGCCTGAGGTCAGAGCAGGGGACCAGGCAGGACTGCAGGGGGCTCAGGCATGACCCACGTGGGCTGACCCACACAGGCAGGGCACCCGTGGGGACTGCTGTGCACCCCGGGAGACGGTGCACTGAGTGAACAGTGGAGGCGGTATTGTTTCTTAGGGGGACTTTCTAGTGGGAAGACCCCTCAACGGCAGGAAGGCTTCACTGCGACCCACAGGCTGTTGGAAAGACCGAATCCGTGCCCTCCTGGGGTCAGAGGAGGGACCGGATTAGGGAAGCAGCAGGCTCTATGGGCTCCTCCTCCCAGCCACCCTGTCAGCTTGGGGCCCAGGGTCTGGGGCCTCTGCCGGCCTGGCCCTTGCCCTGCCCTGTGAACGAGCTCCGCTCAGCCCAGCTCCAAGTGACACACTCAGAAAATGCCCAGCTGTTCAGCAACGACTATTCAAAGTTGCTCAGAATCTGATCCCAAGCCCCCTCATTTCTAACTATGACTGCTGCATGCAAGTGCCCAGGATGGGCTCCTGTGGATGAGGGGGGCTGGCGGCCTCACGGAGACGTGCGGGCTTTCCTGTTCTGAAAAGAGGGTCCATTTGATTGGCCGACAGCTCCACGCTTCCAACATGGCCGGTGAGAGGGAGACACGCGGACACAGGCACCAGCCCCTCCTCGTCAGGCATCACTGCTTAAAAACAGCGGATGTTCGCCCCGACCCACCCAGTGGCCCCGAAGCCCGAGCGGGGAACGCGAGCCCGGGGCACCGTCCTGAGATGGAGCAGGGCGTGCGGGAGGGAGTGGGATGGCGGCGAGGCCCGGCCACACTCCTGGGGGCCACCGTAACGGTCGGTTTGGAGGGAAGGGCACCTGGAGTCTGGGGCCTTCAGGGGAAGACGGACCGTCCAGTCCCTGAGGGTGTCAGGAAGCCAGCAGGCATTTCGTGAATGCTGGGGCAGCCCTGTGCCTGTGGGCACAGAAGGGGGCCTGTCCGCAGCCAACGCTCAGCAGACAGCTGCCAGGACGCGCGCTGGGTGGTGCAGGTGTCGCAGCCTCCGAGCACAGGGACGCGGGGGAACGGCCCTTCGGGAGGTGGAGTGGTGTCACCGAGGCATCTGATTGCATAGGGCCACCGGAGAGGAGGCAGGAGTGGGGATAGGCGGCTTCGGGGGGACTGTGCGCGCTCTGCTGCTTGTTTTTGATGATTCAAACCCGCCTGCTCCCGCCGAGCCCTGGGAGTGGGAGGGGTGGGGGTCTGAGTGGCGGCGGCTCCCGGGTGGGCAGTGAGTGCTGGCGACCTGAGCTGCTGACCCGAACCTGCCACATCGTTCCTTTGAAGGCAGGCGGCGTGGCTGCTACGCCCCCAGCGCCCCGGCGCAGGCTGGGAGAGGCCCTGGGCACAGCCGATCAAAGACAAGAGCTAGGGAGACAACGCGGGTCCTCTGAGGCCTCGGGAAGACAGTTTCCCACTGTTCATCGCACACGACCCCGTGTGGCTTTGGCTGCAGTGCAGGACGGCGTCGCAGACAGGCAGCTGGGCCCTACTGACCTCCCTGCGGCATGCGGCTGGGCGGGGGGTCCCTCGGCACTCAGGGGACCCTGTAGCCGCAAGCACTCAGCACAGGCGTCAGGGCCCACGGGGTGGTGGCTTGTGGAAGGTCAGCCACAGCCCAGGGAGTGATGCGTAGACGACAGCTCCTGCCCCGCATGGCTGCCTCCCCACCCCAGCACACCGTCCTATTCCAGCATGAGCCCCGCTGGGAGGTGTGAAAGGACAGCCAGATGGGGACAGGGGCGCCCTGGTCCCCTCCTCTGGCTCTGCTGAGCACCTGCAGGCCCCGTCCAGACCCTTCGTTCCCATCTCACCCTGCACCTCCATGGCTACCAGGTCCTGGGGCCATGATGCCATCCCAAGTGGCATGTCTGCGTAGACTTCCTCCCACTCAGGCCCCTTGCCCAGGTGGTCCCTGACTGAGAAGCCCGGGCCAGAGTACTGCACCCTGCCAGGACGCCTCATCCTAGTCGATTCCCAGGGAGGGCCCCCACCTGGGCTCCCGTAGCACCTAGCTTAGACCCTCGGAGGGCTGTTGGTCACTCGGCTCCGGGGCTGACTGACTGCCTCACACAGGTCCCCCACCTGCCACCATGCCCAAATACATTAAGATCCTCCCAGCAGAAGCAACTTTGTCATCACCACCACCAAAATAGTGCTTCTGAGCGTTTCCATGTGCCGGGAACTATTTAAGCACTTCCCACGCGCTTTCTCCCGAACCCTCTACCACCTGAGATCGGGGCTGTGATTACCTGCTTCACAGATGGCAATACTGAGGCTTAACTAGGGAACCAGCCCAAGGCGGCATCAGGTTCGGTTCCACCTCCCAAGTGTGAGTGGGGGCAGGGCGGCCAGGAGGCACTGGGTGGTTGGGGGAGGTCAGTGCTGGCCTGGGGGCTCTGCTGCAGAGGAGACAGACCTGGCCTCCTGGAACCACAAAGCCTTTGGGGAAGCCGACGAAAGGGGCCGCCTCCAGCACACATGTTTACGTTAAATCTCAGGGAGTTTGGGGACAGCTGAGGCCCATCTACGGACCCTCAGAGACGTCACTGATCTGAGGGCCCAGCCCCCTTTGGTAGGAGGGGATGAGATGGAGGGTGAGATCTGGCAGCTCTGGAGTGAAAGGTGGGAGAAGGGGGTCAGGCTGCTCCTGAGCGCCCAGCCGCCTGCCCCTCATGCCCTTCCCGGCTGTGCAGGAGTAATATTTCCTGGTGACACCCTCTAGCTCCGTGTCCCAGAGGGCACACAGGCTGGAAAGGACTTTTGAGGCGAGGGAAAGAGAAGCAGGAGGCGCCCCCTAGGAGTGTCTGCTGACCCTGCCCCCGGGCCAGTCCCCGTTTCTCCCTCGCCCTTCTCCCCGGACATGGCTGCTCACCTGGATGACGACCTTGATCGTGGCGGTGCCCACTACGGGCGTGCACACCAGGCCGCCGGGGTGATGGCCATCGGCGCTGCGGTTCTGCTGGCCCATGGTGAAGGGCATGGGCACGGCCAAGAGGCCTGAGGCCAGCCAGATGGCCCCGATGAACTTCTTGGTGCGGCTGCGAGACATGAGCGTCTTGGCCCTGAAGGGGTGGCAGATGGCCAGGTAGCGCTCCACACTGAGGCTGGCCACATTGAGGGCCGTGGCATAGGTGCAGGCGTCGCGCAGGAAGTAGTAGCCGCGGCAGACGGCGTCGCCGAAGGCCCAGGGGTGGTGCACCCAGATGAAGTTGTACAGCTCCACGGGCATGGCGAGCAGCAGGGTGAGCAGGTCGGACAGCGCCAGGCTGCCCAGGTGGTAGTGCACCGTGCTCTGCAGGTTCTGCAGCGACTTCTTGCGGCCCAGCGTGAACGCTGTCACCGAGTTGCCCACCGTGCCCACCACGAAGAGTGCCAGGTACACCGCCGTCACCAGCACCTTGGAGTAGATGTCCGTGTTCACGTCCAGGTCGCTGCTGGGCGCCCCTCGCAGGCGCTCGGACTCGTTGCCCGTGCCGTTCCCGAAGCCGGGCACCAGGAGCGCCGCCTCCAGCCCCGAGGACGGCAGCGGGAAGGCTTTGGCGCCCGGCGCGCCCCGGGGACCCGGCGCCGAGCTGTTGAGGCGCATGGTGGGCGCGGCTCCGGCGGGGACCTAGCGGAGGGAGCCGGCGGGGAGGGCGCAACAGTGCGAGCGGGTGCGCCGTCCAGCCGGGGAGCTCCCTACCCGGCCCGCGCCTCCCCGGAGCGCTCGAGGCGTGCTCACCGGGGGCTGCCGGCTCCCGGCCGGCCCGGCTTCCTCCGATCTCTAGCCTCCGCGGCTGTGCGGGCTACCGGCTTCAGACCCCCGCGGGTACTCGGCGCGGGGCGAGCCTGTGGCGCCCAGCGGAGCGCACGCACGGCCGCCTGGGCACGCTCACTCCCTCGCCTGCGCTGTCCTCCCTCGCGCTCTCCGCGCACTCCCGCTCCGCACACCGCCCGCCGCGCCCGCGCTCTCCCGGGCTCCCGGCTCCGCGCCTCCACTCAGCTGGCGGCGGCGCGGCGCGCCCAGCCGTGGGGGGCGGTGGCGGCGGCGGGGGCGGCCCCAGCCTCTGTCCCCGCCCAGCCCGAGTGTAGAGCTGGCGGGTCGGTCCCCGCGCGCTGGCGGGTCGGTCCCCGCGCACTGCCGGGGGTGAGTAGGGGATATTGGTTCTTTCCCCACACCCTCTCCCAGGAGCACGCCCCTCGTTCGGGGTCTTCCCAACCTCTCATGCCCCCCACCCACCCCAGGAAGGGAACTGCCCCCAGGTCGTTGGCAGCGCTCTCAGGGGGCTGAGGGATGTAAGGCGGGACAGGGCCCAAAGCCCGTTGGGATGGCGGGGTGCTGCCCAGCTGGCTGGACAGCCCGCATGGTGCCAGCAGCTGGGTGCCCCGCGGGCTGTCGCACAACCAGGTGGGAACAGTGAATGAGGGGGGGCAGGGAGCAGCGCAGCGCCCCTCCCCAGGCAGGCTGGGTTCCTGCACCTGGCACCCTGTGGCGGCTTTGTCCCACCGTGGGTGCGAGTGGGCACGCCACCCCTTTATCATCACCTGGATTTGATCATCAGAAGTCACCGTAAGAGCCCAGGCCCAGCAGGGTTGGGAAGGGTGGCCCTGGTCCCAGCCTCAAGGGCCGGCCTTGTCCCAGTGTGGACCTGACTGGTTGTACCTGCTGTGCTGAGAATAGAAACCTGGAGTAGGCTTGGGAGGGGGGGTTGGGGGTGTTGGAGAAATCGGTGAGGCCTAAGAAGCTTGCCCGGACCCCCGACCCTGGCCCAGACCTGTTCACTGTGAGTGGCTGGAATGGGTCCGTATTTATTCCTCTTTTCAGCTGGCTTTGGGCTTGACTGTTCCGCAGACCTGATGTGCTCATCAGGGGATCCTAGCACAGAAAAATATGTGCTTAAAAATTCAGCCTTCAAAGACAACACAAACATCCCTTTGCTGGGAGCCAGCAGAGAGGCTCGGAGGCGACCGGCAAGGCCTCGTCCTGGCCTTGCTGCTTCGCATTTAGGCAACTGCTTTAGCGTCTCTGTGCCTCAGTTTGTCATCTGTAAAATGGGCATGGTGGTTGAAGGGATGGCCCCCGGGGCCAGGGCTGTCACAGACACTGTCAGTGTGGGCATGTGGTAGGCGCTCGGCGAACACCTGCGGAGCGCGCTTGCGGGCAGGATTGTGCAGCGGCTTCAGCGGGTGTGAAGGTGAAGGCCCAGGCCAAAAAAAGTGCCATTAAACCCCAGCGGATCAGACCAGCTTGCTCTCTGGAAGGCGAGTCCACCAAGTAAGTAAAAGGCTCGTGGGGTGGGGCCCTGGGTGTGCCGGAAGGGGGTGATGGTGCCAGGCCAAGTCGCAGCCCCAGGGGCTCGCTGCCATCTCGGCTCACAGGTGGCCCTGGGTCTTACCATGGATGGCGGTGCCTGGTCACCGCTCTCAGGACCCTCCCCGGGGGAAGGCACCAGCCGGTGGCCACAGGGGCCTGTCCCTTTGTCGGCCGGTAGCTGAAGGTGCTCGGGACGACGCTGGTGAAAGTGCACTCTGGCCCAGCTGCTTAAGCTCACTGTTTGGTTTTCAAACCCTGACCTTTCTGCTAAGCTGGTCTTCTTTTCAAAGATTTCTTTCTGAGCTAGCCTAGGAGCTTAAAAATCATAAAAGTCAACTTAGCACAAATATTGGACAAGGCATTTGCTTGAAACCACGGAGGAAATGTCACTTGGAAGGCCTTGGTCTACAAAGTGGGCGGTGGGCCCTTGTCGGGGGCTCCCTGGCGGCCCACTTGGAACTGTCTCCTGTGTCCTGAGAGCCTGGACGGCGCAGAGGCCAGAACCTTCCTACTCGTTTGGCTCTTTATCTCTCTGACTTCCCCTGCCGCGAACACGTCCTGAACAGCTGAGACCCTTTAAACAAAGTGTTGGCAAGGTGCGGGGAGGACTGCTCCTGGGTCTGGCTGCGTCTGTGGGTGACGGGCTGTGCCCTTGGTGGGTGCCCAGCCCCCAGACTGACACGCAAAGCTCGGCACTTGGCCGGCATCGGGGAAGTAGAGCCCTGAGTGTGAGCTGCTTCCGGCTGCCCCGAGAGCCTCAGGACCTGTTGCCCTGACCCCAGGCTCCAGATGCTGCATGTGTGGGGGGGGGGGTGGGGGGAGCTGGCTCGTCCCACGTGCACTGAAGGCTGAGCTTCATGCATTCAGCCCGCTGGGCTGGTCCCCATGCTGCCCCAGCCCTGCAGCTGTGGGAGGAGTCGGGGGCATTCACTCATCTCAGGAATGAAGATCCAGGTTGTGAAGACGCAGGAATCCAGTCCCTGGAGTTAGCAGAGCCATGGGCTCCCCTCTGCACTGGAGGTCCCTCTCTTTCCTCTGGGTCCCATCCGCTGTAGGGCAGTTCTTGCCAGCAAGAGACATCTTCCTAAAGTAGCAGAAATAATAAGTTAACAGCAATACCGGTATCAGGACATCATGATGATGTTTCCTGCAAGGCTGGGGGCGGGGGGAGTGAGCGCTTATCTGGAAATGTAATATGAGGAATGTAAATTGAGGAAATGTAATATGCATATTTGCAGAGTTTTCACTGTGGATTTTCTCATCCACGCCATGGAAATCGCACACGTTCCCGAATGTACAGCATTCCAAGGAAAATTTTAAAAATAGAGCAACACATGTGCAAATGTAAGTGAAGTGTGAGTGTGAGCGGCCGGAGGGGCGGGCAGAGCCTCGCTCTGCTGGGGCCCCCCGCGGGCTCGTGGCGCGTGCGGGCCGTTGGCAGAGCCCAGAGGTCTGCTCCGGGCCGTGGAGTTCCGCTGTCTCATCCTTGCTGTCCGTCCTGCTGGTGACCTGCACGCCCTTCCCTGGTCTGTGTGCGTGTGTGCGTGTGAACCATCACGTGTATGTTGGGCACCCGGGCACAGGGGCTCAGAGATCTTCACTGGCAAGCCCATCGCCTGCCTCTGCCCCTGGGCTGGGTGAGTGCAGTGGGGAGGGGGGAGCATGCGTCCAGCCTCACCCCTCCCACGGAGCTGCTGACAATCTTGATTGGGGCAGGTTCTCGGCCCAATGTGCGCTAGAGCCGCGGTGGACGCCTTCAGAGAAGGGCTGTGCCCGGGCCCCGGGGCCCCTCATCCCTGGATCTCTGCGGACAAATGCTGGCAGAGACTTAGTTTCCATCAGCCGCAGGCCCTCTCCCTAGGGCTTCCCCTGCATCCGCTGTCCATTTGTCCCTCTATCCAGCACCAACCGAGTGTGGTCAGCACCTGGGGACACGGGGCCGCCTGCCCATGGCTCACAGCACACCGCGTGGAGAGCATTGCGTGCAGAAGTGTTTGCAGGTGGAGAGTATGGGGTGTGAGGGGAGGCGGGCTGAGGGACCTGGCCGGCATGGGGCGAGGCCAGAGGCGAGGATGGAGGGGCGAGGCCAGAGGGGCTCAGCTCCCTGCCCGACCCGGGGTGTTTATTCCCTCCGGTCATGCCGGGAAGGCTGTGCTCTGGCTGCAGGCTGGGGCCGGTCCCTCTGGGACCCTTGCCCTCCACGTCTCAGTCATCACCCCACCCAGAAGCCAGCCCCTCCTCCTAACCAGTCCTGGAGGTTTGTTAAGCAGAACGTCTTGATGGCAGCTCCTGGCCCTTCCGGCAGACGCGGGCGGCTGAGCTGGGTGGAGCCGCGCCAGCGTGAGCCCCATCTGGGACGTTGATGGCGTTTGCAAGGAGCCACGCAAGAAAGCTGGTGTTTGGGGGGAAAGGGGCCGCGTCAGGTCATCTCCTAAGGAGAAAGAAAATCCCACTTCCAAGACATGTTCATTGCAGCCCCGTTCCCTGTAAGCGTCCTGGGAAGGCTTTCTTCGGGGTCGTGTCAGGCACGGGCACAGGGGAGGCTTGTTAGAATTACCGCGGAAGCGACACACCGACTTCTCTGGACCAGGCTTGCAATGGACGGAGTGACCCTTCTAGTGGGACTGCTGCCTCCCGCTCATGCCTCCGGGCCTTGCTGGGAGGAGGGTCCCTAATTTGCTCTTGGGTAAAACACACACACACACACACACACACACACACGCAGCACGTCTAACACAGAAGGACAAACAATCCCATCTGCTCGGTGTGCAAAGAAAAGCAGTATGTTGTCAGCTCGCACCCGAGGAGACGGAGAGTTTTTATGCCTGTTATAAATTTACCAATTTGTGGTTGAATTTCCCAGGCATGGTTCTGAACATAACAGGCAATTTAAAGTTGATAGTGCCCCTTTCGGTTAATATGAGGCTTCCATCTATTATCTGGAGGAAGGGGGACCAGGAAGAAGGGGGACTGGGAGTTCTCAATAGGAGTTCTCGGATTCGATAGCGTGCTGGCTGTTGGACAGCAGGGGTGGGGACCCCTCCCCACAGCCTCCCACCCCAGGCACCTCCCTCCGTGAGCCGGCGGCCCCGGGGCGAGGGGGGCAGGGGCAGGTGGGCCTCGGTGTCTCTTTCCCCCATCTCCCCAACTTCTCTCCTCCTTGGCGGGAGGACATGCGTTTGCATAAACATGATGCCGAGGGTTCCAGCTCTTTCTCTGCGGATCTGAAGCACGATCCCTTTGTCTGTAATCAGGAGTTCTAGTTGCCTAGAAATATTTAAATAGAAGAAATGTCTCTCATCTTCCAGTGACTTCATACAAGTTCCAAAAATAAACCCTGAAGCAGAGGCTCTCTTGTCATTCTGGCTTGGAGCTCCGGTGGCCTGTTCAAGGGCACACCCATGCCAAACACAGCCAGGGGGGCTGGGGCAAGTGACCTCAGGGACCCCAACCCGGGGTCCCACAGAGGCGCGGCAGCAGGCAGGGCAGCCTGCGGATTCCCGTGTGGCCCCCCCGCGGCATGTCTGGGATGCTGGAGAGCCATGGCTGCGGGGGCCCAGCCGAGGGGGCGTCAGCAGGCTTCCCCGTGTTCCTCATCCCTCTGCCTTGAGTCTTCCCTGTCGACACAGTGAGCCTGCCCTGCAGGTGTGCCGGTGTGTGCTCCGGCCAGCAGGTGTGCACAGAGGGGCGCCCACTCCCGCTACGTCCTCCTCTGGCTTCTACCGCCCGGCATGGGTTCATGGCAGTGGGACCCTGGGTCGGAAGCTTTTGGGGGAGATGCCCAGCAGCAAAAGAGAAGGTGCTGGAATCCCTCTCCCTGGGAAGCCCCCTCCCTGGGACCCCACACCCCCTAGAGGTCTTTGCTACTTCCCCCAGGTGCCCCAGGATAGCCAACTGTGACCCTAGAAGACGGTTCATCATTTATCCCCCTGCTACAGGATGAGGGCGCTTGGAGATCTGGGAGGGGGCTACCGAGGGAACCAGTCCCCTCTCAGGGGAAATTGAGTGGGGGGAGTCTGGAGCCGGCAGGGCAGAACCAGCCCGGGCCATGTGGGGTCAGCCTCAGGGACAGAAGCCCTGAGGGGGCTGTGTGGGAGGCCCGGATGCAGCCCGGTGACCCCCCCCTGCTCTCCCCCTCCCCACTTAGATGCCAGGCACTCTCCTCAGGCAGCCCGTGAGCCCCTGTCACCGGTGTCACATGTTTGAGCACGGTGGCCTTGCCCGCTGGACCACATGCTCCCGTAGGGAAGGCGGCCGGGCCTCCCTGACTCCCAGGGCTGCCCAGGAATTACCATGTGCCGCCAGCAGCCTCGGCAGGAAGTCCAGTCGGCTGGCCGAGGCGTCGGCCCGCAGGCTCTTGACAGGGGCTCTGGGGAGAGCCTCCTGGCTCGCAGGGTCCCTGTGGCTGCAGGCCTGCGGCATGAGTCCTGGCTGGCGGTCAGGCAGGCTACCCCAGCTCCTGGAGGCCTCCCCGTTCCCCCGACGGAGGCCTAGGCCTCTGAGCCAGCAGCTGCGCTATGCGACGCCTCATGTCTGTCTCCCGACTTCTGCTCGTGCCGCTTCCTGACGGCAGGCAGAGCACGTTTCCCCACTTTCAAGGACTCCTTGGCCAGATGGCCCACCCTAGGGTCTGGGACGGGCACCCTCCCTTTGTCCCGTCTGCAAGGCCCCCTCGCCTGGTGTGCCCGTGTCCTCACAAGCTCCAGGGGCCGGATGCAGGGTTTCCGCTCGAGGCCTTCAGAGAGCCGTCCGTGCAGGCCCCGCGCCCAGAGCACCAGCACCCGGGGCTCTCGCACTTGGGGCAGATCGGCTGGGACCTGCCTGTCCCCCAAGAGGAGACCGCGTCTGAGCCGCAACGTGCACCCCGAGCTCCCGCGGGGCCGGGCAGTGGCCCCCTGCGGGCGCCCACTTGCGCTCTGCTTCTGGGGACCAGAGCTGAGACACGGCGGTCCCGGGAAGCTGCCCCGGGGCCTCACTCAGCGGCATGACGGGCGCCCACTCACGGGGTGACAAGAGTGAGGTGAGGAATTCACTGTTTTGTTGGCTTGAATCACAACGTCTGAAGAGCTGCAAGATTTTAAGGAGATTTTCAGGCGGAGATAGAGCGCAGTGCAGACGCCCGCAGGGTCCTCAGGCCAGCACCCGGCCCAGGGGGCTCACGGGGGCTTCCTTGTTAACTGTGGACCTCCGGCTCTTCTTCACGTGGGCCGTGAGCATCTAGGGGCTGCCGTAACCCATGACCACAGCGTGGGGGGGGGGCCGTACTTTCTCAGTCAGCGAACACAGGTGCACGAAGCCACCCCTTCCTCCCGGGGCTGCATGCAGGCCAGTGGCAACACACGGTCACTCTCGTCCCTGCTCGAGGGCATCCCTGCCGGCCGGGGCGGCATGGAGCTTCTCCTCGGCCGGATCGAGGGCTCTGCAGACCGCGTCCATCCCCCGTGGGTGTGAGTCCGCGAGGCGTGTGCGGTGTCAGGGCTCCGAGGGCCAGCCGCGAGTTTTTCCCTCGAAAGATGTGTTCGTTGGTTAGCGCACCAGCAGGGTTCTGCAACCTGGTTTTAAAACATCATCACTGGGGGAGAAAAGGAGTGTGAGGGTGTGTAAGGAAATGCGTTCTCGTGTAATGAGCAATGACACCACGCTCTGATTCTGCAGGCCTCACGGGTGCGCACACATGCACACACACGTGCACACGCACACACGTGCACTGCGTTCTTGTCCTCACACACGATAGCCCGGCCCTGCAGGACGCTCCGTGCCTGCTTTGTTCTAGGTGCTGTTCTGGCGTCCTCGCCAAATCGGCTCCCCGCCCGCACACACAGCCCTACACTGTCCCTGACACGGACTCCCGTGGCTGAGAGTGACGGCCGAGGGACAGGAGGACTTGCTCCCTCTTTCTTTTTAAAGGGCTGAGGCTGCTAGATGTTACCGAGGGAACACTCGCTGTCCACATCTCAGAGTCCGGCTTCTGTCATCCGTTTTCAAATACCACGCTTGTGTGGCAGGCTGGTTCTCTGGACGGCAAGTCTGCCGCCCCTTTGTCCGTCCTCACAACAGGCGAATGGTGCGGCTCTGCTGTGGACAGCTGGCGCCGACCAGAGCGGACATCTGTTGGTGTTGCTTGTCCAGACCCACGCATCCCCGGCCCCAGCCCCGCCCCTGCTGCTGAGTCACTGGGGTCTCGGGGCCTCGAGCCCACCGGGTGGCCTCGGGAGGGCTGCCCAGCCCTGTCCTGCTTCCAGAAAAACCAGAGACCCCCTTCCCACGGCCCTGGAGGCACAGGGTGGACACTCAGAAGCCCTCCCACTTTTTGGGGAGAGCGGACAACCCCCGCTCGCTGGTGGCTGAGCTGGTTCCAGGCAGGGCTGGGGACGGAAGGTGGCCTGGCGGCTTTGCTCGAAGCCCTGACTCCCACAGTGCCGGCAGCCCGCCCCGCCCAGCCCGGTTTTCCTCAAGCAGGTTTGACTCGGTTTCCAGCACCGGCAGCCAAGCTTCACGCCCACGGGCACTTCTGATGTCACTTGCGGGTTCTCGTGCCCCTTGATTCCTGAGTCCTTCATGCGCGACGTCGGTGAGGGGGCCGGGATGCCGCCACACCAAGCCCCTGGTTCCACGCACCCAGTGGGAAAACGCTGGCGGCGTCACGCCTGGTGGACTCTCGTCTTCTCCAGAAATTTCAAGGCTTGAAGACAGAGACGTGAGCTCCTGAGACGCCTCGGTCTGCCGAGAGCGCAGTGAGATAATTTGCTTCTTCCTGTGACAGCTAATGATTAGCTTCGTGACAGCACGCCGCCGGCTCGGACTGATTCGCCTCCACAGCCAAGTTATTGCAGAAAAACACGTTTTTGAGAAAACAGAATTCTAGGGCCTTACTGCTTCTTCTTTCCGAGCGCACCAGAACCTCGGCTCCGCGCGGCCCTCTCCGAGTGGCCCTGAGTGGCCCAGGTTCGGGTCCTCCCCGCCGGGACTCGGGGGGCACCGTCCTCCCCGGCGCCGTCCTCCCCGGCCAGGCTCGTCCTCCGGGGCCGGGCGGCGCCGGGCCGTCTGCTCTTCTGCGGATGTCCCTTGAGGAAGCGCAGGGGAGTCACCCGAGGCCAGCAAGGCACCCCCTTCCAAACCCGCCAGTGCATTGACAAGGGACTTCTGACCCTGTCGAAAAATGTTAAAAAAGGAATTTGGGGCAGGAGGCCGAGCTGCCGAGTGGTTGAAGTGGGATTGTCTGTGTGCTGGAAATCACGGAGGCGGGCGGGGGGTGCACAGGGGTCGCGCACCGTTCTCCCTCTGCTCCTACACAAGGTGAACAGAACAGTCTGGGGTAAAATAAAAGCGTTTATCGAATGGCCGTCCTCTGCCTGTGAAGGGCCGGCTGCCGTCGCTGGGCTGGACGCCAGTAGGGTGGGTCCTCTCCACTGTCGGGAAATACACCCAAGGGAGCCCCCCACACGGAGATGCACGTTTCCCACCAGTCTCTCTGTCTGTGGGATGAGCAGTGAACCCAAGCGGTGACTCGGAGTGAGGATCGAGGAGGCAGCATGCAGGGTCCCTGGGCGGCATCCCGGGTCACGTTTGGAGGGCGTGCACCTCCCTTGCTGTCTTCCTGTTGGGGCTCTTGCTGCTCCTGCAAAGCCCTTCCCAGGCGGAGGAGGGGACAGAGGGGCAGATGGCCTGGGGTCCGCTCCTGCCTTTCCAGCAGGTGGCCCGGGAGCAGAGCAGGTAACACCCCCTCCTGAGCTCCATGCCCCTCATAGGGCCATGGCGGGAATCGATGAGACACCGGGGCGCCCGCGGAGTCGTGCTGCTGTTGGGGACCCTCAAGCAGATGTGGGACAGGGAGTCCCAGGCAGGGTGTAGGGGGGAGGAGATGAGGAGGCGGTGCTGGGGGACAGAAAGGTGAGGCGGGACACCTGCACTCCTCTGTCACACACCTGCTTTCACCTGTGCGGCAGGTGAATCGGCCTGGAGCAGCTCTCCCTCCAGGACTGGCGGGAGCACCGGAAGTGGGACACGTGGTGTGATGGAGGAATGCAGGTACCTCGGCAATGGCACCACGGAGGCGTCCTTCAGCTCCGCCCTCTCCCTGGGCCGGGGGGGGGGGGGGGGGGGGGGGCTGCCCCTGCGCAAGGTGCCGTCACCTGACCAGCCCGCGCCAGGTGGCTGCACACAGCTGTTGGGGCGCCGATGGTGCAGGCTAGCTCTGCTTGGAGCACAACAGGAGTCCCTGAGACGGGCAAGTGTCAGCTCCCCCTCTTCAGCCTCTGAGACTTCCCAAGGGTTTCCAGGACTTTCTGCAAAGTCCTGGGGTTCTAAGACCCCAGGAAGTCTTTGGAGAGGACTTGACCCCAGAGGAGCAGAAGGTGTGGGATGCAGATGTTTCTCGAGAGTGACTGCTGAGCCGGGGACCCCAGCTCGCCTGGCCCTGCGGGGTTGGGGCCGGGGAGCCCCTTGACCACGTCCCGTGCTCTGAGCCTCCACTGTCTGTCTGCGTGGCTGGCATCCTTGGCGCCCAGGACGGCGTCTGCCGTGTTTGGACTTCTCTACAAACCCTCCTTCAATGAAGCGAAAGTTGCACAGGAAAGGAAGACGCTGGTGTGTGAGTCCCCCCGCCCCGCCGACCTCCCCGGGAGCCACAGTCCCAAGGCGTCCAGGGTTCAGGGAGGGAGAGGCTGAAGCTGCAGAGAACCAGGGTCTGGCTTGGTTTTTGATGGCAGGCTCGGTCCTCTTATGGGAGGAGCGGGGGCCTCCAGTGCCTGGACGGGACCGCGAGGACTGTCTGCAAGAGGGAAGTCAGTCAAGTCTTCGCGAGAAATGAATTTCATGCCCTGTGATGGATCTGATTTTCCGAACTTCTATGCAGACGTGCTTTCGTGCTTAGCTGTGGGCTCCTTTGGTTTTCTGAAAGGAGCGGGTTTCTCAGGAAATTATAGGCCTCTTTCTCTGCCAGCCTGGCTCCCCAAAGACCCCGGCAGTTTCTCCTCTGCTCCGCTGGGCCCTTCGGCTTTGAGCACGGGGGCTTCCTGGCTATTGCTGTCAGTCAGGTAGGCCCTTCCATATGGCAGCTCAGCCTCTGGTGTGTCCTCCTTTCAGATCCAGGCCCCCAGGCGTGTTCCGTGCCCCCCAGGTGCATGTGGCTTGGACCAGGCCTGCCCTTGGGGTACGGAGTCTGGCTAGAGAGGCGGCCACATCCCCAGGGTCCCGGAGGGTGTGGCCTGGGGTGGAGGGAGGGTCCTCCTTTCTGCCGGGTCTGCCCGTGGTTCTGACTCTGCCTCCTCGTCTGCCGCCTGCCCCGGCCTGGCTCCCAGGATGGATGGTGGAGGGCTGCCTGCCGCTCTCTAGATGAACCCCCACCGGGGTCGTGGCCCTCGGCCATCACTGCGCTCCCCCTTTGCCTGCTGCCTCCTCCCTAGGTCTCCGCTCAAACTCACGTTCTCCACAGGCCCCCTGATGCCCACGGTGCACCCCCTCCGCAGCCCCCCTCTCGGCAGGTGTCCGCATGCACCCCATGTTGGGGGGAGGACCACTGGGGGCCCGGGGCCCCCCTGCGTTGCCCACAGCTCTGTCCACAGCAGCAGCCCAGGCTCGGCAGGAGGCTTGGCAGGTGTTTGCACATGACGATGGGCACCAAGGCACTCGGCTTTGTGTGGCTGCCTGGCCTTCAGCCGCCCTCATGGACCTTTGGAGCCTCGGGAGTCTGAGCCCGAGGCCACCCAGATTAGGAAGTAAAATGAAGACATTTGTCTTCAGAGGTTCCTAGCCTGTTGCGGGGACTTTTTGTGCAGCCGATAACCTCTCCTCCTGCCCGCCCTCTGTGGCCCTGTGTACCCGGCCACCCTCTCCCTCCCCCACATCATCCAAAGCTGCCCTTGGAGAATAGCTGATACTAATTCAGACTAAAGGGTAAATGACTGGTACGGCTTAATGTGGCCTTTTCCTTTCTATCTTCTAATAAGGTATTTTTTTAAAAAAAAGTACACAAAAACTTGTGAGTGATGTCTGGGAGGCAGCGAAGGTGTGCCCGGGCTGGAGCGCCCACGGCCCAGGGGTGGGGCTTGCTTTTCCGGCAGCTGGTGTCCGTCTGTCCATCTGGCAGCTGGTGGACTCGGCACCAGCTCTTCCACCCCCCACCCCCCGGCACTACGGAGATTTCCTCATTCTAAGGCTGTGGAACATGACTTCAGTCACAACTGGGACGTCAGAAGATCAGAAGAGGAAGAAGCTCCGCAGTCAGCTGTGGTCTGTGGTCAACAGGGGAGGCGTCTGCCGTGCTTCTGAGCTGCAGGAGAGGAAAGGCTCGAAAAGGCCCGTTTAAGCTGGGTGCTTGGAGATCAGTCAAGTCAAGAGCTATTCAGGCGTCACCTGTCATCCTGAGCCTGGGACACTGTCTCCCCGCTCAGCCGCTCAGCCGGGACTCTGCTCCCCAAGCACAAAGCCCGCTCTGCCAGATGCATTTGGTGGAGCTGACTGGGCGATGGCCTGAAGGACACCATCCACTACAGGGCTCTGTCTTCACTCAGTTGTTCCTGCTCATTGTGTGTGTGTGTGTGTGTGTGTGTGTGTGTGTGTGTGTATGTGTGTGTGTGCACGGTCTCAGAGATCGGAGGTGGCCAAGAAGGGGGCGGCCCAGCTGCCTGCTTGCCAGCCCCACAACTACAGCCTGGGGGAGAGGGAGGAGGAGAGGAGAGGAAGGGATGGAGAAGGAGGGGAAAGAGGGAAGAGGAAGAGGAAGGGGAAGAGGGGGAAGGGTGGGGAGAAGGGGCAGGCAGTGGAGGAGGGGAAGAAGGGTGGAGGGATAGGGGCTGGGGAGGAGGGTGGAGGGAATGGGAGGATGAGAGGTGGGGGAGAAGGAGACAGGAAGGGGGAGGGGGAAGCAGAAGGGAGGAGGGAAAGAAGGAGGTGGAGGAGGGGAGGGTGTGGTGGCAGGAGGGGAGAAGGGATGGGGGAAGATGGGGAGGAGGGAAGGAGGAAGGAGGAGGGAAGGAAATGGTAGGAGAGGAGGGGAGAGAAAGAAGGGTGTGTGGGGGGAGGGGCGAAGGGAAAGGAGGGGAGGAGGGGTGGAGGAGTGGTGGGGTAGGGGTAGGGGAGGAGGGTGGAGGGAATGGGAGGAGGAGAGGTGGGGGAGGCAGGGACAGAAGAAGGGGAGGGAGGAAGGAGAAGCAGGTGGGGAAGAGGGGAAGGAGGGAGGAGGAGGAAGGGAGGGTGAGGGAGGTGGAGGGGAGGAGGGTTGGAAAGGTGGAAAGAAGGGGGAGGAGGGAAGTGAGGAGAGGGAGGAGGAGAGGGGAGGATGAGGAGGAGGGGATAGGCAGGAGTGGAGGGGGAAGGGGACGGTAGAGGGGAGAGGAGGGGGAGGAGGGGAGAGGATGGGGGCAGGAGGGGAGGAGGGATGGAAGGGTGGGGAGAAGGGGGAGGAGGGAATGGGAGGAGGAGAGGAGGGGTGGAGGAGAAAGGGAAGGGGAGGAGGAGTGGGGAGGGGGAGGAGGTGGAAGGGGAGGAGGGGGAAGGGTGTCCTGGAGGACCCCTCCCTGCAACTGTGGGAGGCTGTGTCCTTGGGATGGAGCAGGCTTCATCATAAACCCTTAACTGTAAGCTGGTCCTGGGGTTTCCCAGGATGAGGACTCTGCTTCGCCCCCTGTGCCTGTACCCCACGTGTCTGTACCCTGGGCATGGGGTGACGGAGAGTGAGGGGTGGAGGAAGGGCATTAATGTCTGGTGGGGAAGGCAGGCAGATCGCCTCCAGAGCCGGTGCGGGAAGGCGAGGTGGAAAGCCCCGCCCCTGGCGCCCTGGTGCAGCTCCGCGGAGAGGGAATCCCAGTGACCCCCTTGACCCTCGAAGGAGCTGCTGCACCCTGAAAATCCGAGGGTAACTTCTGCCTCCCGCGAGCTCCCCTGCTCACAGCCGCTGGGGACGGCGCCAGGCCCCGTGTTCTTACCAGGAAGGAAGCTGGACGGAAGAAAATGTCATTAAGAAAATCAAAAGGAGACAAAACACACTCGCGGTCCTGTCCTGTCCAAGCCCGTGCACGAGGGGACCCGCGCACTTCAAACCCCTGTGGCTCGAGGGTCGAGGTATTTGCGAGGTGCACACTGGGTCTCAGGGCTGCCTGAGTCCCTTCCCTGTGTCCTTGCGACCCAACAAGATGACGCCCCGCGTGAGGCCACCGCAGACGGCAGAGAGGGACTGTGTTCGAAGCTGCCCTGCGGGCCATCTCCGTGGCAGCAGGCTGGGGTGAGCCGCCAGGTGCCCCACGCCCGCCATCCCACCTCTGGGGCCCCTTCTGTCCCCACCTGCCTCTGAGGGGTCTCCACCATCCGCTCCTGCGTGTTGCAGGGTGGGGGAGGCCCCGACCTGGGAGCCCCAGCCTGATTACCCGCTGGCCTTGGAGGGGGCTGCAGGGCCCCCAGGGGCCGAGCTTGCTTTTCCTGGGAAAGCGGGAGGTAGATACACGGAGTGGCCCTCAGGACTGCGTCTGTTGTGAAGGCTGGTCATTAGAAGGACAAATCCGAGATGGGCCACGTGGAGCACAGTGGCTGGGGCCCAGCAGGCTCCTGATGAGTGCCTTCCGGGGCAGTGATGGCCTGACCACGGTCATTGCTCTCGTGCAAATGAGTGACTCCTGGGTCAGGCTCAGGCAGTTTGAGGGCAGGGTTGGCACGGACAGACCTCACACCGGTGGCCCGACCGTGAGGACAGCCCAGCTGCCTGGACCCTCCCCAGACACGGAGCCAGTGGGCGCAAGGGCGGCGGCTCTGCCTTTCAAAGCAGGTGCCCACCTGGCTCTGGTGGACTTGTTGGGGTCGCAAGCCCGGCTCAGCGGGCAGGTGTTCTGGGGGGATGTGAGGCTCCAGGGAGAAAGGGCACAGCCGGGCAGGCGTGTGCGACCTTTCACTTCACGTGTGACCTGGCGATCTCCTGGGTGTTACCAGCTTCCTGGGCCGGGGCCCGCGCTAGCAGCTGGCGGATCGTGGGACCCCTCCCACCTCCACTTCCCTTGCGTCTGTCTCTGGGGACCCCGGCTGGCACGGGCTGGCTATCCAGCTCTCCTGCTCCGACTGCTACCCGCTGAGCAAGGATGAGGACTACCTCAGTCACCCGATGAACACGTCCACTGCGATCAGTCCCGACCCAGGGACCCTCGTCTTCCTAAACCCCAGTAAACCCATACAGTGGCATCATGCCCATTCAGAGGTGGGGACACCAGGGCACGGAAAGGTTAAGTGACACCCCAGGACCGCACCTCTCCGAACGCACCGGGTCTGCCCCAGGCCTGCTACCCGTTTAATTCACGCTTCGCGGCCAGCCCTGCCTCGCGGTGCGCTGGGAGCTAGGAGTGCGCATGCGTCCCAGGCTGAATCACTCAATTATGGTTAATAATGTAGCCGAGGTCATACTGCCATTACCATCCTCATCGTGGCCATCGTGGCCGTTCCTGCCGCCCCCAAAGCCTCCTGCACCGGCTTCTGCCCCGGCCCAGAGTCGGGCTGTCCGCGCTCGCCCGGCAGAGGGCGGCCCCCGCAGCACAGCCCCCGCACGCCTGGGGCAGCCCCGCACGACGACGTGCAGTAAACAATCGAGCTAGGAATTAACCACAGCAGAATGCAATTACCGCGGAGCCAGCTGCGGACACCACGGATCATACACATAACGGGCGTCCACGGCCAGCGCTCGCGCATTTCTAATGGGCTGCCAATTAAAATAAATCCGAGCGTAAATGACGGCTTGGAGTAATTGCTCTCCACACGTCGTGCCTGTGCCCCAGGGGACGGCACAGGATGCGGGGGACGGCACAGGATGCGCGAAGCCAGGAGTCCCGGCCGCCAGCGCAGCCAGGCCTCCGCGGCCACCAGCCTCCGACCAGAGCAGAAGGGGGCCGCCGGGGGTCCAGGAGCAACCAGCACGGAGTGGCCGGGCGTCCCTGGAGCTCTGCCCAGATGGCTCAGTTCTTCCTCGCCTCGCTCTGAGAGGCGGGACCCTATCTGGGCCCCATTTGCAGATGGGAACACTGAGGCAGGACTCGGGATCACTTGCTCAAGGTCACACCCCCTGTAAGTGCCAGAGCTGGGATTGGAACCAGGATTAGGTTGGGGGCCACCGTCCACGGGGCCAGAACTTTAGAAGTGAGTGTGTGTCTGTGCACACGTGTGCACGGTCATGCACGCACACAGACCTGTGAGCACACACGTGCACATAAACATACATGCCGTTCAATGGGATAAGGCCCCGGATTTCAGCAGAGGTCTGAGTCCTGCCAACTCCTGTAGCTTCCCGCCATCCCCCGGCTGGATGTCAAGAATATGGGGAAGGATGGGTGGGTGTCGTGCTCAGGACCCAGGAGCCCTGCCCACCCTCTCTGGTGCTGCGGGCAGCCTCCCCCCTGCCCAGGGCTCACACTGGGTGCTGCGGGCAGCCTCCCCTCTACCCAGGGCTCACACCGGGCACTGTGGGCAGCTTCTCTCCTGCCTAGAGCTCTGGCCAACGTGGCTGGTGATGGGGCGACCCCAGAGTGCTGCGAGGTGCCAGCTCTCCCAGGCCGTGGCCAAACGTGACTATGGAAGTGTGGAGACCCTCCTGGAAGACGGGGTGCTGCTCCAGCCCTGGTGGCCCATGAGCCCGCCCCCCGTTCCCCCAGGCCTCTACTTTACATGCCCTGACCTGCCGTCCTCACCCATCTCATGTCCGCGGCTGGTGTCCCTGTCCATTCACAGGCTTACCTTGTACGTTTTCACTATAGAGACTTCCATCGTGATGTTTTTGATGGTCCCGTGTGAAAGGACAGCGGGAGGTTTCCACTTTCCCCATACTTTGTGCGGCCACGTCCTTTGGTGGCATTTCAGGCATGGACATCTGATATTTGCGCCCGTCCCTCCCTCCCTGTGTTCTCCCTGCAGGGACCGGGTGGGCCGTGTGGTGTGCATTGGACCCGGACCCTCCTCAGAGCCAGGATACAGGGCTTGAAATCTGCCGTAACCGGAAATGACGGGCACCAATTGCCCCGGGCTCCGGAGGCTGCGAGTCCAGGGCCTGGGTACCGTGTGGTCGGGTCCTGGTGAGGATTGTTGTCCTGATTTGCAGACTGCTACTCTGTTGTGGTGTCCTCCCGTGGTGGGGAGAGAGGGGCCCCACCTCCAAATACCGTTCCACTGGGGCCAGGCCTTCAGCATAAGAACGGGGGGAGGGGGCACAACATTCAGTTGACGACACTTGCCTCGGCCACGTTATCGCTATGGGGCCCCCAGGAACGTCGTGGGGATTCCAGACCTCAGGCTCCCCATCCATCAAACAGGGACAATCCCAAGCAGATGGAGACACTAGTCTGAGCACCATGTGCGTGTGCACAGCCTGGGGAGCCAGGTGCCACGTTCCCCCACTGTCCCCTTCTTCTGACTCTCACCCCACCCCTCGTTCCCCCCAGCCACGCCCTAGGAGCTCCTTCCTGCTGCCCGCCAGGCCTGGGTCCCGGGACTCATCCCTCCTTCACAGGACACACGCAGGAGCTTTGATGCCACGCGGCTCAGGCAGGGGCTGGTGTAGCCTCCAGCAGGGAGGCTTGCCCACCTCCTTCTGCCCACCTCCAAGCGGCCGGCTTGCCCACCTCCTTCTGCAGTGGGGCCGGGGACTTGGCTCATACCATGGGATGTGAGCCTGTGGACTCAGCTGACCTCCTGCCCTCCGCCTCGACTCTGTCCTTCCGTCCTCGGTCCGGCTTCTTGAACAGCTGGCTGCGGGAACACGGGGTGGGAGGGGTGGGCCACAGAGCCTGGCCTGGCAGTGCTGGACCCTCCGGAGGCTCCCGCGTTGGCGATGCCCCTCCAGCCTCTCCTCTCCATCTTGCCTGCCGCCTGGACAACGCCAGGGTCTCCAGCACGACGCGGCCAGCCTCACCTCCAGCCCAAAGCCCTGCCTCCTGTTTGGTCCCGGGTGGCTGCTCACCTCCTGGGCACCCTGCTCCCTCCTTCCCCTGTGAGATGGGGGCAGACATCGCCTCCCCCGGGAGCTTCTGCCCGCCCCCCAAACCTGCCCTTGCAATTTGACTCCTCCACACTCTGTGCCCCCCAGACGCCCTTCCCTGGCCAGTTTGGCACAGGGGTCACATAGGTGAGCTCGGCAGACCCCCTCCTGGGGACCTCATGGCCTGGGGGTGCAGCAGATGTGGACCAGCGTGGATGCTGCTGTCGGGCCCGCCCGCGTTCAGGGGCTGTGTGCAGAGCGTGCCTGTGTCCCCTCCGAACGCTGCCGTGTGGCTCGTGGCCAGAGTCCTGCTAGAGGACATCATCCTGATTCCAGCACCGAAGTGGTCCAGATTTTGTGTTTCAGCCTGGGAATGGCTGGGAGGGGCCAAGGACCTCTGTCTCCTCTTTAACTAATACAACCCACACAAGGGGTCCACCCACGCAGCGGACTAGCTTCCACCTTAGACAGGACACAGAGTCCGCGTCGAGGAGCCCAGCGGCTGCAGCAGACACGGAAGGACCACATCATGTATGGTCCACCCTACAGCAAATGCCCCGAACGGACAGCTAGAGAGGAACGTGGATTCGTGGTTGCCGGGGGCGGGGGGGGGAGCTGGGGGTGGCAGCAAAGGGGGGCGTTCTTGTTGCCACAATGAAAACGTCCTAGCTGCTCGCAGGGATGGTCGTATGGCTCTGAATAGACGAAAACCCACTGAGTTGCGCTTTAAATGCGTGAGTGACGTGGGGTGTGATTCCTATTTCAATAAAGCTGCTTTAAAAAATGTTTGAGCTGAAAGAAGTACCCACTCCCGTCTAGACCCTTTCCAAGGGCAGAGACAGGATGGAAGGGATCCAAAAGCAGCCGGTGCCTGGGGCCCCTCCCCGTGAAGGGGGTCTGAGGGCCTCCCCCCAGGAGGGGGCATCGGGGGCACCGCCCGGGGTGAACCCCAGCGCCCTGGCTGAGCTGTCCGTCCCAGGCCCCTGCTGCCCTCCGGCCGGCCTGGGTTTGCTGCCGGGAGCTCTCCGGGCAGCGCCTCCCCTGTTCCCTGCCGCTCAGCACAGCGTCTGGCATGCCGCAGTGCTCAGTTCTCAAGTGTGGTCCCGACGGCCAGGGAGCCTGTTTGTTCCTGCTCCGCACTTGGACCAGGCCCCTGGTCCTGGCAAATGGAAGTGGGCGGGTCGGGGTCCGAGGGGGGACCGACGTCCTGCTCACATTCACAGAAACGTGGGAGTGGAAGGAAGAGAGAGCCCTGTCTGGGGTCTTGGACCCCAGGACACCTCTGAGCTGGCTCCCCGGTGCCCACCGGCCATAGTTGTGGACTCTGGGGTCCCTGGCGCCCACCTGGGAGGGGCTGCAGTTGGGGTCAGAAGTCACAGCCAGAGCTGGTGCCTGGGGGGCCTGAATTCAACCAGGGGAAGGCAGGGCACACCCCAGGACCCCTGTGGCCTCGGTCCTCCAGCTGTCACAGACCATCCCCACAGGACAAGGAGGCAGAGGTGCCCCGATAGGAAGGACACCTGCCCTGGGCATTGCAGGGACTCGGGGCCTGGTGCCGCTCAGAACCTCCAGCTGGGAGCTCCGGGGACTGGATCATTTGTCCGCTGATCACTACGGTGGCCAAGTTCCGGCCCTCCAGGGGCGACGCAGACAGGCCATCGCCCAGCGTGGTCGCTGCTCCATCAGATCGGACGCCCGGGGCAAAGCGACCTAGGCAGTGCTGGGTCTCCCCACCTCCCACACACACACACATTCCTCCAGCACCAGTTCTGTGTCCAGCCATCCTGGTCTGAGTCCTGACGTCGGGTCATTCAGGAAAGGGCAGGAAGTGGGGCCCTGGGCTGAGGACTCAGGCCCACCCACCCGGGGGCTGGACTCTGGGGTCGCAATGGGGGAGGGGAGATGCCTGCCCAGGCGGGTTCAGGGCCAAGAAAGTGCTCATCCGGGGCCAGCCTGCCACAAACTTTGAGACTCAAACTCAGAAACCCACAGGAAGGACGTATGAAACCATCGAACTCTGCAAATTCATAGAAACAAAACACATTGGACAGAGAGATAGGTTTTAAATATTAAAATATATTTATATACACATCATTTTAGCAGAGGACACCCGCCGACAGACATTCCATGAAGTCCCGCTGGCCTCGCGGTACAAGTCACACGTGCTTGCTAAGCGTGTTACGACGTGCCCCTCACTATCGGGTAAAAAACAAATCCTATAAATAAGTCTATGCAACATACTGATTCATAAATTCTGCTCATGCACGCGGCTCCCGTCCAGCTGCTGCTCTGAACACCGAGAAGGCGGCTTCACCAGGACCGCGCCCCTGGGGACCGCCTCACACCTGCTTCCCGTCCTCAGAGGAAACACCGGGAGTCAGGGCAGGCTGGTCCGCAGGATGCAGTGAACGGAACCGTTCAGAAGCACGGCCCGCAGACATCCCCTCGGGGTGGTGGGGGCAGTGCCTTCTGCTTTCATCCAGTGGTTTCGACGGGGCCGTGCATAAAGACCTGTGTGCGCGTGGAGGGCGGTGGCGGGCCCTCCCCAGGGTCCCGGGCAGGACTGTAACCGACAGGCCTCCTGGAAGCTGCGGGCCCCACACCCAGGCCTGCAGGTGGCTTTGCACTTTCTAGCACTAACAGCACAGTCAGGATTGCGTAGTTCATTTTAAAAGCACGGCTGTTAACGCGTCCAGGGCTCTTGGGGCCCCCGAGGAGAATTCAGTGCTGTGTGGCTATGTCCACTCATGGAGTGTGAAGCAGGAAGGGAACGGCAGCTAGGCCTCGTGCTCTCTGAGCCGGAGAGACCATCACCCTGGTCCCCAGGGGCAGGAAGGAGCTGCACCCATTGTCGATGTGCCTTGCTTTCTCTCTCCCTGGTGTCAGAGACCCACATGCGTCCTCCGCCCGCTCGAGACCCTCGGATCCAATGGGAGATTTCTGGAGGGTCTTCAGCACGGGGGTATCAACCGGCGAGGGGTCAGCCCCTCTGGGGAGAAATCAGACAGAGTCTCAGGAAGTGCCCCTGGGTGGACAGAAGGGCGTCAGACGTCACTCTGGAGCTGGAGGGCTGTGGGGGCATCCCGGAGGTCCATGGGGGTGTCGGAGGCCGAGGACTGGCTGGGCAGAGAAGCTTCCAGTCCGTTGGGAGACTCCGAGGGTGGTTTGTACAGGAGGCAGGCGGTGGCGAAGAACAGGAAACCCAGCACCTAGGGAGAAAGAGGCGCTCGCTGGACCACACCCAGAGCTGCCCACCGGCCCCGGTCCCTGAGGACCCCTGCTCCGGCGAGAAGACCCTTCTTTCCTGCAGAACCCTAGCGTGGACACCAATACTGTTTGTGAGGGAACAAAAAACACCATTTGACTAAAACCAGGCCCCAGGGGAGGTGGAGGGCTTCAGGGCTGAACAGCGTCCCCCCAAAAGAGACACGCCAGCCCTGACCCCCAGAACCTGCAGCTGAAAATAGGTCTTTGCAGATGTCACTCAGTTAAGGATCTCGAGATGAACTCGTCCTGCCATGCCGGGGGTCCTTACCCGAGCAAGGAGAAAGCAGTTTTAGAGACACAGGGAGAGGCCATGTGACCCGGCGGCAGCAATGGAGACGCAGGCCCCAGGCCCCTGGCAGAGCTCCCAGAGGGAACCGGCCTGCCCCACGTGCATTTGGGGCCTCTGGCGTCTAGAGCCGAGGAAAACCTAAGTGTCTGCAGTTTTAAGCCTCCTGGTTTGTGGTCCTTGCTCGGCGCTACGGAGGCCGCACCCCGCAGCCAGCGGCATGGACCTCACGGCCCGCAGGGCCCCCACGCGGCCTCGGGGAGGACACTGGGCCCGCCAGCTGGGCTCTGGAGACACGCGTGCATTTTGACGTGTAAATGCTGCGTTAGCAGGAACACCCCCGGCCTGACGGGCCCGAAGCGTTTCCACTTCGGGACGGTGACCGAATGGGACGCGTTTGGAACCTGTCTGCTCCTCCCGCTAAAACTAACCGTGTCCTTAGACGCGCTCCTAACCATCGTGCCGACGCCGGGGGTGGTGGTCCGGGCAGACAGACGTCCCCGCACGGGCCAGCTGCTCTGGGCAGAGGGACCGTAGGACACAGAAGCCCTGGAAAGGGCGTGTCTCTACAGCTGACCGGCGCTGACCTCCAGGGCCTCCCAATCCCTGCTCACACCGGCTCTTTTTACGCTAAGCCGTTGCGGAGGTAAACCCAGGCCGAGGACCCTCCAACCTCCGGCCCTTCCAGAAAAACTCAAGGCAAGAGGTGGAATCCCGGAGCACCCCACCCAGAGAAGGGAATCAGAACCCTCTCACAGACGCCCCAGGATTTCATGTCATTGTGAAGGTTTTGTGCCTTTTCCTCCAATCAGGCAAAATTCAAACTATAAATACTGTGCTTCTTCCCACGCAACGTGAGCCAAGTGGTCCAGCAGGAAGTTTCTCCTAACGGGTTGGGCTAGGGGAGGGGGCAGCGCCCTGGGCACAGCAAGGCTGGAAGAAGAGGGTGCTGCTGGTGCATGGATCCATCAGGCCGACCCGGCCCCGACAGGAACAGGCCTGTCAGAACCCACGCTCACAGAAAGGAGCTGGTTTTCATTTCTGCAAAACCCCAGCTGACCAGAGCCCCAGGCCCAGCGGCCGAGCTGCAGTGTGAAGGCCTGGGCAGGCGGGGTGCCAGAGGCACCCCCAGCGGCTGGGCTTGGAGGCCCTGGGGCTCTGAGGCCATCGCAGCATCACCGGCCCGACCCCGACGGCTCTAACTTGGAAAGGACGCTGCTCCTGGACACTGGGCCACCAGGGTCCAGTGGAGGGTCTGAGCTGTGAGGGCCCCCGTGGAGCGCCTGGACCGCTGAGCTAGCTGGAGAAGATGCTCAGCCTTTCGGAGCCGACTCTGGGGCTCCCTCCCTCCCGCGCGGGGCAAGTGCCGCCTCACCCACCTTGTACACCAGCCCGGAGGTAAGCATGTACCGGCTCATGGCCGAGTTCTGGTACACGAAGCAGGAGCCCTGCTGGCCACACTGGTCCTGCCAGAGCAGGCACGCCTTGTCAATCACCCAGCCAAAGGCGATGGGCCCTGGGATGCCCCCTGCAGAGAGAGGCTCAGTCAGCACCCGGCACGGTGCCCCGGCCTGCACAGGGCAGGCAGGGCGGGGGGGAGCAGGGGCAGCGCCAAGACCCAGACTGTGCGGGTTCTCAGAACGGTGGTGTTGGTCACTGGTGATCTCAGGGGGTGCAAAGTGAACATCAGTGTTCCTTTCTGGGGGGACCTGGCGTCAGGCCGGGGAATCTCCGTGACTTCTGACACCCTTTGTGCTAACAAGGAAAAGCCACCCTCTGGGCGAATAAATGACCACGGGTCCCTCTAGTGGACTGTTCAGGAATGGCATCCTTCCCCAACGCGGGCGCAAGCTGTGCCGGGATGCACACCAGCCAGGTGAGATTTCTGCCGGGTGCCCTTGTGCAGTGAACATACTACACAACTGTACCATGCCACCATGCCACCCAGGGCACAGTACCTAGAGTCCTAACCACAATCCACTGGATTCCCAGCGCAAAGGATCTCTGCCGGTCACAGACACACCTGAAATGGAAGACAGCAGCGTCAGCGGCCAGGAGAGTGTGGCGTCCGCCACGTCACACCCCACGCCAGCAGCCAGGTCCTGGCCAAGCCCCAGGCTGCATCACCGCCTCCCCAGGTGGCAAGCACCTCACAGAGGCAGTTAGCCCGTTGCTGCCGCAGCGCTCCAGGGGCCCAGCACGTACCCTGCAGGGTCTGCAGGGCTCCGCCGCAGCGCGCTGCAAGGGACGGCGCTGGACCTGAGCGAAACCCAGGCCCGGGGCTTACCGTAACGTTGCCGTCAGCGCAGGAATGCTGCTGAGGAATGTAAAGAGAATTACAACGAATATGAAAACCAGAAGGAGGGGCTTTCTTTGACAAGTTGAAGTGCATTTCCCTGCGGTAGCATGGCCAGAACCAGAGGAAAAATTCTGAGGGACACAGCTACAGTCTCGGTACACCTGAGGGGCGCAATGACAGCGCTGATTACAGGAGGAAGGGACGGGGGCCCCCCAGTGCAGGGCGCGCACGGCACGAGGGCAGCAGCCGCACTCACCTTCTGGCCGCCCGTGCCAGGCGCAGCCTCCCCGTGGCAGCCCGCGTGGCAGGGAGAGTAGTACGTGAGGCCGTCGGAGCCGCACACGGGGCTGTACTGCTCGGGCCTGCAGGCGCACTGGGCGTTGCAGGTGGCCGTCAGCTCCAGGTGGCCTTCGGGCAGGAGGCTGTGGGCCGGAGACGAGGTGGCGGTGGGACCGGGGCCAGCGCCGGGGGGCGGGGGGAGCGCCCAGCCGCAGGACTCGGCCCCAGCGGCCACGTCTGCTCCACCCGAGGAAGGTGCCTCCCACTCGCAGGATCGTTGGAAACTCCCACGCCACGCACCGCACGCCCTGTTCTGCTCCCCGACCGTGTGTGCCATGCTCCCCTGACTCGGTTATTGGAGAGGCAATGTGTGCACAGGCTCAGAACACAGAAGTGCCGAGAGGATGGGGGCCACAGCCCTCCGCCAGGGCGCCAGCCCCTCAGGTTGCGGCCGCACATTTGCACGGATCGTGTGTGCCCACACGGCAACGCTCACAGACGCACACGATCTCTTCTCTTTTCCGCTCAAATGGAAAACTCTGTACCGTCATCGGTCCTTCCTGCTCGCCCTCAGCACAATGGCCTGGAGCCGGCCCCAGGACCAGCTCCCGCCTCCTGCCCGTGGTGGCAGAGCCCTCATGGCGGGACCACGGCAGCGTCGCCTGTCCCCTCCCCACCAACCCCGTCAGAGGACCGCGCCATCACGGCATCTTCGAGCTCTGGATCGGGACCTGTCAGCTCCACGGAGAACCCCGGGAGGGGCCCTGTCGGCCCAGGAGCAGGCGGTTGGCACCTGCCTTAGACACTCGCCACCTGCCATTGGAGGCCTTTGCTCTCACGTCGCCATGATGCAGTGACATGTGAGAGCTGACCCTGGGCCACTTTCCACGTCCACACGTGGAGAGGAGCTGGGTGATCATGGTCTCATTTTCCAGATGAGAACATTGGGCTCAGGGCTGAAGCGGAGCCTGGGGCTTCTTAAGGGCCGACACTGGGCTGTCTGTGAGTGACCACGAGCTGGTGTCTTGCTGCTCCGACCCTCTCCAGACAGTGACCGAGGGTCAACCCCACCTTCCCCATCCCCGGGGCCACTGGGGCCCCCGACGGGGGCGCTGGAGGTCTCCCGTCCATCCAGGCGCCGCCGGCTTACCTGCCGCTGTAGTTGGCTGTCACGCCCGCCATGGGCACGTTGGGGCAGTGGATGAAGAACACGAAGACGGCCAGCAGGCTGGTCAGGGTGCAGAGCAGACACAACTTAATGATGCCTGCGCCACGGAGCTTGAACTTGTTCACGAGGAAGCCGCCCAGAAACGTTCCCCCGCCGCCCGCCGGCACCACCAGGTACCCTGCAAGAGGGAGGGGCTCAGCGCGGTCCCTAGGAGCGCAGGGGTGGGGCCGGCAACCCACTGGGTCTTCTCATCTCCACGCTACAGGTGGGAGACTGGGGCCCAGAGCCATCTGTCTGTCCATGTGGCAGTGCTTGGCTCTGACCTGAGTGTTCGGCCATGGGTCAGGGGGCTGCTGGGGCAGCCTGGGTCCAGGGGCCTTCAGGAAGGACACACGGCTGCCCAGAGGTGGAAGGACGCATGGGCAGGGTGGGCCTGGGAGGAGGAGAGGTCAATGGCCCTGCCCCCTGATGGGGAGGCCCCCAGTGTGCTCCCCTGGGCCGCCATGGCTTCTGCTGGGTCCAACTGTGAGCCCCTTTTGGAGAAACCCGTGACCAGGGCCATTTCATATGGAGGTGGGATGAGGGTTCCCAGGCTGTCCCAGGACAAAGTGCAGGTGCGCGTGGGGCTCGGTGTTCCCAGCACTGACCAAGGCCGGTTCTGGCGTGGGCCCCTTACACCTTTGCGGTTAAGCCTGGGGCCCCAGAGGATGCAGCTCTTCGGGGGGGGGTGTCGGCACAGGGAGAGGGGCCACTTTGGGGAAGGGGAGGCAGTTGTGGATAGAGGCCTGGGCATGGGAGGTCAGCTGAGAGGCCAGGCAAGGAGGGGTGTCTGGTGGCATTAGATAAGGGGGGATGGGGTACCTAATCGAACACCCAAGCCCCGTGCCGGGGACAGACCCCTGAGGGCTGGGGCGCAGCCTGCATTGACCCATGTGCCACCCAGATGCACCCCACCTTTCACACACGGCGTTGACCCCTCCAGCTAGGGTCCACCCACGTCTGGCATGGACCCTGCCTGGCATTGACCCCACGTCGGGTGACCACTCACACACCCCTCCTGCCTGGTGTGGACAGCAGCAGGAGGGCCCAAGGAGGGCCCCCTCATTCTCCTCAGCGGGCTGACTCGCCTCTGGCCACAGAATGGCTCTGGTCAGGCAGGCCCAGGGACCCCAACCTCATGGTCCCATGAAATCCTGGGACACCAGCCACCTGGCTCACGGGCATGGCCAAGCTCGAGCGTCCAGGTGCTCAGGGGGGCACCGCCACCCAAACCCTTCCTGCAGTAAGCCAGGGATGATGAAGGCCCAGGTTCTGGGTGGGCAGCAGGCAGCACAGAGGAGCTGGGCCCACCCGGACCCTCCCAGCTAGGGCGCATCCCCACCAGGAGGGGTCCACCGAGAGAACTGGCCAGCACGCTGTGGTCAGCGCTCCCCACCTCTCGGCAAGGAGCATCGGACCCATATCGCGACATTGACAAACAGCCCCACACCTGTTCCCGGGGTCTTCCCTGAGGGACCACGTGCCCCGCGAACCCTCACGTGCACAGCAGCAGTTTGGACGTCTCAGAGATACTCCAAAGACCCCCCACTCATCTGAGAACTCACAAAAAGTCAGAGGACCCTCAAGATTCAGCGAGTTTTCTCACCAAACAAGGTGGCAGCTTCCGAGGCGCTCAGGCTGAACTGGGACTCCAGAAACTTGGGGCCAAAGGTGGACATGCCGGCGATGAGCGTGGCCTCCGTGGCCCCGGCCAGACAGAGCAGGATGAATGTGGGGTTTTTCAGGAGGAGCCAGATGGAGCTGGATGGGGGAGAGAAGAGACAGAGGGTCAGAGTGGGCCCTAGCTGGGTATGCAAAAGCGCTGTTCCTGGGGCCACGGTCCCCCACCTGAGTACACAGAGCCCCAGGTCTGAGAGGGGAGGGAGGGATGGGGAGTGGACTGGTGTGTTGCAGTCGCTCCATGTCCTTCCCAGAGAAACCAAGAGAGGGTGTGAGGCTGGGCTTCGGCTGGTGGAGAACAAGCTCCGGGAAAGACTGCTGGTAAACCGGGGAAGAGCCTTTTCAGAGCCTTCCCCTCTCCAGCACAGGGAGACCCTGAGCGCCCATGGCACCCTTCAGTCACCTGGGGGGCAGCTGGCCTGAACCAGGAGCCGGGGGCTGGGGAAGGTGCTGTCCCTAAGCCCAGGACTGGCCAGGCCCCCACAGAAGGGGAATGGGCAGCGGGAGGTGGGGTCCCTTCTCAACCACCAGCCCTGGAGAAGGGGGGACAGGGGGGCCTCTCCAAGGAGGCTCTGGGTGGGCGTGGCTGGCCCCCCAGTTTCTCTGGGTGCGTACTTGGCGGGGGTGGTGCTGCCGGGTCCCGAGGGAGTGTCTTGGCATCGGCCCCACCGGACCTGGCCGGCTGATTCCCCAGTGAAGCCAGCCTTACTTCCCCTCTGAGGACTGGGAGTGGGAGCCCTGCAGGGCCCTCGGGGACACTTGGCCTCCGGTCTCACTACGGCCAACTCTGTGGGTGTCGGGCGTGGGCTCTGGCTGCTGTCCCCCTGTGTCTCCGCCGAGGGACGGGCTGGACACCGAGCCTGCCCCACACTGCCTGCCACTGGGATGAGCAGTTTCTTTGAGGGCCACTCGCTCTGGCTGAACTGGGTTCTGCGTCTCGTTAGGGGTTCAGGCCGAGCACGGCTAGTGCCCGTGTGCTGATTACACGCCCGACCCTACCTGCCCGCTAAGTGTCACGAGTGGCACAGAACCAACTGCGTTCACAGGGCTGCTGACGGGAGGGGTCAGAGCGGAAAGCATACAGGAACTGCAGCCACGGGGGGTCCGGAGGTGACGAGGCTCAGCCTGTGTGGGGCAGCCCGTCGCCCCCACGTGAGGCTCTACCGCCTGCGTGTCCCGATTCCCCGAGCCGTCCCCAGCCATCCAGCCACCGGGCACCGAGGTTTCAGGGCCGTGGCTGTCCCTGGCCCCGGGGCTGGTGAGTGGGGTGGGCCGGGGGCAGAGTTTTCGCGGCAGCCCCAGGTCCTGGCAGGACGGACCCGCCCCCTCCTGCGCCTGTGAGAAAGCAGGTGCTGGCAGGAAAGGGCCACCGTCCGACTGCCGTGGGGGGCGGCTGTGAAGAGCCCTCCTGGGCTGGCATTCTCCAGTCTGCCGCTCAGAGCTGCTGTCTACACGGGAGCCCCAGCCCCGGAGGCCTAGCTCGCACAGATGCCGCTGGTCATCCCCGCGCCAGCCGGGGGCTCACATCTCTGAGCACGTCACAGCAGCTGCCAACACCTGGACACTCAAATGCTCTGCCGTTAGAGGACACAGGCCGACAATAAACTGGATTTTGGGACTTCGGAACGTGCAGTGCGGCCTCTGCACCAGGGCCTGGAGCAGGCGGCCGGGAGGGAGAGAAGGCAGACACTCCCCTCGGCTCACGGCGCCTCAGACTCCCAGGCGCCATTCCCCACCCTGGTTCACAACACAATTGACTTTCAAGCCTGAAGACTGAACACGATTCTCTTTGGCTCGTTACTCGGGTCCCACGTTCACGAGGGGAAGACGATGCCCTCTGAGTGCCTGCCGACGGGCGGGCGCTCGGCTGGGTTCTGCACCTGCCCCTCCCCCGGACCTCCTCTGTCGGCCTCTCAGGTGGGGAGATGCCCTGGGCCCGGCTGGTCCCCTCCCTGGGCCCTGCTCAGACCCGCCCAGGCCTTGGGGCACTCGGCTAGGCCTGGAGAGGAGGCCACCCTCGCCCGTGGTGTGCAGACTTGTGCGTTTCTTAATCCCAGGCTGTAGGCTGCTCTGCTGAGATCCTTGTGTTGAATTTGCTCAGAGAACTGGTCGTGCTCGTAACAGAGGTCACAGCTCCAGGATTTGGGGAGCTAAGCCCGGACGCAACCCTCCTCTCGGCCACTGCCCCAGTGCTGCTGACGTGCTGGGTCCCTAGCGCGCGCACAGAATGGAAGTTCGGCTCAGCCTGCTTCGGGGGCACCCTCAGGAGTGGGCAGCGCTTTGGGGGTCTCACAGGAAGTGGGAAGCAGGAGAACAGAGAGCCCTAAATGGGTCAGGGGGCCGCCCCCCCCCCCCCTTAGCATGACAGCCGTGTTTCCCCTCCATGGGGAAACAAAGCAACGGACAGTGGACGGCCCGGGGGCTTCCCCAGAGGCCACCTTTGACCCTGATACCCCTTCATCCTTCCAGCGGTGAAGACCGGCAACAGGGACTCCTTCCCGCCACTAATAGCTCCCAGCCCCATAAGGCCAGTTAGACACGGCCATTCCTGGCTCAGGCCCCAGGGTCTGGGAGGGGCAGGTGGGAGCTCAGTGAGGCCGAGGACCCAGGCTGACGACCATCCAGCGGTCTCCTTTCCCATTCCCGGCAGAGGCCCCTGTGGAATGCCCCGTCCCTGTGAAGAGGTCGTGCTCTCTGAGACCAGAGCAGGCCAGGGATCTTTTCGTCCCAATACTGTGTAAAGAGCACAAAGCCAGGCCAGCTCACACACAAGGAGAAAGAGGGGAGCACAGGAGGAGGGGCTGGTGCAGGGCAGTGAGGGCAGAGGGCCGGAGACAATCCCGCTCCTCCCAGGGTCCTCAGCGACCTCGAGGCACAGAGGAGGCGCGAGCCTGGAGCCCATGCAGGTGCCACTTAGTCCAACGGTCAGAGGGCACAGTGGAGGGAGGGGCTGGGGTCCTGGCCCTCCATCGCGACCAGCGCTCCGCAGCTCCAGGCCCAAGGGCTCTGGGTGCTGATACTTAGTCTCCTAGTTCTGGGGCCGAGACCTGAAGCACCTGGGTCATGAGGGAGGTTGAGGGGTTGTGCGCTGGCCACATGGCCCTGGAGGGGCCACATGGACTCTCCTAGCTTGGGGTCAAGGAGCAGCATGTGTGGGAACCCCCAAGGGTCCTCAGGACACACGGACACAGGCGAGAGGCACACACCACCCCCCATCAGGTCCTTACAGGGGCAGATCTCTGATGGTTTTCCCGAAGTCAGGGTTGCTGGCCGCCTTGTGACCGCTGTCCTTTAGCTGCTGTGTTTCTGACACTCTCATCACCACGTAGCGTTGGGAGCCTGGAAGGACACAGATGTCAGGAGAGCCAGGGACCAAGGGCTCTGCTTGAGGCCTCGCCCCACTCCCAGGTGTGGGAAGGTCCCCTGGATGGAGGGCGTGGGGACAGATGGGGTACGGGGCTGCAGCACGGTGACCGCTGACCAGCTGGCAGAGAGGAGGGAGGTGGGAGAGCCAGCGGCAGGACACACCGTGGGACTGAGGGAACGGAAGGAGTCAGAAGGGGCGCACGCTCCGGCTGCCACAAGCCCCTCCTGCGTGCCTCTGACGGGGAGAAGCCACGGGCAGGACGGTGCCTGTGTCAGCAGCACAGGGGCCAGGCCGGGCCTGCAGGATGTGGGCCCCCCAGCAGGTGACGGGCCCAGACTTTCCCAGGCTCTCCCCAGCCCGGATGAGGAGAGAATGACGCACCCACCTGGCAGCTGCCGGGGGTAGCCGAGGATGGGGATGGCGATGAGGAAGGCGGCAGCTCCCGCGCCCAGGAAGCCCACCCACCAGGCACCGACCCACAGAGGGCTCTCGGTGGTCAGCTCCGTCCTGCGGGGAGAGCGTGTGGGGTCAGCGTCCTGTCCACACGCATTCAGGGCACCCACGCCGGGCGTCCTTCTGCACGCTAGTCCGTGAAAACCTTAACCGGGGGCTTGGAGGGCCTCCAGGCGGTGGCTGCGGGGTGTGGGGGTGACTCGCTGCCCAGCATGGAAACCCGCACCCGCTCCCACGCTTGCCCTCGCGACTCTTCCAGCCGGCGGCTCCAGGCTCGTAATCCTTTTAATAAACTGGCAATCGAGCGAGTGAAGCGCCTTCCCGAGGTCTGTGAGCCGTTCTAGCGGTTATCACGCCCGAGGACGGGGTCGCGGAACCACCGATTTGTAGCCGGGCAGGACGGAAGCAGGGGACCCAGCACCCGAGGCTGGCGTCTGACTCGGGGGTCTCCTGGGGCTGGGAAGTCTGTCAGAACTGGGTTGAATTTAGGACACCCAACTGGCATCAGCGGAGACCCCCTTGGTGCAGAAAACCCCACACAAGAACCACACGGCAGCACGAAAATCCGCTGTCCGTTCCGCAAAGGGCGTCAGAGAAACAGTGGCCTGGTGTCGCCTGGCTCCGGGGAGCTGCCCCCTCCCCGCACACTGTCCCCGCCCCCAGGCCCGCACTCAGGGGACCACCCCCCAGGACCCCGGTCGCCCCCCCTCCCCGCCCCTGCCGTGGCGTGCTGTTCCCCAGGGGCAGGGGGAGCCCGGGAGCTCACCGGCGGCCGACTTCTGTGTAAATGTTGAGCAAGGCTCCTCCGAGCAGGTAACCAGCAGCAGGGCCGAGGATGGCTGCCGTGTAGAAGACGGCTGCGGAGAGAGGCGGAGCTGTGGAGCCGCGGCCGCACCTGGCCCCTCGCCGCCCTGTGGGGCTCGCGTCGCCCCCCGCGAAGAGCCCCCCACTCCGCACTTCTGTGCCCTCTGCCCCCACAGCACAGCGCATCTACGTGGCCCCCCCGTGTCCGAGATCGGGCTGCTGTCAACTTTTTATCTTTATTTACTTATTCTATTTTATTTTATTTTTTAAAGCAGGCTCCACACCCAGTGAGGGGCCGACGCAGGGCTTGAACTCACAACCCTGAGATCGATCGACACCGGAGCTGAGATCAAGAGCCAGGCGCTCAACCGACGGAGCCACCCAGGCCCCCTGCTGTCAAGTTTTGAGAGTGCTTTCACAGTTCTTTGGTCAAAGCCAAACGCAGGAGCATGTGGACTCTTCCTCCCCCGAGAGGGCCAAGATCCCGAGGGCTTCGTTTTGTGGGATGAGGGTGCCTCCACTCAGCCCCACGGGCCCACTGGCGCCTCGCTGGAGTGAGGGGACCCCAGCCGCCCTGGGTCGGCACCACTGAGCGACTTAGAGGGACAGAGCCCAAGGTGGAGAGGAGGAGGCCGGAGTCAGCGGACAAGGTCCGGCCAGCCCTGGAGCGCCAGCCAGTCTCTCTCAAATGTCCCTGAGCGCCTTTCCCTGGGAAAGCCTGGCCTGGCAGGAGGGACGCGGGGAAGTGGGGAGCACGAGGTTGAAACCCAGAAATCTCAGCACCGTAAACGTGGGGATGTCAGCGGGAGCATGAGGCTTGAGCCCAGCCCCTGCGGGCAGTGGGGCAGCGCCTGGCCGACCCCAGCCCCGGAGGAAGGCCCGCGCTCACCTGCGCCCTCGCCCGTGACCACGAGTGGCCAACGAGGAAGGGCGTGGCCACGCCCGCCCCGTGCCCCCGGCGGCCCCACTCACCGATGTAGACAGGCGAGTAGCTGGACTTGACGTTCTCGTCCAGGAAGGTGACGCCCAACGTGTAGAGGGGCGTGGCGCCGACGCCGTGGAGGAACTGGCCCAGCATGAAGACCAGCCGGTAGCCGGACAGGCCCGAGGCGCTGTCCCTGCACGCCACGCTGCGGTTGGCCCCGCACGTCCCGACGCCCTCGGCCCCCTCCACCTCGTAGGCGCCCGCGGTGAAGTGGGGCAGTGCGAACACCAGCGAGCCCGCGCCCATGACCAGCACGCCCCAGCCCAGCCAGCGGGGCTTGTGCCCGTTGCCCCCGAAGTAGCTGACGAAGGTGAGACACAGGCAGGCGGCCACGTCGTAGGCGCTGGCAATGAGGCCGCTCTGGTAGCTGTGCAGGTCGTAGCGGCGCTCGATGGACGTGATGACCGTGTTGATGAAGCCGTTCACGGTCATGCCCTGCAGGAAGGCCGCCGCGCACAGGAAGGCCAGGAAGCCCCTGGGCGTGTTGAAGGCCTGCAGGCACTTGGGCGCGAAGGCCCGCCAGCCACACGCCACGCTCTGTGGCCCGGCTGCCACGTAGTGCATCTGGGGGGCGGCCCGGGGGCCATGCTTCTCAGCGTGCGGTGGGCACAGCGGCTGGCTGCAGGAGTCCAGGGGGCTGTGTGCGGCGGAACACAGGGCGCCATGGCTCAGGGGCGAGCCGAGGGATGCCCGCCTGCTGGAGGGCGTGTGGCTGCACCCGCCATCCGTGGCCGAGGGTGGGCTTGGGAAGACCAGCTGCGGCACGGAGACCAAGGGCTTGTCCCCCACCGAGTGCTGAGGCATGGCCGCCCAGGGGGCGCCAGGGGCAGCTACGGAAGCCGCCGCACCGTACTCCAGGGGCGGGTTCGTTCTGCAAGAAGAGCTTCTGGTTAGAAAACTTACATGGACCCTCGAACACACTGACATCTCGGCGAGAATGCCCCTGACCATGCCTGGTCCCTTGGGGCGGCCGATGGCTCTGTGGCCCGCTCCCCAGTCTGATGGGGCTGACCCTCCCGGCCCAGCCCCCTCCTGCGTGCCGGACCCACACCCCTGGACGAGGCCATGGTCGAGGACCACCCTGACCACCCTGCCCCCGCGGCCTCTGCTCGGCCGGCGTGAGCTGTGCTGCCTCTGGAGGGACCGCCCCGTGTGGACACGGTCTCCGCGCTGTCCAGCCTCAGTTCCTCCTTAAACTCACAGCCTCCCAGCAGTCATTTTAGTCCAGTGTTTGGAGGGCAGCGAGGGAGGGGGTCAGAGCAGGGTCGAGCCCTGCAGGAGGGCAGCCATGCTGGCGTGGCCTGCTCTGTGCCGCTGTGCTCGCTGCCACGGCAGGTTTTCAAGACGTCACCACGAGACGTGTGCAGCAACGTGGGCAAGTTAGGAAGAAAAGCGCCAACACTCCCTCTGTCTGCTGCTCCCCAGTCCAGCCCTGTGTCCCTACCTGGGCCCTTGCTTCCCCCCGACCCCAAGGGGGCTGGGCTGGGGTCGGGCAATCCTGCTTCGCGAGGCTCCCGGCCCCCCCCCCCCGTCCGAAAGCGCAGCACCTACTGTGGGTACGCGGCTGCTTCCGCACGCCCCAGGCTGCTGGGACTCCGGGCGGCACCGGACGCGCGGCTGGTTCTCCCGCCGGAGATCAACGCTCGCATGCGCTGTGGGAGGAAGCATCCAACGTTACTGCAGCCGAGCTGCTCCTGGGCCACCTCCACCGAGGGTCTTCTGCAAACCCCACTGCACTTCCCACTGGTTATGGGCTGAGCTGTGTGCCCCCAGAGGAGACGTGTTGGAGCCGTCACCCCAGCACCTCAGACGTGAGGGTGTTAGGACACAGCGGCTTTAGAGAGGTGACTGAGGCCGTCAGCGTGGGCCCCTATTCACCGTGACTGGGGTCGTAGAGAAAGGGGAGACCTGGGCACAGGGGCTCACACAGGCGGGCAGCCCGTGAGAACACTGTCCGCCAGCAAGGACAGAGGCCTGGAGCAGGTCGTCCCTCGCAGCCACACCTCCCTCTCAGGCTTCCTGCTCCCAGCACTAAGACCATCAAGCACTGACACACGCCCTTCACCTTTTGGGCTGGGCCGCTTGGTAGTCCGAGGCCCGGGAGTCTGAAGTGCGGCGGTTTCCGGGAGCCTCAGGCCGTGGGAGGCACGCAAACACCACAGGCTTGTGCTCGGAGGCTTGGGGAGCTGCCTGCCGGCCTCACCCAGGGCTGGGGCCCCGTTAGTGGTGACTCGGGACCCTGCAGTGTCCTCAGACCCAGGTTCCCAGCCCACAGGGACGCCCTGCCCCCGCCCCCCACGCACGGAGCTGAGGGTGTCGGGTGGACGCGGGGAGAGGCTCCCGCCGTCGGATTCTGTTGTCAGAGGCTCCTTCAGCCGCCGAGTATGGAGCCGGCTTTGTTGGGCCCTGCACTGGGGGCCTGGAGGGGGGCGAATGGTGGTCTCCCCGAAAGACAGGTGCACCCAGACACTGCGACCTTATTTGGAAAAAAGTGTCTTTGCCGATGTGATTAATGGTTTGAGATGAGGTCATCTGGATTGGGGTGAGTCCTCATCCAGTGACAAGTGTCCTTAGAAGACAAGACACAGAGAAGTCACGCGACAACAGAGGCCGAGCTGCACAGACATAGCCACAAGGAAGCCGGGGACGGGGCAGGAGCTGGAAGAGGCGGGAAGGACCCTTGCCAGAGTCTCCAGAGGGAGCGCGGTCCCGCCGACACCCTGATTTCAGACTGTGGCCCGCAGAGCCGGGAGAAAATAAAGTTCTGTCGCTTTAAGCCCCCGCTTTGTGGAATTGGTTAAGGCAGCCGTGGGAAAGTGAGCAGCCCCTGGGGATGCCAGGCGCTGTCACGTGTGGCCCGGTTTCCAGGAGGCCACAGGCCTGAGGGGAGGTGGCCGCTGAGTTAAAGGACCCCGTGTGTGCCTCACGGCCATCCCGCCAACACCGTAGTGAAAGAACCGTGACTGGTCATTCATGCCCGGAGCTGGCTGCTCACTGTGGACACGGGTACCCCAGGCTATCTGCAGCCGTGCTCCGAGGCTGTGCATGTCCCGCAAAATTCCACTGCAGTCTTCCCCGTGGCGGCCGCGAGGGCCAGCACGTTATTTACAGAGCTGTGAGGCCAGCAGGCCCGGCTTGAGTACGAGCAGAGCCAGGAGGGCCAGCTCCCGAGCTCGAATGGACAGCAGCTCCACACGCACGGCGGCCCGGCTGCTGGAGCCAGTGGTCGCGGAGACCACCTCCGGCACACGCAACGCCTGCACGCGGACCACGGCAGAGCCTCGCAGAAGACAGCCGCCCATGTGAGCCTCCACCTCCCGGCCCCACAGCTCAGACAGGCCGCTGAATCGGCGCACGGAGAAACGCCACGAAGGCTCGACGTTACCCCAAATTCCAAGGTCCAGGGGCCGCCGTGTGCTGACTGGAGCCCTGGTGTGTTTTCCCCTAGATGCACGCACATGTGTACACACACAGCCATCCACACCTTTGCACAAACACGATGCGGGGCCACCAGCTGGGACGGGGCCGGGGGGCCACGGGAGCTCAGGGAGGCCCCCAGCAGCCTGCGGGGAGTGAAAGGTCAGTATCGGGCCCTCGGGAATGATGCATGGGTCGGTATCCCCAATAAGTGATCAAGACCCAGGGCGCCATCAGACACCTGCTGCCTCAGCTCTGGGCTTGCCTCGCTCGCTGGGCTGTAGCCCTGGGCCTGGCCTCTGCAGGAGAGATGCGGGGGCAGGTGACGGAGGACGAGGCCCACAGCCTGGCTCAGGAGGTGGCGGGAGAGCTAGCTTTTGTGATTAGGGGGGGCCACAAGGGAAGAGCTCTCCCTTTTGAAACCAAAGCCACAGGAGAACAGCAACATGGAGCTCCAGGTCAGTGGCGCAGGTTTCCCTGAACCAACAGTTGCGGATCTTGGCCGTGAACATGGGAAGCTCAAGCCAAATCATACACATCACATTATTTAAATTAGCAAATTGAAAATCCAATCTGGGGTATTAGCCAGATGACCCACTGGTGGCCGCCGCCCGCACATAAGAATTGGAGGGCAGCACTCCGAGCTGAGGGCCCGTGAGCCTCCTCCAGGGAGCCCTCCCCCAGCTGCGGCACGCCCCGCCGCCCCTTGCTGTCCGCGCGCTGAGGGGGCACGCTGACACAGAGCCTCTGCCGACTTTTCTCACGCCTGGAGTTCTGCCCCAGGTTTCCTGCGCTGTCTGGAAGGCTCTCACCCTCACCAAGGCTCTTGATCAGACAGGGGGAGGCTGGGCTACCGTGTGAGGAAGCAGCGGGAAGTGCCTGGAATCGTCCCCTCCATCCACTGGCTGGAGCCTGAGTGCGTCTGGGGACCTGTGACACCTGGAGTCTCCAGCCACCAGGATGGCCCTGAGTATCCTGGGACTTCCAAGGGATATTTCCGAGTTTGCACCAGGATCTCGGGCCGATCTGGGCACCGGTATGTGCGTGGGGTGCCGGAGACAGCTCTGGACGTGTGCCCGAGGCCCACCATCGCACTGTAGAGGCCTGCAGTGCGACTGGCCTGCAGGGAAGCCAGCAGCACTGCACGAGAGCACCGTGGCCACAGTGGCCGGGCCCAGCGGCGCAGATGGGAGGTGCAGGTCGAACGGGCACAGAGCTGCTCCATCTCGTTCTCCTGGTCATTGGCTCCCTTGTGGGCAATGCTGCTGGAATATGGGGGTGTGACCCAGGTCGCTCATGGGCACTTTCTTTCCAGGATCTGCTCCCGAGATGGGCAGAGCTGAGTGTGGTCAGTGTGGTCAGCCAGGAGAAGGTGACTTCACGGCTGCCCTTCATGCCGGTGGCCCAGGCGGTGTCAGCTGACCCACATTAAGGCCGGTAGCTCTGTGGCTACTGACTTTTGTTTGTATCTTGGGCCCCTGCGGGCAAGCTGGGGAGAAGGTGCCAGGGGCTGGAGGACCCAGCGACACGCCATGTGGAGGCAAACTGGCCCCTCCGAGGAGGACCGGGCCCCACGGTGCTTTCTCCTGGAGCCTTGTGAGCCTGTCCACCGGGAACCGGTCTGAACAAAATGTGTGCCTGCTCTCCACCTGCTGATGAGGCCTGCCTGCAGAGCTGAGGCGTGGGCACCTTCCGTGGGGACCCACGTCACGTTCAGCTGGCGCTGAGGTGCTGGAGCTGGGGGCCGGGCAACGCAGCTGGACGGCAGAGGACAGGAGTGCGTGGCAGACAGGAGGCGGGCCGACGGGGAGCTGAGGCTCAGAGAGAGCACTTAGCAGGAGACAAGGCCGAGAGGCTGCCCCCACCCCTCGGGGGCTCCAGGTACCGTCCACAGGTACCCTCACCGATGAGATCCCCAGGGCCTCTCACTCCTGGCGACCCCTCCCCCTCCTCCACCCGGAGCTGCTGCCTGATGCAGCATGACGGCGGGTTCCGCCCGTCAGTCTGGCGGGCCAGCAGGTGTCCCATCGGCCAAGTATCCCAGGCGCGTTTGCAAGGGTGTTTCTAGAAGACGAGTATTTGAATTGGTGGACTCAAGGCTGGTGGGCCTCGTCCAATCAGTTGAACCCCTGAATAGAGCGAAAGGGCTAGCCCTTCCCTGAACCTCTCCTGCCTGGCTACCTTTGAACTGGGACGTTGTTCTTCCTAGTCCTTGAGCCTGCCCTGCCGGCCCTCAGCTTCAGGCCAGAACCACACCTCCACCTCTCCTCTCACCAGTTTCCAGCCCGCCCACGGCAGACTCGGGCCTTGCCAAGTGCCGTAATTGCATGGGCCGAGTTTCTAATAATAAATCTTTATCTAATATGTAATATACAAACATAATTAAGTCTATATATAAATATGCATATGCATATATAATATACAAATAATATATAAAAAGGTATACATAAAAATATATCTTTCTCTCTCCTCTTGGCTGTTTCTCTGGAGAATCCTGAGTGATACCGCAGGCAGTTTCACACCAACACCTGCTGTCTGCGAGGCCTGTGCCGGGCAGTGGGGTTTGGGGACTGCCAAGACACTGTCCTATCCGTGAGGAGCTCCCAGCCCCCTATGCCCGGGGAAGTCACATTAGAGCCGGCTACAAACGGCCCCAGCTACACATGAGAACAGCACGGACGGCGGGGAGCCAGCAGAGGCGAGAGGCATGCAGCTGGGAGCTGGCCTGCGGGGGCCCAGGAGGGCTTCAGGGCCAGGGCGCCTGCCACCATCACCGTTCATAAGCATTACGTGGGCCTGGTCGTGGCCGAGCCCTTAGCCTTGCACCAGTCCCAGGGGTGGGTCCTCCCACCCCAGAGCCAGGGGTGCTGCCCCAGGATGAGGGACAAAGCCTCCGTGGGAGCGCCGGCAGCAGGAAGGAGCCCCCTCCCCCTGTGATTAGCATGGACTGGGGGCTCTGTCTGGGGTGCCCGCTCACACGCCGGGTGGCCCCTCCCTGCACTCTGCTGCCCTCCCCCTCGTGGGGAACATCTGAGGCTGCGAGCTGCTCTGTGGAAACCCTGGATGGCTTTCCAGTCCTGAGAGGAGCAGACCGAACGTCCTCTTCCTCCAGCTCCTTCCCAGGGAGCCCGCTGTGGTGGGGACTTTATCTCACCCTCCAGGCCTGTCCCTGGTCCTTGGGTGTCTCCCCACCACGGCCAGGAGCCCTCCGTCTGTTCGCACGGGGAGAGGAGCCCTTTGGGATTAGGCGCCCAGGATTAGCGGCGGGATAATGTGTACCCTGGAGCCTCAGGCCAGACGCTCCGCACCTGGGGCTGCGGTGGGAGGGGCAGGGGTGGGTGTGAGCACTCACGTGTGTGTGTGCACGTCCGCGTGCACGCCTGCGGGCTCACTCAGGACGAGACCACAGGTCTACACTGGCCTGGCTGTCAGCCGCACGTCTCAGAGTCTGAGCCACTAGGCTCCAAGAAATCCAGGTTCCACTTCCTCCTCCCCCACCCCCACCCATAGGCTCTAACAGCTTCTGTGTGAGGAGCCAGCGGCCCCTGTGGGTGGCTCCCATAGCCCTGTCTCAGGGCCCGGGCCTCGTCTCAGTCCAGGGCTGCAGTCGTGCTCCCAAGCCCACCTCCGCGTGCCTACCCCTTAGCTGCTCGCGCAGGGCTGTCTGCAGATCTTGCGGGGGGAGGGGCACCAGGTCACCCAGCGCGGTACTGGAAGCCTCAGCGCCAGCACCTGGTCCTCCTCTGCCAGACCCTGGGGAGAGTCTGGCTCTGGCCCAGCAAATGCCCTGGGGGGCCCGAGGCCCGGGGTGGGTGAGTAGCGCTCTTCCACGTTAGGGCCGGGCGCTCCCAGGCTCCATGCTGAACCCCGCTCACGGGGGATGTGGCACCTGGGGGCACACACAGGTTTCGTTTCTCCTTCCTCTCTATGCTCCAGCCACTAGGTCCTCTTCTCACTGCACCTGGTCGCTCTGAGGTTGACAGGCACAGCCCGAGTCACCGTGACATGTGCCACACCCCACGTGTCAGCCCCTGCCTGAGCTCCGGCTCCACGGGTCCCCACCCTGTCCTCGGCCCTTCTCCTGCCCCCGCCCTCCTCACACCCTGGGTCCTGCCCCAACCCCCGTGACCCAGGGTCCTTCCCTCTGTGACCCGTGGAGGTCTTTCAGGCAGACCTCTTCTCTTGCCTCCTAGGTCCATCCTGGTGTCTCTTCCTGTGACGGAGGGAGTGGCGGGGACTTTCACCTGTTGAAGAGGGGGCTCAAAGCCATGTCTAGAGCAGACACCAGATGGCAGGATCTGGGGTGGCTGCCGCAGTGCCTGGGTCCTGAATTTGCAAACCTAGTGACCACACAGAGGTGAGTGGGCAGGAAGCCAGCCACTTTACGTGGAGGCCAACAATGAAGGACTGTCTGAGAGAGAGCCGGGGGCCCTGTCCCTTGGGGTGTCCTGCACGGACTCTCTGCTCCCCACCCGGTCTCCACCAGCAGGCAGACGTGTGGCAAGTACAAGTTTACTCGTCTTCCCAACTCATAACGTTTGATCCATGGAGAGGACGGAGAGAAGCTGTGTTTGCAGCCAGGCGGCTGCTCCGACCTCGGGCAGGTGGTGGGCCTCTCGGCGCGTGCGCTTCTCCACTCCACAGAAGTGTGCCGTCCTGGGGAGGAGGGAGGGGGCCCCTCTCCTCCGAGCGGGTCTGGGCACCACGCGGGGCTCATGGGAAATGCAGCCTTGCAGAAGGGCCCACACAGGGTTTGAGGTGCCAGCGCTCGGGCTCTGCCCCATGATGGGCCTGCCGGGGTAGGCCCGTGGGTCCAAGCACCGCCCCGGGGCATCTGCGGAGAGGCAGACCACCATGACGAAACGCTCAGACCGCACATAAGCGTGGGGTGGGAATGGGGTGCCACTCAGCCCAGCGATCCCAAGCCCTAAAAGGTGTCGGGCCGAGGAACAACACCTTGGGTACCCCCAGGCTTCCTGGAGAAAAAGCCACTGAGAGAAGGTGCACACCCTGGGTGGAGGGGATGTGTGAGAAGCCCCCCGGCCCAGGAGGCTGTGACTGTCCGGACCCCGTGCTTGGTCCTCAGTGGGCCTCGCCTGGCCTCACTGTGAGCAGCTTGTTCAAAAGGCATGTGGTTTGTGAGAAGAGTCCACTGGCCCCAGAAATGTGGTTCGAGAGGCTAATTCTGTGTCGTGCTGGTGCGAAGGGGCTGCACCATGGCCACCAAGGGGAAATGAGGGGTGTCTGAGGACAGCAGGCTAAAGGCCTGTAGCACGAAGAGTCCCCATGACCAGCCAAGATGGGGAGGTGAACCGGGGTCCAGCCCGCCAGTTTCTTCCCCTGCTAACAGGACCCAGGGTCCACCCACACACAAGAGCCCTGGTGACCAGAGACCGAGCTGGTGCCTCCTTCCTGCTCACAGGGGCGGGGTCCTGATGGGCCTGCCGATTACCTGCCAAGGTGGAGACGGGGCCCTGCCCTAAAGTGGGCTCCCACCACCACCCTCACGCTGAGGCCAGACGAGCAGCTCAGTGCCCCAGAACGAGAGCAGCTGGGAGCTTCTGAGGGTTATTGTCCACCCCCTTCCAGAAGCAGACAATGGGCTCTTTGCCACGCCTGAAAACAGGAGGCCACATGGCTCAGGAGGGAGTAGTTCTGTGGTCTCTGTCCACAAAGGAGAAAGCAGAAGTACTGTTGGGCGAGCCCTCCGGGTACCTGCTGGGCCAGCTGCCCCACTCCCTTCCGACCATGAGCTCCAGGTCCTGCCCACAACCCACGACCACGGGGAGGCCTTGGGGACCAAAACTGCCACAGTAAGCATGAGTCCACAAAGCTATGAATTGCTACTGGCTCAGCAGTGCTGACCTGGGAACTGGATTAACACTCCCGGAGAGTTCTGGATCGTTTGGAAGCCAGATGGAGACCCAGAGCTCAGGCTGCATCGGCGGCTTATCAAGGCAAGGGTCCATGGGAGACCAGGGAGAGCCAGACTCTCTGAGCGGAGTCACTCAGAACTGGGTGCTCTGACAAGGAGAACGTCAGCCCCAGACCTCCATTCACTCGGCCATCATCAAGCCCAAGCTCCAGGCACCCAGCAACCTCACCACGGAGTGGGGAGGGACTTGGTTGGCACCTGCTCAGGGACCGGCTTGAGGGGCCACACCCAGGGCGGATTAGGCCAGAGCCACCCAGGAGGGAAGTAGCCCCATAAAAATGTCCAGGTCGTGTCCACCAGCCCTGCCCAGCAGGAAAGCAGGACAGAGGCAGGAGCCGCCATGGGGGTCCGACCTAGAGGACCTTCTGTCCTCTTGCTGCTGGACACCTGGGAAAGCTGGCTGTGCGGGCTCTCTCCCTGCACCCCATAGGCGTTGGCTCTCCCTGCCAACCGCCCCAGTCTCCTTAGCCGTGGGCCCGCCTGTTGGGACACTGCTCTGTGTCAGGCCTGGCTCACCTGGGTTGTCTTCTCCCACCAGGAACAGAGCTGCAAAATGTCTGGAATCACCCAAAGCTGGATTAAAACCTCTCCACCACATACTAGCTGTGTGCCCATGGGCAAGTCACCAAACCTCTTAGTGCCTTGGTCTACTCACCTGTAAAATGGGAACAACAGCGGCTACCTCACCCGTTGTCTCCAGGCTTACCCGAGATAATGCTCAAAGCACTTGGTTCGGGCGCCTGGCGCTCTACCTGCTCAGTGAACAGCTCCTCCTCTGCTCCTACTATCGGTACCCTCAGGGTCACACACAGACCCGCTAAAACCAGAGGCTTCCTCTCCTCTGAACCCCACCGGCCCCACCCTGCACCGAAAGAAATCCCACAGCAGAACCTGGGTACACCGAGCGGAGCCAGTTTCTGATTGGGCGGAGGGAACCAGGGCTCCAAAAAGCACAGAGGCGCAGGGACTAGGAAGCTGGTTCCTTGAGGTGGAAAACTACTGAGGCGCCCCCGCGCCTCCGGAGAAGAACAGGCCCCGCCACCGAGTTCCCCACACACGAGGGAGCGCACCCACGCTGCCTGTCTCTGCCCCCGGGCCGCGGACCCCCGCAGGGCCCCAGCGGCCTCTCTCCACTCTGGTCCGCGGGGCCGGCTCCCGCGGGCCAGGTGGAAGCCCGGCATCTGCCTTGGGCTTCCCGGGCTGGGGCCAGGTGTGCCCACCCGGCGCCTAAAGCGGGTCCGCATCCTCGTTTCCATCCTCCCCCGCCGTCTGCCCGCAGGGGGCGCCGGGGTCCCCCAGCCCCGCTCTGCGCCGGCTGCCTGCGATGGGGCTAGGATAGGGCCCGGCCGGCGTGGCCCCCACGCGCTCGCCCCAAAGCCCCGCGCGCGGGGAAAGCTCCGCCCGCGCCCCCGCCGCGAGGTGTCTGCGGCGCAGCTGTGGCGCGAACAAAGCCCGGCTGCCCGCGAGAAACTTCTGCGCTTGACTATTTCCTCCTGGACTCAGCCGCAGCCGTATCCGCCGCAGGTGGAGGGACGGCCGCCGCTCCGCACCCGGGGCAGGCGCGTCTGCCCCTGCCCTGACCCGCGGGGCCTGCGCCTGCGTGCGCGCCCAGCCACCTGCCCTGGTCACCAGCCTGGCCGCTCCCTCCCTGCCTTGCCCTCCCCGTGGCCCGCCTCCTCCTGGGCAGCTGGCAGCGACAGGGGCGCGTTTCCCTCGGCTTTCCCAGAGGCAGCCGGGCCGTGGGGCGCAGCGCCCGTGCCCCGCGTCCCGCCCCGCTGGCGCCGGCGCCACCTCGAGCCCGCTGGCCCCCGCCCGGCGTCAGCGGGCACCTGCCGCGCTCCTTACGTCAGCAGGCCGGGGCCGGCGCGCCCGGGCGGCGCCCAGCGATGGCGCCCCGAGCTCCGCGCCCGCGCCCCCCCCCCCCCGCCCCCGGAGCACTCACCTTCCCGACACCCGGCCGCCGCGCCGCGCCTCGCGCTCTGGCGGCTGCTCGCCGCCGGCTCCGGCTCCATTCATCCCCTCCCGGCCCGCCCGGCCGCGGGGCCACCTACCCCGGCCAATGGCTGCGCAGCGCTGGCTGGGCCGGGCCCGCCCCCTGAAGTGACAGCCCGGGAGCGCGCGGCGGGGGCGGGGCGGGGCGGGGACCGCGGTGCCACTCGGGCTCCCCAGGTCGCAGTCGCCCCCCAGCGCAGCGCGCCGGCCCCTGACGACCCCTCCCCAGCCCCCAGAGACTCGACATCCCCAAGCTGCAGGCCGGAAACCAGAGCCCGGCGGTGAAGTCCCCAGCCCTGTGGCGACTGGGTCTCTGACTCAGAACGCCAGCGTGTGGGACGGGCTGTGGCAGAGGCCGCGAGAGGAAGTGAAGTTTCCCGCCCAGCCCTTCGGAAAGGCCACCGTGGCCGGTGGGGGCCGGGCAGCGGCGCTGGGGTGCCGGTCTTGGCCTGGGCTGGGGGCCGGTGTGCACCTCCCCCCCTTCCTGCTCCGCCCCCCTGGGGGAATTGGGGAGGGGGACACCGGCTGGGGCCTCACCCTGGCTCTTGGTGAGGCCAGCACCCTCGCCTGCGGAATCCAGTCTTTCCTGCCTACAGCCTTCTTGCTAGAATGATCCTCTTTCTGACGTGGGCACTGTCAGGAGTGAGGGGCGCACCGGCTGCGAGGCCACCAAAAGGAGGTCCTGTCGGAATTCCACCACTCTTCCCCCCTGTGTGACCTCGAGCACATTGCTTCATCTCTCTGAGTCTAGTTACATCATCTGTAAAACGGGGGTGATGACAACACTTCCTCAGAGGTCCTTGAACGCAGTAAGGATGAGCCAGGGGAGGGGATGGGGCCCACGCTCGAAGGCCTCACAGGGGCTGCCAGGTTAGGACAGAAACAGCAGATCACACTGACACCCCACAGCTTTTCCTTTTTAGTTTCCACAAAATGAATTCATTTTAAAAGAAGTCTAGGGGGTGACCGGGGGGCTCCCGCGGTTAAGCGACAGACTCTTGATTTCGGCTCAAGGTCATGATCTCAGGGTCCTGAGACCAAGCCCCAAGTGGGGCCCCTCGCTGAGCATGGAGCCTACCTGGGATTCGCTCTCCCTCTCCCTCTGCCCCTCCACCGTGCTCGTGCACGTGCCTGTGCTCGCTTGCTCTCAAAGGGAAGAAACAAAGAAAAGGAAAGGAAAGGAAAGAAGCCAACAGAAGTCAACCGTGTGTGTGTTTGAATCCTGACGTCTGTTGGGTAAGGGAGAAATGACCAAAGCATGACCTGGGGCTGGTGCGGGAGCACACGGAGAGCCTGAGGCCCACGCAGCCACCGAGGGGACGTGGGGCTGACCTCTTCCTGTGGGGACGGAGAGGCGCGGGGCTGGGGATTATGGACGTGTCCACATTCGCACGGTTATTTATGAAACACTCTGCCTTCAGAGGGTCGGCTTCTGCCCACTCGTGCCAGGCCCTGGGGGTCCCCGGTTTTGTCCTTCCCTCCATGCACACGTCCACACCGAGAAGCTGGGGTAAAGCCTGGCCACTCCTGGAACACGGCCTCCATTCCTGGCCCCACCATGTAAGAGGAAACACCACCAGCAGTGTCCCCGGAGACGTTCTCTCTCAGTAGGAGGACCTCACTGGTCTGCCTGGAAGAGGAGGCTCCTGGAGGGAGACGGCAGCACGCTCTTCTGAGGAGAGGCTGGTGAGCTGCCAGGCAGACCTGGCCTCGGGGTGGAGCCCGCTGGGAGCAGCATTTCGCAGTGGAGCTGACCGGAGAGACCTTTGGTAGGTAGTGAGCCCCCCATCACGGGAAGTGTGTAAACAGAGCCAGCTGATCTTCCGGTAGTGATGGCGTGAAAGCTGCGTGTCAGAAGCAGCATTGGACTTGCTGTTTCCAAACGTCCTTTTGGATTTTATTCCCTGAGACTGTTATCTACACAGTGTTTTTCCTTTGACAATTCATGTATTAACTAAAGCCGTACATTTCTTTTTAAAAAGGTAAATCCGCGTCTTTATCCTAGAGAGGCTAGCATCAACATGGATAAAGGAAGAGAGAAAGTGGTGTTCACTTCTAGCCAAACGCTACCGTCCCTGAGAGCTCTGAGCCTTGAACCTGCTCCCTCTTTGTTTGCCAAAGGGCTGGCGTCAGACAGGCGTTGAGAATGGGCTCTTCCTAACGGACAGGAGCGCATCTCCTGGAGGAAAGGACCGGCTCCCACTGTGATTCAAAGCCGTGAGCGGTTTTGTTTGGGTCCTGTCGCCATCCATCACCCATGCCACAGGGCCCTCGTCCACCTCAGGGAAACACAGGCTCCCACCGAGCTTGGGGTCACGGCCCTTCCCCGTCGGCACCACCAGACCGAGCGGCACACCGGACAGGCTCTCCACCGGGGATCCTTCGGAGGCGCTCATCGACAGGCGCAATTTGAAAGGTAAATCAGGAGCAAACGTTCCAGGCGGATTAATGCAAACTGCGGGCGTTGGTTCTCAGAAGCTAACCGGTGTCTAGGCACCTCCAGAGGCCCCTGGGAGCACTGGTGCCCGAGACCCCACCCTGGGCAGACTGCCCATAGGGACGGGGTGGTGCCTTGGGGTGGGTGTCCAGGGGGATGAAAGTGCTGGCCCAGACTCCAGGCCCTAGCGCTGTGGGAGCGGGCTGTGGCCTGCTCTCCACCAGCCACCCCAACCCTTCGTCCTGTGGCGGAGGGATTAGGAGAGGCAGGGAGGAGGGGGCAAGAGGTCACCCACGGAGCCCAGCAGCCTTTGAGAACAAGGGCAGCCTGGTACTGTGTCCTGGAACATTCTGAACTCAATAACGTCTATCCTGGCAGGGTTTTGTCTGGAGAGGAAATACTTAAAAGGAAAAGAAAGAAAGAAGCCAAGTTCCGCCGGCTCCCCTGGGGTCCCGTGGAGGGCGCACAGCCGTGTGTCAGGCCACCTCCGGGAGACTCTGAACAGGCCAGTTGCATGTTTATGGTCAGTCATTCTCCTCTGCCATCATCTCTCGAGGCAGCCCAAAACCCTGAAATGTGCAGGCTTCTGCTGACACACCCTTTCTCCGTGGACGTCCGATGACTTGACGCACGTCCACGTCCGGGAGAGACATCTCCTCCCAAGATCAGAAGCTAAGTGATGAGAGAGAGAAACTTTCTCCAGGTCTTGGGACAAGTTAATGGCCAGACTGGACGTTTGGAACGCCACGGGCAGACCGGTGAGGCACCATGTTCCAGAAGCCGCCAACAAACCCGTTACTGCTCAGAGACTGGCGACAGAGACGAGCGTCTGGGTGGAGAAAGAGGGACCACACAGCCCTGAGCTCCGAGGACCTCAGCTGTGGACACGTGCGGCACCCTAAGTTCCAGGAACGGCAGACCCTGCAGAGTGGGGGGACCCCTCTGTGCCGGCCACTCCATAACTCAGGCGTTTCCGGAGCTGTGGGGAGACAGGGGCCAGGCCCCCGGGGCCCGCAGAGCCTGGCCCTCATCCAGACCCGGGGCCCGGCTGCCCAGCAGTTCCCTGGAAGGATCGTTTGAGTTTCATGGGCATCCACTTGTGTGGTCTTTCTGCACTGGCTTCTCTAAAAACACAAGTGTGTTTGCCAGCTGGAGGGCATCCGGGACTGCCCGGGACTGCCCAGGCCTGCCCTGCCGGGCTGGGGTGGAGATGGGGTCGGAAGGTCCAGCTGGCAGAGGCCTCCCGTTCCGGAATGACGTCATGTTAGCTCAATTGTGGGTAGCTTCACAGTCATGCACGCGGGGCCCCAGGATGAGGCCCGGGAGGGTCAGGCCTTCCAGCTTGCTCTCGCCCCCACCCAGGGGGGTCCGGTCCTCGCCTTGACTGGCAAGATTAGTTTGCATCGAAGGTGCTTTTGTGTTGCAAACATTAAAAGCAAACATTCAAATTATCGACAATTATTTGTAGGCCCGCTTGGGTGTTCCTTCGTGTTTTATTTTGTTGGGAACCGCCGCAAACGGAGCGGGCGGGAGCTTTCCCGGACTCCGAGGCCCTGCCTTTGGCCTCTTTATCCCTGAGCCACTCAAGCCTTGGCTGCCCCTCCGGACGATCAACAAAAAGGAGCAAAAGACCCGAGGAAGGGAAAGACACAGGACGCAGGGTGGCAGGGCCTCCACGTCTGTCGTGGAGCTGGGGGGTCCGTGCCCATGCCTCCGGAGGCCCCCATGCCCTTCTGGCCCTGGCCCTCCCTCGTCCAGTGTCCTCGTCCTGTGTCTCCCACCGGCCTGGGCTGGAGCTCATACCGCCTGCCTGGCACCCGGCTCCCTGCCCTCTCTGAGCCAGCCGGGACCCGCCTGCCCCACAAACACCCCGCGGTTGTCCCGCTCCTATGCCTTACACACTGCAGTGTTCTTTGCTGACTATGAACATCTCCATCCCACCTCCTCCAGGAAGTCCTCAAGGACCATGTCTCTCTCTCTGACCCTGGAAGCCAGATCTCTGAGCTCTGTAGGTCTTTGTCTGTGGGCATTGTCCTCGCCCTGGTGCCTGCCAGGTTGCATGCTCCCTGGAGAAACTTCCAGCAATCTGGCCATCCAGCATCTGACACCCCGGGCTGAGAGCAAGGCACCGGGGGTGAGAAAGAGGGGACACATGTTCATGAGACATGATTGCATGGGGCTGCCTCAGTTTCCCCAGTCCTGGGAGACATGCTGGACGTGCCAGCCCCAGGGTCCCTCTGCTTACCACAGCCTCATCGTGGTCCCAGAACTACTTCCGGCCGGGGATTCTGTTCACTGAGTCACCAGGACATGGGTCTGCCTGAGCCAGGGTAGTCAGTGACCGGAGCCCTCGGGCTGCCTTCCTCCCCCACCCGTGACCTTCTCAAACTTCATCCCGGACCACACACTCCATCTCAGCAGAGGAGCTGCGGGGGCCCGAGAGGCCCCTTCCCTGAAGTAAGCGGCGAGGCCACCAACCCTCCTGGAAAATGAGGGACAAACTCCCAGCAGAGAAGCCGACCTCCAGGGGCCTGTAACTTAGTGATGGAGTGGCGACAAGGTGGCGGCCGGCTGCCACCAGTGGTTCTCACACGTGCTGAGAGGTTGGTAGGAGGGAGATGCCACATCGGCGGGGGGAGCCTGCAGCCCCACTGTGAGACGGCTCTGGGGGAGCTGGGGAAAGGGCAAAGCAGGCAGGGGCGGGTGGGAGAGCCAGGGTGACCGCAGGTGGCTGACGGCAGGCAGTTGTCCGTGGGAACCGGGCGGTCCCTGTGGAGGAGGGGCGGAGGGGCTGCAGTCACACAGCGGAGAGCCAAGCTTTGCAAGGAGACAGGGCCGTGGAGTCTGGCGCTGGCTGGACCTGAGTCCAGGAGAGCAAGTGCTGTAGGCAGAGAGAAGACCCCGAGGGGGGGCCTCCAGCCCAGAGCGACCCTCGGGCCTCGTGGGACGAGCCGACTTTGGGACTCCTCCTGAGGGGACGTGTGTCCCAGGAGACCCTCGCGTGGGAGCAGAGGGACCGGTGGCCTCAGTGGCCCTCTCCCAGCAGCCTGGCTGTGAGCAGAGAGGCCCCTGGAAGGACCCTGGGGGGAAGTAGGGAGGGAGCCTTCTGGTCCCCAAGTTTCCTCCCCCAGCACCCTGGTGTCCAGCAGGACCCTGACAGCTCGTGTCTTCTTGCCCTGACCCCGGACAGGCCGGACCAGGGGGCTGGGTGGGCTCCGTGAGTCCTCGGGGAAGCTGAGCGACAACTCCTGAGCCCACTTAGTGGTGAGGAGATCCTTCCCGAGTCTCCGAGATTCCAGACTCGGTGGCCGGTGGCCAGGGCCCTGCAGAGCCGCTGAGCTCTTTCCCCATCCCGGGGTAGAAACACCAGTCTCTGGCTCGCCGAGAGGCCTGGATGTTCTCTTCAACCCCAGGAACACAGAGACCCCGAGGGGCTTTGAAGAGCTGGCTTAATTTCCGGATCCTAGACGGCTTGTCCCCTCACAGGAAGTGGGTGGCCTGAGGCTCTGCACGGCCCCCAGGGGTGCCCTGCCTCCCTCGCTGGTCCCGCCCCTCCCCTGGCGGCTCCTCTTCCCTCCCAGCCCCCCAGGCCAGGCCTGCAGGACCCCTCTCTGCGGTCACACCGGCCACCTTGCCCAGACGTGCTTCCCACAAACCCTCCCACAGGCTCCGGGCTGGGCCAGCAGACCCGCTGAGGTCACCTCTGAACCTGGCCCCCACCCCTCAGGCTCCCCCCGCCCCTCCCCGAGCTGATCCCTGCCCCTCCTGGGAACACGGAACCCCCTGCCCCCCGAGACCTGACACGCCTGATGTCCTCTGCTCCCTCTGTCCCCTCCGCCTGTGAGGCAGGCTTACTGTGGCCCTGGCTCCAGACCTGGGTCTGCCCCGGGCGTCCTCCCAGCTCTGCCTTCCAAGACCCACGACTGGCCTCCCCACGTTCCCCCGGGAGGCCTCCACGTGGGTCTTTCCTGCCAGACCCCGACCGCAGCCATGGCCCAGGGCCGCCTCCTTGGACCCTGACGTGCTCCCTCCCAGTGTCCCCGTCTTTCACAATGACCTGTGGGCCCACCTGTGCACGTCCCCCATGTCCTGTCACCCCCACCCGCTGCTGTCCCGCTGGTCCCCTGGGGGATCTTTGTGTATTTGCGCAACGCCCGCCTTCCCGATGTTGGTCCAAGGGGCCGTGCTAGGCACCCGTGCAGACAGTCCCCTGCGCGCCTCAGCGTGTCGGGAAGGGTGATCAACTGCTCTCTGCGCCGTGTCCCCACCTTGTGCATGGTCGTGTCTGTGTCCCTTCCCCGCGTCCCACCTCCACGGCTCCTTGGAGACCCCACAGCCTCCTTAGGGCCAGCCCTGTTTGCCCCCTCCCAGGTCCCACCTCCCTTCCTCCCTGCCAGGCTTCCTTCTCCCCTTCTTCTGTGACTTGCTCTCTGTCTGTCTGTCTCTCTCCATCTCAGTCTCTCTGTCTTTCTCCGTCTCTGTCTCTCTGTGTCTCCATCTCTGTTTCTAACTCTCTCTCTCTGCCTCCTCCTTTTGGCTTAGGAATTTTATTTATTGCAAAAGCAATGTTACAACAGCGTTACAGGAAATGTTTAAAGGAGAAAAGTTTGCTCCCAGCCCCACAACCTGAGCCCAGTGGCGCCTTTCCCTACTTTTTGTTTCCTCCTGGCCTTGGCCGGCAACGTCACGGGCGATGCACAGCTCAAGCGGGACCCTCTCCTCACACTGTGTCCACATCTTCCACGCTGACCCCTCCTCGTCCCCAGCGCTGTCACCATCCTCCCGCTGATGGCCTCACGCCTGTGTAGACAGGGGCTGGGCCGTCGTCCCAGGCTGGTCGATGCAGAGACCGCACACAGTCACCTGCTTTGCTCTGTCCCCGAAGGAGCTGGCACAGGGGACATCAGCACTGGCCGTGGGTTCCCTGCCACAGCCGTGGGGGGACCGGCCCGGCGGAGCTCGCTTCCCGAGGCCTGGACTGACGCAGCACAGAGGAGCACAGGGAGATAACGGGACAGCGGCCCGCAGCCGTCACACGGGAGCCAGGTCTTTGTCACCCGAGGGTCCCCTCGTGTGCTGATGCTTAGAGGGCACGGTGCCTGGCAGCTGCATCCTCCGACATGGCAGGTGCTTTAGTGAGAGGTGGGGAAGGGCGCCTGCCGTCAGCACTGGGGGCTGCAGGTGGCAGGGAGAGGGGCAAGTGCTGGCTTTTCCTGGACACCCCTACCTTGGTCCACGGAGCACGTATTCCTTTGTCTTAAGAAATGCGCTGGGGGCCCAGGCACCCCAGCCAACTGCCCCGAATCTGGCGCACGGGGAGCAGCCAGGAGAAAGGAACTTGGTGAACCGCTGAGCTCAGGAGGGCACCCGGCCCAGGCCAGTGAAACTGTGCTTCGGAGGGTGGGCTCCGTCCCCCACCTTGGCGCCAGCTCCCTGGGTGGCCCCTTGCACCCAGCAATTACCACCTCAGTCCCTCCCACACATCTCCGTCCTGAGCTATGCCAGCCGCTGTCCACAGTCAACACACCACCCACGAGGGAGGGGGGCTGGCGTCCTCCTTCTAGCCCCTTCCTCAAACCAGCTGCTCATCCCACCTCCCTCCTCCTTCCCTCCTCCACCTCTCTTCCTCCCTCCCTCCGTCCTCCACCTTTCCTCTTCTCTTCCTCCTCCCTCCTCCCTCCCTCTACAGGGCTCCTTACCTGGGTCACTTGAGCTCTGCCCCAGGTGTGCTGGTGCCCCACCCCCACCCACATCTCTATCTCCCAGCTCAGGCCTCCTGATGTCCCGTGACCACAGCCTCGAACATGTTCCCGCCATCTCGACTCCAACACAGGCTGCATGATGTCCCCCTTTGCATCCCCAGGAGGGTACTCCCTCCTCCCTGAGTCCCAGGCCAAGAATCCCCAGAGAAGGTGCCCACTTTACCCCATCCCCTATGGAAGGCCCTGGCAGCTTCTGGATGGGTGGAGGCATAAGTCCCAGGAAAGGGGCTGCCCCAGGTGGGCAGTCAGGCTCAATTCACACAGAGCATGGTTTTAGGAAGGAAATCAGCGGATGGGCTGGGGGCCCCAGCTTTCATGTTGAGAGTGCAGAGAGGCTGATGCCTGCCCACCAGGCGTTTTGGGCTCAGCTCTTCATGGACAAGCCCCCTTCTCCTGGCTGCCCCGGTGTGCTAGGAGTCAACCCCTTCACCTGGAAGGCCCTTCCCCGGCAAGGTGGAATCCTGGTTTATTCTTCGCCTCCTGCTCTTATGGGGTGTTCTGTCCACGTGAGCGGGTGCCGCGGAGCCTGGCTCCTGCAGCAGCCAGAGCTGCTCGGGGGACTGCCTTTGCTCGGACTTGGTTTTTCAGGCTGTGTGTCAGCATTTCTCAGGAGCACACCCACCCCTCCTCTAACCTCCAGGGGCTTCTGAAAAATACACCACAAGCACCGTCAGTAAGACTGTAACATGGTGCAGCTGCTGTGGAAAATAACATGGCGGTTGCTCAGAAAACTAGAAATGGAATTACCATATGACCTGGCACTGCCATTTGTGGGTATGTCCCCCAAAGAACTGAAAGCAGGGGCTCAGAGAGATGTTCGCATGCCCACGTTCACAGCAGTACCATTCACAGCAGCCCACGGGTGGAAGCGGCCCAAGAGTCTATCCTCAGATGGATATGGACGAACAAGATGTGTATGTCCATGCAGTGTGATAGTCAGGCTTCGGAGCTGGAAGGGGCAGTGGCGCTGGGTGGGGTTCCAGGTGGCAGGCTGCATACTTGGCTGAGTGAGGTTGGGGCTGCCCAGCCTGCTTAACTCAACTTCTAGTGATGAGTGACTCACAGCTGGTTGCCTCAGATCAGGGAAATGGAAAAACCCCAAGAGTGTTAATAAATATTTTCCTTATACACTTCATTAATTGTGTCTCTACATGGCCTGGGAGATGTTGATTTCCTTCTGTCCAGGTCTCACCCACAGGGACAGAAACACTGTCTGGGGATGTCTCTGCTTCCTGGGTCCTACTTGTAGGGAGATGCTCCCTCACTTTACAAACTATGATGATGATGGTGGTGGTGATGGTGATGGTGAAGTTGGTGATGGCGAAGGTGGTGATGGTGAAGGTGGTGATGGTGGCGATGATGATGGTGATGGTGATGGTGATGGTGGTGATGGTGATGAAGGTGGTGATGGTGATGATGATGATGATGGTGGTGATGGTGATGAAGGTGATGGTAGTGGTGATGATGATGGTGATGGTGATGAAGGTGGTGATGGTGGCGATGATGATGGTGGTGGTGATGGTGATGAAGGTGATGGTGGTGATGGTGATGATGATGGTGGTGATGGTGGTGATGATGATGATGGTGGTGATGGTGGTGATGATGGTAGGTCAGAAGCTGAACATACAGCTCTGGGTTTTGGGGATAGTCAGGCCTGGAGGTGAAAAATGGGATGTTACCTGTGATAATTAGGTAGTGTTTATCTGAGACCAGGGCTGGGGTCCCTCCGTGTGGGGATGGCAGGGAGGAGACTGGGAAGGACGTGGTGTCTGCAACATGGGCTTTCTAGTCTCTTCATGATCCTGTGTCTCAAGCCTGGAGTGCCCTTGGCCGCATGTATGCCTCGTCACTGCAGGGTGGCCGGGGTCCTCCTTCCCTTCCTTGGCGCTGCTTTCCTGTGCCAGCCACACCCTTGCCAGGAGAGTCCGCACAAAGAGACGCATTCCAGCAGCTGTCGTCCTGGGCACTGCGGCTGGGTAGGCAGGAAGTGGCCCCCCCAGGACGGACTTTTCACTGTTGTGTTTTGTTCTGTCTTGGTTTAGGGGAACGCTAAGCTGTAAACCGAAGGATGAAAACAGTGGGATTCCATTGTGCATGGTGGAGCGGCAAATGCTCGCTGGCCCTAGTCACTGCCCCTCAGTGACTGGCCTGCTCTCCCTCACTGGTCCCAGACAATGGCCTGGCTCTGCTCCACACGCGGGATGGGGTGCACACCACGAATGTGCCTTCTGTATTTCTGCTCCGTATCACAGGCGGTTACCTGGAAATGGGAAAACGGAGCTCATACAATGGGATTTGCATTAAATGTTCTGTGACCTCATTTCTGGGGAGGAAGTAAAGGCTGGGGCCTCCACATGTGTGACCCCAAGCATGTGCCCAGGCCCTGCTGAGCCACGTGGAGCCCATGGGATTCTGAGCAGACCCGCTGGTAGCTTTCAGCGGGGGGGCGGCACGCAGTCTGCCCTGCTCTCTCGTGTTGCGGCTGCGAGCCGTCGTGCCCGTCTCCGGGGGGCAGGAGGACAGGCTCTTCTCGTATTTGGAGTGAGGGCTCGCTGTGCCCTCCCCACCCCAGTCCTGGCACCATCTGCTCTTTCTGGTGAAACCGGAAAGAAACAGTGTGGTTTGGATGGGCATTTCCCTTTTTTGATAGTGACCTATTCGGATAATAATAAAGATCTTCCCTTAAAAATATCCAAATGCAAAACAAGAAATATCCAAATACAGCTTCGCCAGGAGGTCTCACAGAAGAGGAAGGTCGCTTCGGGGCGCCTCTGGGGCTGAGCCTACTTCTGAGGTGGGGCGCTCAGCACAGGCCTGAGCGCCCAGGTGCCAGGGCCCAGGCTTCGTGCCCGGCAGCCCCTGTGGGTGCCATGCGGAAGCTGAGCTTGCCGGCTGCCAGGCCGGAGGAAGAGCAGCCCAGGAGCTACACGCCCTGGGTCCTGAGGTCTGCCACCTGAACCAGAGACTGTCACTTCCTGTCCCTCTCCCCGTGGGCCCTCCCACCGCAGGCAGGAGGCGACCACCTGCCACGTGTCTGAAGGTAGAGAAGGATGACCTCACTTAGCACACCGTACCTGCCCTGGTCTGGTGTGGGGCGGGGGCAGAGCTCAGCCACACGGCCCCTGCCAACGTGCACAGTGAGCTGGAGTCCCGAGACCTTCGGGCTGAAAAGATCCCGTATCATCTGACACTTGTTTCCCCTGGATCTTCCCACCAACTGGGAACTGGGAACGAGTTACATCCAGCTGTCCTCTTGCCCACCTTCGACCAGGGTCCTAAGTCCTCGGTCGCTTGGGCCTCCTCCCTGAACGTTCGGTCCCTGGTCAGGGACGCTCACGTGTGGCCAGGGATGCACGTGGTCTGAAGGTGGGGGACGGCCAGACCGCCCAGCACCCTGCCCACCAGGGCTCTAGAGGCACCTGGGCTGGTGACTCCAGCAGCTCATGTCCCCCCTGCCCCCCCCCGCCCCCCCGCATCGAGGGCTGCGTCCGCCCCTGCTCTGCCGGCTTCCCTCACGCTGCTGAGTCACGTCCTGGATCCCGCGCTGGGCGGTGGTGACTTCTGGTCCGGCAGAAATGTTTCTGGTTGAGTTGTCAGTGGCTGAATGTCCTTCCTGCCTCTTGACAGGAAAGTTTCAGCTTTGGAAAATTACCAGGCCAGGAAGCGAGGGAAGTTTCTGCCCCGGGCAGTCTGAGCGAGAAGTTTCCCGGGCTGGTCTCAGCCCACGGGGAGAAGCATTGACTGCTGGTGACTTTATTAGAATCAATTTCTTATTGGCTGGTAGCCGGGAAGGCTGCGTCCCAGACTGTCCTCGTGGGCACTGGCCAGTTTGTGCAGGCGAAACTCCATGTTTTGTGAGACGTGGAGACTCTAAGCCGTGTATTCAGAGATACACGGACTCCTTCCAGAAAGCCTGGGAAACCCCAGTGACTGCCTGAAATGAGTGAAACGCGCACCGAGCCCCATCCCCGACCAGCCCTTCCCTGGGTAAACTTCTTTCTGAAAGCACCTGAAAGTCGGGAACACATCGGTGACAGGTGAACACGAGGTCAATCATTGGAACAGAAGCCGCAGTTGCCGAGCAGCCCGGGTCAGGCTGCAGGTGCCGGGAGGGGCAGGCCCAGAACTGCCCAGGGCGCCAGGCTGCACGGGTGATGCCATCCGTGTCTGTAGGGACCTCTGATCTGGACATGCGTGGCCCCCCCTTCCTTCTCTCTGATGAAGGAGGGAACGTTACTCCCCACCCAGCTCCCTCTGTCCTGGTTGGGGTGTCAGTCCCGCCTACGTGGGTGTCACCGGCACGCGGTGCCAGGGAAGGCTCCAAACGCTCCAGAGAGCCAGTCATGCGTGGCTCAGCTCTGACGGAGCGCGTGGATTGAGCAGAGCTGCGGACACCCGGGCCTACCGGTCCACCCCGAGCGAGGGGCTTCGCGGCCCAGTTTGACCCCTGAAAGAACACGACTGCCGACAGAGGCACGCACGGCTCCTGCGTATGCCCACGCGGTGACACGTCCACGCCTGTGCCGCTCAGTGATCTGGCACCCGCCCCAAGGGCCAGCAGGCAGGAGGCGCTCTGGGCCTCAGTCTGCCCGTCTGTAAAATGGGGCCCAGCTGCGCCGCGGTGAGAGCCGTGCCACCACATGCTGGGGCCGTGCGCGCCCTGGGTTGCCCTGAGGCCACCGTCCCAGCGTGTGCTCAGTTAGGGAGCACCAGCTAGACGGTTATCTCTTCCCTGCTTCAAATGCTCCACGGTCCCGGTGACCTTGGCGCACCGAGCACCCACACTTCTCTCCGCGAGGCTGTGGGTGGGTCCTCTTGCCGTTGTGACGAATCAGCACGAGCCCAGGGCTGAAAGTGACTCACACTCATCATCGTACCGTCCCAGGGCCAAAGTCCAGCCCGGGCCTCACCGGCTGCAGGTGTCCACAGGATGGGGCCCCACTGGAGGCTCCGGGGGAGAACCCAGGTCCTTGTCTGTCCCGGCTCCTGGGGGTGCCGCTTTCCTTGTCTGGGGGCAGAGGCCTGGGGTGGGGTCATGCTCCACAGAAGCAGAGGAGATGAAGAAAGAAGAGAAGAATCTGGCTCCTGGGGCCAGGTGGGGCTTGGACTGCCGTGCCCCCTCCCTGCAGGACTTGTCAGGTCCTTTGGCACCCCATCAGAGTAGGTCTCCTAGGCCTTGGTGTCTTTGCTCATCCTTCAGAACACCAGTAGTGTCACCTCATGGCTGTTAACCCAGGTGGGCTGCCTGTAGGCGGGGGTTGGCCACATGGCCTTGACACCCTGGTCCCATTCAGCAGCCACAGGTGCTTTAATCCAACCTGAATTAAGTTAGATTTAAAAAATTTTAATGCCACTCAGTTCAGTTATTGAAAACGTTTAAAACGTTTGGAAGAACTTAGGTAAAGGACTGTCCTTTTCGGACTTGAAGTTTTATGAACTTTAAGCACAATCAATGATTTCTGAGATAAATTTAGTGGGTGAGTTGAGGCGTGCTGCGCGTGTGACACGGGAGTTTGAAGACAGCAGAGAAACGGAAAGGATCTCATCAACGATGCCTCACGTGGATGACGTGCAAAGTGATACATTTTGGCTATACTGGATTAAATAGAACGTATTTTCGAGATTAATCTTGCCTATTTCATGTAAAATAACACGCCTGGCTCCATTCTATTTTTATTGGCCGGGGCTACTCCAGGCGCCCCAAACTGTGGAGACTAAACCCGACCCTGGAGGCGTTCCTGCGCCACCTGGTGGAAGCGTGTGGCCTTTGCTGGCCGGTCCGCGTGTCTGTGTGCGAGTGCGGCCGTGGGTCCTGGGGGGGGGGGGGCCGCAGGCCTTTCCTCAAACCCCGAAACCCCGAAGAGAATTCCAGGTAAACAGCAAGGCTGGCATGACCGGGGCTAGTTGGCGTGGAGGGGACTTCCCCAACCCCTCCTTTGTGGCCCGGCAAGCGCAGGGAGGCAGGAAGGCCAGTCTGCGTGGGGGGCCACCCCTGCAGGGCCAGCAGCACCCCCCACCATGTGGGGCAATTCCGGGGGGGCATGGCCGTGCCACGTGGGCCCTGGGCCGGGGGAAGGAACTGGGCTTGGCCTTGTCGCCCTCACATCAAGGCCACTTCCGGGGGCACCATGACCCCAGCATGACTCAGAGCGCATGCCTTTGTGCTCAGGAAACAGCAGGTCATGTGGGGTCACCGTGGTTTCACCGTGACTGTCACCAGGAGCTGGAGTGGAAACATTTGATAAGCCGTGAATCTTTTCCTGGGAAACTCTCTGGTCTTGGCGGGGCGGCCATATAGTCAGACCTCTGGCCTCTGACCCCATCAGCCTGTGGCCAGGCAGGGGCAGATGGGGACACTGAGGCATGGGGCCTGCTGTCCTGGGCTTGGAACAGGCTCCAAGTGAACAGTCTGCAAGAGGACCCAGGGGTGAGGGCTGAGCCACGTCCAGAGAGCGGCCAGGACGCGCTGGTGCGGGACATGGTGCCCGTGTCCTGGGTCCGCTGAGGTGCCACGGCCCCCCTGCCTCCCCCTGGAGGCCAGCTGGCCCCTGGAAGCCCCGGGGAGGCACCGGCGGCCTTTCCCACAGCCCCAACACCCGGTAAATGAGAAAGAAGGCGGCTTTCCCCTCACTTTTCCTGGCACCTCCCTCTGGCACGTGGGTCGTGCGCCCCGGTGGGCAGAGGCCTGTCTTGTTCACAAGCTCGCCCACGTGGGTGCACGCTGGTGGGGTTTCTGTCACCGCCGGTCCCCAACCTGTGTCTCCCTTTCCGCGTCCTGCACTGGCCCAAACCACGAGACTGAGATGTGCAGGAGACTAGAGACATAGCGACGTGAGCAGGGCTGGGGCGAGCGTGTCTGGAATCCCACCCGCCTCCTGCGGGCCAAGCACGACCTGGCCTCCCTCCTACTCGCCCCTGCGTCCGCCTTTCTCTCGGGAAAATGTGAACATGCACAAAAGTAGAGGGAAGAACAGGATGTGCCTGGCGTGCCCACGACCAGCTGCGGTCGCTGCCAGCGCTGACCCCACCCAGCGCAGGCACGGGCCCTCCCGACCCCAGTCCACACAGGGAAGGCGGCATCGATGCCTCGTTCTTGCCTTAAAAAAAAAAAAAGAAACATTTATTATTATTATTTATTTTTTTAGAAAGAGAGAGATGAGCCGGGGGGAGGGGCAGAGGGAGAGAGAATCTCAAGCAGACTCCACGCTGGGGGGGCGGCGACGTGGGGTTCGATCTCACGCCCCTGAGATCATGACCCGAGCCAAAGCCACAAGTGGGACGCTTTACCGACAGAGCCCCCTGGGTGCCCCGAGGGACATTTTTAAAAAACAAACCATGGTTGACCCCCTGGGTTTCCTTTGTTTCACTCTGTTGTCACCATCGCAAACGTGCGGGTCTGCGGGCAGTGGACGGGGCTGACCCTGGTGCCCATCACCCTCACTGCTGCTCGGATCCGCCCTCCCGTCCTCTCCTCCCGCCCTTCCGTGGGCTCCTGACCCGGGCCAGCCGAGCCGCCCAGCCCCGCGGTGCCGGTGCTCCTGGCTCAGGCAGGCGTGGCCCGGAGTCTTGCCCGGTGCCCAGCCCCTCCCTCCACGGCCGAGCCGTCTCTGGGGGCTCATCACAGGGGACACTTGCACCTCCCGCATCCGGTACGAGTCTTCTCTCCACATGAGCGCTCTTTCTGACGGGCTGAGGAAGAGTGGAAGGAGAAGCAGACGGTCAGCCGGGTCCTCTTTCCAGGCCTGCTCACGGGGTGCACATCCCGGCCGCGGGGGGGAGGGCCCCGGAGGAGCAGGGGGACCTGCGTCCCCACACAGGCCACCGCTGTGGTCCCAGCAGGGTGGGGAGGCCCCAGGAGGTCCTGTGCTGGCCCGGCCCCAGGGCCGGTGTCTCGGTAACTGGGTCTGATTGAGACCCACTGACACAGAGCATTTCTCTTGGAGCACTTCCCCGGTTCCTGAGGAAGGGAGCCCGTCACCCGCTGGGTTGCTCAGCCACAGCTGAGAACCTGGTGTCTCGAGAGCGTGAAACACCCGGTTCCAATGGGCGCTATCCCCAGCGGATCCGGCCAGACCCGGCCCCACCTGCGCACTGAATGCTGTCCACACGGACGGCTGCGCTGCCCCATTTCATCCAGAGCTGTGTGGACGTCCTGGTCAAGCTGAGGTCTGGCCCCAGCGTCATTAGCAATGACGTGAGACGCTGACGATCTGGGTGGGGCTGGTGCGTGTGCAGCTCAGCAGGACGGGAATGGGTGCAGCTCTGGGGGCGGTATCGATGCGTGACCACTATAGGCCCTCGTGTCTCCCACCACCTGCCACCTGCCACGGTCACACGGTCACCGGGCCTCGGAACCTGGCAGGGCACACGTCCCTGGTGGAGGCCCCCAGGGCTGTGGCCGGTCACGTCCCCTGCAGTGACACCCAGCGCAGGCCTGACCCTTGGCTGCTGGCCCATGGGCTGGGCTCCTCCACAGCGCACTTGGGCCCTGCGCCAACACCTCATTTTCTTTCTGGCCCTGCCTGTCCTGAGCCAGGACCAGAACCTTCCGCCAGCCCTGGAGAGGGGCCTTGCTCCTCCCAGCCTTTGTTTCCCTATCTTGAAAAGGAGGCAGTGGGACGCTTAAGTCCCATTGTCTTTTGAAGTTTGCTGTTCTGTCACAACAACACAGGGTCCCGGTGGCACAGAGCACCCAACAGAGCCACCCTGAGTTCCAGCCAGGAGCCTTCCCGGGACTCCCCTGGCAGCCGGCATCTCTCGGCAGGGGAAGTGGGAGGTGTCGGATTCACTGGGGCCCCCACGGCCCTGGCCGCACCCCTAGTGTGGGGAGCAGCAGGTGGACACATGGGACCAGAGACAGGGACGCCGGGCTCAGGGACCCGCCATCTGCAGGCGGGCTCTACTCTCTCGGCTCAAGTCAGTGGGGCCCCCTGAGACGTGGCATCTCTATATGGCTGATGAGGAGCTGGTGCCTGTAAAGTATGCGGCTAAGGTCTGGGAAGGCGGGTGACACTCAGGTGAGGAAAGCAGCTGGCCACCCGTGGCAGGGCCACCGAAGCCGCCAAGGACATGGGGCAAGCCGGGCAGCGTCCAGGGCTGGGCCGCCCCTGTCTCCCTGCCACCACCTTCTCCTCCCTTCCTTCCTGTTCAAGAAAAGTTTCCAGGGAGGTGTGGCTGAGAAGGGAGCTGCCCTTTGAGGAAGGGGCTTGTGTACGTGGGGCACAGGACCCACTTCTCTGTGCTCTCGGCTCAGGGGCACACTGGCTTGTTGAGAAAGGCTGCCCGGGCCGGGGTCCTGCCCTGGGCCCATCTGGCTCCAGCAGCCACAGGACACTGGGGCATCTTGCTGGGGTCCGCAGGCGCACAGTGGGGGGGAGGGGACGGGCAGGGCATGTGGTCAGGGCCCTGGGACCCAGAGCGCAGGCCCTGGGCAGCAGCCCGGAGATGTCCGGCCAGCCACTGGTCTGCACTCTGCTGAGCTCAGGAACCTCAGCCTCGCCCGAGGGCTGTGCGTGGAGGGTGACCTTGCTCTGTCACCTTGGGAGCCCTGGAATCATACAGTACCTGTCCGTTTGTGTTTGGCCAGCGCCACTTACAAGACTGTCTTCAAGCTCCATCCGTGTTGCAGCACATCGCTCTTTTTAAGGCTCAATTATACTCCGTTGTGCGGATAGACCACATTTTGTCGATCTGTTCCCGGGCCAACCCCTTGGCTGCTGTGAATGGTGCTGCTGAGCACACGCTGTGCACATAGCTCTTCCAGATCCCGCTCCCCTTCTTCTGGGGGTTCCACCCGTCAGTCGAAGAGCTGGATCAGACGGTAATTCTGCAACGGATTCTACGAGGAACTGCCACACCATTTCCCAGCTTCGCCCGTCTCGTACTGTATCCAGGCGGACTTGTTCGGTGTTCGCGCTGTGTCTGGTTTCTTGCAGGTAGCGCCATGTTCTGAAGGTTCCCGTGGGTTGTCGCTCACCAGCGAAGCCTGTTTATTGACTTTGCAGTATTGTACGCCCTCGGACTAACACACAGCAGTTTACTCGTGCTGCTGTTCATGGGCGTCTGGGCTGTAGCCAGTTTGGGGCTGTGAGGGACGGTGCTGCCACGCCCACGGAGCAGGTGCCCCGGTGAGCCCATGAGTGCACTTCCGATGGGTGCAAGGTGCAGGCCCCAGGATGTGCACACGCCTTGGCTGGGTTGGTATAATCCACGTAAGCAAGATCCCCTGGGAAAGAGGGTGTGTCGGTCTTGAATAAACACAGCAACGATACCAAGGTTACCCGGAGCACGAGTATTTACGAGTACTTCCAAAGCGGACTCTCACGCTGTGACGTGCTTCGACAAGGCAGACTCGGTGATTAGCGGTCGGGGTGAAACAAGGAGGTTAGGTGGCTTGCCCTGGGTCCATTGCTGGTGGGTGTGGAGCCCAGGCCCAACCCGGCAGGCAGGGGGCGCTGGTCCCACAGTGCACAGTTTTCACCCATGTCCTCTAGCTCCCCATCGCCGGCATTACATTTTTAAAAACCAGTTATAATTGCAAGGGAAATATTGTGACTGTCATCCCGCCCCAGCTCCCCGGCTCTCTCCCCCTCTGTTACGACAATAACTGGCTTGCTAAGACGATGGGGCCCGTCTTCCCCGTCCGCATCCGCGATCCTGTGTTTGTTCAAGTGCGTGCTTCTTTGCACTATGATCCCAAATAACTCAACTCAAAGTGAGTCATAGAACAAAATCAATGGGATCAGAAAGAGGAGCAGTCAGCAGGAGAGCCAGGAACCTGACCAGCTTGTCTTGTCAATTCTTCGGATTTGCAGTAAGTTTGTGAAGGCCCCTTGGTCCCCTGAGAGCATTTGCAGAGATGACCACTGTCCACATGCCCTTGACCATCTGCTCGTTACACTCTTCACTCCTCTCTTGCAGAACAGTGTTGGCATCTGTCCACTGCTTCCATAACTCTCGGCAGCACTCATGGTCACGTTCCTTGTCCATAAATGTTGCTCTGCAGGGTTTTCAGTGGCTGCACGCGGTTCTCCCCGATCTGATCACGTATGTAGACGGTTTCCGGCTTCAGCTGTTATGTGTCATGACTATTCTTACATGCAAATCCTCACGCAGGAATATATGTTTTTAGGACATATTTCTATGAATTTTATCGGGCTCTTGGTTCATTGTCTCCAAATGCACCGCATTGCCCATCTTCCGACCCTCCAGAAAAGGCATGCCAATTTATACGTCTACCAGCAGGGCATGAGGGGTCTTTTTCCCTGTTCTTTAACCAGAATTGGTTTTATGATTTAAAACATTATTTACCAGTTTGACAGAAGATAAACTGAGTGCCTCTGACGGCATTTCACGGCATTCCTTTGATTCTGGTGACGCGAAGCACTTGTCAGCAGCTCACTGGCTGCAGTGCAATTTGCCAAATGCCTGTGCAGGTCTTTTGCCCATTTTCCTGTGGGCATGCTTGTCCTTTAAAAATGTACTGCTTTGTGAGATCACTATTAATCGTTTGTAATACATATTGAAACATTTTCTCCTGGTTTGCCCTTTGCTTTTAATTTTGGCTCATGGGGTCCTTAACCATCAGCTGTTTTGAGTTGTTATGTGGTCAGATATACCGATCTTTCCTTCGGCAGCACTTGGAAAGGACTCAGCATCCCAGGGCGATAACGCAATTCATCTACGTTCCCGCTATTTTTTCTGTCTTGTGGATTTGGGTATATAGTGATGTGAAGCTTCTAAGCTCTGGTTCAAATTTCTTATTTAAATAATTAGCTAAGGGTCTGACACTAGCGACCGGAGATTGCAGATGGAATATAATTATACGGTTGAAAACGCATAAAGGCTAATTTTTCTGCAGATCTTCACCAACCACCCAGAACAAACGTTTGTTCTTAGTCTGTGGGGCTGGAGAGAATGATTTTCCACCAACTGTGATCTCTCACCTACTGGGCAGTGGCCCCTGGGGTTGGGGGTCCCTCTCAGGACCACTGCCGACCCCCACATGCACACACAAGGTCTCAGACAACAGTGAAGAAGAGCCCGAAGCAGCGTCCCCTTACGTGTGGGGTGTGGGGGTGGCCAGGGCTGCGTGGCTGTGTCGAGGTCAGCCGCCAGCGGGCCGGGGCAGGGTGGGTGCCCGGGAGGGTTTTGGGCCAGACCGAAGGCCTCCTTGCGCCAGGCGTGGTCGCCTAGGAGAATGCCCTGTTCACAACGCTGGGTGGCGTGGAAAAGATCTGATTTGTGGGATTTCATAAATCAAGACTATTTTCGTTTCAAGGGCTGAGAATTGATTAACGTCTGAGCCGTCACGTGTCGTATGGATCTGGGAGGCCAGGCTCCTTCAAGCTCTCTTTGCCGGAGGCCTGAGTATCAGCAGTTTTCCCGGAAAGTAGTCTTTTTTTTAGTGTCGGTGCCGATTCCCGTGATGCCAGCAGTGGCGACAGTGGGCCTGGCAGGCTGGGGACGGCGTGGGGCGCTCTGTGACTGGTGTTTGCACTGCCCCCGGGCTCTGCTCCGCTCTTAAAAAACTTGGCTGGTGGAGCATCTTGGTCCTTTTATGACCCCTTGGGCAGACGCTGAGGCCTCTTGGCTGGAGGTCTCACGACCGCCCTGTTTTCCATGTGAACAGCCCCCGGGCAGCTGGGGACTCCCACCAACAGCAGCTCACTGGGCCCAGGTTGGTGCTGGCCTTTGACATACCGACGGGCAGGGGGCCTCTTAACTGATTTTCCTAATGATCATTTCCACTGTAGAATGGTTCACCTTTGTGAAACGTTTCCTTCGCCCATGATGAAAGTACCGCGGCGTCATTCCCCGCACCCTTGAGTGGGGGCCTTGAGGTGCGAGGCGTTTCCTTCCTCGTCCGAGACTTCAGTGAACGGGACCCACAAAAAGGCCTGAATGTGTGTAGGTGTCGGGTGCATTTGCTGGCACCCCAATGAGGACTGGCCTGGGGCACCTGCAGTCCCCGAAGAACAAGCAACGTGGCGGTAGAGCTGAGCCCACCCACGGCCTGGAGCCAGCTGGGTTGGCCCTGCCTGGCCAACGTCAGACTCGGGAACGAGAAGGAAATGCTTCTTGCCACCAGCCACCGGGAGGCTTGTCACGCAGCGGTGACGGACTGACGCAGTGACAGCTGGGAGGTCTCTGGTGCTCCTCTTATCAATTTAGCTCCTAAACACTTTGGTGTCTGTTGACCTCTCTCCTCCCTCCCCTCTTCCTTCGACCGTGCAAGCTGAGTGACAGCTCGCCCCCTCCAGTGCAAAGCACACTGATGGCTGTCTTTGCTCTTAGAAGCAGACCCCCCAGAGGCCTGACCCGCATCCCTGGGGCGGGGCCGCACTGCCCCCGGTGCTGAACCCGCCCCTCCTGCCCCTCATCCATCTCCCCCTTCTGTCTTCATCCATAGTGCTGCTGGAAGAGCAGCTCAGGCCCCTCGGCCATCAGTAAGCCGGCCTGCAGGCCCTGGTACTGGAGCCGGGGCTGGGGCGCCCACACCTCTGTGGCCTTAGCCAGCAAACAGGGCTGCTGGTGTCCGCCCAAGCTCTTCCTTCCGACTGGGCCTTGAGCATGAGACGCCATGGTCCTCGCAGCACCTCATGCTGCATTTCTGCCGACCCTGTGATCTTCCCAGGTGTCCCGAGCCATGAGGGGTGGGGACACTGGCTCTGGTCCACGCAGGCCAGCGGCACCCAGTCCTGCCTGCACGGCCTGGCCGCACGGCAGCTCAGGGGAGCACCGAACTGGGAAGGGCACGTGGGCCCCGCTCTTGTTTGCCTGCAGAGGCTGCCAGACTGGCCACACTGTCACCTGGCCACGGACAGTGAGGGGTGCCCTTCTCAGCTGGCTTCTCCCACGCCAACCCCGCAGCTCCAGCCCAGCCCACAGGAGGGGCCATGACCTCACCCACCTCCTCCTGTCCCACTGTTCTCTGCACAACAGCCATGAATTTAAACTCATCTTGAGTGTAGTCGACAGCTCTCAACCCCTGCCTCAAACCCCAGCGTGCGCCCACCCACACCCATCGGCCCCGGGCACCTCTGTGTTTCCTGCTGCGGGATTTTGTGTTTGCGTGGACCATCGCACCCACAACGGGGCGCCAGACCCACGCGTGTGGCTGCACAGCTCTCAAGCCCCTCCCTGCTTCTAGGGCTGAGGCAGAAACACTACACGGATGCTCCCTGGTCTCGGCAAAACTGCCTTTTCTTCAGCGAACGTTCGAACTGTGATTTTTCCCCTTCCTTTTCTAAATACACACTGAAATTTCAGGAGAGTTTTAGATTTACAGAAAGGTTGCAAAGAGAGCATGGGGGGTCCCCACACGCCCCACGGCTCCCATCTCACACCGTGGTGGTCCACTTGTCACAACGAAGGAGCGTGGGATGGGAACCGGGCTTCACTACTGTCCTCGTGTCCTCTTTCCGCCCCAGGACCCACATGACACTGGGTCAGCACGTCTCCTTGGGCTCCGCTCAGCTGAGACGGTCTCTCTGGGACTTTCCTTGTTTGGGTGACCCGGCAGTTGTGAGGACGACTGGCCCACTTTTGTAGAATGCCCCTCAATTTGGATTTGTCTGAGGCCCTTCTCATGATGGGCTCATCGTGGCTTCTCTGCTGCCCCTTGCCCCTTGCCTCAAGTGAGACCAGTGCCACGCCGCCCCAGCACGCTCCTTCAGCCTGAACACAAGCCAGCCCCCTTCAGTTGCAGGTGACAGAAGACACCACCTGGAAGGTCAGGGCATGCTCATTTCAGGTATGGCTTGATCAAGGGTTTAAAAGGTGTTGCTAAAATTAGATTTCTCTTCTCTGCGACCCATACACATTGGCTTTGCCTCATGAGTCCACCTCACCAACATGGAAACAGCCCCCAAACCCCACCTCCTGGAACTGACTCAACGCTGATGTCCCCAGGGTCACGTGCCCAAGCCCGGACTGCAGCCGGCCAGCCGTGCCTGGTATGCATGGCCTGGAACAGAGCAGCGGTGTATGTCCAAGGCAAAACCAGTCCACCACCACCATAGGAAGAGGGGACAGGGCCCCCACAAATGTCTTCTGCAATGGGGAAGGGATTCTCAGCAGACATGGGCCCTCCAGCCCTGGAGCCACGGGGAGGCGGGGTTGGGGTCAGGAGGTGCCTCAGCCCTGGCTCGGATCGTCACACAGCGTGACACACAGTGTTCGTGCCCCCACGGTAACTTTCCAGGTGAGTGACCATGGAGCAGTGAGGGCATCACTGCCTTGGTTCGAAGCAGGCCCGTCATCTGGGGCCGAGTGACACAGAGGCTCGTGCTGGAGCACGCTGCAGACCAGGCCCGTTTCATCCATCAGGAGCTGGTCTGGGGAGACGACCGTAGGCTAGTTCCCTTGAATGGTATTTAAGGAGGAATTCATTTTTATGATGACCTTAATGAGCATGGCCCGTGATGGACACACAGCGGCCCTCGCCGTCTTCAGCAGGAGGCGAGCGGGGACTCTGCGGGCACCCCGCTCACAGGGTCTGCTCCGGCGGTGACAAGAACAGGAGAGTCCCAGGGCTGAAGCCTGCCGCCTGGCTTTGCTAGGGTGTCGGTCACCTGTGGTAGGGGACACGCAATTGATGCATAGGGATTTTTGACATTTGCAGCTGTCGCAAATCCATGTATCCACCCTTGGTTCCCACCCCTGCCTGGGGCTCCGAATTCTCAGAAAGGGGGAGCTGGTGGCCAGCTTCTGTGTGGTGTCCTTCCGTGGGCAGGCCTGGGGAGGGGGTGCCCTGGGAGTGCAGCATCCCCCGGGAAGGCGCCCTGAGCACAGACAGGAAGATGCGGCGTGGGGGGCACCCTCCCTGGCCCGAGTCCCCATCCCTGCCACGTGGAGGCATCCGGCAGCCGAGCTGAGTAAAACTGCTAAGGAGTAACACCAGTTACAGACGGGCCTGCTCGGACTCCAAGAGTGCTTTGCTGGCGCCCAGCCCAGCACTTCCCGGCTCAGCATCCACATGAGGGTCCTCGGGGAGCAGGGAGAGCCAGGCCGAGCCCGCCACCCCCTCGCTCTGCCCGGAGTGCGCCGTTGCACAGCGCTCTTGCTGGCTGTGTCAGTCCCTGCTCTCTGGCAGGGGATCCTCTCAGTGTCACGAGCCTCCTCAGCTCAGTGTCTCTCTCTCCGGCTCTCTCTGACCCCCTGAGCCTTCCGCTTCCCGCGGGACCGCGGGTCATGTCTCCCACTGGCGTGAAAGCAAACGATTCCTCATCACATTTAGAAACGGGCGTCCCCTGTGAGTGCTCTGATCCCCGCTAAGGAAACCATGGTGACGAGGGATGGGCGTCCATGTGCATCTCATAAAGCTGCTTACACAGGTGTGAGGAAGAACCTTCGGAGGACAGTACTTTCACTGCAACTCCCAAAGTGGCAGAGTTGAAATTCCCCTGGGACGCCGACCCAATTACTAATCAAGCCGCAGCGTGACCTCATGAGAGTTTATGTTAAATACAGGGAATGTCCTTCATAATGGCCACTGTGGGCTCTGCCAGCGGCTCATTCATATTCACGGCCACTCACACCCGCAGGCCCGCTGGTCATGAAGCTGGGAGCTGCCCCGCGCCCCACGAGGACGAGGACCGGCCTGCAGGACAACCGTCCTGCCCCTGCCCCAGACTGGGCACATGCCAACCCCAGCAGGAGACGACAGGCTGTCTCCCAGAGATGCAGAGGCACGGAGACACCTGGGGGGGTGGTATGGGAACCCAAAGGGGTCCCAGGTGGGGGCTTGACGGGACCTGTCGGATGTCTGGAGCCAAAGGGTCCCGGAAGCCCCATCTTCCCTCTCAGGGCCCACCCTCTCCGCCTCTGCCTTCCCACCTCGCCACTCCCCTGCCGGGCCCCTCTGAAAACTCTTACTTTCTCCAAACGTGGTTGTGACGCGGTGCCTGGAGCTGGCTGCCTGGGTCTGCGCTGGACGCGAGCACCGTTCACGCAAGTTCTTTGACTCTGGAGACAGGACAGGTGTGGGCCTTGAGCTTAAAGCCTGCTGAAGGGTGAGGAGCGAAGGGCTCACGCAGGCCTGCTGGGCACAGGGGGCGTGGCCGGGTGGGCAGGAGCGCTCTGGAGGCCCCGCCTCCTGCCTGTCCCAAACCCCAGGGACCAAGGCTCGCAGGCTTTTCCGTGCCTCACCCGCAGCCACTCCCCCTGCTCTCGGCTGCCCGGTGGAGAGTGGCTGGCTTCCGGGAGCAAGTGTAAAGACCCTGCCCTCAGAGCCCAGCCTGGGCTGAGACCCTGCCCTCCACACACCTCCCTCACCTCTGGGCCAGGACGGGAGGTCCGAGGCCTGCCGTGACCTGCGGGTCTGCCTGGGCCCGCTGGGCAGGCACTCTTACCTGGGAGAGCCTGCTGGGGGTGGGGGGGCAGCAGGAGGAGGGGAGGCTGGAGGAGCAGCTGAGGCCGCATTGGCTCCGCCAGCAGTGTGCACGCTTCCCGCCTCAGGTTCTGAGCAGGGAGTCCCCGCTCCCAATCTCATGCTGAGCAAACCTCAGAGTTGGGGTGGGGACGCATGTTCCCCAGGGGCCCGGCTGACGGAGAATCACCCTCCAGGGAAATGGAGCAGAGAGCCCCCCAGCTGGTGGGACCATGGCAGAACTTTGGGTTTTAATGGCTCGGCGCCCACCCCCACCGAGGAAGGAGGTTCCTGTGCGGCTTGTCCAAGTCCTGGCCCACAGACTCTGAGAGCAGCGGACGGGGTCATCTTACAGCCTGAGTCTGAGTGCTCATGATGTAGCAGTAACTGGAACAACGTTTGAGGTCCGGGGACAGGCCATTCAGAGGCTGATCCCCGTGGGCTACCGGCGGAGGCCGGAGCCTTTATTGTGGCTCCTGCTGGACAAGCATCTCCTGCCACAGCTCAGCTGATGCGCTTGGGTTGAAGCAAACATTAGCTTCTCAGGCTCACCTCCCTCACACACACTCTCGGTGCCTGGGGATTCTCCTGCCACAGGGCCTTTGCACATGCGGGTCTGGCCTCGGGGGAAGGCTCCCCTGACCCTGTATGGGGCAGGGCCTCCATTACACACTGCCCCTGCACCCGCAAACTCTCCTGGTTCCCACCATGTCTGTGCCTACTGTTTCCTGCTGGGAACATTATCTGGCAAATAGTAGGAACTTAATTTGCATCTGTAAAGAAACAGTGAATGCAGGAGTGAAGGGCATGCAGCCCGAGTGTCCAGTCCTTCCCCATCTGTGGCTGAATGATGTGCCTGGTGCCTGCAGGCCCTGCATTCCCACCTGTGCTCCAGGGCTCACCCCCCCACACTGTGAGCCCCCAAACACCTGGGGAGCTCTCGAAACCCTAAATCCTTAACCTGCTCTCAAGTCTCCAGACATTGCCTTCTCCCCTAAAACAGTTAACCCCTGGGACAAGAGCTGCCAGCGAGATCCAGAGAAGAGCTGGGTTTCCAGGCTTCCCTTATTTAAACAAGGAATTACCGCTCACTCTCTCTGGGAAGCTCAGCTTCAGGGCACACTTCACGCTCTGCTCTTCAAAGTTTCAAAGTCTGCACACGTGGGCCGTGGGTCCCCCAGACCCTGAAGGGAATTGGTTTGTCACACAGGATCAGAACAGGGGCCGCCTCAGACATGCACACGGACAAGCCCAGGACCCTGCGGGGGGGGGGGGGGGGTCCCAAGGCAACGACCTAATCACCAGTAACTGCAAATATAAGAACACAACTACCTGTGAGCAGACCCGCAGCACGCAGCAGGCTGGGCCCAGAGCCCCACAGAGGGGCTGTGAGGGCTCAGGCAGGGGGACCTATCCTCAGGCAGCCTGGACCTATCCTAGGCTCTTTGGTGGACATGTCCATGTCCTTCCCAACCTCACCGCTCTTCCCAAACAAGGGACACCAGATCTAGGGGCCGGCCTGCAGCTCCTAGGTGGCAGGTGCATGGTCTGGGGCCCTCGGGGCCTTGCTGCCCCCACCCCCAGCCCCTGCGGGCGGGTTCTGGGAGGCTCCCCCAGGGTGGGTGGGCGTCCCAGGGAACAGGCAGGGAGGGGCCCACGTCCGTCCCCCTTTGGGTGTGGCCAGGGGGCGCACACGCCTGCACGTACCCTCCATCCCAGGCCGCGGTCCTTCTGAGCCCGGAGGGACTGTCGCAGAACGTGTGGGAGGTTCCCCTCCCAGCCCAGCCCGCTGAGTGACAGCCATTGCGGCCTCAGCCCGGGGCCTCGCCCAGCGATAGCACACTAGGGAGACGTTTGGCCGAAGGCCATTAAGCTGCGGTGGAGCTTAGGCCTTGCGCCCCCGTTCCTGCCCCGCGTTGAAGGGCCCGTGTGTGTGAGGTGTCTCTGCTGCCCATCTCTCCACTGAGTCACGGCCGTTCAGCCGGACTGTCCCCACCCCCAGCTCTGAGCTCATCAGCTCTGCCATCACTCATCTGTCCCCAGAGCTGTGGCGTGGGGCCAAGGAAACTTGGGTCCCACGAGGGCTCTGCTGCCCCAAGCGGCTGGAATAGCTCCGAGAATGCCGGGGCAGGGCCTCCGTGTGATGGGGGGACACGGTCCTGAGGCCCCGGCTCTGCCCCTTCTGGCCCCAAGGCCGTGGGTATGTAGACAGGCCGGCTGCTCCAGCTGCTGCCTGAGTCTGAGGATGTTGGTCCGACTTCGAGGCAGAAAAGGAAGATGTTGTGTCCACACGATGATGCCATTTCCCCTCTGCCTGACCTGGCTTTGGCCACAGCCTCCCTGCCAGACGCAGGACAGCTCCGGCCAGCACCCCGGAAAAGAGCCCCCTGCAGACCCTCACCACCTGCCTGAGCACCGGGCTCGGCCCAGTGCCCGGCACATGGCAGGGGCCCACACCGCCCCTCGGGGCTCATGGCGATCTCTCCACCAAGCTTTGCTGTCAGGAAGCCCTTGAAGGAGCACGGACGTGGTGTCTCATACACAGCCCAGGGACTGACTGGGCTCTGGCCCATCCCTCCATGAATTCGGACTCAAGTCTGGACAAAACGCAAACAAGGAGTACTGCTGAGGACACACGAGGGGCTACGACTCTGATAGAAACCCCATCTTCCCAGCGAAAGAAACTGGGACGGGGCCCCTGTAGGCCAGGGAGCGGAGGGGATCCTGGAAGGGAGAGACGGACAAGAGGGTTTCCTCATCGGGTGCACGGCCCTGCACTCACCTCAGAACGACCCTGGAGGGCGCACGCGTGAAGCCCTGCCCACAGAAGGCCAGGCAGGCCTGTGTGCCACACTGCGGTCAGCATCTCCAGGGGATGAGAACAGGACCCGGAGTCACCGCTCGGCATCCCGCTGCTCAGGACGTAAAACAAAATCACTCAGCACAAACCGGGAAAATGAGCCATCCTCAGGAGGACGGACAACGGCCAGATGCCAGCCCCGGGATGACCAGGTACTTACAGTGGGCGTCCTGACTATGTTTTCCGTGATCTCTCTCTCTCTCTCTCTCACAGACACACACAGAATATGACATAAAATGAATGATAAGAATTCTCAGCAGAGAAATAGGAAATATAAAAAATAACCAATGAGTATTTTTGAATCCCAAAATACGGTATCTGAAATAAAAAATTCACTGATGGACTCATAGCAGAACAGAGATGAAGGAGAAAGTCAGTGAACTTGGAGGTAAATGGAAAATATCCAAACTACAGAAGAGAGACAGGAAGAGAAAGCAGAGCAGAGGCTCAGGGACCAGGGGGGACAACATCCGAGAGTCGGGTACACATTTGGAGTTCCAGGAAGAGAGGAGAAAGGTGGGGAAGGTATTTGAAGGAAAAACGATGGAAACACCCTAAATTTAGTGAGAGAAATAAAACATTCTAGAAGCTCAGAGAATCCCAAAGAGGATAAACTTAAAGAAAACCACACTGAGAAACATAATAACCAGATTCCTGAAAACCAAAAAAAACATCTTGGAAGCAGCTAGAGAAAAACAACACGTCACATCCACGAAACGATGATTCAGATGCTTGACGTTTGCTGTCGGAAACCGCGAAGGCTAGACGCCGCCGAGCAACGTCTCTAAGTGCTGAGAGAAAAGCGCGGTCAGGCCAGAGCTCCATTTCTGGTGACTGTTTCTTTCTGGAATGAAGGTAAATGGAGATAATCCCAGATGAAGGAAAACTAAGAGGGTCCACCACCTGCAGACCTTCGCACAGAAACGGTGTGGGAGCTCCAGGCTGATGGGCAGCGACCCCAGGAGGAAGCAGGCTGGTGATTCCCTGAGTAAATATCCAAGTTTGCTTTTCTTCCCCTTTAAAATGAAAAATGGCAATGCTGTGATGGGATTTTCAACACATGTAGGTGTCATAATGTGACAGCGGCAAAGGCCAGTGGGGCTGGGGGTGGGGCTGGGGAAATGGACCTAAATCTGAAAGCTTGCTTTCTTTTATGGGTAGGGGGAAAATACGAAGTCTACGCAGACTGTAAAGATCAAGGATCCTGACATCCCTAGGGCAACTAGTAAAAAAAGTATGTAAAACGAGACAGCCAAAAGCCAGTATATACATTAAAAGGGAATACTAAGAACATATTCATTAGAACAAATAACCAAACCCAGAGGAGACAAACAGAAAACAAAAAATAAAATGACAGACCTAAATCCAACCATGTGGGTAATTACATCAAATGCTAATGGTTTAAACATCCTAATTAAAAGAAAGAGATTGAGGGGCACCTGGGTGGCTCAGTCAGTTAAGTGTCCAACTTGGTCTCGGCTCAGGTCTTAATTTCAGGGTCATGAGTTCAAGCCCCACATCGGGCTCTGCACTGGGTGTGGAGCCTACTTAAAAAAAAAAAAGGGCAGAGATTGACGTAGTAAATATAAAGAAGCCAGATCCCAGTACATACTAGTTACAAGAGACACACTTCATATACAGACACAGGTAGATAAAGTCATCTGAAGGGACAGATATTCAGCTATTCCCCTCCCCACTCATGCTCTCTCTCAAATAAATAAATAAAATCTTAAAAAAAAAAAAACTAGGCTGTTTACTCCTGAGTTTTGAGAACTCTATATATTCTGGATTCAAGTTCTTTATCGGATAAGAGGACATGTAGATGTTTCCTCCCCGTCTGTAGCTCCTCTGTTCATTCTCTTAACTGACATAGAAAGACCGAAGTTCTTAATTTTTATTAAACTCAGTTTACAAATTCGTTTTTTTTATGGATCCATGCTTTATGTGTCAGATCTAAGATCTTTGACCAACCCAAGGTCACAAGAATTTCCTTTTCCATCTTCTAGAAGTTCTATGGTTGCAGATTTTCTATTTAGGTCTCTGAGCCATTTTGAATTAATTTTTGTATATGCTGCAATGCATGGGTCAAGAGTCTTTTCTTTCTCTCTCTCTCTTTTGGGGGAATGGGTGCATGAATATCTGATTGTTCCAGCGCCATTTGTTCAAAAGACTATCTTTTCCCCATTGTGTTATCTTTGAACCTTCACTGAAATCAACTGACTATATATGTGGGTCTAATCCTAGAATCCCTGTTTTGTTCTACATGTCTATCGAATCATAAATACCACGCTCTCTTAACACTGTGGCTTTAGAGTAAGACTTGAAATCTGTTAGTGTGAATCTGTCAGCTTTGTTCTTTTTCAAGCACTTGGTGATTCCAGCTCCTTTCCCTTTTCCATAGGTTTTGAAACTTGGTTTTCCAACTTCTACGAAAAGATTCTGGTGTTTTCGCTTTTTTTTTTTTTCCCGTTTGTTTGGATTTGCATTGGACCTATAGGCCAGTTTGGGGGAAATGGACACGCTAACAATCCATGAACGTGGTTCATCTCTCCGTTTATGGGCCTCTTAGCTGATTTCTATGATCAGTGTTTTGTGGTCCTCAATTTACAAAATTTACACTCATCTCATTAGATTTATATCTAAGTATTTCATAGGTATTTGGTGCCATCGTAAATGGTACCGTTTTTAAATCTCAGTTTGCAGTTATTCATTGCTAGTAAACAGACATAGGATTTTTGTATAGTGACTTGGTATCTGAGGACCTTGACAAACTATTACTTCTTGCGGTTTTTGTCAATTTTTTGGGACTGTCTATACAGACTCATGTTATCTGTGGATAGAGACTGTTTATTTCTCCAGACAGTAGGTTTCATACCAGCTTGTTCGTTGTCTTATTACGTTGTCTAGGGCTTTCCCCATCAAAAATAATGTTAAGTATGGTTTCTTGTTTATTATTATATTTTTATGCCTTCAATCAGGTGGAGGAGTTCCCTTCTATTCCTAGTGTGCTGAGGGTTTTCATCATGAATAGAAGTTAAATACTTTCAAATATTCTTACAGCATCTCTTGAGACGTCCACATGGTTTCTGTTCTTTAAACAGTCGGTACGGGGACTACAATATTGAATAGCGAACCAGCCATGCATCACAGGGATAACTCCACTTGGTCATGAGATAATTTAATTTTGCTGAATTCAATTTCCCAGTATTTGTTGAGGAATTTTGTATCTGTTATAGACTGTTTATGTCCCCCACCCCAAATTCCCTCAAAATTCGGATGTTGAAACCCTAAGTTCAATGTGATGGTATTTGGAGGCGGAAGTGATTAGGAGTAGATGAGGCTGTGAGGATGTGGCCCTCCCAGGGGGATTCTGTGCCACAGGTTGGGTCATTCCATCCACATGCATGCTACGGAAGGGCCATCTGAGGACACAGTGACAGGATGCAGTCTGCAAACCAGGAAGAGGTCCTCACCCAGAACCAGATGGCCCCAGCACCCTGATCTCAGACTTCCAGCCTCCGGAACCGTGAGAGGAGGGGTTTCTATTGTTGAAGCAGCCAGTCTACGGTGTGGCTATGGCCACCTGAGCTGGCCAACACACCACTGAGGCTCACGTGGCCCAGCCCTCCCTTCAGCCTGTTTCTCCAGGGCCCACACCCGGCCAGAGCGAGGCAGACATGGCCAGAGCCCCCAGTGGCTGTCCAGGCATGTTGACATGAGCTTCAACTCCCCACAGCCAACCTGTCCTCCTATAGGCCCCATGGGGCCTGACGGGGAGGGGTGCTCCCAGCCAGATGGACCTGGCCTCTGCCCCAGTTGGCCACCGGCCCTGTCACCCCTCCTGGCTGTTGAAGTCTCAAGGTCATTGCCCCCCCCCCCCGAGATGACTTTAGGGGGCTCATCTCCACCAGATCTGAGTTCTGGGAGCAGGAAGGGGCTGGGCTCAGGGCCCACTGCGTGCTGTCCTCATGCCTCCCCCTGGCTGGGGCCCTCCGGCCTGTGGGGGCCTCTGTCCCCTCCCCTGAACAAGGGGACTGCCCTGTGGTCACCGTGAGGATGGCACAGGTAGATGCCCCAGGGAGGCCCTCCTCGGCCCACCGCTAGCACTGGCAAGGATCCAGCACGCGCCATCCCCACGGGGCCTCTCCGTAGGTGAGCTGGTGTGGGATGGCAGCAGGCAGGTGTCAGCAAGGCGTGCGGGGCCAGGCGTCCCCATCCACATTCTTGTCTCTCTGCAGACCACCAGCTGCCCCACACCTTTGCCATCTGTCTCGGTGCCTCCACAGGGTGAAGAGGAGAGATGGAGCCCCACCTCCCTCACCCCTGCCCCAGCCCAGCCTGGGAAGGTCTGGCCCTGCACAGGGCTCTACTCGGAGGCTGGGACTGGCTCCCGGGCACCGCTGAGAGCTGGCATAGGAAAGGCCGGTTCAGGGCAAGACCATATTGTGCCCGTCACCTGCGCTTTGGTCCTTTGCCAAACCTCGGCCTCGCCCGGCACCGACAGACACCTTTGTGTCCAAGGCCCAGGGTGCCGGCTGGCTTTGAGCACTGGCTGTCTGCTGGACGTCAGGGTGATGGATGGGTTGAGTCATTGTCCCAGGATGAGCGAGGCCTGAAGGGACTGCTGGACACGTTGACTCGGGACCTGAGCCTCCTGCCCAAGGAGGCCCCAGGAGCTGCCTCGGACACAGACGTCCCCAGGTGCTCCTCTCCTCGCCCCCTGCTGGGTTGTTAATAGATCACCAGTATCGTGGCTGGGGAGAGGCGGGCATGGTCGTCCCAGCGCAGGCAACACCGTCTTCGGAGGATTTACAGACACTAGTAAACCCAGGTAGACGCCAGAGGGGTGATTCTCAGGAGGGGATGAGGAGTCACCGCTCTGCCCAGTGCTGCCCATCACACAGTCACCCGCACCGGCCGTGCCGTCCCCGAGCCTCCTCACTGGGCTACAGACAGGTGGGTGCCTCTCCAGGCGGGCAGGTGCTGGAGGCCGGCCTGTGTGTCTGTGCGGGCCGTGCCGTCCAGCCACCCGTTTCTCGCTGGGTCTTTGAGCTTGTCCCACAGATCCCCCAATGATCCTGTCCACGGCCCCAGCCCCCCGCCCTCCCTGGGGGCTCTGGGCGGCAGGCCCGGGCATCTGTTCGCACAAGCCCCATTGCTGGGTCCTCCTCTCAGACGACCTGGGAAGCGCAGACCTGCCCCCCCTCTGAGCTCCTCACCAGCCCCCAAGAGACCTTTGGAGAACAGAGCTTGTAAAGATTCTCTCACTCCGCCCAGTCCCTTCCCCCCTTCAGTGGGTCTGAGATGGGGCCAGGCTCAGGTTTCAAAGCTCGGCAGGTGATTTACTAGGCAGGCCGGCTAGGAACCCCCAAGTCAGTGGTTCTCAAAGCGGGGTCCCAGACCAGCAGCGTCATGGAAACGTGCGTTCTCAATGCCCTGGACCTGCTGAGCTCTGGGCTTTGACAAGTCCTCCGGCCGCACCTCGGGACACTGAGAACCGCTGCCCCATCCATCCCTACCCTCTCCAGGCCAGTGAGGCTGCCAAACTCAGCGAGCCCTTCCGCAGGCTCAGGGTCGTGGGGACCCTGGCTGTGCTCACGTATATACGGTCAGCATCCTGCGGGCAGGAGGTCGCCCTGTGGTCCTGCTGCCCTGTTCACTCGACCCCCATCAGGGCCCATGCGGGGCTGAAGGCGCTGCCTCGGAAGAGAGTGTGCTGGGCAGACTGGCCGGGAGGGCAGGGGCGCGGGCAGGGGTGTGGCGTGCGCAGGGTTCCGGGCATCGCATGGAGACCAGCATCGCGCTTCCCACCTTCTCTTGACAAGGTCGTCTGTGTAAGTTTGGGTTCCCCTTGTGGCAAGCGGAGTCTGGAAATCTCAGGAATCCAAGCTTCTCGTGTGGATGAGGAGACGAGACTCCCGACCCCCCCCCAACCGTAGCTGCCAGGTTAGGAAGCTGGTCACCCCGCAGGCCTCGCGGGAGAACACTGGCCGTGGGCAAAGGACTGCTTGGGTGCTGGTGCAGCCCCGTGAGATCCCACAGTTGGTTAACCCGAGCCTCAGTTTCCCTTTGCAGACGATGGCACACGGCCATGGAGATGGTGCGGGAATACACGAGGAGGGGGACGAATGACCCTGGAATGAGCTTGCTACCAATTTGGACCAGAGCAGCTGAGCACCATGACCCCTGACCTTTGTGCCAACTAACGATGTCTTATTGACTTCACGCTCATCCCCTCAAGGCTCTGCTCCCACACCCACCGCATCACCTTCTTCCTCTCTCGGGTCATAGGTGTCAGAGGCCACAGGGCTCAGCTCCCCCTCCCCATTGACACCTCCAAGATCACCCATGCATTGACGATCCCAAATTCATACCAAGGTTCCAGAGCTTTCTCTGAGCTTGTCTGAGCCCTCGGTCCCGTGCTTGGCCCCATGAAAGCCCAGCAGGCGGCCCAGGCTCAGGGAGGCCAGGCAGCGCTGTCCAGCAGCTCCCCCAGGCTCAGGTCACCCCAAGCTCTGCCATCAACGCCTGAGAGTCTGGGCGTCCCCCAACCGAGACGCCTCACCTCACGCCCACCCTTTCTGTAGCTCGTGGCTTCACCTTCAAGATAAATCTGAAATTCCCCTTCTCGTCCCACCACACCACCGAGAGACCACCTTGAAGCCTGGCCTCCTCACTGCCCTCGGCCGCCACAGCTCCGCTTCCCTCCCCAGAGCAGCCAAAGGGATCTTATGGGCACGGGGATCAGGTGTGCTCCCCCCTGCACTCAGGATAAGCCCCAGCTCCATACCGGGACCCACGAGGCCCCTGAGACTTATCGGGGGGCCCCCTCAGCCTGGGCCCCAGGAGGGCGTCCCTTCGGGCCGTGGACCACCCATCCTGTCGCACCCACCTCAGGGCCTTTGCACCTGCCGCTCCTGCCTCCGCAGTGCTCTGCCCCACAAGGCTGTGCAGCTGCTTCTCCCCTGGGCTCAGGCAACATTTCGGATACTTCTCCCCGGGAGGGGTCTTCCTCGACCCGCCCCATCAGGCCCATCCGCTCCGGTAGACACCTGACCGTCCCTCAGCTGCTCATTTACACGAGCCGCCCCCTGACCCCTCCGCTAGGTTGTGACCCGTGGAGGCAGTGACCTCCTCTGTCCATTGTGTTCACTGAATCCTGCTGCCCACTGTGCTAAGAAGAAACCGCAGAGCCTGCTGGCGCCCAGAGCAGGGAAGGACAGAGCAGGATCGGGACCCAGCCCTGGGGAGGCCGTGGCCCCATCCTGTCCTGCACAGAAGGGACTGACCCCCGGCTGCCGGTGGGCGTGCTTGCCTGGGGCCTCTCCGCCACGCTCCCTCCACAACACAGCCGGGTTAGGGAGTCTGCTCCCGCGGGGTCCAAGCCTGGCCTTTGAAGGCTCCGGGCCAAGGCTGGTCTGACAGGGCTCCTTCAGGGCTGGGCAGGGCCCCCCAGGAGAGGGGCTGGAGCAGGGGTCAGTGGCTGGCCCAGCTGCACCCAAGCCCAGCCCCCAGGGCCGGGCCCCAGAATGTCCTCCCTGGCCCCACCCCCTCTGGGCGGGGGGGTGGGGAGCCCAGAGGCGGAGCTAGGGGCCTGGGGGCGTGGCAGCTCCCTGAGGGGCGCGGCTCAGCTGGGACCAGTCTGCGGACTGGCCTGGGAGGAATGAAGCAGCAGTACTGAGATGAGGGAGCTCTGTCTCCCGCCGCCCGCTGCCTGTGGTGGGCCTGCCGGGTGGCTCTGCTGCTGCTCCCGAAAGTGCCTTCCGAGCCTCAGACCCGGGGCCACGGCACCTGCTGCCACACCCGCAGAGGCTTAGGCCGGGAGCTATGCAGCGGCCGTCTAGGCCTCAGTTTCCCCACTCCAAAACAATCACAGCTTTCCAGGGGCGGGGGTGACACTAACCCACGAGCAGGTGTGCCCCTCCCACCAGCGTCCTGCCAGCCCTTCGCGGCCGCCTGGAGCCCGCCCTGCCTGCTTCCTGTCTGGGTCAGCCTGCTGAATTATTCAGGCGGCATGGGGCAGGCCCTGGCAGGACGGGCAGGGGGAGCGTTCTCCTGGACCGCGTCCCATCCCTCCGATGCTCTGACTCAGCTCTGGCTCCAGCTCGGAGCTTCCGTCCTGTTAATGGAACCACAGTCCCAGCCGCCTCCCTGACAGCCTGACAGCCGCTGGGCGCTGCAGCCAGGCTGGCCCCTCCCTCCCGCAGCCGCTCCTCCCACCCTCTGCTTGCAGGCTGTGGGGGGGTGGTGGGCAGAAGCCACATTCACCAGTTCCCGACGTCAGACGCGGTGTTTGCAAACACAGGCTCCAGCCAGTCGCTGCGCTGACCCCCAAACTCCACCGCCCACCAGGCAAGGGATGAAAACGGGCTGCAAGACTCCCAGGGCTGGGGCTGCTGCCGGCCTTGCCTTGTTTTCTCAAAAAGTATTTCCCAGGGACATGGAAAGGGCTACTGTAGGATTGCTTTGAGGTCTGTGTGTGTGTGTCACATTGCAACACTTTGCACAGAACATGGCTTCCGTTGCCCGCTGAGTCCCCTGTGTGTGCACGTGTGTGCGCACATGTATGTCTGTCCATGTGTGTGCGTGTACGTGTGCGCGCGTGTGCACATGTATGTGTGCACATGTATGCGTGTGCACGAAGGCCCTGACCGAGCAGGAGCTGGAGTTCAGGTCCCGTGTGCTGCAGGCCCGGTCAGCCGTGGTGCTCCCAGATTTGGTTTAGGGCTTATCTTCCCTTTTCAGTTCCTGCTGGTTTGCCCAGAACCCGCACGGCCAGCACGTCTGGGTCCTGTGAACCTTTGGCACCAGGTCTGCGCAGAGAAGGGCCCCCATGGGTCGTCAGGCCCCCCCATCAGTCCGGTCTTGCCCCCTTCAGCAAGGAGAGGGTCTCTCGGCCACGAGGGCCAGGGGTTCCCGGCTAGAGGCCCCCAGGAAAGGGCTTGTCCAGGACGGGCAGTGTTCCCGGGGTGCGGGTCAGGACGGCCGCCTCCCCCACCCCATTGTGCCTCAGGCTGCCGGGAGGGCCAGGTGAGGGGACTCTGGGCAGACGTGGAACAGCCCTTGAAGGTCCAGTCCACGGGGTCAGGACCACAGCGCCCCCGAAGGGAGATCCAGCTTTGGGGTCTGCCACCCCGGACCCTCCTTACCCCCAGCCTAGGCCCCCCCCAACCCCGAGGAGCACACAGTTCAGCCTGCTGTCCTGACCTCCGATGTTTCATAGAAGGAAACTCATTTGGACGCCCTCAGGGACTGCAGGGAGATCTCCCTCTCAGCGAGTGAGTCAGGGTTCCTTAAACAGAGCAGTTAAGAGGGGGACAAAGGTCAGGAGGAGGGGCCTCTCCAGAGAGCGGGTGAGCAGGCTGCAGTAGGAAGTGCGAAGGGCACAGAGGGGGTCCCGGGCAGGGTCCTGGATGGCATCCTGGATGGAGGTCCCAGGTGGGGCCCCAGAGCCCGCCCAGCTCCTGCACAGGGAGGGGTGGGGGCTGCCCCAGGGTCTGAGGTCTGCCCTGTCCACACCCGACCAGCCAGCCCAGACACTGGCTCATGTGTGGCAAAGGCTCCCTCGGATGGCCCCCAGCCACTGGCCATTCCCCTCTGGCTGGCGTACTTGGGGCCCCACCAGGTCTGATCCCGTGGTCTCCGGTGGGCATCCAGAGCTCCCCACTATCCACCCATCTGCACTATGGTCCCCGTTCCCAGCTTGGATGGTAGCTGTCAACCGTCAAACCCACACAGCCACCCTCGCAGAGGGCCCCCCGGGGACAGAGCCCTTTGAGCCCTCGGTGCTGACAGAAGAGGCTGACTTGACCACATAAATCCCACCCCTTCACTCATGGTGTCACTTCCCTCGGTCTCAATCTCGTCATCTGTGACATGGGGACGTCAGGGGGACCCTGCGGGAGGCATGTGCTGGGATAAAGGGAGGGGGCGTGGGGAAGTGAGAAGGGGGCCCAGCAATGCCCAGGAGACGCAGAAACCATGCTTTTCTGGCCCCCTAATTCCCCCAGATGCTTTCTCCAAGCTCAGTAGGCCCAGGGCCCCCACCCGGGGCTCCTGACATCGCAGGCCAGCCTGTGCTGGACCCAGAGGCCAGAATTCAAACTGCAGCTCTGCCTCCCAAGTGCTGTGTGGCCTTGGGAAGCTGCCTGACCTCTCTAGGCCTTCAGCTCCATCTGTGGCTTGGGGAAGCCACCTCCCCCCCCCCCCAGTTGGAGCCATGGTGAGGATGCAGCAAGCTGACCACTGGCCCAGGCTGGATGTGGGGTCACCTTTCCACCAGCAGAGCCAGAGTCCCGGCTGTCTGTCTGGGGGGAAGCCGATGTGCAAATAGCCAGCCATGGAGAGCCAGGCTGAGCTGCCAGCCAAACCAGTAGTATAAAGAACGAGCTTTTGGAGACCAAGAGGCTGCCATTCAGTGTGGACAGCCTCACAGCAAAGGTGACCTTGAGCATGACCTTGAAAAACAAGTCAACTTTGATAAGCAGTAAAGAGGGTATTAGGGCAGGGAGAGCATTGCAGGAGATAGGGAGACACCCAAAAGCAGCACCCACGAAACACAGGTGCCAGGTGGAGCCCAAGCCCCCTGCCCAGCTGCATGGCAGAAGCCATCCTCTGCCCCAGGGCCTCCCTGAGGCACAGCACACTGACCCCCGGGACCCCCTTCTCTCCTGCTTGTGGTGATAGGGACTCAGGCCCCACAGGACACGGAGGCAGGCCAGGAAGGGCTAGTGTTTGAGCTGCCTGGGCAGGGGTCTGGGGAGCCGCCTGGGGGCCGTGCGGTGGGTCCCCACATGTGGGAGCGTGTCCCGTGGCAGCCTCCTCCCCAGCTCCCGTGAGCTCCTCGGGCACCTGCTGCCTGTGAACCCTGCATTGCTAACGGGAGCTGAGAGCCCCCCGTAAAAGGCCTTGGGAGATGGATTTGATTTGGTCATCCTTGCCGGTAAACCTGACTCAAAAGCCCTGGCAGATTTGTGGGAGATTGGTTATTCATGCCCAAAACGAGAGAGTAAATCTCGGCCGCGCATGAGTCACGGCCCGCAGAGCATCTACCGTCACCAGCTGCGGAACCTTTGCCTGGCAGGCCGGCGGCATCAAACTCCGCCTCCGAGTGATTTACAGACCCGAGCCGAGCCAGCCCGCTGCCCGCCTGGGTGTGCGGCTGCGGGTGTGAACGCGGCCCCCAGAGTGCGCGGCAGGTGGCCGCTCTCCCAGGTGCCTGAAGCTGGCATGGGCTGGAGGGCCGTGCCGGACGTACCCTGGCCCACCCCGGACACCACCTTGAGCCCGGAACCACCCGCCGGAGAACATCCGTGGCCGAGAGTGGAACGTGGTGGGCAGGCTGAGATTGCGGGCGACCCACGCCTCCAGGAGACACCCCAACCAAGACGGGAGGGAGTTGTGGACAGATACCCAGCGTCCCCACTGGGGGCCGCTCCCCGTGTGCTCCCCGGCGTGTCACAGGGGCCTCGGCAGCATGTCTCACGACACGCCTCCTTCCTCCCCTCCCCTCCCGGCCTCCCCTCCCGGCTTCTCACCACACCTGCGGGCATCACCTCCACACAAACGATGGGCCCCAAACCTCTGACCCAGCCCTGCTTCAGGGACCCCAGACTAAGACACCAGTACACCCCACTTAGGCAACCTTGATGCCCAGACCAGGGCTGGCTTTGGAGAGGGTGTGTCGCCCTGAGTTTTTCTGGAGGGAGAGCCCCCTCCTCTGCCCGCCGGCCTCCAAGTCCCCGCCTGGCTGGAGCTGCCAGCGAGACCCAACCCTGGGCTGAAAGTCTGCTGGAATCAGCTCTTTCTGGAGTGTGTCCCCAGGACACTCGGTCTCCCCAGGCACCCCAAGAGCTGTGTGGCCAGAGCCTCGGCACACGCTTCCCAGAGATGTGCTCCGTGGGCTGTGGTGCACACATCCGTGGGGCCAGCGTGGGGGGCTTGCGGGACGTCAGTGCGGGGTCTGCAGATGGAGCCCCACCCCAGCCGGCCTGTCCCCCCTGCTCTTCTTAGTAGCTCTCAGCTCCCCCGGCCATCGACCAGACCTGCTCCCTGGGTGGGTGTCCTTCGTGCGTGTAAATAGTGTGAAGTCACCTCCTTGGACTTCCACACTCACCTCGGAAACATGTAGATCGCACGTCTGTGAGATCCCGAGAGCAGGAGGCAGGCGTCATCCTTGTCTTCGGGGCCCCCAGCAGCCCACCCAGGGCTGTGCGATGAGGACAAGCTGCCAGGTCCCACCGATGTCACCGGGCCCGGGCAGGGCAGGGTGTGTGGTGTCAGCAGCCCCACCGTCTGTCACCCCAGGTCTGGACCTTGGCCCCCTTTACCCGAGGACTCACCATGGCTGAGCCATGCTCCCTGCTCTCACGTGCCACACTGGATTTCTGTCATCCCCATTTCACAGACAGAGAAATGGAGGCCCAGAGAGGGGCAGCAACTTGTCTGGGTCACACGGTGCAAGCAGCGTCGGTCTGAGTCTCTGGGCCCGCGGCCCCAGACCACACTCCTGCTCTGCTGTGGAGTGCGGCCAGCTGGGAAGCACAGCTCTGGGCAGGGCCACCTGCAGGCCACCTGGGCCAAGAACATTCCGGATGCTTGCAGGCTTGGCTGCGTCTACGCTGTACCAGATCCGCCCACAGCCAATTCTCAGTGCACAGCCGGCCACCTCGTGGGCGTGGCTGCCTCGTGGGAGCAGCGCATGCGGTGTGACAGCGCACGTGGCGCGTGGTGCCTGCTCAGAGAGTTCCTAATTCCTGCAAGTGCGCGAGCTCCTGGCGTCAGTTGCCACGGAGTATGGAAGGCCACGGTGGCCACGGGGCACACAATGGTTGATTTCACATCAACGGCCCGACCTCGGTGCCCACGTGTCCGGTCACCAAACACCGGTCTAGAGGTTGCCTGGAGGTATTTTCAGATGTGATTGACACTTAAATGGCCGACTTTGAGTAAAGTGGCTGAGCCTTCTGCAAGCCGCTGAGGCCTTCGGAACAAAGACAGAGGTTTCCGGAAGGACTTCCGTGGCACAGACACCCTGCCTGAGCGTCCAGCCTGCGGGGCTGCCCGGCAGGTAGAGAGATCTCTCTATGTTCGCGTCCAGAAAGACAACCAGGTGGGCTGCCGGCGGGCACACGGTGGGTAGATACAGAGACTTACGCCATAAAGGGGCCGACACCACGTCTGTCTGTCCCCAGGAGCCTGACTGACACAGGGAGACACAAAGCTGTCTCCGGCTTTCCGAACCTGTCCCATCCCGTCCTTGGAGACGCGAGTCCGTAGTCCGAGGGGCACCGTCTCGTTCACGGTCGGAGCAGCTCAGAATAACGCACCGTTCCCCAGATTTGCGCCCCCCTTTCTCCACGATCCCAGATCTCCTAGAGTCCCCAGCAGTTAAACTCCCTCTACCCCTGCAGGGCTCCTCCAGGCCGCTCCTGTCAGTCCGCCCACGGGGCGGCTGCCCTTCCAGCCCGGCCGTGGCCCCAGGCGTGGGTGGCGCAGGCGGGAAAGGCAGGGGAGCATGGCTACCGTGAGGGCTTCTCCTGCGTCACCCATGTGCCTGGACAAATATTTTCCGGACAGCCTGGCTCCATGGGTGTGAATCACAGGACACTCCCATGTCGCACCTACACGGCCCTGCAAACTCGGGGCAAAGCACTAAATGCTTTCTTTTTAACCAGCCCGCCGTGTGGGGCCAATAACAGTCAAGCGAGAGGTCTGCAGTGTGAAACCCTCCCCCGGGAGGGGGCCACCAGCCGCCACAGCACCCGCAGCCTGATTTCTCCGGACCTGGGATCTGTGCCTCCATCCACACCTGAGTTCTGCTTTCCAAAAGTTTCCAGAGCCACTTTTTCAATAAAAGCAGCCCTTGCAGCAGATTTAACATTCAGACTTGAGAAGAGCCTCCCACCCCCAGCCTTGCCCCCCACCCCCCGCCTCCCTGCACCACCGACTGCCTCAGCCACGGTTTCTCCACAGCCGGTGGGGCAAATGGTGTTCAAACCCTGTGCCAGTGTAGACGCTTTAAAGCAAATGGCCCAGGGGCACCTGGGTGGCTCCGTTGGTGAAGCCTTTGCCTTTGGCTCAGGTCATGACCTCGGGGTCCTGGGATCCAGTCCTCATGGGGCTCCCTGCTCAGCGGGGAGTCTGCTTCTCCCTCTCCTGCTCCCCCTGCTTGTGCTCTCTCTCTCTCTCAAATAAATAAAATCTTAAAAAATAAAATAAAATAAAGCAAATGGCCCCAATGCAGCTGCACTGTGAGCCCTTCCGTGACTGCGCGCCCTCCCGTGACTGCGCAGCCTCGCATGGCGGCACAGACTCTGGTCCCAGAGGGGCAGACCCGCCGCGATCTGGAGCTGTCCCGGAGGGCTTGGTGCAGCCGTGCTGTGATGTGCGCGCCAGGTCCCCACTGTCCTCACGCGGGCTACAGGGTCCGCCCTGCCCAGGAGCTGCCCCCTCCGGGCTGAGGGCGTGTGGGCACCCACAGGCCTCTGGCTCCAGGGGCCCCTGCAGGCCAGGCTTCCTGCCAGCTCCCCACTCCCCACCCAAAGGATCGAGCACCGCGCTCCCCGGGGCCCGTCAGCAGCTCACGCAGCACATGGCCGGCCCCTGTTGGAGAGGAGGACGCTGAAGTTTGGGGCGTGCTGTCCCTTGCTCAGGTCACAGCAGGCTCCAGGTTGGGTCTCAAGGACACCACTCTCAGCCCCTCACAAGACTCTGTGCCTTTGCTTTTCCTGGAAAGCCCTCGGCCCCCATTTCCCACAGGCTACTGAGGTCCCTAAAAGGCTCCCCACCTCCGTCCCATAGCAAACCCCACCTGCTCACATCCGCGCTTTCCCAGCATGGTCGCTGAGCCCCACAGGGAAGTGCTGCCCAAGAGGGGCTGTGCCATGGGTCCTGCCGTCCCCGCGGTGTCGGCCCCGCTCCAGGTGCGCTGGGGGCACAGGGGGCTGGAAGGGACCCACGCTGCCCGTGCTCCTTCCTACCACTGCTGTGGGCACAAGGCCTGCCCGGTGTGGGCTCAGCTGAGTCCAGCCTCTGCCCAATTTCCTGGCTGAGATAAAAGCCAGCCTCCAGGGGACAAGTCATTCTTCTCCAAATGAGCCCCAGTCCCACATCCTCACGCAGAGGGGACACTTTGCTCAGGGGTGACAGGCCCGTTCCAAGATAAGTTGCTAAAAGGGAATAAAAGCAAGTTGCATGACTCTTATTCATCGTGCCAAGCTCTGGCCCTCGTCCTGCTGCCCCTGAAGGTTGAGGACATGAGCACATGTGGGCAGGCGCAGGGGTGGGGGCTGCTGAGCACCCCGGTTATGCTTGGGGCACAGCCCGCAGGAGCTCCAGTAGAGGGACAGGCCTCACAAGGACCTTTCCAATAACCCTCCTGGGGCCACCATCTCACAAGAGAGACAGCGAGAGAGAAGGAGGGAGAGACAGGGAGGGAAAGAGGGAGAGACAGAGAGAGAGAAGGAGTGTGAGACAGGGAGCGAAGGAGGGAGAGACAGGGAGGGAAGGAGGGAGGGGGCAGAGACACACACAGAGACAGAGAGAGGAAGAGGAGGAGAGGAAGGGGGGCGCCTGGGTAGCGCAGTAGTTGAGCGTCTGCCTTCGGCTCAGGGCGTGATCCCGGCGTTATGGGATCGAGCCCCACATCAGGCTCCTCCGCTGGGAGCCTGCTTCTTCCTCTCCCACTCCCCCTGCTGTGTTCCCTCTCTCGCTGGCTGTCTCTCTCTCTGTCAAATAAATAAATAAAAATCTTAAAAAAAAAAAAAAAGAGGAGGAGAGGAAGGGGGAGAGGAGGTGAAGGAGGGGTCTGGGGCAGCAGGAACACGCTCTCTTGCTCTGGAACCTTCTGCCTGTGTTTGAAGCCGGCTTGGCTCTTCCATGAGACACTAAACTTGCCAGGGTTGGGCTGATAACGGCGATCTGGGTGGAAGCGTGCCTGTGGCCGTGCCCGTGGCCGGAGGTCATGCGGTCGGGAGACTCCTGGCGCCAGCCGGGCCCACACTGCAGGAGCCGAGACTTTCATTGTCCCCGGGCTGTTTTCAGCAGGGCTGTCTCTCCCAACACCAGCCCTCCGGATCTTCACTCCTCAAACAAGCCTATGCCCCCCACGTTTCCAGGTCGGGCGGGGGGAGTGATGCCAGGGATTGTGGCAGTTTCCAGAATTTACTCCAGAGCTTTCCAAGGAGAGAGATTAGGCAAAACACTCAGGGGTAGCAACAGCTACTCCACGCGCGCTCTCGCCAAGGGCCGACGCCTGCCAGGTCTGAGCCCTCGGCAAGGTAGCGCGGCCACCGTACCCATTCCACAGATGACACCACGGAGCCTCGGAGAGCGGAAGAGCCTGCTGCCAGCCTCGTGGCCAGGGGGTGAGGCCCTGGGACCGGAAGCCAGGCTGGCCTGGGGCTCCCGTCCCCCACGTCGCGTCCCTCTCTGCACCCGCCTGTACCCCTACTCTGCGCGTGAGCCGTGCTCCCCAGCGGCCCCTCCTCACGCTGCCGGCCCCTCGGCGGTGCACCTGCGCCATCCCAGGGCAGGACCTCACAGGGAGGACGTGAGCCAGCAGCCCTCGACTAGTCACGACGGTGATTATTAGCATTGTTGTTATTAATTATTAATATACCAATACAATTAATACGGTGCGGCATGAATAATTCATGTCCGTGCTCCAGTCTGTGGAGGGCACGTTAGAAGCTCGCAGGCCTGTTTTCAGATCCGGGAGTCCCCAAATATATGGAGTCTCTGCGTTAACACCCTCCTTTCCCGTTGTGCCAGGAACCATTAGCAAGCAAGCATTTTAATTAACTCGCGCAGACTCAGATTAATGGCCCTCATCTTCTAGCTCAAGGGTCCCTGTCTGCCTCCGGCTGGAGACTCGTTCCTGGGCTCAGGCACACAGGCAGGGGAGCCAGCCCTGCTCTCCACCCTGCCTGCCACCAGCCTGGGGCGCGCAGGGGGCTGGCCCGGAGGGTGGGGGCGGGGAGCTGTCCTCCATCGGGTCCTGGAAAGGCACCCATGGTGGCCGCATCGTCACGGCTGCGTCTCATCGTGCACTGAGCTCGCGTCCCCCACCCGTCCTTCCTGGACAGGTTCTGCACAGGTGCAGGGGGCAAAGCTCACACCCGGCATCCTCGGCGGACTGGCCAGCCCTGCAACTGGTCTCCAGCCTTCCCGTCCCCAAGCAGGCTCCCCACGCCGGGAGCTCCTGGTCCAGGGGCGGGAGGAGTCCCCATGCGGGGCTGACAGGCCATGTGACCCACAAACGCAGTGCCGTTTTTATGGCTGTGTTATTGTCGTGTTTTTATCATTACAGATGGGGTTGATTAGAAGCCGTGCCGAACTCAGAGCTGGCACGACCTTCGCCGACAGTGGCTGGAAGGTCATGCCGTGGACTGGGGCAGAGTCCACTCGGGATGGCTGGAGTGGACCCTGATTTCCCTGCCACAGCTCGTCTCTCCCCGTGGGACAGGGGTCCAGCCACGACTACTGAGATGGACGAGGTAGGTGGTGGGTTGAAGTCCCCGCGCCTCCATGGCTTGCTTTGGCTCTCGGGCTCCCGTGAGGAAGAGCGACCCCTGTGACCTGAGGACAGCAGCGGCATACACCCACTCCTCGAACAATTTTGTCATCCTCCGTTCAAGGAACTGACTCCCCGGCTGCGCGGGCAGCTGCACGAAGAGCCGGCCTTCCTGACGAAAACGGAGCCGGGGCCCCGGCGCCCCTCATCCAGTCCTGTGACACGGTCCGCTGTTCCTGTTCTTGGTTAGGGCAGAGGCCCGCCCGCCGGCCCTGCCACCTTTGCTGATGACTTCAGCGCACCCTTGGCTGAGCGCTACCCCCCCCCCCCCACCGAGAGGTCGGGGTGAGAGGCCCCCGGGCCTGGGCGTAACAGCGGCAACCCAGGGAGCTTCAGAAGGAGCCCCCGGGGCTCTGGAGAGAGACCCCAGAATAAAGCAGGGCAGGTGGCTTCCCCAGCCTCTGCCCACGCCCGCCCCCAACACCAGCAGGTGGGCAGGTGGGAAGAACAAGAGCCAACCCAACAGCGAGCGGCGTGTGGAAGATGCAGTTCTGCTCCTTTGGGGCGACGGCTGGCTATTGAGTTCATATTTTCATGCATGATGGGGGCACTTAGCAAAAAAGTGGGATTAGCAAATTCATAAACTTTGTCATCGGTGTCTCTTCAGGGACGCAAGTCCTGGGTTTAAAAGATGCAAATTATCCCATCCACCATGTGTCCATGGGTTGGGGCTGGAAGACACAGACACTCTCCATCTAGAAATTTCTGTAGGATTCAGCCCTGCTTCCCTGCCTGCAACGAGAAATACGGCCCAGCTTTGCGTGGGTGAGACATGTCTTGTGATTCATTGCTTCGAGTTTCAGTCCGGTTTTGAGTAGGGGGCACAGGTCCCCGGCCGTCTCCCAGTCAACCTGCTGACCAGGGAGGCCTGACTCACACCTAAGAGCCAATGCCCGTGGAGGGCCCCCACCCCACGTTCCCACCCACCCTTCTCGGGAAGCACCCCACGTCATCAGACAGCGGCCCCACGTGTCGTGGGAGACACACAGCCTCGGGGCCTCAGAATGTCCAGAGAGGGGCCTCTCCCACAACGCGCCCACACGGGTCTGGACGACGTACTCCCGTCTACTCAGATGAGCCCCTGGGGCTGCTCAATCGCCGCCCACCCTGGGCTCGGCTGCCTGGCATTGACGAAACGTGCTTCTTGTGGCTAGAACCCACATAATCCTGGTGCTTCTATTTCTTCTTTGTTTTAAAAATAAAGGAAGGTCAAAGCATCACGGTAAAGCAGAGAATGCCCACCCACTACTTGTCAGGATGACAGAGCTGGGGAGCTGACCCATGGGGCAGCGGCCAGCCCGCACGTCTGTACCACGTGTGGCCCAGTAAGGGGGCTCCCTGTGCAGGGTGGCCTTCATCTCTGTCTGACCTGCACCCTTCTCTTGGTAAGAGGGTCCCAGGTTCTCATAGGGGAGCCTCACTGATTCTGGAGGATGGCCCCCACCCCCTCGAGGGCTCATGTGACCCGGGCCCCTGCCCAAACTCTTAGAATGAGTTCCCTCCCCGCCTGTCTCTCTCTGGAGCTGCTGTTGCCATCCCGGTCAGAGGCATGAGCCCGGAGCTTCCAGAGGCCACCTTTGCCCCCACCTGCCGAGATCCTGCGCCAGAATGAAGCCAGCCCAGAGGAAAGGGGCTATGAGACTTCTGATCACACAGTTTGAGGTGCCGGATCCAGCCCGAGTGTCAGACCTCTTGGCCACGAGACACTAACGTCCCTTACCCAGCCAACCCTGAGGCAGTCCGGACCCGTGAGCTATGGCAGGCCTGTCCCCAAGGCGGCCCTGCAGCCCAGCTTCTGTGCCCAATTCTCCCTGAGGTCGGCCCCGGCTCCCTCCCGCAGCAGCGTCCACCCACGGGTGAGGGACTGTGGCCTGCAGTGAATGGAACCAGAGCGCAGGGACACCCATGTGCGTGCATCGCAGGACAAGTCCGGGAAGGAAGACGCTGAGCAGAGCCGGCCATGTATGGAGGCGTTCCCTGAAATTTCTGGGGGACACTGGTCGAATCTTTGGTGACAGAATGTAGATGGGGGGAGTGGAGACATGACCCCCAGGCTTCAGGGGTTGCAATCGAGTCCCATCGAGCTGGCATAGCACGGGGGTGCCGAGCGGCCGTGGGCCCAGGGAGGGGAACGGGGGCCGGGGGCTTCCCTGGAAGAGGGGGGCTGCATCCTCAGGAGAGGGCTTGCCAAGGAGAGCCCACAAGCCCTGGCTTGACCACCTCACTCTGAGCCTCACCCCCACTCACCGCCCCCACCCCAGGTGCCAGACCCTTGCACACACTTCCCCCGACCTCCACCCACCCTCCCGTCCGCCTCCCCCTGCCCACCCCGCCCACACTAGGCCGCCACCCCAGACTGTAATAGTGAATCGGGTCTGTGTGCTGGGGGGCCGGGGGGTGTGCGTGTCTGTGCGTGTGCACACGTGTGGGCCCGTGTGTCTGTGCACACACTTACTGCTGGGGGCCTGGACAGAACCAGACCGGCAGCAGGCAAGCAGAAGCGCACTGGGGCCAAGCCGCACGGAACCACGCGAATGACTGTGAGAGCGGGGCGCCTCCCCAGAGGGTGTGGGGCTGAACGCACACACCTCCTTCACCAGACGGCCACACAAGCTCTTCAGAGGCTGTCGAGACAGCAGCCCGGCCTCCCCCACCCACACAGGCCCACGCCGTCCCCATGGCCGGGGATAAGCCACCTCGCTCACAGTCACTCACTGTCCACGGACGAAGGACTCGGGGCCGCCTACTGGGAGACCATCTGCCTATCGTCCAAGAAAGAAGAATCTCTTTCAAAGAATATTTTCTTTTCTTTACTAAACTGTAACGGGCATCCAGGGCCCCTTAGAGGAAAGAACTGTCCAGGGTAAGAGCTGGGACTGGGATTCCCATCGAAAAGTGCCAGGCCCTCGGCCGCTGAGCCAAGATGACTCCTGCAGCTCAGACGGCCGCTGGAACCCCTGGACGCAAACGTGGGGGGGCGGGGAGCAGGACTGGGTCTCTTTCTCTCTGAGCTCCAGAGCCACGATCAGAAGAACTCTGGGCTGAGGTTGTGGGGCGCATGGCCTTCTCAGGGTGGGTGTCACTGCTGGGGGCCCGGCCTCTGACTCTTGTCATTTTCCCCTCTTCAAGAGCTTCTGGACTCATAGCTTCTACCCGGAAGGCCGAGTTCCCAACTGGCCCCATCCCTGACTCCTGCATAGGTTCTCAGAGGTCCTTCTGTGTTCACCAACATTCGCCAGCTTCCTCCACACGTGCGCCCAAGGATAGTCTTGGCCGGGCACACAAGGGCATGGCACTGGGGGACCACCCCATCACGGGACCCCGCAGCCAAGTGCTAGGGACGGGAGGCACTGTGAGGATGCATGGCGGGCCCCCTGGTCAGCGAGGCCTAAGAGGGGGAGGGCGCTGGGGCAGGAGGGACAGAGAGGGCCCGGCCAGTGGGCAAGGTGAGGCTGCAGGAGGCCCAGGGGACCTGCACCCTGAGCTCCCGGGGAAAGCAGGGGGGTTCAAGGGGGAACGAGGCCCCAGGCAGTCTCAGGAGTGGCCCAGGGAGATCGTCATTGGAAGGAGCCACCACGGATGGGGGGGTGCGGCGAGTGACCCGGAATGGGGCAGCAGGGAGGTACGCGGAGTTGCTGATGACAAGGAACAGGGGAAAGACTGGCCCCTGCAGGTCCTCCCAGCTCAGGGGCCAGGGTCGGATGTGCAGCGGGCTGCAATGGACACCGTGTGTGAGCTTAGGCCGCTCAGACCCTCTCCCCAGTGCGGAGCTCCCATCCTCTGCCTGCCCCCGCCCCCGCTCCCCTAAAGCCTCGCCAAAGGCAAGATACTCAGGCCTCTGTGAAGTCGAATGCTCAGCACAGCTGGAAACCGTGGGCAGGACCCGAGGTGGTGACTACCCTAGTGGCCAAAGCTCAGCCTAGACAAGGACCCCCGTGTGGAAGAGGCCAGCCCAGGACCCACGGCCCTGCATGCCCATCCCCCGCCCAGCTGGGCCGGGACAGCCGTGTGACCACAGGTGCACCCCTCAGCTTCTCTGATGTCCAGGTGCTCAGCTGAAGGCCATGCCCAGCCCCGGGAGACACAGACCCCAGGACCTGACGAGCAAACAGAGTGTGAGGCTGGGAGTGTGGCCCCCCAGGATGAGCCCGTGCCCTGTGCCCTGCCCCACTTCCTAGGCCCCTGGGGTGGCCTTTGCCCAGTTGGGGTCTGGTTCCTGGTGGACACCTGCTCCAGAAATGGGCTCCCTCTTGTGGGCACGTGCAGACTGCCTAGGGACAGGGGTGATGAAACAGGCCCCTGTAAATCTCCAGACCCAGACCCCAGCCAGGGCTCAGGACAGAGCCCCTGCACAGCACGGAGAACAGGGGCAACAGCCCTGGCGGCTCAGGCTCAGGCCCAGGCTCTGCCCTACCACCGGACGCTGGGTGCCCTCTTATCTGCTCATCTGCGGGGCGGGGGGGCTCTTTGTGTCCCCTCTCCCTGCTCTGTGAAAGCTGGAGCTCCTCGGTGGGTGAGGGCCTCCCCTTGTTCACTCACCAGGTGTCTACTGACAGCGAGAACCAGGGGCAGAACCAGGGGTCTCTAGAGCCTTCTAGCCCTTTCCGCACCCACTGTGCCAAGCAGGTGTCTTTGCTGCTCCTTTCTGCACTCAGCTCAGCCCGGGGGCAGGGGGGCGGCGAACTGGGGCCCCAGGGCCAAATCCCACATGGCTGCATTTATACTAGTTGCTAAGAATGGCTTTTATATTTTTAAATGATTAAATGATTGAGGGGAGAAAACTCAGAAAAAGAATCCTATTTCATGACGACTAAAAGTTGCACGGAATTCAGATTCCAGCATCCAGAGCCCACCGAAGCCCAGGGTTCATGTCCCACCAGTGGTGGCTCCCTGGGGCCACCCAGCCCTCTGCCGGCCCCTGTAAGGGTCACCTGCTGCCCGCCCGGCACCGTCCGGCCTTGCCTGGGGTCTCAGTTGTCTGCCCCACGGCATCGGTGAGGTCCCCCGTGGTGAAGGAGGCAGAGTGGGCAGCTGGCCAGGGGAGGCTGGAGCCAGCATCACCCCCGCTCCAGGGGGTCCGCTGAGATGGCCACGGTGGTCCACGTGCATGTGGACATGGGGGCCATTGTTACATTGGGCCATCCTCTCAGTGAGAGGGGAGAGCCAGGGCCAGGGGCGGGGCACCAACAGCTCTGGCCGCCATGGAAGATGGATGTGAACGTATCTAATTCATTGAAAAGTGCATTGAGCAACTTCTTGGGCGGCAGACTGTGGCGAGGACCTGCGTTTTCCTCTCCTGAGGACGAGAGGGTGTGTCCCAGAGTCCCCAGGGAGGTGCGGCATTTCACACTGGCCTGAGAGCTGCCTCGGGCAGGAACGAGCAGCAGCGTGGCTGAGGGACGGGGCGGCGGGAGGCAGGCCTCCCCCAGGTCCTCTGCGTGGGCAGGATTCCCAAAGTGGGCTCTTTGTGCTGGTGCCCAGGAGAGAGGCCCGGGCTCTGCCTCTCCTGTCCGTCCTGGGCCCCCCGGGCAGGGCCAGCAGCTGGCGGTCCTGGGCCCTGAGGCGGCTCAGATGACCTCTGGATGTGCAGGTGCAGGGACCTGGCCGGCCGCGCGCTGGGCCTCCCCCAGGGGCCACCAGACCCGCTGCTTAGGTCATCAGCCTCGCATGGACGCCTAGCACTGGGAAGGGCCTTCTGGGGCCAAGGTCGCCTTCAAGGAGAAAGTGGAGCAAGGGCCGGGGAGGGGGTTCGCCTCCTTGGGAAGAGGCAGGACGCGGGCTGCAGCCCCAGACCCCGGCCAGCGCGGGCTCCAGGATACACTTCCCAGCCACACTCTGGTGTGGACGCGAACGTGTTTTCACACTGAGCCGGCGAGGGCTGTGGGGGGCGGGCAGCCGGAGCTCTGCCGCCACCCTCGCGGCCCCAGGGAGGGCACCTCTGAGGGCCCACACTCGGAGGAGGGCAGGTGGGCCTCTGGGTCCCGGCTCAGGTGGGGTCGGCCAGGCAGGGTCCCAGGTGGGGCAGGGGTTCTCTTACTTGGAGCTGACCAGACTGCGCTGGGCCTGCTTGTGGCGCTGCCGTGGCCTCCGAGTGGCCGCTGTGTCCTCCAGCCGTGGGCTCTGCGTGGCCGCCGTGGCCTCCAGCCTGGCTGACGGTGCGATCAATGCACAGCTACAGCTGGTTGAAGGGGACCAAATCCATTGAACGGTTGATTTGGTTCCATTTTACCAGCTTTAGCAAAGCATTTGGCTCCAGGATCCATGGGAAGCAGCGGCGTGGATGATGGTGGATGTGATGTCCGGATGCGGCGGGGGTGCCCAGGCTCTGCCCCCACCTCCCCTGCAGGACCCGCCATGGCTGAACATGAGAGGGAAGTGCCAAGGTGGGGGCGGGGGTCCCACAGCAGCCACACGTGCTGTCACACACGCAGGGAGGCCCTAGGCAAGGGCGCCCCTGCCTCTCACGGTTCCTCAGGCACCATGGCACCCGCCACCGGTCTCAGCCCTGGGGCACAGCCGGGACCATCGGGGCCCTGCCCTTAGGGGGCTAACAGCCCATGGACAGAGACCCCTGCCCCTGCCCGGATCACATTCTCAGCGGGAGCTGAGGCAGGACAGGCCCGGGGTTCACCATGAGCCTGGCCCAGGAGGGGTAGGTGGGCTGGGACGCTGCAGGGGCTCTGGGTGGGCAGGGGCTGGAATTTTCCAGGGAAGCCCCCCTTATGTGGCTTTGGGAGGTGAAGCAGGACCCCCGCCCCACACAGCTGAACCCACCGGTGCCCGGGGCCCTGTCCCCCAGCCCTGTGGCCTGTCGGGGGTGCGAGGATAGTCCCCTTGGCTCCCGGGAACAGGCCCGCGGTCTGCGTGAGGACAGCACCGGGCCAGCCGAGGCCGCACAGACCTCATCACCGTCAGTGACTCTGACAGACCAAGTTCCTTTTTAGAAAATTAGTTTTCCTGCCAGCACCCAATTCATCAGCATCGATGACGAGGGGGGACAGCAGCTTCAGCGGTGCCAGGGACACAGCGTCCTGGCTGTGTGGACTTCCCTCTGAGCACAGACCAGCCCGACAGCAAGGGGTGACCGCACCTGCCCCCCACCCCGCCGAGTCGTCCGGGTCCTTCTCTCTCTGCCCCGCCCTCCTGATGCTGCAGGGGAGACGCTCAGCCGGCCGGGCCGGACTGCACAGGGTCCAACCCACCCCCACAGCCCCTCCGGGTGCATCAGAGCCCAAGACCCCAAGACCTCACCCCCACCACCCCTGCCGCCACACCCCTCCTCCAAGACATGAACTAGTTAGTGCCGCGGGGTCCTTCCTCTGGGAGCAGCCCTGGCCTTTCACCTCGAGACCAGCCACCAAATTCTCCAGGAGCCTTGGGGGTCCGACCGTTCCAGCCTCTCATCCCATGACCCTCGGACGGCCCTGGTCCCTGACGGCCCTGGAGGACGGAGAGCTGGCCTGATCCCAGCTCTGCAAATACCCTTTCCTTTTGGCTCCAGAGCACGGGAAAGAGGGGGGCACCCTAAGGATTCCCAGAGCCGGCCCCTCCCCTGCCCTCCAGGGAAGACGGTGTAGATGGAGTGACTGGGCCGGCACTCAGCCTCGCTGTGGACATTCTGATGAAGCGGGGGGCGGGACGAACCTCCATGCGGCCACTGCCACGGGCAGACACTGTCACTCTGGGATCTGTCCTTCCCAAATCCAAGCACACGCCCCAACCCGTGGGGGCAGCCCAGCCCCCCCCCCACCCCGACCATGCTGCCTCTCCCCTTTGACACTCTCACAGCTCTTGGATGTCTGCCCCTGCGTCTCCAAGTCTTGGAGGAATTGCCCCAAAATAACAGACCTTTGCTTCCACATGGACGTCTACTGCCCTGCGGGGGGTTGTCCCAGTGCGGCCCCCAGCCGTCAGTCCACCAGAGCGCCAGGCAGGGGCTCGAGCCCGGAGCCACCACTTCCTGCCCGTGAGCAGCGGGAGCTTCGCCACCCCCCCCCCCCCCCCGCCCACGGGTGCAGCTCAGCCGACAGAGAGGGTCACTCCCCAGCTCCAGGGCAGGGCCGTGGCCACAGAACCCAGCGGCATGGCCAGGCGGCCTTGACCAGCTGCCGGCGCACGTGAATCGATGCCCCACGCGCCAAGGGCTGCCATTCTGCGGTCCCGGGGGGGTAGGGCACTGGGCACGGGCGCCTCCCCGTGGCCGACCCCCGGGAGCGTGGAGGTCCAGCCGCCCACTCCCGCACCCGCACCGCGGCCTTGTCTGGGGGAAGTTCTGGCAACTCTTCGCTGACTGACTAGCGCACGTGGCTACAGGTCTGAGGGTCTGTGGGGTCTGTCTGCAACACGGTACCTCGGTGAGCAGTCCCTGTGTCTGACTCAGTTGCCTGGTGACTGTTTTTAACTCAATTTGGCAGATTTTCTGCATGCCCCCACCCCGGGCATCCTGGGGTCTCAGCCTCCATCAGGGGCTCCCGGCTTCCCCACAAGCCCCAAAGCCTCCTGAACGGCCCATGGCTCTTGAATCCGCCCACCCAAGAGCCCCCAGCTTGGCTCAGCTCCCTCCACTCACCTCCACCAAGCCATCTCCGGAGCCCCCACAGCCCCTTCTCACCGCCACCTGCCATCGGGGCCTCTGACCCCAGGCCAGAAGGAAGCAGCCAGGGGCCGGGCCCAGAGGACAGCAGAGAAGCGGACAAGGCCAGGGCCGAGCCTTCACCATGACTTGCAAACGCGTCACCAGGTCTGCACTTATGTGAGCGATCTCCCGTCAGAAGGTAAGCTTGCCTGGGGCAGGGACTGCGTCCCAGGCTGCAGGGCCCTGCAGAGAGACGGCCCCGAGTCCTGGTGAATTTACCGTTCGCCAGCCCGGCAGGCCATGGCTTCTTCAGGACCCTCTCCCCGGCCCCTGTGCCTGTCTCTCCACAGGGCAAGACGGAGCGAGGCTGTAGCTAACACAGTCTGTGCGTTTTACGAGCCACACAATTAAATAGGTTTTAAAACATCTGCTGGTGGAACCGTCCCGTCCAGGGAACTACACTCAGCATTTTTAAGCAGCAATGGATCCTAGATGCGGGGAATCACCATGAAGACTCCCGCAGCCCTGTTAAAATCGATACAAAATTAAACGCTATGAGCATGTGCGTATGTGTCCAATCAGTTCTAATCGGAGCAAACCGCGGTGCAGGTGAAGGCTCGGCGCGTTCGCCCGGACTTGCGGCCAGCCTCGCCGGAAAGGTCCCCGTGGGGCAGTGGCGCCACTGACACCAGAGCCAGAGGGCTGTGGGCTGCTGGCGCTGCCCCCAAAGGCTCCCCAGGGCCCAAGCAGCAGCGGCACCTCTTCCAGGAAGCCCTCCTGCATTTGATAAGGCCCTCGACTCAGAGTGAAGACACAGTAAGCGGTTGAAGCTCCCCAGGCTACCTGGGCCACAACAGGCTGCCCCTGTGCCCTAAGCTGTCCCTAGGTCTGACCCACCAGTTGGGGGCACTTAGGAGGCTTCCTCGGTCTCTCTGAGCCTCAGTTTCCCCATGTGCAAGTGCCAGCCACATTGTCCATAGCTGTTGCCATCCTGTGCCCCCTCACCACTGCCAAGACCTTCCCAGCTCAGAGGGGGGCCCTGGCCCAGGACCCCAGGACATGGTGCTCGCTTGGGGCAAAGCCCACCAGACTCCCCCAGAAGGAGGTGTCTGTGACCGAGTGCTTAGTGAAGAGGTGGCACCAAGTTTCCATCTTCTGTTCCAGGGCAGCCACTAGCAGGGACACACGTGCAGCTCAGAGGTCACAGGCCAGGGCGCAGGGGAAGTTGCACCCCACCTGTCTTCACGGAGATGGGGCGCCAGGACCACGGCAGGGGCCTCCCACCCAGGGGTGCAGCTCCCAGCCAAGGCAGCGCCCTGAACTCCCCGCCCACCCGGGAGGGTACCAACAACTCATATCTGGATGCCTCTTGTGTTTTTTACTATGAAGCTTTTAGAATTTAAACATCAGTAACCTAATATTTCTCCAGCAGCAACGTTACCTATTAGCACTCAAATTCACCACTAAATTAATGTTTAATTCCAGATTTTGGTTAATTATTAAAATAACCAGCAAAAAACTATAGTTAGCCCAGGAGCGCGAGCAGCCCCAGCCAGGGCTGTACCGAGGGAGCCTTCCCACGGCTTCTGTTTGGGACGCGGGGTCCTCACAGAGGAGTCTCCAGAGAGACCCACGGTTAAGACACAAAAGGAAACCCCACCCCCAAACATTTCTCATTCTTGCCGATGCTGACCCAGACCTGCTCAGCCCAGTCCTGTAACTTTTCTGTCTATTCAAAAAAATACGTATTATTTCTCAACACTGATAAAAGTTTAATATGGAGTTGCCCGTGTTTTTAATAAACTTGTCAACAAACAAGCAGGACAAATTGATGGGGCCCCTCCTAGAGATAAATTTCACCTCAAATAGACCCAAAGAGCAGGGGGACAGGACGAGGGGGGAGGCAGGGCACGAGGGGGATGCACCATTGTTTTGCTGTTCTTTGCAGAAATGGTAAGATGGATTTTTGTGTCTTATCATCTCACAGATAGGGCCGGGGTAAAAGCTGGTATAATTTCAGGAAAGCAAGCTTCCTGGCTAAGAACCAGATCAGAGAGCTCTGAGGTCAGGGGAGGGTGGCAGCTCGGGCCACATTCACAGCCAACATGCTCTGAGATAAGAGCGAGCCACTCGGCACCACAGCCCCTCCGTGGAGCCCCTGTGGCACCCCTCCACCTGCAGAAATGGATCCCAGCAGCCGCCAGAGCTCAGACTCAGGGAGGGTTGCACCGCCGGGTCCGGTAAATGAGCGGGAGGGCAACACACCACTGTGCATATCTGTCCCTAAATTCTGCCAGTTCGGCAAGGCCTTCCATCGTGTGGAGACGTGGAAAGTGTAACTTCCAGTCTCCAGGCCGGGAGCGGCACCTGCGCTTTGAGGGGTACCGAGCAGGTCCTTTTATTCCCTCGCTCAAGGTCATCTGCTCCACCAGCCGCAGCGCAGTTTGAAACTCCACCATTAGAGATTCACTTCTAAGGCTAAAGATGGAGGGGAAGCAAGTTCCCCTGGGAGGCTGCTGGCCTACAAGCTCCAGGGCCTCGGGGTGTGTTGCCGTGTGCAGCGCAGGAGGCGATGACCAGGGACAGACCAGGAGGCATGGAGGGAGCCTAGCAACAGCGTCCATACTGCAGGGCCGAGCCTGCGGAAGCCAGGCCAGGCAGAGCCCTGCCCTACCACACACAGCCCCAGCCCGGGGTCGGGGTCCTGGCCCTCTTCACCCCTTCGGTGGGCGAAGGCCCTGCCGTGCCCTTGGAAATGGACGACAGGAGGTCTCCAGGTCCCGCCCGGACTTGGCGCCCATGAAGGGGGCGGGGGAGGAGGGGACAGGGCTCCAAGCCCTGCCTGGCCTGTGCCCGCTGTCACTGTGGCCACGACTGGGCACTGCAGTGGTGGGCGGGGTTCTAGGGGGCCGCCCCTGGGCCTCCCCCGGCCCTGAGTCATCTGAGTTCAGCCTCTCCAACAGGACAGCTGAGAATGTGCACTATTTATACCGGCCAAGATGGGCAGGCGGCCGCAGAGACACACAGCCCGGGCGCCATATGTGGGCATGACGGACGGCAGGCAGGCCTGCCAGGGGGACAAGGACCCAAGACAGTGCGTCTGTCCTGGGTGTCCTTCAGCCTCCAGCCGTCTCCACCGAGCCCCCTCCTCCCCCATCCCCCATGACAGGTTCCCGGACAGCTGCCATCCCCCCTGCTGTTAAAAATACTCTAGTCCCGGAACCTCCTGTCCTGCACTGTCCTCTATGCCCCAAGCTAGACATTTGACCCCATGGGGGCGACCCCAGACTCTCAACCACCAGATCCTTCGTGTGTCCACTCCCCTGGATGGGGAAAATCCAGTGACCTTGCCACCCGACATTGGTACAGTGAGGCCTTCTTTCCCTTGTCCTCCCCCCAGGCCGGACACGGGGGCCTGGGAGGCACCTCTGTGCCCACTGTCTTGGTCCCGTCACACATGCCCCATCGGACAACCCCCCCCCTGCCCCAGCACAGGAAGCCGACCTCGGCCTCTGAAAACCTAGGTGGATGGCACTGATTTCCAACGCCCCAGGGAGTAGGCGCCTATGCCCCACCACTCTGCGGGACCATCACCCCGAGTCTCTGCACCCGGCTGTCAGAGACTGCCCTCCGCCCCTGCCCTTGAGATGCACAGCCCCGCGTGCCACCCGCGCAGCGCCCCGGAGGCAGCTCTGCAGCAGGCTGTACCGTTCCGCCGCTGCAGCTGCAGCCACTCCCCGCGGGGCGGGCCAGGCCTTCCCACGGTCAGAGCCAGCGGTAAATGCAGTCCCCACTGGGTACCCAGGAGTGCAGCCTAGGAGTGGCCCCAAGCTCTGGCCAGCCAGCTCCTGGGCCTTGTAGGGCCCGTTGAGAAAGTCCCAGAGCGGGATGCAGGTGGGAGCAGACCGCGGGAGCTCCTGGGGGCCGCTGGCACGGTGCCTGGGACCCCTTCTCTTCCCGAAAGTCACGCCAGCCTCTTCCCATCTGAGGCTGGCTGCTGATGGGCGAAGGGCAGTGGGCGAGGCCAGGGTCCCCCAGAAAGCCACACGCTCTGTTCCCGAACCCCCTGTCCTGGCAGCACTGACCCCAGGCCTGGCCACCCTAAGGAGCGGTGGGCGTCAAAGGCTGGGAGCAGAGCAGCCGTGAGCGGAGGCCCTCTGCAATGGGACGTGCGGCCAGCCAGCGAGGCTGAGTCAGCACAAAGCTGCTCTGACAGACACCCAGCGGTTACCCTTTATGCTAAGGTGGCACAATTAATGCAACCGCGCTGGCCCCGCCCCCCTCTGCTGGCCCCGCCCCCCAAGCCATCCAGGTTCCATCTTCCCGGGCGATGCCCTGGCCCTAAAGATTGCTGAGGTCCTCCCCGTGCTCATTTAGGCCGTGGGGGGTTTGCAAGCCAAGCACTGCTCACTTTGACTGACAGGCTGTGGCAGCTAAGACATCATCCTGGGGGGCAGCCTGACCCTGCCATCACTCCTCGGTTCTCACGTGAGAGAGTTTTCTGGGAGTTTCCCAATGCCCCCCACAAACGCTTTCAGCAGCCCTCCTTTGGAAACCTTGAGCAGGAAGATGCTCTCTTGCCAGCGAAGAGCCCACCGCCCAGCCCCCATCTTTGGAAGCAGGTGCGCCTGGCTACCGACATCCAAGACAGTTTGCGGTCGAGGCAGACACACACACCCGGCACGACGGGGCTGCCCCCACCCTCCCAACCCCCTCGCACGGCGCAGGGCTGGATTTGGTGAGCCGTCGCCTGGAGGAGTCGAGCTAATCTGACACACTGAAATTAGGAGTGCCGCGGTCCTTGGGCCACCATTTCCACCTGCACAACCTGGGCCTGCCGTCCGACTGCAAACGTGTCCCAAGTGCCCCGGGAAACCTGGGGGCGTCCCCGCTCCAAGAGCTCAGAGAAAGGGGCACCAGCCGCCCCTCCCAGCCTTGATGTCTCCCCACAGCCTCAGAAAAACCACCTGGGTCCCCAAGTTGGCCAGCAAGCCCTAAGAGGGTGGGGCTTTGACCCCCCTGCCCTGGGCACACCCAGACCCCTGGTCCTCTGCAAGAGTCCTGGAGCCCCCATGGCCGCCTCTCGGGGTGGCAGGCCCTCCAGGCAGAGCACACACATCCTGCTGGCCTCTCCTGTCCCCACAGAAAGGACCAACGACCCAACTCAGAAGCCACGCTAGCTCTGGGTTCCCTCTCGGGCTCCTCCCCCAGGAAGCCAAGAGCAGGGGCTTCATGTACAGAAAATTCCAGCCGCCCCCGGGGCTCCCGTGGGGAGGCGTCCAATTGGTGCCCATTCTTAGTTCGGCCAATCAAGAGACGGTGGCAATTTACAGCTCTCTCCCTGCGAACTCCCTCGCTTTACTGCTCAGTCAAACCTGATTCCCAAACAGTAATGTTTTTATTTAAACACCACATCCTGCAGTAAAGCCGTAATGTACATCGCGATGCATCTAGGGGAAGGGCTGCGTGTCTGTGGCCAGCCCTGATGGCCATGCACCCTGCTACTTCCCTCCCTGTGGCCGGAGCTGGAAGCATTGGGCAAAGATGACCTTCCCAGGGACACTGGGCACGGACCCCTCTGGGCCCAGTGGCCGGAAGGAAGGCAGTGCCCAGGGACCATCCTACCTCCCAGCTATGGGTGTCATTGAGCAACCCTCAACTACAGTCAACCCCCTGGGAGCTGGGAGCCGCAGGCGAGCTTGGAACTGCCCGTGTCTGCCTGTCCCCAGGCTCTTTGGCGGGACCTCAGTGGCTCAGGGAACCTGTCTGCCCCCAGACCCAATGCTTCCAGCAGCTGGAGGAGGCGGCCTACTTGCCTGCCCCTCCCTGACCAACCCCTGACACGAGAGCCGCATTCCTGGCAAAGGTCAGCATGTGGGAGGGGCTGGGGCACCTGCCATGGGCCCAGGGCAGCAGTGCCAAGGACACCCAGAAAAGCAGAGATGACACACGCATTGGAAAAATAGCCCTGAGGCTGAGGAGGACGTGCACTGGGCAGACACGCTGGCCTCACCCCCATGCCAAGGGCCAGAAACTGGCCGAGATGCCCCTCCCACAGTGGCCCAGCCCCTGGCAGCCACCCCCAGAGCCCTCCGCCCTCTGCCTCACCGGAGGAGGACCGGCACGGGGGAGACCAGCCCCACAGACCAGACAGAGCGCCGGCCTTCCTTTCGTGGTCCATCATGGTCCAGCCATGGGGCCCACGGGACGCACCCCAGCCTCTTCTCCTGGCCAGGACCTGGATGGTGGCACAGCACGCAGAAAGCGTCCAGGCTCCTACCCGCAGCCGTCACACTAAGCAGGCCAGGGAGACCTCCCCAGCCTTCACGGCAAACTCAGACAACAGCAGCGTGGGGCTCGGGCTGGCGTGGGGGTGGGGGGCAGGACCAGGGGGGGACCCAAGCTCAGGGCCGGCCACCCTCAGCCCCTGTGGTCTCCGTCGGGGTGCCCTTGGGGTAAGGGGCGGGTGTTTCAGAGGCTGGAGTGGGGGCCTGGGGCTGCAGGTGCCTCTAACCCTGCTGGGGCCCTACAGCTGACCCGAGGCAGAGCTGCACGGCGCCCTTGCCTCCGCCTCACGGTGCAGCCCCTGGGGCCAGGGAGGGGTGTCTCCCTCGAGAAGCGTCCCCACGTGGCTGCAGGAGCCCCTTCCCTCCTTCCTCTCCTTGCCGGGCCTGGCTCCCTGACCTCTGGGTACAGGCTGCTGTCCTTGTGTCTGTGAGCAGCTCTCTGCCCTGCCACGCAAACAGCCCTTTCTACTGGCGAATGACCCCTTTGAGGGCGTCCGGAAGTGAGGCCCCAGAGCCACGGGCACCCTCCATTCCCGAGCCCAGGCCCCCAGCCCGGCCCCTCCCAGCCCCCGCACTGGACCCCACGCCTGCCACGGGGCCACCTTCCCTCTGCCGCAGTCAGCACGTTGAATATTTAATGTCTGATGAACGCCTCCACCTGCTGACACAGGCAAAGTGACAGAACAATGCTGGTAGGGGACAGGGCCGTCCACGGACACCCAGGCAGCCTGCCACAGAGGCCTCGCCCCGGCCACCGCCACCTGCCCGGCTGTCTGCCTGTCTGTCGGTCCGCCGGGCGACCCCGCGGGTGAGAGTTCCCCACCTGAAATACATACTTCTTTACATTCCATAGCTCCGCACGTCCATATGGGCATATAAAGAAGTATGTTCCCCAAGCGGGTAGTTCAGCCTGGACTGCTACGCGGGCTCGGGGAAGGGGCCCCACCGAGGCCGTGGGGCTCCCCCCGGATGCACACCCCGGAGCCGTCCCTGGGTGTGGGGAAGCCCACCGCGTCCTCCAGCTCTGCCCCTGCCCGCCTGACCTCGGCACCCCTCCGTCCCGCTCTCTGGCTCCCAGGCACACGCGCGCACGTCGTCAGGAAGGGCAGAAGCAGACAGCCCGCTCCACCGTCTCAAAAATCCCTTCCTTCACCCCACAGTTATCTGGTTTTACGTCAGTGGAACAAGAAAAGCAAGGACCCAGGCTGCCACCTCCCACCCTCACCCCGGAGAAGGATGTACCATTTCCTCTTAGAGACGTGCCGAGCCTCAGCCAGCACCCTCCCTCTCCATCTGGGCACCTTGTCCCAGCCAAGTGCACAGGGAGGCCGGAGTGAAGACACCGCAGCTCGGAAGGAGCCCACCGTCAGTGATCAGGGAGCAGGGTGGCCTGAGCCCACGGGGAGCCCAGCACCACGCGCTGTTAAGCCCACATGAGAGCGCCAGGAGACCCGAGGAGCAGACAGGCCTTACCTGGGCAGCTGGCAGCTTCCTGGGCAGGTCCCTGGTGGTTCTGCCTCCCAGGGCCAGAGCCCTCGTGGGCAGGGCTCGGTCGTGCCTCTGTCTTTGAAGACACACGTGACAAGGACAGTTGCGGGTGGACCCTGCATCTCCAGAGGGCGGCTGGGAGCTGCTGGGAGGTGGTCCTTGCCTCTGCCAGCCCCTTGCTGCTGGGCCTGGCCGGGTGCGGGACTAGAGCTGGCTTCTGCTTCCCCTCTCTGGCCACCTCCTTCCCCTCCAGCTCCTTCCCTCCCTTCTTTGCCCTCTCCCTCCCCTCTGCACTCCTCACATGTCACCACCTCTGCCGTGGCTACCTGAAAAGATGCTCGCACCAGCAGGCGGCTCCCACAGGCGCCCAGGGGCCACCCAGCACCGCCACCCGCCCAGCGACGCAGCCCAGGCACACCTGGCTCTCCGTGGCCCACGCCCGGCCTCCACCCAGCCTCCACCTGGCCTCCACCCAGCCTGATCAATACCAATTTACAGGCAAACGCAGGGGCCTCCTTCCTGTTGATGAATTTGCTGGTGCTCACCGGCTTCTAGGGTTAAGTAAACTTAGCAAGTGGCCGGCTAAGCACTTTGGAACACTTAATTGTATCGATACTGTTTTTCACTGCCTTTCAGAATTTGCCTATGATGGAGAGTAGCCCCTCTTCCCCACCAGCTTCTCCGGATACCCCGAATCCAGGCGTCAGAACCACGGAGAGTCTGGCAGGGAGCAGTGTGGCCTCTGGGTCAGATGCCCGCCATAGGAAAGCCGGCCACCCCCAGCCTGGGCCCAGGGGTGTCCGGAGCGCACAGGTAGAGGTCTCGCTCTGGCCAGGGTGAGGCCCGCGGCTGAGCGGTGGGTCACTGAAGAAGGGCATCCTGTGTTGCTGGGCACCTGCAGAGGGGGACAGCAGGGGACACGCTCGCTGGGGATGGCAGCCGGGCTGGGCACAGACACACAGGACCGGGACCCAGGGTCCTGCTGTGGCTGCACGAGGCCCCAGGCCTGCACAGACTTCCATCAGCAAGACGAGGCCTGGGGTGACCCTGCGCGCCCCTCCCCACCGGGCAGCCCACCTGTCCTGCACAGACAGGCCCAGAGAGGGTGTCCGGGTGCCCGCCATCCCCAGGGCAGGGCCACGTCTCCGCAGAGCCTGCAGCGTGCGGAGACAGCGAAGCAATTTCTCAAGTCCCTGGGCCGTGGCTGCTGCACTGGGCACGGCCGGGCTAGAGTTTTCCGTGGGGGCGTGTGGTCTGGACTCCGAGAAGCACCCCACCCGAAGGAAAGAGCCACTTTGCAGAAAGATCCTGAGGAGTGATGTCCCATTTTCGTGCGGCTGCGTTTTTTATCATCTTCATGTAGCCGGAAGGAAAAGAGCAACCGGGATGCCCCCAGCCCCCCACGTCCCCCCACGTCCCCCCCCGCACCCTGGAATGTGCCCTCCAGAGACCCTCACATGAGAACAGAAGTCTGGCACCCTCTCTGACAAATGAGGCCTCAGAAGCCCTGCTCAGGCCTGGGACCCTCCCCACGACCCCCACCCCCACCCCCACCCCGCGGCCTTCACACAGACCGAGTCTGGAGCTCAGGGAAAAGTCGGGGGCTCCAAAGGGCAGGAGGGGCAGCCCAGGTCCAGCCAGAGCCCTGGGAGCCTCTGCCGCACACCAGCAGGAACCCCAGCCACTTTTCAAACAGTTTCCCGTCCTGGCAGGACGGGCATGCAGCCCTCTCCGAGGGACCCCACGGGGGTGGTAGGGGTGGCAGCAAGCTGGCACTGTGCCCTGCCTCACCCAGCGCTCCTCATTTATGACCCCCCGCCCCCAGCCCTGTGGAGGTCATGCTCCCTCCAAGAGATGCCTGGCTGCTCCCCACCCCCACCCCATCCCCCATCGAGCCCCCGGTCTCCGCCCACCCCCGCGGCACACACCCAGCACAGGGACCCTCCCGACCGCGAGAACTACAAAAGTCCAGAGTCCCAACCTGGGGCAGCCACACCGTTCGGGCTTGGGGCCCCCTGCCCACCATCTCCGCGGTTAATGCTGCAAGTTCCAAGGTAAGTTTAACCACACTCCCGGCGCCGCGCTTTGTGCCGTGGGGCAGGTTAACCGCGCCCCCCCAGCCCCCACGGCCCCCACCCCAGCACCAGGACCCCCATCCACCCCTGGGCATCTGGAGGCAGCCGCTTCCTTGCAAAATGCCCGCATGTCAAAGTTCGTGCCTCCCGGTTGGACGCGCCCTCCCGGCCTGCTGGCTGCTAGCTCTGCAGTTTTCCAAATGCGGACGGAGCCACGAGCCAGGAGGAAACTCCAAAGCACCCCGCTGGAACCACGCGGCCCGGCGCCACGGCTCCCACCCACCAGCAGGCACACCCCCACCGCTGCGGCCGGCAAGTTTGTGGGGCTGTCCGGGCAGGCTGAGCAGACTCACCGCGGAGCCCCTCCGGCCGGGCTGGCGACGGCGGCAGCGGCGGGCGCAGGGTCGCGGCTCCCGGTACGATGCGCCCGCGTGGCTCCCAGGGAGATGCTGCAGCCGTGGCAGCACCATCCACCTTCTCCCCGAGCCAATCGCGAATGCAGGGGTGGGGGAGGCCAGAGCTCCCGATGCGTCCGCACTGGGGGGGTGGGGGCCCGGCAAAGAGAAAGAAGACACCGCGCACCCCCCTCCGCACCCTGCCCTTCCCCCAGCCCTCCCGCAGCAGCGCAGACTTAGCAGGAAGGGAGATCTTGAGAGGAGAGAGGGAGAGAGAGGGAGGGAGGGAGGGACCAGGAGCGATGCAGAGTTCCGGAGAAGCCTCCTCTCAAGCCCCGTGCACCTTGAGCCCCTCCCTGCTCTGGGCTGTGTCTGCAGACGCTCCCGCACCCCCAGCCGGGTCAGTGCAAGGTAGAGGTCAGGGTGAAACAAAAGGGGACGGTCCCGCGGGTGTGCGGGCTCTCACATGCACACAGCCCATCGCTGAGACACGCGCAGGCGGGGGAGGGGAGGAGAAGGGAGGGGAGGGCTGACCCGAGGGGCCGGAGCGGGCGTGGGGGCCCCCCTCGGGTCAGGAGCCGGCCTCACCTTTGCAGTCCTTATATACCCGGCCAAGCATCCCAAACACGCGGCCCCGGCCAAGTGGCCCCCTCGGGCTGTGCTCCCTGACCATATTTAGTCAAGCAGGGGAAAAAATAGCGTGTCAGCTGGGCCTCGGCTGGCCGGCCACCGGGAACAGGGTGGGAGCGCCAGCGCCATTGACGGCCGGTCCTGGGCCTGGGCTGCTGTCCGCGGCCCCCTCCGGCCCCTCCCCACGGGCCTCCCACCGGCTGTCCCTGCCCTGCCATCCCCCCTGCTATTTTTAGCGCGGCCCAGTACAGAGGCGCCTCCCGCAGCAGGCCAGCAGCCCTCCTGGCCACACAGCCTGTTCCTAGGGGTGCCCTGGGGAGACCCAGGCGGCCCCTAGGGCTCGAGCCAGGTGGGGAGGCCTGCCGCCTCCTCCCTGCTGTTGGCCTCCAGGGACTGGGCCCCACCCAGGCCACCGAGCCCCCCATTCGGTGCCCTTCTGCCCAGAATGGGGGCCCAGATGAGGTGATGACAGAACCACCGGGGTTTCCAGAGGCTCCCAAGCCGGCTCTGGGGAATGAGGACCGCAGGTCACCTTGGACAGCAAGCCGGGCCACCGGGCTTGCCACAGTCTACCCCAGGCCTGCAAGCAGGGGGCATGCGTGAGTGGGAGACCCCTGTCCTCACACTGGCTACACTCCAAGCGCCCCCAGCCTGGGGTCGTGCTGCAATGATGTCGTGGATATGTGCTGGGCACGGCCTGCAGGGGCCTGTCCTCATGGGGCCTGGACGTGGAAGCCAACGTCCTCCACCACTATGTGAGCTGTGTCCCCGAGACACAGGACTGGGCACTGCCATGGTAGGGGGGGCCCACTTCCCCAAAGGCCAGGTGCAGGCCCTACACGGGGAGGCAGGGGGACCGCCAGCTTCACTGCCTGTGGAGTCCCGGCCACGAGAGTGTAAGCAGCAAGATGCCCTATTGTTCCAGAAAGCCATTTCACGACCCTCCCCACCTCCCGTGCCTCACAGGCCTGGCCCGGCTGCAGGTGTGGGGAAGGGGTGTCTATGGCTCTTCGAGCAGGCTCCCACGTGCCCAGTCCCCTCACGACACCCCCAGCCCAGAGCTGCAGGATCCCAGCCTTGGGATACAGGGTGCCATGGGGAGGGTCTTTGCGGATCCCACGTAGGCCCAGGTGAAGGGAGGAATGGAATGACCAGCCAGCAGGGGCCATGTGGGCCCAGGAGACCGGGCAGCAGTGTGCGGGTCCCGCACTCCCGGGAGGGTCTGGGTGTCTGGAAGGTGGATGTGGGAACGCCCACTGGCCCAGCTGAGGGGTCCTGGGTTCACCCAAGGGAGGTGGGGACCCAGTGAGGTTTCAAGCTGTGTGGTCCAAGAGCTTTCCCAAAACCAGACAGACACTTGGCCCCTGACCGAGACGTGGGGTCTGCACTGGCCCGTCCCCTCTGTGGGCAGGGGGTGGGGAGAGGAGGGCGTCCAGAGCTTGGGCAAGGAGGTCAGGGCAGCTGGGGACACTTGGCTGGGCCCGCAGGTGGTTGGGGTCGGGCGGTGGGCACGGGGCCTGTCCCCGAGGGTAGCTCCTGTCAAGGGTGCTCCAAGGCGGTGAGGGCGGGGGAGAGAGTGTGGAGCAGGCCCTGCCATAAATCACATGATAATCACCCTCATAACGGCAGCCCAGCACTCACAGACGAGGGTGGGGGCCTGGGGCTGCCTCTTCCGGGGAGAAGGGCTGGTTGGGTGGCCATTCCTCGGGGGTCCCCAGGGCCTCAAGGACAAAGCCAGATGACATTTATCCACAACACCAGCATTTCCAGGTATTCCAGAAGCTTCTGTGTGGATGATGGGTTGATCTTTAAAGCATCGCTAAGAGGTGGGCCTCCTACCATCCCCAGTCTGTGAGGAGGAGCGGCTCGGAGGGAGCAGACTCACCCAAGGTCCCAGGGCGGGGGCAGTGCTGGGCAGTGGCTGCCTGTGTGGCCGCTGCCCAGGCCTCTGCTGTCCTCCAGAGCCCCTTGCCAGGACAGTGAAGACAGACCCAGTGTCCCCTGCCTTGGATGCTGATGGAACCCTGCCCCAGTGAGACCACCAAGTGTCGGAGAGACGGGGAAAGTGGCCAAGACCCCCCTCAGGCCTTCCTCCCAGGCGTCCCCAGAAAGGTGGCCAGTGATGTGATGCCCCGAATGCCCGCCTCCCTCATCCATTCACCAATAGGGACATGGGGAGCTGTCTCACGCCTGCCGGGGCCGCGGACTCAGGCCACGCCACAGCTGGGGGAAGGTCCGGCGCGTGCAAATGCGTCTCACCAACAGGGCCACCTGGAGCGTGTGGCTGCTGAGGGTTCGTAACGGGTGTGACTGCAGACCCGAACCTTGGATTTGATTTGATAATTTTAGTGTCCGTAGCCACGTCTGGGCAGCTGCCACCGTGCGGGGCGCGGGGAAGAGGGGTGCAGAATCAGAGAAGCCGTGCTCCTGACGCTGTGTGGGGAAGAGCTGCGGAAGGAGTGGTCGGGGAATGGAGGAGCGGGGCCTGGCTGGTGGCGTAGGTCAGAGGTCAGGGCAGGCTTGGGGGGGGCGGGGGGAAGCCCAGAGGAGCACCCGGGCCTGGCCGGGCCAGAGACAGCCAGGAGGCCACGGCACGACAGCAAGGGCGAGCAGGTCAGCCGATGGTGGGGCCCCTCTGGCAGGAGGCTGCCGGGGTGAGGGGAGAGCTGGCTGGGCCGTTAGGAACCCCAGGCCACTACGGCCGTGGCTTGGACCCACGGGGCCATGATGCGGGGGTGGGGGGGAGGCCCTGGGGCTCTGGCCGGCCCCGGAGAGTCTGCCCACCAGCCCTGCCAACGGAGCAGAGGTGGCTACTGAGAAGGATGGAAGTCAGGAGAGTGGACCCCCAGAAGATAGGGTGCTTCTCCTGGGAGCGAGAGGGGCGTGTTGCAGGGGAGAGGCTGGGGGGCGGGGGGCTCCGCCCTAACGGGAGGGCCCAGCAGATGCCCTTGCTGCAGTGGGAGGCCCAGGGGCATGAGGAAGGGCTTTCCTGCTCAGGGGCTGTGGCAGATCCCAGAGGGGTCCCAGGAGTCAGCCTGGGGGTAGGGAGCAGCCCCTGGTGAGGGGCCTCTGGCACACGGATGGGGGGAAGCAGTGTGGTTTCTGGGCCACGGGGCCTCTCGCCCCTCGAGCTGAGTGGAGGGCGGAGCGGTCACTGGAGCTCAGCGGTTTCCTGGAAGCTCGAGGACAGTAATGGAGCCAGGAGCGCCCCCGGGAGCAGTGGCTTCTGACTGAGAGCTTTTCCTGGAGCGCCATCCCTGGGGGCGCGGGCCCGGTGGGGGGGCAGCCCTCACGTGCCTCCTGCCGCATCTTCCAGCCAGAAGAGAGAGGGCTGCAGCCCTCAGCAGCGCCCCACCAACTGACCCGTCGGGGTGAGGGACAGGCAACTCCCTGACTCTCGGAGCCTCGGCTTCCCTATCTGTCAAGTGGGGCCGTCGCCCGTAGGTGCTGATGGAGGCCTCCGGGGGGGGGGGGGCGGGGGGGGGGGCTGACGCTGTGGTGTTAGTTCAGGAAAGGTCCCCACACAGGATTATTCTATCCCCCACCCTCCCATCCTCACCACACAGAGGATCTACTGAAGGAATGAATGAGTGAGTCAATCATTCAATCACTGGGTCAATGGATGGATCGACCGTGAGATTGCTGGGGCCGTGGGTGGCACGTGGGGGGGGGGGCATGGATAGAACCATGTTAATGTGTGTTCAGCTTGGGGGTTGGGGTGAGGCTGGGGTCTTGTTTGGAGGGGGCAGGGGCAAGGTAGGGCCAGTGCCCTCAGAGGGTCAGGCCACAGTCAGATATGGGGGCTCCCCTCACCCCTGCCTGGGTGCCCCTCTCCCCAGCGCTGTGCTGACGACAAGAGCCGGCTCCTGGTCACTTTGCTCTTCCATGAATCTTTGAATAAAACAAAACCTAGGTTTTTTTAAAAATGTGATTGTACTTTCAGACCATGGCCGACACATGTCTCTGTTCAGACAAGCCCAGCTCACCCGCCATGACAATGGGCCGGGGACTTGGACAGACATCTCCCCAGAGAAGACACACGATGGCCAGTGCCCCGTGAGAAGATGCTCTGTGTTGCTGGTCGTCGGGAAGGGCAGTCCAAAACCGCCGTGAGAAGCCATCTCACACCCACCAGGACAGCTATTAAAAACACAAAAGCCCCAAACCGGAAAACAACGAGTGTTGGCGAAGATGTTGTGAAATTGGAACCTCGGGCGCCAACCTCGGACGCAGTGGCTGGGGACAATGGTCTGCAGCTCCTCCCACAGCGACACCAGCAAACCCAGACCCCACGCCAGGCAGGAGCCTGAAGAAACCGAACAAGGACTCACACACTCACGGTGCCCCTGAGCACCGGGGCTGAGGGCGGAGACCGCCCCGTCGCCCGTCTACGGACCAACCTGACCACAGAGAGGAAACGGAGCTGTGACGTGGGCTGCCTCGCGGAAGCAGCAAGAAGACGCGAAAAGCCAGCCCAAGGCCCCGGGCACTACGACGCCTCGCACACGAGTTGTCCGGAGCAGACCGCGCAGGCAGGGCTTCCCGGTCCGCGGGAGGGGATGCAGACTGGCCCCTTCCTGGAGGCTGGCCTCCTCGGGGACGGGGAGGGGGGTTAGAATGTTCCAGAATGACAGAGGTGGTGCCTGCTCAACGCCGAATGTGCTAAATGCCAGTGAGCTGTTCACTTTAAAGTGGCTGTGTTTTTGTCAGGTGATTTTCCCCTCAATAAAAACACAGCAAAGATACGTGGGGCTCGGGGTCTGCCGCGCCCCGTCTCCCCACTGACCCCCACACCCTGGGCACGGCCCTCGGGCTTCGAGGGCTGAGCTCCTGCTCCCCTGGGTCCCTGCACGACACGACAGCAGAGCCACTGATGTGACCCCAACTTCTCCTCTCCCAACAACCCCCCATGAAAGAATCAATGCGTATTGTTTTAATTACTGAAGGTGTGGCCGCAAGAAGCCCATCCCCCTGCACCCTTCTGTCCAGGAGACCCTCCCAGGCCTGGATCCTGCACCCTTCTGTCCAGGAGACCCTCCCAGGCCTGGATCCTGCACCCTTCTGTCCAGGAGACCCTCCCAGGCCTGGATCCTGCACCCTTCTGTCCAGGAGACCCTCCCAGGCCTGGATCCTGCACCCTTCTGTCCAGGAGACCCTCCCAGGCCTGGATGAGGATGGAACCCGCACCGGGGGTGGGCAAGCTGGGGGCAGATGCCCATGTGTGCTCCAGGAGGCCAGGGCCAGCTGCTGTGGGTCAGGAAGCCCACTGGGCTGGGAGGGTGACTGGTCAGCATGGGCCAGAAGCAGGCGTGGCCCGGGAAGGGCTCAGCCAGCTCTGGAGGGAGGTGAGGCGCCCAGGGGACAGCCCGCCCAGCTTCCAGCACCTTCCCATGGACCGGCCCCTCCATGCTGGCCAGGCCCACATTAAAGAGCACAGGGTCCCTGGGCTGGGCCAGGCCTCAGCGCTCCAGCAGGCACACATGCCTGTGCACGCAGGCACACATGCACACGCATGTGCACACACAGCAAAACAAATGGGCACACGTTGCCGTAACGGCAGCGGGAAACCCTCCCTGACAGCTTGCAAAGAAAGTTCTATTCCATTGCCGTGGTGTCAGCGAAGAGCAATTTGTTTCCAGAGACGGCCCATCCAGAATGGTGGCAGCTTCACCGTCACAGAGACGTGGTCCGCTGCGGGGGCCTGGCCCACGAGGCCCACGGGGCCTCCCAGGACGGCTCCTCCAGGGTGGCCTCGGACCTGCCCCACGATGCGCCCCCACCGACACAGAGCTCCGGGGCGAGAGGGGTGCTGGGGGTCCAGGCTGGTCCCCTCCCCTGGGGCTCTGAGGCTCAGATCCTGTGGGGTCAACGCTCTGACGTCTTCCGCCCCGGTCTCCCCCTTCTCTGCCCCCGCGGTGTGTGTGCTGGGGTCACAAGGGCTGTGCCACGTCCTGAAGCCTCCCCACTGTGGAGGACTTGCATGGACTCCTCTCGGAAGCAAAGGACCCTCAGCTGGAGTGGGGGTCCCTCTGCGCCTGCCCCCCGAGCCTTGCCCCTCCCCACAGACGTGCCCAGGCGGCCCCGTGGAAGTTCTCTCTGGATCGAGAGACAGACTCCCATTTCCAGGGAGCACGAAGCTTCTGGCCACGTGCACCTGGAGACTGGGCGGGGGAAATGGAGGCTTGGGGCCATTTCTGGCTGCGTTTTAAGAAATTTTGCCTTAAATGTGAAAACGTACCCACAGTAGAAAGCTCTCCTGGCTCCTGCAAGGGGTGAAGCCATCAGAACACACTCTAATACGGAGGGTCACATCTCCACCCACAGGCCGTGTCACCCAGCAGAGAGGGAGGACTGCCCGCCCCCCCAGAGGGTGCCCCTCCACCCCCCATAGACACCCGTCCCCTGCTGTGGGCCCCACCCCATCGTGGTCATTACTTGTGGTCCCAGACACTCTTCAGACACCCCTGAGGGCATGGAGGACTGGCAGGGCCCTGGCCACTCTCCCAGGAGTGTGGGGACAGCCAGAGTAGGATGGACGTGGCCTTGGTGGCCAGGGGGCTGAGGGACATGGCAGCCGGCCACGGGCAGGAGGGCCCTGGTAGAGGGCCAGCTCAGCTGCTGCGGGCACCTTGAGCCGGGAAGAAGCCAAGATGACCGGGTGCATTGTCACCGACCCCAACAGCAAGCTGGGTTGGGGTCCGAACTCCGTGGGCTGGCTGCCCGCACCCCAGCAGCCCCGCTCTGCTGGGCACCTAGGAAGACGGCCTGGCTCTGAGGGACACACGGAGAAGAATCAGCTGGAAGCCCTTGGTCTAGCCCTTCTCACCAGGCTTCAGCCCTTCCTTTCCTTCTGAGCCGCACAGAGCTCCCCACTCTGCACTAAAGGAGAACTAGCTTTCTAATCCTTGAGACTCAGAGAGTAGACAGAACCACAGACCTAAAGGTCGAAATGTCCAAAGACCACTTAGCTTCAGGCCCGTCAGGCCCCGATGTTGTTGGAAAGGGGAAGCCGTCTCCGTCCAGGGGAGGAGCCTCCCCGTCCCGCGCACAGGTTCCAGCGACGTCGTGTGGAATGTGTCTGATGCCTGGATGCTCCCTGCCCACCCACCCCTTCCCGCCCCGCTCTGGCACACGCAGGGGCTGGTGCCTGCGGGTCACCTGTTCCTCCTCCTCTCCCCTTGCTGGGGCTCAGCGGAAGGGGTGGAGGGGGCAGCCTCCGAGAACCGTTCCTTTCCGTGGTGGACCCCTGGCCTCCCGGGTGGCACAATTCAAGTCGTCCCTGATGGGTGCCCGCGGGGTGCAGGGGCCCTGCCTCCTGGCCATCGCCGTGTGCGGGCAGGTCCCTCGGGTCCCAGGGCAGGCTGCAGGAGAAGACATAAAGCGCCTTTCCTGAGAGCGCCCCCAGAACCCCCGATGGGCCTTGACCAGCTGTAGCAGGCTGCCACCTGCTGGGTAGGGTTCTCTCTGAGCTCCTCCACGGCCGGGAGCCCCCGGATGAAGGGCGCAGCTTTCTCTCTCTCGCACGCTGTCCTCCGGGAGCTGAGGGGTGTTGATCCAACAGGATCTCAGCCACAATTAGCTGGTTCCCTCATTCTTGCCCTATAAATATTCATTCTGAGATTGTTATAAAGGTGCTTTAAAAAAAAAAAGTGCCAAACTCATTTGGAGTAAGGAACTGGACAGCTGCCAAAGCTCAGGCTGCCGCGCGGAGTCCCGTGGCGGAGCTGATGAAAGCGTCGCCGCCAGGACGGCTCCTCTCAGGGGCCCACGCAGGTGCTCGCTGGGCTCTCGTTTAATTTGGGATGGGTTTTCTGGTTCCCTGCATGTAACATTTATAAATGTCACAGCGTGGTGGGGAAATGCCGTGCGGAGGGGCTGGTGTCCTCCGAGAGGGTGGCCGGGCCCCCACAGCCACAGGGAAGGTGTGCCAGCCACCCACGGGGACACCGCATGCAATTCCTGCCCCTACTGGGAGCCCGCTTTCCAGCCTCACCTCCCCGCAGCCTCGCTCCCACACCCCCAGGGGGTCTTAGCTCCAAGGCTTTGCCAGGTTGTGACGGTGCCGATCTTGAGGGGATCCAGCAACCCCAATGAGCATAAGGAGGCGCCCCTGGCCCTCAATGCTGGAAGGAGGCGCCAGGATTGGTTCTGGGACTGGCTGGAGGTCATATGGTCTGGCCTTCCATGCTGGTATCTGGATGCTTCCCTTAAATGCTTGCGGGGGGGGGGGGCTTGCTGCCCCAGAAACGCCTTCCCCTCCTCGAAGAGAGGTGATGGCAGTGGACGCACAGCAACACGGTGATGGGGATGACGGGGATGGTGATGATAAAGGTGATGGTGACAGTGTCAGTGATGGTGCTGGTGACAGTGATGGTGACAGTGATGGTGACGGCTATGGTGATGATGAAGGTGATGGTGGTGATGATGATGATGACGGTAATGATGGCGATAGCGATGGTGATGGTGGTGATGATGGTGATGACAATGGTCCTCTGGTGATGGTGACAATGACAGTGATGGCGGTGACAGTTACGGTGACAATGATGGTGATGATGAAGGTGATGGTCGTGATGATGGCGATGATGGCAATAGCGATGGTGATGGTGGTGGTGATGGTGATGATGGTGATGGTGATGGTGACAATGACAGTGATGGCGGTGATAGTTGTGGTGACAATGATGGTGATGATGAAGGTGATGGTCGTGATGATGATGATGATGACGGTAATGATGGCGATGATGGCAATAGCGATGGTGATGATGCTATGATGATGGTGTGATGATGATGGTGGTAGTGATGGTGATGGTGGCTGTGCCGGGTCTTTGTTTGCCTGCTGAGAGACTGCCCTGTGCCTACTCCCTCCAGGCCCAGCTCCTACCTCTGCTTCTAGCTAACTTTGGGGAAGGCAGTGGGCACCTCCTGGCCCCACGGGCCGGTCTTATTGGGAGGTGAGGACCCTGCTGTTGCTTCACGATCTAATCCTCCATGTCTCTGGGGCAGATGGCCCAGCGCCCAGCCTAAGGCAACCCCCCACACCTCCCATGGTCAGGGCTCCCCCTGCTGGGTCCCCTAGGAGAGGACCTGGCAGATGTGGACATGCTGACCACACTGTGGGCCAGCCACATCTGGCCCGGGCTTTTGTCAGTGGAACCCTCCCCTCCCTTCCCCTAGGGCCACCCACTTGCCTCTGCCCCGAGTTTCTAAGCAGCCAGCAGCAGAAGCCCCAAGCCTGGGGGTGGCCACACTCTGGGATCCCTGGAGGACGTTTGCCTTCTTGACAACACAGATTTTCCTGATAGCGGGTTTGTGGACATTGAGAACTAGCCTGCCCTGAAGGGAGCTGTCCCATTTAACAAATGGATCTCTGCTCAGTCCTGATGGATGGCTTTGCCTGATCGTAAAACTCTGGAGGAAGTCAAATTCGGGTTCTCAAAACCTTGGAGATATTCCTTGAATTTATTATGTGACCTGATAAATTATTGAATCTGAGTCCTCAAGTATCTTGAAGAGGCAGCGCAGGCCTGAGACGCACGCCCCCGGATCCAGGGGGCTTGCCAGCTCCAGGTGATGGTTCCCGCCAGAAAGCTCTTCCGCTAACTTGGGCTGAGAATCCAGCATCACAGGGAACCTCTTCTGGGCTCAGAAGGCAGCAAAGCCCGAGAGGTCCCCTAGGGTGGCCTCTGGGGCTCTTCCATCCCCATCAGCGCAGGGTCTTGGGTGTCTCCCCGGACAGCCATCCCTCCCAGGAAACGCCGGGCTCAGATTCCTCTCCTTCTTTTGCACCAGACTTGTGGGAAGCAGATCCCCTGCCCCCTTGAGCGCACACCTTATCGTCCCCTCACCTTGAGTGAAGCAGGGCCAAGAAAGTTTCTAGGAAATCACTCCAGAGATCAAGGCACTGATGAATCGACAGCAAGCTAATCAATAGGAGAGATCTGCTAGGTGGGCCTGGCCTAATCGGGTGAGACCATTGAAAGGAAAAACAGAAAGACTCCATCCAGCTGGTCTCAAGGAAGGAAGCCAACAACCAGGTTGTAACCTATCTTTGAGCGCCACGCAGCAAGGACCTACGAGGGGCCCCCGGCCCATAGCCAGACAACTGGGACCTCAGTCCTACAACCACAAGGAACTGAATCCTGCTGATAACTGGAACAAGCCTCAGATGGAACCCAGCCCCAGCCACACTTGATTTCAGCCCAAGGAGATCCTGAGCAGAGGAGCCAGCCACGCTGTGTCGGACTTCTGAGCCACAGAAACCAAGGTGATACATGAGTGGCCTTTCACGCCACTCAATGTGTGGTGGTTTGTCACACAGCATGGAAAACGGACACACAGCCTGGGCATTAATGCCCCTCTGCCACCCCCTGCCCTCTCCCTGTGCTGCTGGGCTCCTGTGGGTGGAGAAGGATGCTGAGCTCGTGCCCCACTCCAGTGGTCTCAGGGACCCTGAGCTCGGAAACTCGGTGAGTCGCATGACCATGGCTTTTTCACTGAGATCCTGGGTGATGCACGCCTGCTTCTGCTTGCTCTGGGCAGCAGTGAGATCCTGCCCCTGCACGGGGACCACAGCTGCTGGTGGTTCCATCCAAGGGCGGGCGCGAGGACCCCCGTCCCCCACTCCAGTGCTCACTGGCCTCACAACCCTGTCCTTGAAGCCTGTGCAGCTCGCCCGGTCCCACCGCCTCTCCACTCAACAAAAACCCTCACCCTTGCAACACCCCGTCCCCCACTAAGCTAACCTCCCCTGGATTTGAGGAGGAGAGACTGGCAACCAGCTGACGGTGCCCGGGTCACTGCCTGATGGGCACCACTGGCGGAGCCAGAGGTGGTGGGCAGGACCAGCCCCCAGGAGCCGGGGTGTGTGGGAGGGAGGCTCTCGGCAGCCGGGGGGTGGGTCTGCATTGACTCTGTCTGGGACTGGCTGCAGCCCCACACCCCCTGGGCCTGCCTGTGTTTGGGGCTCAGCCTCTGGGGGCCACCAGCCCTGAGACAGCCTCTCTGAGCCCCAGGAGTGACCTTGGCCAAGGCCGTGAGGCCCGCGGCCAGCTCTGCTAAAGCACCGTGCGTCCGCGACTGTGAGCTGTTTTATTGCCCGGTCAGTAAAACCTTCTGATTACGTCACTGCGCAGGCAGCTGAATGCCAAAAAATAGAAATTTCCTTCTGTCCATCATGACCCTCTGCCTCCACCCTGGCCTCCGTTCTGGTTCTTGCCCTGGGCTTTCGCTATCGAGACACGGCCACTGTACCAGCCAAGGGCTCCTTTCCTGGCGGGGGCTGGGACGCAGGATGGGGGAGGGGGTGTCAGGACGGAGGAGGGGAGACAGAGAAAGGGGCTGGGGACAATATGGGGGAGGTGTCCCGGCACAGCTCTGGGATGGGTTCTGGCCCTCAGAACCAAAGGTGTGGGCACAGGGACGGCCCCAGGCTGTGAGCTTTGCCCCTTGGACCCTGGGCCCCTCCCTGGAAACCAGGAGTTCGCAGGTGCAAAGGGGTCCTCTGTGCTCCTGTCATAGGGATAGAGGTGGGTGCACATTCATTCACTCATTCAGGAGATATTTGCTAAACCTCCACCGAGCGCCTGCTCTCCTGGGTGCTGGGACGAGGCACCCAGCCTCTCGGGGTCTTGGACTCTCCTCTGTGAATTGGGTAGTCACCATGCCAGCCCTTGGAGAAGGGGTCTAGCATGGGGCCTGGCATAGAATTCGACCCAAACACCAGCTCAGACACAGCCCAGGCCTCCCCCGGAGAGCCTGGCTTTGAACCAGCAATGACATGGTAACAGGATGAGGTGGAGACAAGGAAGGCTTCCTGGAGGAGGTGATATCCATCCCCACGTTAGGCTCTCAGGCCCTCTCTAGTCCTGGAGGAGGCCTGAACATCAGGACGCAGGCTGCCAGCTGCAGCCTGGAGCCCTCCCCACAGAGCCGGGCCAGGACGAAGCCGGCCCTCAGCAGGCCCAGGGGGCACCTGTCCAACCAGGGGTGGAGGCGGGCTCGGCGCCGGACCAGGACACTTTGGGAGGCTGACATCAGCGCAGACTCGAGCTCCACGCTCGGCACCTGTTGGGCAGACCCAAGAATAGCCTTTTCCAAGAAGCCAAGTTGAGTCGGATGTTGGGAGGGCTCCGGGGGGAGGGGGGAGTTGTTGGAGTCACTTGCCCCTTTAGGGCAGGGGGGCAGGTCCCCGTCATTTGTGTCCGACCCTACCACCACTCCTACCTTGGCCTCGACCTCCCTCTGGAAGCAGAGGAGGGTTCCCACCTACCCTTCCTGTGTCCTGGGGGTGGCGACCTAGCCGTGAGGGTCCAGCCCACAGTAGGGCAGCCGTTGGAAAGGCACACAGCTGGTGACGCCCTCAGCTGCCTGGATGGCAGTAGGCCAGCGGTCCAAGCCGCCAGGGGTCCATCCCCCCAGGGCCCTCAGCACCCGGTCACTGTGGGTGCGCACCTGACCACCCAGGGATGAGCACTGAGGCACCCAGGACACCCCCCCCCAGCGATACACCTTCACAGGCCCCATGAGGGGTGGGGGTGCCTCAGACTCCAGCTCCCCGGGACCAGCGGCTTTTCCCTCCTCCACCCACCTTCTCCCCCAGACCCCCACCCTGGGGCCTGACCCCACAAGCCCCTCAGGGCCAGGCCTGGAGGCCCACTGGGTCCTCACTCAGAGCAACAGCCTGGCCGGGCGTGGGGACCTCGCTGCTGCATGGGGAAGGGCCGCTCCCCCTGGGGGGTCTGGGATCCACCCCACCCCCACCCCACCAGAAGCTGCCACTTCTCCAGCAATTTCCCATCAGAGGCTGTGATTTCTGGAGGTGTAATTAAACATGGCGACAACGCCCCCGCCAAGACCAGGTCGGGCTTTTTAATTAGCTCCACCAGTAAATGTGTCAGAAGTGGCCCTTGGAAATGTATCTGTCTCCCAAGACCAAGCTCAGTCACAAAATAAACAGGGGCTTAAAAACCATCCTTGCCTCAAACTTCAACGCCAAATGACATTAGCTAATAACAGAGAGGCCCACTGCCTGGCCCCGGTCTCAGTGCTTGCCATGAGGCCCGTGACCATGACAGCTGCCGGCCCCTGCTGCCCCCCGGGGGAAGTGAGGAAACGGGGAGCTGAGGTTGGCGGTGGGAAGTGTCTGTCCCCCAGCCACTGGGGACTAGCCCCTTGAGTTCCTGGCCCCGAGGTTGGGGGGGACCCAGAAGATGGAGGTGGGCCGGGGTCGTAAGCCCCCCTCTGGCCAGGCAGGAGTGCTTGCTGCATTTTGTCTCTGCAGCCGCTGTCCCATGTGTTAGGGGGGCATCCTGGTGTCCTGGGGGTCCTTTCTCCTACCGTGGGGGCCCCGCCCTCCAGCGCTCACCATGTCTGCCCCCCGCTGTCCCCACTCCCACACGCAGGAGAGAAGAAAGGGGTGGAATCTCACGTTGCGAATGAGAAAGTTCCAGCCCCGCTGTCTGGGCAGAAGTGGGTGGGGGTCAACAGGGTCCCCGTGGGGTAATTTCAAGAACCCTCTTCACCTCCTAGGAGGGTCCAGAACCCCCTAGCTCTTCTCCCCAAGCCTCACCTGGTGCCAAGCCCATGTCTCACGGACGGTCCCCCCACCTTCTGTCCACGTGGCCCCGTCCCAGAGGCGGCCCCTGGAAGCCCAGGCGCCACCTGCAGGCCCGGCCACAAGGGCCGCCCTGGGGACCCTCAACTCCCCTCAGCTCTTTGTGAGTGTCTCCTGAACCAGGAGGAGAAAAAGGTAGAGGCCAAATCCACTGACCAGAGCCAAAGGGACAGAGTCAGGCGCCCGGAGAGCCCCTCCCCAGCCCTGGGGAAGGTGGGCCGCACAGCCACCGAGGCGCCTGGACTCTGGGGCAGTGGGCAGCAGAACGCAGGCAGGGGGGAGGAAGGCTCTCACCATGGGCACAGCCAACATCCATTGGGCACCTGCTGTATACTGGCACTTTGCACTCAGCAGTGCGCAGCATCTCGCAAGCCCGTGGCCTGGTTCTGGTTTTAGGCCCAGGAACGTGGCACAGGGAGGGGCGTGGACCGGGGGCCGCCCACTGACTTTTGTGGGGACCGGGAGCTCCCCACCAGGGCTCCCTGGGCTCCTTGCAGCCCCTCGCCAACATCCCCCGGACACGCCCTTGCCCTCCCCCTCGGAGACCACAAGCAGGCCCTCCAGCGGGTTCCGGAGCACCACAGAGCCTGGGATCGACTGCCTGCAGACCCGGCATCGATTGGGTGAAAGGCGAAAGCGAAAGCAGTTGCTGCTGCCGGTAAACAGGGTTTTACTTGTTCAGCATCGAATCTCTGGTCACCTCCCAGGCCGTGGGGTGGGGGGTGGTGCAAGGGACTTCCATCCATCCTCAACCCCAGGCCCGGCCGGGTGGGTGCCCCGAATCAGGAGGCCAGGGTCTTTCCTCCCAGAAGCCCGGGACCTGGCCCCCAGGCAGGGCGGCAGCTACAGGACGTGTCGCCAGCTGGGAATCCCAGTGTTTGCCCCAGGCTCTGCCCTTTCCTCGCTGAGGGTCCCTGTGCAGGCCACTTAGGCCCTCCCTCTGTGCCTCAGTTTCCTCCTCCGTCAAATAAAACACTGACGGTCAATGACACGCGGCCTGGCGGGGCCAAAGCAGGCGCCAAAGCAGGTTTGTTCGGTGAAGGGCGACCAGTGCTTTGAATGCCTGTCTGACAGAACTCCGTGTTCCTAACCACACCAGCCTCCCTGGGCGGGCTCCGTCGCAGGGTCACGGAGCTGCGATGTGCGCCCCTGGTATACGGGGTCACGGCATGAGAGCCCTTCAAAGTCCGGGCTCCTAGTGGACTGGAGTTTGCATCTGTGTCACAGCTGAAAGCATCCAAGTGCCCTGAGTGCCTGGCGGGGGAGGGGCCCAGCTCGGGCACAGCCCAGGGCTGCGGAGACCTTCGCAGACAGCACGCCAGGCAGAAAGCACTGAAAGAGCCAAGGCAGGGTGGGGGAGGCCAGGGGAGGGGGACATGTGGGGTCCGGGCCAGGTGAAGAAGTCTGACTTGGTTCTTAGACTATGGGACCCCCCACCCCAGGGGTTTCAGGAGGAGACAGTGGGTGTCTGGGAGCAGAACCAAATAGAACGGGCAGCAGGGCCTTCACTGCACTGGGAAGGTGGGGGTGGGCACTGGGGGGCGGCTGGGCTACTGGAGTGGTGACCTCCCGTGCCCCCATCTTCCCCTCCTCAACAGGGCCACCAAGGCCTGGGGCAGGAATTTCAAACCCTCAGGCAGCCCCACAGAGGCACCAGGACTGAAGCACGCCACCCCCACGCAGCACTGTGCCCCCAGCCCCCAGCCCCACCCCACCCCCCGTGTGCCCAACGCCAGGGAGCAGGTCTGCCTGCATGGCTCACGCACTGGGCCGCTGGCCTTTCTCCCAGCAGTAATTAACTGTGACATCACAAAGGGCATTTCCCGAGGCCAAGGTCATTTCAGGGCTGGCCGTGGCCTCTGTCCGCCATGGTCCCTCCTCAGCCTGCAGCTTTGACGAATGGAGTTTCAGAGACCTGGTTGCACAACTGCAGGAAGAAAGAGAGAGTGAAGCTGCTTTTCTTGCAGAAATAACTGCTTGTGTCTGGTCAGCTGCAGACTGTGCTGGGCGGCTGTAGGGCTGCAGAGATGAAGGGCGGGGGGGCTGCTGGGCTGGGGGGCTGTGGGGCTGTGGGGCAAGTGTGCCCAACTGCCTCAACTCCAACCCCCAGGGGACACGGGGTCAGCTCAGGGGGCTCCTCACTCACTGGTGGGTGACTGTCAAGGGCTAATGTCAGCCTCCTGCTCTTTGAGCACAAACTTCTCCGGGTCCCAGGGGCTGAAGTGTGGGTGCCGGGAACCAGCGGTGAGTGGGGTGGGCAGAGAAGCCGTGGGCTGGGGCTGCCTGCCCCGGGGCGCTGCCTGCACTCGAGCCCTCCGCTGCCCATGGGACGACAGTGTGGCGACCTGGCGGGCTGGAGGAGCCGGAGTGTGCTCCGCAGGTGTGTGTGCCCCACGACTGCCACAGACACGGGGCTTCACCCGCACGGGTGGGGCATCTCTAGGTCCCAGAGGCCGGAAGCCCAAAGTGAAGTTGCTGGCTGGCTCCTTCTGGACGGGTCGGTCCCAGGCCTTTCCAGCTTCTGCTGGTCGCCGGCCTCTCTGGCCGACAGAAGCACCCCATGCTCTCGGTCTCCATCGTCCCCCCCTCCTCTCTGTGTGCACGTCTGCATCCCAACGTCCTCTTCTTATAGGGACAACGGCCATGTTTGGTTAGGGGACACCCTAATGACCTCACCCTCCTGAAATCCTATCCGCAGCAACCCTATTTCCACATAAGGTCCTTCTGAGGTCCTGGGGGTTAGGTGTTCAACATAGGATGTTTCGGGGACGCAAGTCACCCCAGCGCCCCGGGACCGACAGCGCCCCGCAGGGAAGGAAAAGCCCCGGCCCCACGAAGACCCGCACGCAGTCTGCACGGCAGCCTCGTCCGTAACTGACGGAACGTATCCTTCACAGGTGACGGATAAACGCACTGTGGTCCACGCAGACAACGGAACGCTCTCTAGGCCGAAAGATACGCACACTCATGCCACGAAGACAGGGAAGGACCTTCAGTGCGTAACTAGTGGACGAGGCCGGTGTAAGGCCACACGCCACGCAGTTCCGACCGTACAATGTTCCGGGAACGGCACGACTGTAGAGACAGTACAGAGACCAGAGTTTGCCAGGGGTGGGGGAGGGACAGGCGAGCAGAGCACAGAGGCTTTAGGGGGGTGACAATGCCGTGTGACACCGTGGCGGGGGAAGCGCGTCACTCTTCATTTGTCCAGGACCAAGGAACGCAGCACGCCAAGCCGACCTGAGGCAAACCGCGACTTGGGCGACGATGGCGTGTCCGTGGAGGTTTACGGGTGGTCGCAAAAGCACCCTGGGGGGGGTGCTGCGGGTGGTGATGCCGGGCGTGGGGCGGGGCTCGCGGGAAATCCCGGGGCTCACCGCACTTTCCACTGTGCAAGTAAAACTGCAATCTATTCGTTTTTCTTTAAGTTCACGGGAGGGAGGCTGGGAACAGGACCACGTTTGCTCATCACTGTGCCCCCCAACCAGTGATGTGCAGTCAGGATGACCGTGCCCCTCCCCATGCCCCCGGGTGAGCTCCGCAGGCCTGGGGGGTCTGCCAGCCGGGCTGTGCTTGGCGCTCAGGCCCACCCGAGGGCGAGCACGGCACTGGACGGGGGCTTGCTCAGCACTTGGCCGGAGAAGATGAAGGTAGCTCCAGGCCAGGCGCCAGAAGCTCCGGGAGGGGAGCAGGCAGGAGGTCTAGGCCTGAGGGCCTTCCCCGGAGTGGACAGGAGTGGGAACCAGGCCTTGGGCAACTGCCCCGCGGCCCTCCTCACCAGCACCTTCTCCCCCGCGGCGCCGTGCTGGGGAGGGAGGCGAGTGCACAGACACGGCCCAGGCTCCCTGGCAGCCCCCTCACCCGCCTCCCACCGGCCCCTCCCAGTCTGGCTCATGCCTCCGAACTTCCTTCTGGTCCCCGATCAGCACCGCGATCACCTTTGGCCCAAGCAGGGGGATATGATTAGAAGACCTTCTGATGGGACGTAGCTGCCACACGTAGCTGCCAGGGTCTTCCTGGGAGTGGCCACAAAGACTCGCCGAGATTGTGAAACCAGCGTGAGGGTCTGGAGTCCCAGCGAGGTGTGGTTAGGGCTCCAGAGGGAGATGCCCACCTCCTGGCGGAACCCCTGGGCATCACAGGCCACTGTGTCCACACGTGGGAGGCAGGACCACTGCCCCAAAGACGCCCGCGTCCTCATCCTCAGAACCTGTGAGTATGGCACCTCACATGGCCGAAGGGTCTCTGAAGACGTGGTTCAGTGACGGGCCCTGACGTGGGGACGTTATCCTGGATTATCTGGGTGATCCCAATACAGGACCACGAAGGTCCTCAAACCGGTCAGAGGAGAGGTGACAAGGAGCACAGATGCCGGCCGGAGCTGGGGCTCTGACTAGCAGGGAGGCCAGGAGCTCGGGCGCCTCCGGAAGCTGGAAGAGACGAGGAAACACGTCTGCCCCCGCAGCCCCCAGAAGGAGCCGCCTTGCCCACACCTTGGTTTCAGCCCAGGGACACCCGTGTTGGACTTCTGACCTCTGACCTGAAGGAGCTTTCCCTCTCGTGGCCCAGTACAGTTCTGGTTGGAAGTTGCCACACGGAACCTTCCTTTTTACTCAACGTTTGCTGCCCGGTTCAGCGCTTCATCAGTCCACGCTTCCCCTTGGCGACTAAGCAGGAGAACCGCGGCTTATACAGAAAGTCCATCTAAATAAACACAGGAGCCAAAAACCGTCTCCCCAGGAAGGGACTGGTTTCAGCTGTGACTTGTTACACGCGGCACCAAACACAGGTCCGTGAGAGACAAAACCGAAGAACCGGACTGCACTGAAATTTAAAGTTTCTGCTCTGCCGAAGACGCTTCTACGAGAGCGAGGAGACAGTCTCAGGTGGGAGAAGATCCGTGCCTGCTCAGGGACTGTCACCCGAGACAGAACTCGATGGTAGGAGAACAACCCAGTCAAAAAACGGGCCAAAGACCGGAACGGGCCCCTCGCCACAGAGGACACACGGACGCGCCCCCGAACGCACGCTCCTCACGCCGTGTCATCAGGGAAACGACAACGACAGTGAGACGCCCGCACACCCCTCAGAAGGGCGCAAACCCACAACGCCGACGACACCAAACGCGGGCCGGGACGTGGGGCAGCAGGCGCTCTCACGCGTGGCTGGCGGGAACGCGACACGGCGCGGCCTCCGCGAAAGGCAGTCTGGAAGGCAACGTGTACAAGGTTCAACATCCTCACACCGTACGATCCGCAACCACGCCCCGTGGTCTTCATCTGAAAGAGTGGAGATCTCACGTCCACGTGGATTTTAAAGCAGCTTTATTCATAACTGATCAAGTCTGGAAGCCGCCCAGGCGTCCTTCAGCAGGCGAGGGATAGGTACACCGTGGTCCGTCCAGACGGTGGGAGAGGATTCAGGGCTGACGAGAAACGCGCTCTCGAGCCACGAGAAGACAGGGAGGAAGCTAGACGCGCACCACTCAGCGAAGGAGACCCATCTGAGAAGGCCTCACGCCGTGGGATTCCAGCTCTGGGGCCTTCCGGAAGAGGTACGAGGACGGAGACGTAAAGAGACCAGTGGTCCTTGGGGCGGCGGGAGGTGGGCTGAGGGCACAGGGATTTTCAGGGCAGGGAGACCACTCCGCGTGACGTACAAAGCTGGATGCACGTCACGATGCGTCTGTCCACACCCGCAGAGCGCACGGCGCCCGGAGTGACCCGAGGGGCAACCACGGACTTTAGTTAATAATCTGTCAATATGGGCTCATCGGTTGTGACAAACACCACACCAAAGCAAGATACTAATAAGAGGAGAGGGATATATGGGAACTTTCTGTACTCAATTTTTCTGTTAACCTAAAACTACTTTAAAAATTAAGTTTAGGGGCACCTGGGTGGTGCATTCGGTTAAGAGTCTGACTCTCGGCTTCGGCTCAGGTCGTGATCTCAGGATCGCGAGATCAGCCCCACATGGGGCTCCACGCTCAACGCAGAGTCTGCTCGAGATTGTCTCTCCTCTGCCCCTCCCCCCATGCTCGCTCTCTCTCAATAATTTAAAAGAAAAAAGAAATCAATTAATTTCATTTGAAAGTAAAAAAAAAAATCCGCCTAGTGTTTTGATAGTGTTCATGTCATCTTGCGTATGGGAAACAGTCCTACACTCGATACCAGCGTGGGCACATACCCTGGAATTCATAAGCCACATTTTTAATAAAGGAACTTAAATATGATAGAGAAAAGTCTTCACAGCAGTCTGAGGCCCAGGGCTGGCTCCACCGGCCTTGGGCTTGGCTGGCGGCTCTGGTTCCTGCGTGGGCGGGGTGTCCTGGAGAGAGTGGTACAGACAGCCCACGGGGCGGGTGGGGGTCTGTGTGCCCGCACCCCTTCCCGCCCCCCGCCGGCCCCAACCTCCCTGAACTGGGCTGTGGCTCCGCTGAGCCTGCCCTCCGGTCCGTGAATCCAGAGCCAGCCTCTGCGAGGGGCGTGCATGAGGGGAGCCTGGGGTCCAGGGAGCAGGAATGGGAAGGACCCCACCCAGGGTGGGGGCGGCGTCTCCAGAGAGGCCAGGCCGAGGCGCTGCATGCCCTTCCCCACTCTTGATAAAGCCCCTTCGAGCCCCAGGTAAATGACTCCTCCCCAGGAAGCCTCCATCACCCCAAACTCAGCTGTCTCCCCACCTGTGGGTCCACGAGCAGCACCCCATCCTTCTTTTGAGCGTTTTTGCGGTCTCCCCCTGCTACACGGATCTGTGTGGTCATGTGTCCTACGCCAGCCTCCTTCCCTGGGCCCTGCCCCAGAAGGGACACAGTCAGGCCTTTCCCACCGCTGTCTGCCCAGCACCGAGGAGGACCAGCGTGCAGTAGGTGGTCACTACGTACTTGCCAAGTGAACACACAGATAAATGAAACCAAGGCCAGCCATCCAGAGGGACCTGGGGTCAGGAGCCATTCTAGGCCAGACGTCCAGATGCCCTGGTCCCTCCAAGGCAGAGCCAGCCGCCCGATGCCGAGGGCAGGCCCCCGCGCCCCCGCTGGCTGGTTCACGGGGGCACGTGTGCGGGCTCTGGGGCTGCCGCGCCCGCGAGGAGGACAGGAGCCCCCCAGCACTGCTACTGCTGTCAGGGCGCTCGCGCCAGGGCTCGGGCCAGGACGGGAGTCTGATCCCAGCAGCGGGGTCAAACATAAAACTTGATTAAAATGGAATTGGATCTGCGGGCACCCGAGCTGTGGGGATGTCGTCAATATTCTCACGTATGCAGATATTCACTGATGCCGCAGTTGAGGGCGGGACACAACCTACCATTTTCATTACTAGACCAAGTACACGGCGGGTACAGACCTTGCAAAGGCATGTTTACCCTTGAACCCCTGAGAGCCGCGTTAATAAGAACCTTGTGGGGATAGCTCTCCGCGGGGCTTATAATGCCCACTCCAGCCACCACGGGCTCTCCAGCAGCCCCTGCCACCCCCGCATCCCCGGGACCCACAAGGGGCGCGTGGTTGAAAATCCCACTCCTTGGAAGCTCCAGTCTTAAAACAAGTGCCCGAGCCACCGTCCCTACGTCCTAAAGGAAAGGAGCATCCCGTCAGGGTTGCTGCTTGTCACCGCCCGTCGGGGAGAATCTCCACCGCAGTCTCAGGTCGGTGGGTGCTCTTCCCAGGGTTATGAGGGACCCCAGACTCTGCACGTTGCCATCTTTGGAGCGATCTCCACCGCCGGCTCAGCGTGGGCTCTCTCGAATCCAGGGATCTGAAGAGAACTCGGACTGTCTCGTACTCACGTCCGCAGAGCGTCACAGGTGGGGGTGCCGCTCCACCGACCCCTCTCAACTGTGAGGTGCTTGCACGAAGTCTTGCCCTATTCCACGCAGAAGGCCTTTTCCTCCTCTGCAAGATGCTGATGGTGAGACCCCGCTGGCTCCTGGCGCCTTCCTGCACTCAGGTAAATTTGAGAAGCAGCTTGGCCCCAGCTGCATAGCCATGGGTTCTAGCTGCCACGGCGGGTGGGCCCACAGGCAGCAGCCTTGGGACAGGGCCAGAGGGGTGCACGTCTGTCCCGAAGGGTGGCCTGTCCTGGACCAGGCACCTGACTCGCCCAAGAGGCTCTGGGAGACAGACTGCCAGCCTTGAGTGCCCCAGCATCTTGTTCCAGATGAGGGGTGCACGTTCCACCAGGGGGTCCGCCTGGCAGCATAGCGCACTCCCGCCCCTCCTCCCGTTTCCCTGTTTCCCGCTGGGGTGCAGTTGGTGAGTCCCCGGGCTCAATTCCAGCCCCAGCTAGAATCCTGGGATTCTCAGAGGGTGTCACAGTCATCAGACAGAAGCACCGTCCAGGGAAGGCCCCAGAGACCCTGTGGCTCAGACCCTGTCTCCCCAGGTCCTCCGACTGCACCCCGAGGGCCCTACTGGCAATGCGTCCATGCATTCATGGCTCTACAATCTTTTGGAATGCTTGATCTTTGCCAGGACGGCCAGGAACAAAGGGACCCCCAGCCCCCACATACATGCAGGGGACACGCGCTCCTGGTGGCTGCTGCATTTGATGAAAACCCCGGAGCAGCACTCTGGGCCCCACCTTGCACACACAGGGGGTGGGCGTCCCATCCCTACCCCTGGAGACCCACGGTCTGGGGGGACACACCATTACACCCCAGGGCAGCAAAACCCTAAGACTAAAACACAGGCCGAGCGTCCAAGGCCTTCCTGGGTGTGCAGTCACAAAAGGGGCCTGGGGAGGGGGGGGCTGGGTGGCTCAGCCATTAAGCGTCTGCCTTCAGCTCAGGTCATCATCCTGGTGTCCTGGGATCGAGCCCTGCATCAGGCTCCCTGCTCGGGGGGGAGCCTGCTTCTCCCTCTCCCTCTCCCTCTCCCCTTGCTTGTGTTCCCTCTCTCGTTCTCTCTCTCTCTCTGTCAAATAAATAAATAAAATATTTAATTAAAAAAAACAAACAAAGGGGGCCTGGGGCTGGGAGGGCCAGTCGGGGCTGAGGGGTTGGGGTCCACGAGGGTGTGTCCATTCGGGAGGGAACCAACTGTGACAGTCCCCACGAGTCTGCCACATGCACCGTCTCCCCCTTAGATGCTGGTTTTAGTTTTGAAGAGGGAGAGCATATTGGATGAGTCTGGGTGCTCACGTCGAGTCGGGTCCCCACCTCGTGGGGTCTTGTGAGGATGGAACAGGATTCCGCATTTTGGGGGCAGCTGCAGCCGGGCACCGGGCTCTGGTCCCCGCGGGTCACTATCGGGCGGGACCTAAAGCATGGCTGAGCAGCTGGCACTGACCGGAGGCCAGGCAGGAGCACCATCAATGCCCTCATGCTGGGCAGGGTGGGAGCAGGGCACTGCCCCCGCCCAGCCCCAAGTGGCCCCACTTCAGGCCCTAGACCACCTCCTGGTCCGGAGTCAGAACCAGCAACACCCACACTCCCAGGGCCCTGGGAATGTCTGCACGATGTGAACAGTGGGGTGAGTGGGTGTGTGGGGCGGAGGACAGGGTGGGGTGAGGGGTGCAGCGGGATGGCCTGGCGTCCGTGGAGGCCTGAGCACTGAGCACAGCTGCTGGGGTCCCGGCTGGGAGGGGTGGGTTGCCTTCCTGGGCAGGGACGGACGTCAGCTCCTTGGGCCTGCGGGTCTGGGATCACCGTGTCCTCCTCCCAGCCTGTCCTGTTGCCCCAACAGCTGGGCCAGCATCTGCCCCAGGGCTTTCATGTGCCATGTGCTGGGGGAAGCCCCACGGGACTCTCACGTCCCATGGCTCTGAGAAGACCTCCCTCGGGGGCTCAGAGCTGAGCCTCCGTGGAAACCACTTCTCGCCCCAGGGCAGCAGCGGGGAGGGCTGCATGGGGAACCCGCAGGGCCCCTTTCATTCAGCAAACGTCTCTGCACCGGCTCTGCCCAGCCATGGGGGACTGCCTTTGGGAAGTTGGGGCAGACGGGCCCGGCCATGGGAGCCTGAGGGGGCCTGCACCCCACAGCAGGGGGGCATACGACAGGCTGGATCCTCCGCGGAGGTGGCCGGGGCGCATAGGAAGGTGTCCAGGCTTGGGTGTTATCCTAAGGGCTGGTGAGGAGAAGGAGCCCCTTGGCTCTCGGGGAGGGGATGGGCAGGAGGGGAGCAGTTAGGGGGAGGCAGGGAGCCCATAGTGGGGACAGGTGGGGGGGATGGCTCGTGAGGGTGAGGGGAGCACCCCAGGGGTTCCTGTGGCTCCCAGGCTCAGACGGTCTGCTCCAAGGGCCCTGGCCAATGCAGACCACCCAGGAAGGTGGGAGAGAGGAACCCTGTTGTGCTCTTTCTCCTTCTCCTGGGACCCCACCCCACAGCCCCTGCATACACAGTGGCACCCTCCCACCACCCAGTAACCCCAGAAGCTGCCAGGCCCCAGCTGGGGCTCTCAGAGCTAATGGTGGGGTGCAGGCAGAGCCCTCGGCATGAGCCCTGCTGTGGCCGCCCCCATCACCCATCCCCTCGTCCATCCATCCACCCCGCCCAGCCTCCCACTTCATCTGTGGCTCAGTCACTCAACAAACGTGGTTACGTGCCTGCCTCCTGCTAGGCCTTGCAGGGCGGCCTGCTCCTGTCAGCAGGCAGCTTCCAGTCCGACAGGCTCCCAGACTAGAAGCCTGTGGCCGAAGCTAGTCATAGACGTGAGAGGGTCAGCGTCCCGGAGCTCCCAGGCCCTCCCCCCGACAGGCACGGCTGCCCAGGAATCCAGAGGCCGAGGTCCCGGTGGGCGGATGCTCCCAGTTCACAGGCCCGTCCACCCCCTGCTGCCTCACGCTGCCCGCTCACTTGCATCATCCATGCACGGCCGGCCTGGACACCTGTGCTGGGGACACAGCCATTCTGGGCTGCAGCGTCCGCACCTGACCTCTGCCTGTGCCGGGTCGTTTCCAGGTGTTCATGAGCCCGCGTGGGGAGGGTGCCGGCATCCCGGGCTCAGGGTCTGCAGAGGGGCCCGACTCTGGGCTGGGTTTCCTTTCGCAGCAGTGAGATCCATAGGGACCGATTTGCTCTTCACGCGGAGGGCTGAGGGACTTGTCGGCTGCTGGCATGAGTCTGTCACCGACTCAGTGAACACCCACCAGGGCTCCACGCCACGTGCGACATGGGCAAAGCACCTTTGGAGTAAATGGTGGTGCCCACGGCGTAGGAAATCCTGTCGCCCCAAACCATGCCCCTGCTCTTGTGGGGACAGCACCGCAGGCTCCAACACCCCCCCCCCCGGCCCCGGGAGCGCGAGGGGCCCCCCCCCCCGGCGTGGGCGCGTCAGGCCGCTGGGCTGCACCCACTTGTTTCCTCACCGGCGACGGTTCTGAGCGGTTCAGCGCCACCTGCCCACGCGGGGCTGCCTCTCGGGCTCATGGAACGTGCGTGCTGCTGGTGGCCCAGTGGGTTTTGCCTGTTTCCGTCCAGCTCAGAGTGATCTCCCCCTACCCCCAAGTGACACGATCTCCAGGAACCCCACGTAGGGGCTGTGACCTGGGGCGAGGAGGGGATCCCTTCTGAACAAACGCCTCCCCTGGGGACACAGTCCCCGGACAGCGGAGTAACCAGGGTGAGAGTCAGCCTTGCCATTTCTGTGGGGGTGACTATGGGCACGCGGCTGACCCTCTCGGAGGAGGGGGCACGCGACGCGAGGTGACCCCAGCCCACGCTCCGCCAGCCTCGCCCCCGCCTCTGAGGCTTGCCAGCTGACCTCCCCAGGTCGGGGTGCGTGTCTGCGTCCCCCCGGCCCAGGCAGGCAGGACCCCAGGCCTGCCCTGCCCTGCCCTGCCCACCCTGCTCCCGGGGAGAGGCACCATGCCAGGCCGCCCACAGCCCCCCGGGGCGAGGGAGAGCCGTGCTGTCCAAGTGGGAGGAGCCTGGGAACAACAGGGCCGCCAGAGGCCGGGAGGGGCGGGCTCTGGCGGAGCTGTGTTACTAACGCCATCCTTGTTCTCGTTAGCTGTTCGTTCTTCAAAGACAGTATGTACACGTGTTTCTTCAATCCGGCGGTGCCAGAGGCTATACCGCCAGCAGTGAGCCTCCCGCTCACCCGCCCTGCCCCCCAGTGGCCCCGCGGTTCCCAGCCCCTCCCGGAGCCCAGCACCACACTGACAGCTCCCGTCTGCACCCGCCGCCAGCCCCGGCCCAGGGTACTTCGAGGTCTGTTAGACAAGTGAACGGAGTCTCTCCTGCAGACCAGAGGGCGTCTGCCCTCCCCGCAAAGGGAGTCGAGCTCCAAGTCCCTCCTGGCGGGACAGTGACGACACCGAGGAAGCTGTCACACCATGTCGGCCAGCGTCACGGCCAGAGGCAGAAGCAGTTCGCCCGCAGGACCCAGCCTCTCCGGGAGGCTCAGGGAGGACCGCCCGGGGACACGGCTGGGAGGGACAAGGGCCCGAGCTTGCTCCCTAGGGAGGTGGGGGTGCAAGGCCGGCCTCCTCCAGGGAGCCCCCACCCCGGGTCCCCAGTCCCCCCACCCAGGGTCTCGTTATTCTAAACGAGGTGTTCTGGGAGGACCTCGGGGGAGCCCGGTGGCCACGCTCCGTGGGGCTGGCCCTCTGACAGGGGCCTCTTAACCTCAAGAGTCCCCGGGGAGGGCCTGCTGGGAGCTCACGCTATCTCCCCCCCATCACCCAGGTGCTCAGACGGCCTGAGGGGACGCGGGCCCCACAACGAGCCCAGCTCCGGCCCGACACCCCCTCTCACAGCCCCATGGGGCAGGTGACCAGGTCACAGGCTCGCCCCGCTCCGGCCCCCGGCTGCCAGGCGCGGTTTCGGAGTTATATTAAGGTGGGGATGGGCATCGGTAACCAGATAGGACCAGCGGGACGCAGTTGTTGGGGGAGCCGGATTTATCCCGCCCTGGTCAGCTGATGGGTTCCATTACAGCCCTCAGCGGCCCGGCCGGCGCGTGAGCTCACTGTCCGCACCAGGCAGCTCGCTGTCCACACCGGGCAGCTGTGGGGATTGATCAGGAGAGTGGTTTCCGGTACAAATGCACTTACCACACTCAGGTTAAAAATAGCCCCGAGCCAGAGCACCAAGACGCCGGGCCAGAGAGCCTCTTTCAGCAGCTCTGTTCCTGCTCAGGGAGAACCAGGGAGAATGTCCCTGCCCGCCAGCCGCGGCCCGGCCCGCACACCTCCACTCGCACCCGGATCAGACCTGAGCCCAGAGCAACTCCAGGCCATATCCCGTCCAGGGCTCTGCGGCCACACCGCCACTGGCCCCTGCACGGAAGGGACGTGAACGGCAACGTCTTCAAGGAAAGGATGACACTAGCTTGGGAGGGGCGGGGGAGTTGCCACTTGCGCCCTGCCCTTCCGTCTTCCTCAAGGTCACAACGAGTTCAGGGCCAGTATGGCCTGCAACCCAGGCACCCTGGCCATCCAGCCACCAGAGTGTCCTTTGGCAGTTTTCTTGCTGTGCCGTGGGGCTGGTTAGCCTGCCCACGGGCAGTGGGAAAGGCTGGCTCAGGGGGGACGTGTGTGCCGTGCGTGCCGGCTCTGGCAGAGGAGGAAGGAGCAGTGCGCTTGCCCTGGCCATGGCTATTTAAAGTCCAGGAATGGACAGATGCAGGGACAAGAGGGGGGATCTGACCTGGACGCAGGGAATGGATTGGCGTTCGAGGCTCCCTGGCCTGGGGCAGAAGGCAGCCTGAGATTCCTGGGCCCCCCTGCACGCCCCACAGCGGGGTCTGAGCCCAGTGGGAGGGAAGGCAGGACTTAGGGCCTCCCTATGAGAAGGCCCTGGGTTGGGTCAGGGACGGGCTGGGGCGTGGCAGCCAGGACAGCCCGTCCCCTCCCCAGCCAGTGCCCACACAGCAAGCTGAGTCAGGCCTGCAGCCTGAGCGGGCCCAGGCCAGCCTAGAGGCCCAGAGGCCATGAACAGGGCCCCCGACAAGGCTGGAAAATATAGGACCCAAGCCTGTCGTATTATTCCCAGGTGGACTCCAGCTTTTCCACTCAAGGTCCGTCATCATCGTGGTGGTGCTCAGAGGTCGATCAGACCCTCCGGTGTCAGGTCACCCCCAGCACACTTGGGAGAAGACTGCAGGCAAGTTCACTTATCTGAGCCTCAGTCTTCTCATCTTTAAGATGAAGGTCAGCTGGCACCCTGCCTGCCCCAGGGAGTCAGGCAGTATCCTGCACGCAGCCTAGGGCCGGTACCCCACAGGCATGTGGCAAACAGTGGCCACTGCAGGGCCCCTGGAAAGACAGAGCAGGCTGGAAAAGTTTCACTAATGTGTAAATGACTGCTAGCGTCCCCCAGTCTCCAGAACAAGCTGCTTGGGAGGGAGTAAAAGACTGGGAGGGGGACAGGGAGGCTAGAGGAGACAACTTTCCCCAGACACAGTGGGCCTCACCCCAGCCCCCAGCCCTGACTCCATCGGGCTCCCCAGACACACTCCAGCCCCCAACACTGGCCTTGTCAGACTGCGTAGACAAAAAGCTGAGAGCCTCCCCCCAGAAACCCCCTCCCCGGGGTGCTCGGTGCCAGGGCTCCGCGTCTGGTGCTGACAGAGTCCACAGCAGGGCTCCGCCAGCGTTTGCTAACAAGGCTCTTGTCCTGGTGCAGGGGAGGTGGCTCGGGTCTGCGCCCGACCAGTGAGGGCGCGCTCGCTGGCCACGTCCTGCAGCTGCCACAGGCTTGTTTATGGCTGGCCACTCCCGCAGGACGACGACGTCTGCGCCCCAGGCCGCACTTCTGAGCTGGCTGGATGCAGGCAACACAGGCCCACAGAGCCCACCCGGCTCCCACAGGCGGGACTTGGCGTCCCTGTGGTTCAATCTCCTGAAGGCTGGCCCCGCCTCCCCCATCTCTCTACAGAAACTACCAGCTACGGAGTCACTTCCAGGCTCCTCACTCAGGTCAGGCGGGCAGGGCAGGGGTCCTGGCAGCCCCCCACCCCCTCCTCCACACCATGTCCCCGCTGCTTGTGGAGGGGCCCAGACAGCCGAGGACCTGAGGCCAGCTGGCCTGCTCGTGCCAAGGGGCAGACACTGTCACCTCCGTGCGCCCGTCAGGAGCCCTGAGAGCATCTCAGCTCCCGCCACACCTGCACCTCCCATCCCGCCGTCATCACGGTGCCTGGGAAGGGGTAGGCTGGAGCTGGACCCTCTGGCCAGCTGGCTGAAGGAGGACGGGAGGGGAGGCTGGGTGACTCTGGGGTCCCCCAGACCCCTGTGAGCACTGGGAAGCCACCTGGCCCTGTCACCTCTGAGCTCTGCAGCCAGCCGGCCCCCCTAAGAAGGGGGCTCATTTGCTCAGGAGGAAGGACCCCTGAGGGAGGCGAGGGGTCAGCTGTTTCCATGAAGGGCACTTGGGGGGGGGGGCTGTCTAGAAGAAGGAGCAAGGAGGGAGGTTAAAAGGGGAGAAAGGAGGGCACAGAGTGGGGGCTGTGGGCGGTGGGGGTGCAGAGAAGATAGAGAAAGAGAAAGCAAGCACGGAGGGGAAGGAAGGAAAGAAAGAAGGAAGGAAGGGAGGGAGGGAGGAGACACAGGCCCAAGGAGGCTGGGGGCACGTGTGGAGCTGCCGGAAGACGGGAGCATCCCCAGCCGCGGGGGTGGAAGCGCCAGCCTGAGCACCGCAGGGTAATGAAGGCCCCAGGACCCCCGTGACAGGCGCTGCAGGCTGGACTCAGGTGATGGCACACGGCTCGGCCCTGCCCCCCCCCAGCGTCACCAGGGCACACAGCCGTGCACCCACATGTGACCCCCAAGAATGGAGCCCGGGGTGACCACAGGCCGGGCCCCAGCAGAGTCTAGGGGCAGCTGGGGTAGGCAGGGGAGCCTCCACATTTCACAGGGGGCACAGCCCAGCCAGGGAAGGGGAAGATGTGCCCAAGGTGGACAGGTAGATGGATAGGTGGGGAAGGTCCTGGGACACCTCACCCCAGGCCCGTTGCCCCGACTCGCCCCACAGCTGGGGAAGGAGCATGGGGTGGGGGGCCGGCACAGGCCAGCCCTTTGCCCCGTCTTGCCGAGCCCCTCAGCTGGCGGCCACAGCCCCAGAGAGGGCCCAGGACCCAGCACACCCCTCACCTGCTGAGTGTAGAGCCCGCAGTCCCCGTCCTCCAGGAGCGCAGGCAAGTCCACACCTGCGCACGCCTGCCCCCAGCATCTCAGACAGCAGTCCTGGGCCACGTGCACACACAGGACACTCTCGGCACGTCCCCCACCCCTCCTGTGTGATCTTAGCTAAGGGACAGGCCACCAGGAGTGCCCACAGGAGAACCACTTTCTTTTTCTTTCTTTCCTTTCTTTTTTTAAGCTTTTATTTATCTATTTGAGACAGAAAGAGAGAGAGAGCGTGAGCAGAGGGAGGGGCAGACTCCCTGCTGAGCTGGGAGCCCAACGCGGGACTCTATCCCAGGACCCTGAGATCATGACATGAGCCGAAGGCTGACCCCCAACCGACTGAGCCACCCAGGCACCCCCAGGAGCACCACTTTCTAGGGGAGATGGAACCTTCTGGTGTGGGGCTATGCTGGGCTGAGCCGGGACTGGGAGTGGGCAGCAGCAGGGGCTGAGCGCCAAGGTGCTCAGAGAGGAGGGGCCAGGATCCAGGCTGGGGTGGAGCTGGAGACAAGTCACATGTCCAGTGTCCTTGCCACCGACCACCTGGCCATCCTAAGAGGTCATCCTGCGCTCATAGTCCCGAACCTTGGGAGAAACAGACTACACCCCATGGGTGCTTTGGGGAAACTGAGGAAGTAGTCCATGTTTGCCTCTGGGTGGGGGCTCCACAGGGGAAGAGGAGAGGGCAGGGATCAGGCCATGGGGGGGGGGGACCCCGCTAAGGCAGGAAATCTAGTCAGAGGTTTGAAGAGTAACGTGCAGCTAGCTGGTGGGGAACCCCCCGACCCCTGCACCCCAGCCCCCACGACCTGCCTGAAGCCCTCAGATTAGCACACAGTCCAGTGAGTCAGAGATGAGTCCGGGTGCCCTTCCAGAAAGAGAAAAGGGAAACACCAGCAGGGACCGAAATCCCGCTGGACTCCTTGGAAGGAGATAGTGAGGAATCTCCCAAAAGGCAGGACCAGTCGAGGCTGGAAATTAGGAAGGAGGAGAAGTCAGAGCCTTCCAAGGCACCAGCTGGGGCCTGAGGCCCACGGGAGGGCCTGCTCTCTGGGCACGGGGTCCCTGGACTCGTAGGTCCAAGCTCTGTGGAGCCAGCTGAGCCCGCAGCCTGACCCACCCTGGAGCCAGCTCTGCTCTCAGCCCCGCCTCCCCCCTCTTTCCAGGCCCCATCCCTGCCAAGCCAGCAATAGGGACGTGCTCAGGGTGAGAGGCCCCCCAGCCCAGGACACACCTCGCTGTCCCCAGACATCGCTTGGGGACGCACGTGTGGTGCCCTCCCCTGCGGCTTGCTGGCCGGCTGTGAGCAGGACTCAGGCCGCCTCTGAGGTCAGTGCCAGAGAGCAGGGATGGATGGGTGATGTCCAGCGGGGGCCACGGGAGACCATGGGAGACCACGGTGTTCATCACCTCTGCCCTGGCAGGCACTTCGTCCCCGGACCGCTGTCCAACTCACAGCCAAGTGGGTGTCTGAGCACAGAGGACAGAGAAGCCGCTCCCCAGACAGACAGCACCCTTGGCCTTCGTTCCACATGGGGACGCACGTTCCCACTGGACTCGTCTCCTGGCTTCTCCATGGAGAACCGTTCACCCAACTCAGCGCTCCCCACGCTGTCCCTTTCCTTCGACTGCCAGGGCTCTGCTTTTCCCAAGAGACCAGACGGACCTGAAGGGCACGCCGTCCTGGCCGGAGCCAAGACAGTGACCAGCTCACCCCCGACCCCCCACCCCCAGGACTGGGCAGTGAGAGCCATCGTGCTGGACATTTCTTCTATGGCCCCGGAGATCCCTTTGGGCACATTTACAGAAACAAGCACACAAACAAAAACATACAGTGGACCATGAGCAGTGAAGGAGGGGATGACTGGGACCCCACCCACGGTCCTAGTGCCCTTGTCTTCCCCAGGGCTCAGAGATGACCCCAGAGACACTGCTGGAAACCCCTCCTGAGGCTGTAGGCGACCTACCACCTGCACCCGCGGGGAAGCCGTCTCCTCCCTGAAGTATAGCACGGCTGCGACGTGGAAGCCTGACCGCGGCCACCCCAGCCAGGGGCTCACGGTCAACATCCACAGCGATATGCTGTGGCGAGAGCAGGGACCCAGCAGGGTGGGCTGAGAAGGGAAGCTCTCCTCTGGGGCCTCCCCGAAGACCCACGACCCAGTCTGACCACGAGGGGAGGGACCGTCTCCCAAACGCCTGGCCGGTCCTCACAACCAGAGACAAGGACAGACAAGGACTGTCCCAGTCACAGAATCCTAAGGAGAACGTGATGCTAGATGTCATGTGGGGTCCTGGATGGGGTCCTGGATGGAGTCCTGGGTGGGGTCCTGGATGGGGTCCTGGATGGAGTCCTGGGTGGGGTCCTGGATGGGGTCCTGGATGGAGTCCTGAATGAGGTCCTGGGTGGGGTCCTGGATGGGGTCCTGGATGGGGTCCTGGGTGGGGTCCTGGATGGGGTCCTGAATGGGGTCCTGGGTGGGGTCCTGGATGGGGTCCTGGATGGGGTCCTGGATGGAGTCCTGGGTGGGGTCCTGGATGGGGTCCTGGATGGGGTCCTGAATGGGGTCCTGGGTGGGGTCCTGGATGGGGTCCTGGATGGAGTCCTGAATGAGGTCCTGGGTGAGGTCCTGGGTGGGGTCCTGGATGGGGTCCTGGGTGGGGTCCTGAATGGGGTCTTGGGTGGGGTCCCGGGTGGTATCCCAGGTGGGGTACCAGATGGGGTCCCGGGTGGGATCCCGGGTGGGGTCCCGGATGGGGTCCTGGGACAGAAACAGGTCACGAGAAAGACTGAGGAACCCAAATCAACTCTGGGCTTTTTCTTGAATAATGTATCCACGTGGTCCAGTTATTGCAACAAACGTTCACACGAAGCATTAAGGTAAGATGTTAATTTAGACCCCCCTGCTGAATCCCTCTTTACACACTCTGGTTAATGGGCACGGTGTTCTAAAATTATTTTAATTAGTTGCCAATTTAAAAAATTAGGAGGTTGAGCATGAAGACCTGGATTTCCAGCCTTTCCTGAAACCCTGGGAGACGGGCCAAGCGGGGCCCAGATGAGGGCCAGCCACCTCTCAGCGGCTGCGTTCCCAGGGTGTCCTTCCCAGGCCACATGGCCGCTGCCCCGCGGTTATGCTCCTGGTCAGTCACCCGGCTGCGGTTTGCCTGAGAGCAGGCAGGCTGGTGACAGAGCCAGGGTAGGAGCGGAGGGGCCAGGGCATACCCCAGACTCCCTCCACATCGTGCTCAGAACCAGCTCACCTCCCAAGGAACACAAGACCCGATCATTCTAGAAGCCCTCCCCTCCCCCGACTTAGCAGCAAGGATGCGCCCTCATCTGCCCACTTTTAAAAATCACCACTCATAAATTTTCAGGTAGACTACATTTCTTTAACAAAAAACATAACGTAGGGGGAAGAAAAGAAAAGAAAAGATGTACCGTGTAATTTCTCCTGATTTATTCCTCCTGTCCTGTGAGCAGTGGGATTCTGTCTCCCAGTCGAAATCCAGCCTCGGCCTCTCCCGGGCGCTCCTCAGCCTGACAGGCTCCCAGGCCATTGCTCCCCTGGCCCTCTACCCACAGGTCTCCTCGGGGGCAGAGAGCAAGGGCCAGCAGGCCACTGAGGCCATAGAGACAGGACTTGAACCCAGGCTCGGCTCGGCCACCATCACTCTGGGCCCAGAGGCAGAAGCAGACCCGTCCTCCGGTGGGCAGAGGAGGGTGCTGGCCGGCAGACCCCACACGGAGACCACGCAGCTCTTGGCACCTGGGAGTCCCCGTGCTTGGGCCACTCTGGTCCACCCGGGCCCTGGACCCCCATGAGTGCCATTTAGGGAGCCTCTGAGATAGTGTCCTCAGTGAGTCTCACCTGAGGCCAAATCCACACGAAACTGGGCAAATTAGAGGAACCACCAGGGGTCCTGACCCCCGAGACCGGGTCAGGTAGAGGGAGAGGCAGGAGGCGGCACTGCCCCCCCCCAGCCTCACATTAGCCAGCTGGTCCTCTTGCCCTACGTCTGCCCCTGGGATGCTTCCAGTCTCATCTCCATGCCTGTCTGGGGCACGTGGCAGGGACACAGTGACCACTGCACAGACCGTCCCCTTAACACCCATTTCCTGCAGAGCACGGGCAGTCCAGCCCCTGCTTGCAGGCAAGTCTAATATCCCGGAGGCCGGCGGAAGAGCCGTGGAAGGAGGCGCACCCTGCAGAGGTGACCCGTGGCTGGCAGCTCCTGCACACTCAAGGAGTTTGCTGAGGACAGGAGTTGTGCCCCATCCGCGTGGAGCCACGGACACGGATGCAGGCTTGGCCTGGGAATTGCTGTGTCAAGAAGTTCTTGTGCAGCTTGGCGGGGCCGCGTCCAAGCTGCTGCCAATGTGCTCTGCAGCCGAGCGTCCCCTCAAGCTGTCATGGGGGACGCATGCTGGCCCAGCACTCGGAGGGTGTCACACGCTCCCTAGGGAGGCATGAGGTGCTCGGGCCAAGCCCCCATCATCAGAGGGCCCCGGGAACCACCTGCCAGGACCAGCCGCTCAGCCCCTACTAGACTGCGGCAGTGCAGGCTTCACTGTCCCCCACTGCCCAGCGCTGCCCTCTGGTCATTCCGAATAGGACGGCAACACCCACCCCACAAGCATGCTCCAGAGGTTGGAGAGTGTGAGTTCCTGCCCAAGCCCCCAGGCACTGCCTCTGCCAACATACTTCAGGCCCGTGTGCCCAGGACCATGAGCCTTCGTGGGTGCCCGCACACACCTAGCAGAGGCTTGGTTACCGCCACCTGCAGCACCTGCTGGCTTAGAGCAGAGGGCCTGCCCCACGCCCGCTAAGATGGAGCAGGCCCACGCCAAGCACCGACATGCCCTGGGAGGGTGAGGGTGCACGATGCAGAGGAGGGGACCAAGCCCCAGCAGGCACCGAGGAGCGTGGCAGCCACCACCTGGCAGGAAAGACAGGGGCCCCAGCCCGCACAGCTGCTGTCCAGCCCGCAGGAAGGAATTATATGAGGGTGCCTCAGGGGATCCAAATAGCACTTCAGAGGCGGTAGAGAATGGGAGATTTGTTCCGATGGGGCAGGTAGGGAGGCTTCAGACAGAAACAGAAATCAAAGGGTAAAGGACAGGATTCCATTCTTCATGGAGTTAACACTCAGGCTCTCATTTCTGACCTGTTACCATTGAGAAGACCAAGGGCCAGAGCCAGTGCAGGACAGAAAGGAGGTCAAGGCATGTTCCCCATGAAGGGTACCGAGATGAAGATGGTGACGATGATGGTGGTGATGGTGATGGTGGTGGTGGTGGTGATGATGAAGATGGTGATGATGATGATGATGGTGGTGATGATGGTGATGATGATGATGATGGTGATGATGATGGTGATGATGATGATGATGGTGATGATGGTGATGATGATGGTGATGACGATGATGGTGGTGGTGATGATGATGATGATGATGGTGGTGATGATGATGGTGATGATGGTGATGATGATGGTGGTGATGGTGATGATGATGATGGTGATGGTGATGATGATGATGGTGATGGTGATGATGATGGTGGTGATGATGGTGGTGATGGTGATGGTGATGATGATGGTGGTGATGGTGGTGATGATGATGATGGTGATGACGATGATGACAGTGATGATGGTGATGATGGTGATGATGATGATGATGGTAGTGATGATGATGATGATGATGATGGTGATGATGATGATGATGGTGGTGATGATGATGGTGATGATGATGGTGGTGATGGTGGTGATGATGATGGTGATGATGATGATGAAGATGGTGGTGATGATGATGATGGTGATGATGATGATGATGATGTTGGTGGTGATGATGATGATGGTGGTGATGATGATGGTGATGATGATGATGGTGATGGCGGTGATGTTGATGATGATGATGGTGGTGATGATGATGATGATGATGGTGATGATGGTGATGATGATGATGGTGATGGCGGTGATGTTGGTGATGATGATGGTGGTGATGATGATGGTGGTGATGATGATGGTGATGATGGTGGTGATGCTGGTGATGATGATGATGGTGATGATGATGATGATGATGGTGGTGATGATGGTGGTGATGATGATGGTGATGATGATGATGATGATGGTGGTGATGATGATGGTGATGATGGTGATGATGATGATGGTGATGGCAGTGATGTTGGTGATGATGATGGCAATGGTGGTGATGGTGGTGATGGTGGTGACAGTGGCGATGGTGATGGTGGTGGACATGGCGTGACACAGCAACACTGTCTCATGGCTTCTATCTCTGGTGGATTCTGAGTTTTACTCAGTCATGTACTAAGGTTTCACAACCACACTTTTCAGGGGGCACAATTGTGCCTCTATTTTACAGAAGACAAATGAAGCAACAGTCTCAGGCCTCACAGTCAGGAAGCAGGATTTGAAATCAGGGCCTGAAGACAGAGTGTGTCATCATCACACTGCCACTCAGTTGGGAATGATGTGCATCTGATGAGGGAGCCATGACCCCCACCTCTCTGCCTGAAATGTACCAGGGAGGCACAGCCCCCTCTCTCAGTTCCAGAGGAGGTTCCTGGAAGGCTAGCCTAATGGGCCCCCTGATATTGCCCGTAACACCATTCTTAGAGCTGATCACTACGTCGGGTGGATGGAGCGGGCAGGGTGGTATTCGGGGTATGTCCGGCCACATTGCAAAGGGGCTTTGAGGGGTTCCTGGGTGGCGCAGTCATTAAGCGTCTGCCTTAGGCTCAGGGCGTGATCCCGGCGTTGTGGGATTGAGCCCCACATCAGGCTCCTCCACTGGGAGCCTGCTTCTTCCTCTCCCACTCCCCCTGCCTGTGTTCCCTCTCTCGCTGGCTGTCTCTCTCTGTCAAATAAATAAATAAAATCTTAAAAAAAAAGAAAAGAAAAAGAAAGGGGCTTTGAGGGGACAGGCAGACCCCTTCTCTCCAGCTTGTATTGTGTTTCATACATAGGGACCTGGACTGGACCACTTTGGGGTCCTCCCAGCGCAGGGCCTTGAGACCAACCTGGAAGAAGAGCCTGTCTTCACCCCTAGGACAGAGAACATTTTCGGGCCATGGGTGGGCAGGAGACCAGTCCTCCTGAAGGACAGGAGTGAGGGGAGCAGGAGGTTCTTCTGCCCTTCGCACAAGGCCAGCAGTGAGTCTCGGGGGTGGGGGTGGGGGGCAGGGGGAGCAGGGAAGCATCCGTCCACCCCTGTGACACAAATCTGACATGGAACAAGGACCCTCTTTCCCAGACACTCAGTCCTTGCAGCCGTGCCCATGTTGGCGCTGACAGTCCCCACCTGGCATCGAGGAGCGTGCTGTGAGCCTGCATAGACGGACACATGCTCAACTCATGTAGGAGGGAGGGAGGCGACCACAGCCCCTTTCTTAGAGGGTTGCCCACTCCCCCTGAGAGGACACTCGGCCCGTCAGGCTGCCTGGTGACTCCTCATCTGTGTCTCCTTCCCGACACCTTTGTTATCAGGGGGTCAGAGGCCTAGGGCCCCAAGGGGCCTGCTGATGAGGCCATGCTGCCCCCACCGAGCTCTGAGGTCACAGCCCCATGCAGACCTTGGGAGGTCTCTGATGAGCTGACATGGAGGGGGAGAACCAGGCCGTGGCGGGGGGGGGGGGTCGAGCATTCCAGACAGAGGGAGAGCAGGTGCAAAGTCCTTAAAGCGGGAACATGCTTCCTACCAGTCTTGCGGGGCTTTCCCAAGGGTGGTGCCGAGGATGCGGTCCTCCCACGTCTGGCGAGGAGGGGTCACTGAGCAAGGCTAGGGGACCCTTCAGGCTGTCAGAAGCTGGGGCAGGCAGCCGGGGCACCCCATGCACCCCAGCCGGGCAGCCTACAAAATTCAGCTTCACCAGGAGGTGACTATACGGCTCGCTGTCCACAGCCCGGAGAGCCTCATTGGTTTGAATACTTCTAGCCTGGAAATATTCCCATCAGAAGGCCCTCTAAGGGACACACACCAGTGACAGATAGCCTTGTGCATCTCACCCACCCAGGGACTGTCCTGGGATCTGCCGATGGCTCCAGGGACACCCAGGGGGCGTGCAGGGGGATGGGCAGCCCCTGAGGCTGGAGAGGGAGGGCAGACCTCTGCTGCAGTCAGAGGTAGGGACCTCAGAAGTTCCTCCTCAAGCTATTGTCACCCCCACTTCGCACACCAGGGTCTGGAGGCGATGGCCAGTGACATGCAGGTGACGCCAGGTCCAGGGATGCCCAGGTGATGTACAGCAGCAGCCTGGCCCTGGGCCCTGACCCCTAATCATCAGGCCACAAGGCCACAAGGCCTGGAGGGGGCCGACCGCGTGAGCCAGAGGGGCTTGCCCCCGTTGCGCAGCCACGCAAGAGACATTTACTGAGCCAGGCTCTGAGCGCATGGCCACCAATGGGAGGCGAGTCTCACTCTCCTCCTGAGGCTTATGCAGGGGCCAGGCCGGTCTCCCTATGTGTGCCATGTCCAGAGAAGCAGGGGTGAGTACCCACCGAGGGACAGGTTCTCTCAACGTGACCCTTCTCTGCCTACTGTGCACATTGGGGCACTTTCCCTCCCCAAACCCATGTGGGCCGGCCACCCACGCACAGCCCCACACGGCGACACTGCAGACCCTTCCCATCTGCGAGCGTCTTCCAAGCAGAAGGGGCGGAAGGGCAGCGCGGCTAGAGTCCAGCACCCACGGCATGGTGCGGGAGCTGGTAGCGTGCACCAACAAAGCACTTTGTGGCCTGGGAGGGACGGGGGGCTCCTGCCACAGCCTGGGGCCACCCACAGTGGAGCCCCACTGGCCAGGGCCAGCCTGCCCTCAGGAGTGTGGGGGTTTCCACCACAGCAGACCCTGCACTGTCTACCCACAGAGCCCCACAGGCTGGCAGCCAGCCAGGGCTACTAGAGCCCCCAGCCCAGGAGGGCAGAGCCCACTGGGTGCCAGCCAGGCCGCCCCTCCCATGCCCAGTCCAGTGCAATGCTGCCCCCAACCCACCCTTTGCACCCAAGACAACCTCCAGGCCAGGGGATGGTCAGGCAGAGCAGCGGGTGGCCCGATCCACCACGCTCACCCCAGTCCCCCCATGGCCACCCAGCCCCACCCTTGCTGCGCTGACTTGGGGCTTAGCCAGAGTTGGGATCTGGAGCTCTGCGCTGCCCGGCCTCTCTGAGCCTCTCAGTGTGGACACAGCTGTCCTGAGAGCCCACATATGCTGCCTCAGTCCCAGCCCCCTGCCACACAGCCCACGTACTGGCAGCTCACAGATCCCTGTGGAGTATCCGAATGGTGCTGAGGTCACACGGGGTCAAAGAGGAGATTCCGTTCCTGGGGCTGGCAGCCCACAGGTGGGCGGCTCCCCCGCCGCTCCAGGCCATTCCCACCCGGACTGGGGGTGAGGGAATTCCTGCTGCACAGCGGGCGACATCCAGACACCACCTAACACACCAGGGGCTGGGTGAGCTCCCCACCCACGGCCATGCACACACACACACACACACACATTCCTGCACAGACGCTCACGCGTGCGCTCACTCATACAGACACTCCTGCAAACACGCACCCACGGACCGCACGCGGATGCGCTCAGGCTCATGCCCGCACGAGACGAGGCCTCGGGGCGCCCCCTGGTGGCAAAGCCCCACAACACACTGCAGTCCCTCAGAGGAAGTTCCACCGGCGCAGGGACGCCTGTGCGCCAACAGATTGGGATGACCTACTGGGGGGGGGGGGGGGGGCGCGGTGACTGGACTCTGAACTTGGCCTGCTTCCAGAGCTCCTGCACCCCCAGACATCATTTACATGAATAAAACAGTATTTCCCCCTAAAACACTCTGAAACCATGTTAATATGTGATTGTGGAATTACTTCGTTTTCCCAAGAATGTTTGTGCAGAGTGGGGCCGCTTTACAAACCTCGGGGTCTGGGCCTCGATGCACGAGGGGGCTGGCGTCCACGCCAGGGCAGGACCGTCCTGACTGGCTGTCACCATGTCCTGCCTCCACCTCCGAGGCCCAGACAGGCTGAGCACGCCTGCACCGCTGGCTTGCCGAACACTTTTCTCTAAACCGACGCACATTTTCGCTCTCACGAGTGTATTTCTCACTCCCGATGTGGGTTTCGTTTTCATCTCTCTGCCTTTGGCCACGCCGCTCACACACCGTACAAACCCGGGACCCCCACAGAGGCATCACCCCCCCCCGGACGCAGCCCCCAACCTACCTCTTCAACACCCTTAAATAAATCTATTTTTAAAGGAAACTTAATATCATGGCTGCAAGAGCCAGACCAGCGTCACCTGCCACCAATATGGGCGACCAAACACTAAATCCAGGACCCCTCCCTGAAGCTGGCCGCCTGGCCCGTGACCCCAGGGAGGAGCTATAGGGTGGCATGGGGCCCAGCACCAGCGAAGGACCCTAAGCCCCCTGCCCCGCTCCTGCCGCCCTCCCCCAGGGCAGAGCTCAAAGCTGAGAGACCCCAGCCTACCTTTGCCAGCAGTGTCTCTGCCTCGCTGGGTTGTCTCAGTAACTAGACATTTAAAAGCCACCCCCTGAAGGTCCAGAGGCAGCCACCCTGCTCTGCTGCCCCACCTGCAGACAACATCGGGGGTCCCCGCCTGCCAGGCCCACCCGTCTGGGTCTCTGTGGGGGGCTGTGCTCTGGGCCACATGTGCACGGGCAGCTCTGGGGTACCCAGGCCCAGGCCCTGCCTCCCACCATGGGCACAGACACTGCAGACTTGCTCCCTGGCTCCCAGAAAACTCCCCGGGGCAGTCCAGAGGTCTCTTCCTGGGGTGGGGGCCCTGAGGCTCTCCACGTCCTCTCCCTTCAGGGGGCCTGGTTCCTCTCCCTCGTCCCCGCCCTGCCGTGACCCCAGGGCCAGCCCGAGCCCACAGTGTTGATAACCCGTAATTGCCTTAAACGAAGATAACGAAGATAACGTGCCCAGAGCTAATTTGGGCTTCCAGACAACGGCCGAGAGGGGAGCCGCTCCCTGAAAAACGTCCCATCTCTTCCCCCACATCCTGGTTTCATTCACCCTCAGGCCGGGCTGTGGCCACCACCCCACAGTTTCTGACCGTGTTTTCCCTTCGCTCTGGGTCTGAGCTCGTCTCGGGGTCTGCTCGGGGTCTGCCTCCCACCATGGGCACAGACACTGCAGAGGTGTGATGCCCCCACAGTCCTGGAGGGGCTGCGGAGTGGAGGAGGAGAGCCGCTCAGGGTGGCCCAGAGGGACCGTGGGAGGGGGCCTGCGCGGGGACACACGGGGGGGGCTCCGCGAAGCCGCACGTGTGACAACGGCGCGTCCGTGCAGTCCCTGGTGGCAATTCTGCTCCTCAGCTACGGAGGCTCTGACCCCAGAGGGAGGCTGGGCGAGGGACCGGGAGAGAGGGACGGTCCGCCATCACTCCAAGCTGGGAAACTGAACTGTGCGTCACATCTCTATGTACGTGATTCTGTGTAAGTGTGATAATCACTGGGGGGCTGGCCATCTCAGCCTCCGCGGCCTCCAGGGAGGGGGGGTCAGCAGGTGCGGGGCAGGGGAACGCGGCAGGCCCCACCTCAGGGAAGCCAGCCCGACCCCAGGCTCAGGCGGCGACACTGACAAGGTTCCTAGCCGATGAGCCCAGGAGGAGGCTGGTCACCTTGTCTGCGCTCAGCAGGGCCTGGCAGCCTGCTGTCCTCACACACTCAGGCCCCTGCTGGGGCAGGTGGGAGACTGGAGGCTTCTCCTCTGCTCTGTTGAGCCCCCTAATTTTACACAAAACTGCTTCAATGACCACGATACTAGCTTGCGGTCTCCGGCAGGCCCAGCCCCCAGTATTGACTCCTACGAGATCTTCCCTCTCGCCCCTCACACACACAAGGGGCAGCAGGCCACTCAGGGCACTGGCTCGTTTCCAGGCGTCTGACGTGGTGGCCACCTCGGGGGTGGCGTGGAGTCCGAGGCGGCCTTGGGGAACCAGGTGCTGAGCTGGTGGGCCCCACGGTGAACCCCGAGGGCTCCTGCACTGGGGTGAGACCCAGGGCCCGAGCCCCCACCTGTACCCCCAAGGTGGCAGAAGATGGCAGGAGGGGAGAGCCTCCAGGTGGGCAAGGCAGGTGGGGGACAGCCCACTCCCACCCCTGCCACCCCTGCCGTGGCCGCATCCTGTCCCCTCCTTCGCATAAGTGCACGTTTTCGGGGCACGCTGTGGTTTTGCCTGGATTTAATTTGGCAACCAGAAATGAGAATCCTGGGGCCCATCCGTTTTCTGAGCACGCTTGTTAAAGAAACGGCCTCTTTGCAGGCTCTGGTCCCCGTGCCCAGCCGGGTGAGGAAGTTCTGCCTCATATCTGCCCACAGATATGCGCCCTGGGACCCGGAGCCTCGGGCTGGCCTGCGCTCTGGCCTCCCCGCGACTCCCAGAGACTCCCTGCCCTGTGTGGCCACCAGGGGGTGCCCGCCGCCCGGCCGCCCGCCCACCGAACCCTCCAGGTGGGCAACCCCTCAGCCCCAACAGACCTGGGGCCACCACAGGAATGGGGACACTGGAAGGGTCTATGGGATCAGGGGTGGAGTCTCCTTGGCTTTGAGCCTGAGGGGGACGGAAGGAGCCCACACAGCCCAGGCCTCCCCAGGCCATACCTCTGCCTCCCTCCAGCCTGGCGATGCCCTGGTCATGGTGAGCACACAGAGCCCTGGTGTGGCAAGGGCCTCGCCCGCAGCTCCAGAGGAAGGCCAGCTCCACAGAGGACAGCCCCCCACCTGTGCTGGGTGCCTCCGGGGGCCCCAGGCCGGGTGCACTCAGCTTCTGCATGGAAACCATCAGGCTGACTCAAGTCAGGCTCACAGTGCAAGGGCCAGGCCATGGAGGCATCTGTCACCAAGCCTTCCCACAGGGGGTAGGAGGCAGGGGTGAGGAGAGGACGGGCAGCACCAGGACCCAGGCAGCCCACCCTCCCCACACCCTGGACCAGGAGAGGTGGGAGCAGCCTCGCCCACCTGGGAGAGAAGACTGGGTATGATAAATGACCTTCCTGGGCCCGGTGATAAGCGTTTCCCCAAGGGGCCTTGTGGGTGGGTTGTCAGGGGGTCCCCGCACGGGCACCCCTTCTCCGGAAGGCGCCTGTTTGTGTGTCCTCTGTCAGGTGGTTGGCACGGTCCCCGTGCTTCTCCAGGGCGGGAGCAAGGGAGACAGAAGGGCGGTTCATGGTCGGCTCCAGAATGGGAACGACCCTTCACCAGGCAGAGTGGTCAGGGCCGGCGAGGGGGCTGTTGGGGGGCCGGTGCACGCAAGGAGGACTCCGTGGAGGACGCGACACCTGCGGACGGCCCCACCGGCACAAAGGGCCCCGGCGTGCCTCCCTGCACCCGTGGCTGGGTCCGTGGAAGACCCTCAGCCACCCCGACCTCGGCCAGCCACGGCCCGGCCACCCCAGGGGCTGGAGACATGCTCGCCGGCGTCTGTCCGCGCCCCACAAGCCCCCAGTCCACCCTGGCCGGGCTTGTCTCTGAGCCGTCAGCGGCCGGGAAGTGACCCGCGCCCCCCTCCCCGCCGTGGGCCGTGCAGGGTGGGCTCAGCTTTCTCAGCAGACACCATGTGCTGCGTGCATTATCGGACACTTGGAATAACGTGTTCCGGGAAGTTCCGCAGCTATATTTAGCCTGGCGGTTTTCTTGCCGGCCTCATCTCCCTGAACCTGCTCAGAAGGAGAACCGGCCCCACCCTGACTCCTTATCCACACTTGTAGGCCGGAGCCAGGGCCCCAGGGCAGGGCCCTCCCGCGGGAGACCTGGCATGTCCTCGGCCTTCCAGTCTGTGAAGGGGGCACAGGCACACCCACCCCAACTGCAGCCCGCCGGCCCCCCACTTATTTGCACCAGGCGGCTGCTGCCGGGGTCTCTGCTGCCTCCACAGTCCCAGGTCAAGGGCACTCTGTGTCTGGGGTAACCCCGGTGGCATCTTCCGTGGCATTCTGCCATCCGAACGGTGCCCCAGGGGCCCTCAGGAAGCTCCTGCGGCCTTCCTGTCTCTGCAGCCTGGTCCTAACACCGAAGTCTCGGGAGGCAGTGGGGGTAGCACAGGCTGGGGTGACCCATCTCACGCAGGGGTCACTGGGGGCGTGGGCCTAGACTCCCGCCCATACTGATGCCCACCCACAGACCCTGCCGGCAAAGGCACAGGGAACCCAGAACCAAGGCGGGCCTGTGAGCAGGTGGCTGCAGGAAGCGAGCTGGTGTGGTGCCGGGCCCTCTGAGTCTGCAGAGCCTGGCGAGGGGCCGGCCCTCTAGTCCCCCCTCCAGGCCCCAGGGGCGGTGGCCTTGGGAGTCACGTCAGGCTGGTGTCTCAGACTCTCCAGTGGGCCCCCGACCCCAAGCCAGAGCACCCCAGCATTGCTTGGGCCCCCCTGCCCCTCAGGCTCTCTCCCTGCACTATAGCCTCGAGGTCTCATCAGTTCCCCCAGGACGCTGTGCTGTGGGCCTGATGGGCCCACTCACCCCTGTAATCAGCGGCTCCTGGAGGAGCCCCGGCCTCCAGCACCCGCTATAAATCAGCTAGGCCTGGGCTCCTCCGGCAGATGGAGCTGGGTGGGCGCTGCGGGGTGGCAGGTGGGACTCAGCTCTGTCCACCCTCTGCAGCTCCAGGACTAAGCTGAGCCTTCGAAGGTGCCAGGGAGGAGCTCCTAGGGTGAGTGGGCAACTCAGATGAGGTCGGCCAGGAGCTCCTAACTTCTTCCTGGGGTCTGTAAAGCCATGTGGAGTCCTCCCCTGCTCTCCTGCACCCCTCCCCCAGTCTCTTCTCCACACATGGCCCTTTGCCTCATCGGTCTCTTCCTCCTCTTTAGCCATTTCCCACCCCAGGGCCTTTGCACATCCTTAAAGATGCCCCAGGCCTCCCCATTGCCAGCCCTTCTTGTCCTGGTTCTCAGTACCAAGGTCCCCTCCTCGGAGAAGCTTCCCTGAAGGCTCACCTCATGTAACCCCTGCCCTCTGTTCCACTTGATTCCAGGCGGTCCCCACCAGCTGCCATGATCAGGTTCTGTCCCTGTCGCTTTGTTTATTCTCTGCCCCTCCTGTGAGCCCGTGGGGGCAGGGGCTTGTCGCCATCCTCCCCACTCCATCCCCTGCAAGTCCACATCAACCCCCAAGTCCCAGGGAGCCCCAGGAATGCCCATCCCAGGAACAGGGATGGCGCCCAGTACACCCCGCCCCCAGCAGAAGAGGCGGGGGGGGGGGTCCTGTCCATATTTAGAAAGAATAAATAGAAATACTCCACCCTTAGGGAAAGAAACAGCCCTTTGAGGAAGGATGACAGAGAGTCAAGTGCTGGGTATCTAGAGTGAGCGCTGCGCCCCCCTCAGCCGGGGGCCTGTCCCTTTCCAGGCCTCCAGGCTCCTGCTGCCGCTGTGCTTCCTCCGAAGCCCAGCCCAGCAGCCCACTGCCCTGGGAAGGCCCTCTAGTTTGGAAGGCCGAGTAAGGATCTAGCTCAGAACTCCAGCCCTGAGGCCAAGGTCACTCTGGGGGAGAACTCCCACCCAAACCTCAGCGAGACCCTCTTCAGGTGCCTGGGCAGGGCCAGAGCAGAGGCGCCCAGCGATGGAGCTCTGAGGGAGAGAGGGCAGCCCAGGAGAGCTTCCTGGAGGAGGAGGTGGCTGGAAGGGACTGAGAAGAGAAAAGGAGGAGACAAGCCTGGAGGACACCTAGCAAAGACTAGGAGGGGGGTAAGAGGGAGAGAGAGCAGAGTGGCCTCACCCCAAATCGCCCCTCGGGGAAGGCAGAGCAGAGTGGGAGGTGGTGCCAGAGTCGGGAGTGGCCGGCAGGGGGCGCTGCTGCCGCGGCGGCAGTGGGCCCGGCAGGTGAGCAGGCTGTGGGTGCATCCAGGGCTCCTGAGAGGCCAGGCCAACCTGTGAACCTGGGGGCATCCAGCCCTCAGCCCAGTGCTTGGTGGCCAGACCTGGGGAGGGCTCTGCGGGGCAGGCAGCTCACACAGCCCCTCCTGGCCCAGCCCGGGACTGGGTCGCAAAGGGCATTCCCATCTTTGGGGAGACGTGCAGGCACCGGATAACTAATGATCCAATCACACTGCCTCGCCCACCCATTCCCCTAACAGCCCAGGGAGGGGGGCGTTACTACTAACCTCTCTGCAGACGGGGAAACCGAGGCATGGGGGGGGCTCAGTGCATGGCCCGAGTTCAGCAGGAAAGACGGATAGTTTGAGCAGTCTCTTGTGCCCAAGTCCATGTTCCCAGATCTGTCCCTTGAGCCCCTCAGGAGCACAGGGGCCCTGGAGAGGGACCCAGGGCCCTGGCAGGAGCTGAGAGAGGCTGAGTCATCCAGAATCCCCTGACAGGCTGGATGTCTGTGGCCCTGAGTTTGGCACCCCACGCTGGGCTCCCTTCCTTCCTCCCCAACCTATAAAATGGGGGGCAGATGACCAAAGACCCAAGGGACCCTGCAACCTTTTCAGTCCCCATGCTACGGTGCTCCCCACCCTGGGACTCAGTTTCCCCTGTGGTGACAAACAGGAATGGGTGGGTCTGTGTGATGGTCGCAGAGGGCCCAGGCCGCCCTGTGGGGAGACAGTTCTGCTCAGCTGGGGCTGCAGGGAGAAGTGGGGTGCGGCTGGGGCAAGGACTCCGGGGAGCACACCTGGGCCGCTAAGGCTGTCGCCCCAACTTTATGGCTGGGCGAGCCAAAAGTCACTGTGGTCACGGGTCATGCCATGCACGCCTCCTGGGCACCCCACCTGCTAAGGCGAGCCCTCCACCCACCCACCGCCATCGCAGTTAGGGTGCTGCCAAGGGTCAGGGCGGGCTCTGCTGGGGAACACCCTCTCCCGGGCGCCGCGGGCTCAAAGGTCAGAGCTGCCTTCTCAGTGGGGCCACAGCACCTGCCCTGAAGGCCCGGTGGGGGCGGCGCCCAGGACTCGGCCCTAACCGTTCAGGCCGCTTCAGGACAGTGAGGGGTGTGGAGCCCCCTCACTCGCAGCCCGGGAGGTTAAGGTGGAGCAGGTCCCAGTGCTCATCCTAACCCGTCCAATGGCCCAGAGGTCACAGTGAAAACTCGGAGGAGGGGGAGGAAGCAGGCCTTCTGGAGCAGGGCCACAGTGTCCTCCAGCACTTTGGGGGGGGGGGGGCCGGAGGCACCCACGTGATAACACCTGCTCAGAGCTGCCCCCAGCAAGCCGGTGCGGGGGCGGGGAGTGATCCACATTCCGGTTCTCACAGCCCGGTCGACATGGGCCGAGAGGGAAACCTGGACCTGAGCATCTGCCTTCGGTGACCCGTCGAACCCAGCATCGCACGTCCCACCAAAAAATACTGTGCAGCTGTTAAAAATCAGTGCTGGGGGCGCCTGGGTGGCTCGGCTGGTGGAGCCTCTGCCTCTTGGTTTCGGCTCGGGGGTGATCTCAGGGTGCTGAGACGGAACCCTGCCTCAGGCTCTGCGCACAGGGGCCGCAGCGGGCGTCTGCTTGACCTTCTCCCTCTCTCCCTCTGCTCCTCCCCCTCCCCGCGGGCATGCGCACTCTCTCACTCTCGCTCTCGAAAATCAATAAATAAAGCTTTAAAAGAGTATCTGTGCTCGTGTGGAAGGACAGCACGTGTACTGGTCAGGGAGAGAAGTAACACTAACGGTGTGGGGTCAGATTTGCTCCCAAAAACAACCGTGCGCCCTTTCCGGGGAGGACGTGCGTATTCGTACAAAGCGGCAGGAGCGTCGGGAATGAGAGATCCCTGCGGTTTCTGGGAGCCTGTGGGGAGGAGGAAGGTACAAGGCCGTCGGTTCTCTTTCAGAAACACAGTGTTGTCTCAACTGTTAATGTGAACACGGGCTTCTCTTGTAATTCTAACAAAGGCCACAAGGAGACCCTAGGGACAGCTGCGCTGTGACCAGAAAAAAATAGGTCAATAACGCCTGATTTTTCCCAGCTCGGGTCCCTCCGTCTTTCAGACGGAATTCCAACTCCTCTGCCCGGTTTCTCCCCAACCGCACACACGGAGCAGGCCCCTGCAGACCACCCATCTGTTTCCTTTGCCCTGAAAGCCCTTTCCGCTCACCTCTTTCAGAAAACTCCTACTCATATCTCAAAGCCCTGCCCGGGATAGGAGGGCGCTCTATCGGCGACCCCACCAGGGTGGATAGGACTGATGTGGCTGGCTGGGCGGGCGTCGCCGTCCTCCCTCGCCGCTGCACATGCGTCCCTCCTGAAGCTGCGAGCTCGGCAGAGGAGGACGACCTTCCCCGCAGAGGAGAGCCGTTCTTCGGTCAAGGGTTTACGAGTAGCTGCACTGCCGTGCTAGACCCTCCGAACGAGCTCTCAAAGCCCTGCCCAAATGCCCTTTCCTCTGTGAGGCCAACAGATACGATTCTGTGGTGGATAAGCTCTTCCCCAAGGGTCTGACCGCCCGGCGGGCTCTTCCTTGCTGAGCCCTGTGCAGGCCTCCAGCTGTAAAAAGGGGCAGTAGGGCCTCCCGGCGGGGCTGTTCCAGGACTGATGGAGGGAGCTATCCCCACGGGGCTCTCAGCATTTGATGATGGCGATGATGAGTGTTCAGAAGCAGGAGCCGGGCCAGGTTGAGCTCATTCGAATCCCAGCCTCCCTGGGAGCTTGGGCTCATCACCCCCACTTCTTAGATGAGGAAGCCAAGGCTCGCAGGGTGCCCGGACTTGCCCTAGACAAACAGAATGAAGGGCGTGCTGGACTGTGCTCCAGGTGGAAACTACACACATATGCTCAAAACCAGTGGGCCGAGGTCCCAAGTCTCCTGGTCACCAGTCAGTGGCCACAGGGGCAGTGCAGCTCTGGCCACAGCTGGGGAGTGGGCCGTGAAAGGACGCCCCCGGCCACCTGGGGCAGGAGGCAGGTGTGGCGGAGTTTTGCCACGTGGCCAAAGGTTGCGTTTTGCTTCTTCCAGGTCTGCAAATTTGACCTAAAACGTTCAGTTCTCAGAAGGGAGGGCCAGGCTGGCGCTGACCCTGGGATGCCCCCCGGCAAGGCCTCAGGCGTGTGGAGGACAGTGTGGAGCTGGGGGTCAAGAGGCTGGAGACAGCTATCCCTCCATGTGCAAACGGGCTAGCTTTCCTCTCTGGGCTCAGTTCGCTCTCCGTAGCACAAGCGTCTGTGTCACGGATCCAGGCCGACTGACCTCCTCGCAGAGTCACAGCAGTCCCAGGTACAAGGCTGGAGCCTGAGGACCCTGGAAATGAGGCTGCCCAACCAGAGGGGTGCCCCCAGCAGTGAGGAGGTAGTGTGGGGGTCTCGGTCCCCACTGCACACAGGACCCCGGGCGAGATGTCCCTGTCCGGAGGGGTCTCCTCACTGCCCCCTCCCCCCAGGGCCCCGAGTCCAGGGGACGAAAGTGACGGAAGGACAAGGGGAATTTACCCCAGCCCCTTCCATCTCCACCCCCAAGTGCCCACAGGGGCCGGGATGCGGGCGGGAAGGCGGTACAGGTGTTCTCCAGACAAGCCCCCAAGAAGGCTCCAGCCAGAGCAGCCATGTTTATCAGGCGGCAGGAAAACCAACCGAGGAAAATGCCACAGCAGGGCTGGGCAAACAGCCCTCGGTGCCCTCCGCTCTGTGCCATCCTCCCCATCACCCCCCCCCCCACCCCGCTCCTTGTCCCAGCAGAGAACCCGCCTGGCTCATCTCCGTGAGAAACACTCACCTCCTGAGTCAATGGAGCGAATCCTGCCAGCCGTCGGCATCAGTGGCTGCGTGACCCACCAGCCCCACAAGTGCGGGCACGGGAACAGCCTTAGTGGAGAAAGCAGACGGAGCTCCAAGGAGGCTGCTCCGTGGACAGACGCGAGAGGCCCAGCACATCCTTCTACCTGCAGCCGTGGATAGGACCTGCCCTGCCCAGAAAGGGCACCGGGGCGGGCACCCCCTCCTTCTTCCCTCCTGCTCTGAGACACGATCTCCTTGGCCAGGGCAGCTCTGCGGGGCTCTCCTTACTCCGTAAGCTGTAAGCGCGTACCCCTTACCTGCCAGGCCCCCCTCACAGCAGGGAGTGGGGCGCAGAGTGTAACAGACACACACGTGATCCGTGTGTAACCGGAGTGTCTTGCGTGTCACAGTGCTTAGCCCAGCAGGGCTCACGGTGTTCGGGGAACGGCAGTCCCGTGGAACGTTCCTCCGAAGAGGAGTCCTGGGTCAGCCTCGGGAAAGCGTGTGCTTCTCCCGCCACAGCGCTCATCAGCACGTGAAAGGTAAGGTGGAAAGTTCTCCCCAACATCATCTTTTCAAGCCTATTTCCCTTGTTTCACCCTTGCTCCTTCCACCCCAGAGCCCTTCCCAAGGAACGCCTATGAAGCCCACGATCTTGCTTCTAGAAACCTGCTCGACCCCTTCCGCTCCCCCAAACCTCGTACAGCTCAGAGAAGGGACTCAGCTCTGTCCCCACAAAGGAGCGAGAGACAGCACTCTCATCAGGGGCTCTCCAGGTCATCCAGAAACTGCCAACTTCAGGACTGCCTCGATGTCAAAGCTATCGAGCAGCCCACCCCCCCACAACCAAGAGAGGGGCTAGGCTTTAGGCCGGTGCTTGTGGAAGGCCGCAGGTGCTGGCTCTGGGCCCACCCCCACTGTGAGCCGTCCCCTTGAAGCAGGCTTACCCCTCTCACGGATGAAAGCAGCTCTGGAGGCACACGGCCCTGCTCAGATGGGTCAGGCCGTCAGCAATGGGTGCCCAGTCGTCTAGGCCCAGGCAGAGTGACCTTCCCGCAAACAGTGACCTCCCTGTGGGACGTCTGGTCTGTCAGTGAAATAATATCTGAACCAGGATTCAGCCAGAAAGGGACTGTGCAGGCAACTGACGAGACAGTAGAGAGAGGTGGGGTCTGCAGCAACAGGGAGTGCCCCTGCCTGTTCTAAGGGAAGACCTTCACCTGGGGAAAATGTGCCCTGTGTTTTGTTGTTTTTTCCCGACAAAATAAATCTGGATTTTTACATAGGTTTTTCCCATTTTTAAAACATAGTGGGGCAAGCCCACGCAGCTCCCTGTTTGCAGCCCCCAACCTCAATGCTCAGACAGGCAGGAATCGGGTGCGGGGCGCACAGCTGTGCCTGGAGCTCCGGCCTCCGCCAGGACTCCCCAGGCCTCTCCGCGTGGCTTATCCTGGCGTGAGCGCGCCTGCGTGTCCTCCGTGTCTCTGCACCTCTGCCCCACGCTCAGGGGCAGGGGGATGGCCATGCCTGCTTGCTCACTGCGTGTCCCCAGGCCTGGCCCGGCACACACTTGCTGGAGGAGGCAGGCAAGAACGCATCGGCTCCTCTCGGCCAGGCCCAGCTCCCGCAGACTGACCAGGAGACGGCGGCCCCCCGGGAATGGGTGCGACTATGTTCCAGGCACCCCTCAGAGCACTTCGTCCCGGGCTGACTGAAGTGGGTCTCCCGGTAGAGATGTGGTCTTTGGGCTGGGAGGGCAGGAGGTCTTCTTTCTGTAGCCCTGGATGGAAGGGAGGGGTGGGAGCTGCCCGCGGGGTCTGCAGCCGCCTCTGGCGCCTCCTTGTCAGCCTGAGGGGCGGGTTCTCCACCCCACGAGTTGCCAGCAGCCCCTTATCTGCTCTCCAGAGGAAGTCCAGCCAGGGCAGGGGGATTCTGGGGCCCAGGACGCCAGCCCACATCTGCATCATCAGGAGACGGGAGACGCTGGTGTTCTTCGGAATGAGCCATCCGCAGAAACGTTCCAGCTGCGCCAGTGGCGGCTACACGGGAAATTCTTTGCGCATGAGGAATGGGGCTGGCGAGGCCTGGGCGGTGCCTCGGAGGCAGGCGCAGCCTGGGACGGGTTCGACTCAGGACTGGAGCAAGGCGGCCACGCTGGGGTCAGCCTGGAGGGGCGTCCACCAACCCACCCACCTGCTCTCCCAACAGAGGGGTCCTTGGCTGAGGCTGGACAGCCCAGCACAACTGGGCGCCTCCCTGGTGAGCTCTGGGCTGCGTCGGACCCGTTAACTGGGGCTGATGGGGCACCGCTGACCCATGAGGCATCACAGCTTTGGTGGCCAGGACAGCGGTAACAGAGAGAAGTCCTTCCATCCCGCCATCCAGAGCCGGTTGTGCCAGGGCCCCCGTGGGCATCTGCTCCTTTCCTGACCACACCCCCTCTGCAGATCAGGGACTCAAGGCTCAGAAACCATACAACCTGACAAAGGGGAGGCAGCTTGTGAGGGACAGACCAGCCCCCAGGGTGCAGAGCTGCCCCAGTAGATCATCCACTGACCCAGGCTTGAGGACGGGCAAGCCCGGGACCCTTATGCTGAATTGCAATTCCCCTCTTCCCAGGAATAAGACCCAAGGCACAGAGTCCGCGGGGTGGGGCTGGACCTGCGCACCCCTCCGGGTGACACCTAACCCCTAGCTCAGAACTGTGGCCTGCGGCAGCCCCCAAACATAGCCACACACAGACGAGGCTCCTGGGGGGCGGGCCCCGCAGGCCCCAGCTGCCCTCCCCGGAGAATCTGGACCCCCGGGGGGGCCCCAGCAGGGAAAACTCAGCTCCCTGCTGCCCACACAGTCTCTGGAGCACCGGGAGCCTGCCTGAAGCCCCTAGACCAGGGGACAAGGCTGAGGGGCCGCATGAGACCCCTCAACATTGAGGGGTCAGTAGGGCTGGCCCGGCTCCCGGTCACTAGCGTCCCAGGAAGGAGGCTCCCGCTAAAGCCAGACCTGCCTACAGCAATAAGTCCTTTCGTGGGCCCAGGTGGCCCCGGTGGCCAGGCACCGAGTCAGGGAGCTCAAGGGCCCAGGTGGCCCATCTGGAGGTCAGTGTCCCAGCCAGCTGCCTGCCTAGGAGTGACCATGGCTGCCTGAGGAATGCCCAGCCAGAAGGGAGAAGAGGACTCAGGACCAACTCAGGGTGGGTGGCCAGCCAGAAGGGAAGAAATCCCCTCACCTTCAAGGCTTCTGTGTGCACGCACACACACGGGGTACACACAGGGTGTGTGCGTGTACGGGCGAGTGTGTGTGCGTGTGTGCGCATGTGAGCACGTGTGCCCGAGGCGTGCGTGAGCTGGGCCCTGTGTGCCCTCGCTCCGGAGCCTGCGGACTGTGGAAAGAACGGGCTAGGTGCTCAGAAGTGCACCCCACGCCTGGGTGCTCAGACAAAGAGACCCCGGGACACCTTGCGCCCCTCCTCCCAGAGGGGGTTCCCTCTGGGCTCAGGTGGAGCAAATATGCCCTCTCCCTGTGAACTGCGAGGCTGGAGCCACGCCCGGGTCAGGGCCCTGCCCTCACCGCCCTGAACAGGGTTCCTGTGACCCCTGGAGCCTCTTCGGCCGAACTACACAAATGTTACCTATTTCCCACTGCATTTAAGTGTATTTATCTCCATACTATTTATTCATTGTGGAAAATATGGAAAGTGCACCAAAACGCAAAAGATAGAAATAAAAGGCATGCGCGGTCCCAGCTCTCCAACCACTCTCTTGCTTCCAAACCCTTTCACCACCCCTGGACCCTCACCGGTCCCCTGCCGCCGGCCGCAGTGTGGATGACGGCGTTCGACATCCCCTCACGTCTGTACATTGAGCAGACACAGTTGGAACGAGATAAACTTCTGCTCTTGGCGGGAAACCCAGCGTCCTGCCGACAGAGGTGGGGGGGGGGGGCTTCTGGGCTGTGCCCCCCCGCCCCCTGCCACAGACCTTGGCAGGAGAGTCTAGAAGCTCCTAGGAGACCCCCAGCCCAGGTTGACAGGTGATGGGGCTGGGGAGCCCCTCACTGGGAACACCTCAGGAAGACGGGGCAGAAAGGAGAGTGGGGGGCACTGCGTGAGGCTCAGCTGCAGAAATGAAGGGGGAAGAGGGAGGGGAGGGCGGACAGGGAAGAAGGGAAGAAAAGGAAGGAAATTCTTTTGAAGATGAAACCCAGAGAGCGTTAAAGAAAGACCAAGAGAAAGCACCCGGCTCTGCCTGAGGCTGGGGGGGGCGGGTTACACCAGCAGGACGCGTGCCCCCCCCCCCCCACTGCTCAGCCGCCTCCAGGCGGAGCCAGCCCCGGATCCTGAGGACGCGGCCTGGGTGCCTCCCTCCAGAGAGCGGGCCGGACCACGCCAGGCCAGGCCGGGCGACCCCCCAGCCCCCAGCACGGGCAGGTGACAGTGAGAAGTAAGTCCTGGCCCCTCATGAAGCAGCAGCTGGTTACAGGGCCAGGGGGCGTCACCCGGCTCAGCCCTGTCGCATCCCCCCTGAGTCTGCCATCTGGGAAACCCCAGTGAGTGCCAAGGGGATGTCATGTGCCCATTGCTGACTTTGGGGTCAGGGGGGTGGGGAGGCCGAGGCAGCTCGCCAAGAGAACCTGCAGACCCTTTGGTTCGAGGCCCAGCAGCCCCAAATCCGCTCCTATCTGTTTAAAAGGGAATACTCTGAAAGCTTCACTCAAATGGACAGTTACAACGAGCCAGACAGACCAGGTGAGTGATCTCTCACCTGCCCACCCAGGCATCATCCGGAGTCAGCCATTTGGCCTCTGCGGGCCATCTGGGAAGTCCTGGGAAGTCCCCTTATGGGACATAGACCCAGCTGGCCCCACCCTCGGAGTCCGAGCTGCTATGAGCCTCAGGAGGGGTCACTTCATCGGGCGCGGGCCTGACCCTGGCATGGCACCCCCACCCCCACCCATCCATCTCCCAGCCCTTGGATGGCCAGACCCCCCCCAAACCACCCACCCCCACCTCTCAAGGCCTGACCGGGGGCAGGGAGCCCTGCATTTCCACCCTGCGGCCGAGGGGCAGGTGGGTTCTTGGAGGGGCCGCTGCCTGAACTCCTACAGCCAGCTGTGCTGGGGCCACGGTTTTCTCTGGGTTGCCGGATAAAACACAAACCGTCTCGCCAAATACGAGCTTCAGCTAAGCCGCCGGTATGCTCTCGGAGTAAGGGTGTCCCGGGTGCTGCGGGGCGCGTCCTAATCTGAAGCGCTGTCTCTCCTGCTCCTTCCAAGCTCAGGTTTAGCTGGGGGCCTGTATTTCTGTCTGCTGACTCTCACCACCTCCACTCTGTTTCCCATTTGCGGCCTCTCCACCGACCCCCACAAGGCCTCCTTCCTGGATCCAGCGGCTGGGGGTGGGGGGGGAGAAGAGGGGCTGGACCAGGCTGGCCTGTTGCTTCCTGTCTACCCAGGCATGGGCCAGATGCCTTACCCCACGGGGACCAGGAGGGGACAGGGGCCAAGGCCTGGAGGCAGCCCCTCCCAGCCCCCAAGTGGGTCACTTCCCAGGGAAGGGACAGGAAGAGCTGGGTGTCCCCTTGGGAGGGCCCTAGGGTTGTGCCCACTTCTTGGCCATCGAGGCCTCCCCTCAACGGCCCTGTGCTGCTGTGACATGCACACGCACAGTCTTTTCCCTGGAGGAAAGTTCCAGCATCGGACACACATCACCCTCTCGCAGGGTCAAGGTGAGAGTGGAACAGGATGATACGGGGAGAGCTCAGCCCCCAGTGTGACACCCAGGAATGCCCTATCCCACTTCTGAGAAAGGGTGCTGCCCTCCCCTTCTCCCTGGGAGCCATCCCGGCCCCTCCCAGAGGGTCCTTCCACCCGTGAAGCTGGCAGCAGGCAGGGAGGGGCCCGGACCCATCACTCTCATTCACAAGCTTTTGGGCCAAATAGCAGCAAGAAAGTCCCACTGGCCCGCCAGGTGGGAGATAAAGGAGCACATCTGGATTTTTCCAGGACCCCCAGCTGACATGGGAGAGGAAAACAGGAAGATGGGGTGGTTTCTGAGCCGTGCTGCTTCTTCGAGCTGGTTTCTCTCCTGGGATCTCCCCCCATCAAGATGGACACATGCAGGCAGATTTGTGCGTGTGTGTGCAAGCATGATTACGCTTGGGGGTTCATTGCGGGTGTCACCACCCAGCGCCCAGGGCAGGAGTTCTGCACCCCAGGCCCCCCCCGCAGGCCTTAAGCAGCAGCCGTCCCCCCCGGGGAACACAGATCATGCACAGACTCTTACAGTGGCCACAAGGACCCCACCCTCCCCATTGGGCCTCAGTGATGCTCTGTACACAGGACGGGGGCCTGTCGCAGGAGCCGGAAGGGCAGGGTGTCGTGAAGCCCGGCAGGGACAGGGGCAGAGGCTGGGGCAGGGATGTGCCTGCCCCGGAGGCGTGGCTGGGCGGCAGTAGGTCCACACCAGCGCTGGAGCCAGCTGATGGAGCATGGCACGGACCACCAGATGGCTCTGTGGTTAGTTTCTGCAAACAGAATTTCCGAGACCCCAACCACATGGGCTACTTTTTACATCTAAGTGTGTGCGTGGCTATGCATGAGTTTCCAACTCCAGATAAAGCCGCGACCTGGAGGGGAGTATTTGCAGAGGGGAAAAGCCCTGGGGGGTGGGGCAAGACTTCATGCACAAAAGTGGGGGTGGGGGTGATAAACAAGGAGCCTACATCCTGACCTGCTTGGGGGAAAACCATGGTCCAGGGAAGGACTGGTGAGGAATGCCGCCTTTCCTCTTGCGGGGAAGCCCCTCTGGCCGGGAGCCACGGAGTGTCACTTTCAAGTCAGGAGCTCTCATTCCAGGGGTAACATATGGTTTCGTTTCCATCTGCTCTGGCAAAGTCAGGGACACAGAGCCTCGGAGGTCCCAGGAACCGCACGATTTTGTGCAAGGTCAGGTGGGCGGCGGATCTGACGGGGCAGCCGTCCATCCCTGAGGCCGGCCTGGGAGTCGGGCTGTTTTATTGCCCCCGGCCCAGCCTGGTTTCCAGGCACTGTGTGTGACGTCAGTCACGCTGAAGTAATTTACACCTAAGAGACGTGAGGGGCTGCCGAGCCACCGGCTGTCCCCCTGCCCATCCTCCTCTGGCTCGGGCCCAGAGGTAGTGGACACCCCAGACCGATGGCCAGCTCCTGTGTACCCTGGGGCCCTGCCCGTGCCCCTGTCCCTGCTCCTGGCCCCAGAACGCCCTCCCTCGTGGGCATGCCTATCGGGGGAGCTCCTTGGCCTGGAAGCCGGTCGTAAATATCTCATCATGTGACAGGACATTTGCCAAGCTGCAGTCACACTGCCTGCTCCCACCAAACGGGGAGATAAGCCCCTCAGAGGGCGATTACATCTCCCCGAAAACAAACTTGCCTCAAGTCCCTCCCCAGAGGACCCACCTCTAAGTGGGTTGTCTGGTGACCTGGCCTGCCGGGTTTAATGCTGAGGGACGTCAGGAAGGGGCTTTGAAACTAGATTAGGTTACATAAATGATACGGCGGCCAGAGAACTGTTTTCCCCTCCCGCTCCCCTTTTCCCAGCAGCCGGCTCGAGGCCCCTCTGGGTCATCCGCAGTGCAAGCTGTTTATAAGGCCCCGAGCCTCCCGGTGGCCAAGGCCTGGTGGGCGGGGCGGACAATGACGCCCCTGCAAGGGCGCACGGGTCCTGGAACTGGAGGACCCCTGAACCGGGCCGGGTGGGGCCGCGGCCCATGGAGCCCAGTCTCCAGGAGTCAGGTTCCGATCCCGTCTCCACCTCTGCTCAGCCCTGGCCTTGGACCAGTCCTTCCGTGGAGGACTCAGTTCTCCCATCTATGAAATGGGAGTGAAACCCCCCACCCACCAGATGGCCGTGAGCTTCAGAGGAGTTGACACACAGGATGTTCCAGGCCCAGGCTGCACTAGAGTGCTGATGACCACAGTGGCAAGACTAGCCCCAGCTCAGGGCGCAGAGGGCACAGGCCAGGGGGGCAGGCAAGCCTGGGGCCGCCTTGGGCTCTAGAGCGCCAGCACGCGCAGGAGAGAACACGCCGCCCCTTTCCTGTCCTTGCTGAATCCGCCCCGGGCTGCCCACCCCTCCCAGCCCTGCCCCCAGAGGTCCCCATCCTCCCTGACCCCCCACCCCAGGGGTGAGGTGTGTGGTTCAGAGATGCCCGTGTTGGGGAAACCCTGGAATCATCCATGTGGATCCCACCCCATTCCCCCAAGTGGCAGCTCTGGGGCTCCGGGACAGCCAGGTCACAGCCTCGCAAAGGTGGAGACTGGGCGGAGGGAAAGGGCTTTGGGGTTTTTTGTTGTTGTTGTTGTTTCCTGGCCAACATGTGCATTATTTTATTTTTTTAACTTAAATTCAATTAATTAACATATAGTGTATTATTAGCTTCAGAGGTAGCGTTCCGGGAAAGGGCTTTGAACTGGCTGTTCACCACCCTGGGGAGAAGGGGGCATGGGGCTTCCCTGAATAACTGGGGAGGACCTCTGAGCTCCCGGCTGCTCTTGACCCCGAGCCCCCCCATGTCCCCCCAGGCCTCCTTTCCGTAACCGCCCCCCACAACACTTACAGGAGGGGTAAGCCCCTGGGGATTGGGGCTCAGGCAAGGCCAGGCTCTGCCCCACTCCTGTGGGTGACACACACAGCCCCCCCCAAGGGCCTACTTCCTGGGCACTGCACCCCTCCCCTGCACTGGACAGACAGCCGCCTGGGCCATAAGGCAGGGTGTGCATGGCAGGAACCCCGCCTGGGGCCATCCCTGGAAGGGGGCCGACCCCCCTTGTCTTTGGGTGAGGCAAGGCCTGGGTCCCTCTTGGGAGCAGGTTCAGAGGCCCTAACCCTCCCTTCTCCCCCCCAAAAAATGGGGACTATTTTCTTTTCTGTCCATAGATGTGTTTGAGTTAGTAATTCCTGAGCTCCAGGGTGGGAGGGAGCAGCTGCTGGGCCAGTGAAACCCAGAGCCTAGGAGGCCAGGGAGACCACCCCTGCCCTGGTCCCCACCCCCCACCGCCATTCCAGCTCTGGCGATCAGAGATGGGTCCCCCCCCCCCGCCCGCCCCACCCCAGGGTCCCCAGAGAGGGAAGCCTGGCAGCTGGGCAGGGGCAGTCACAGCTGACCTCTGAGGCTGAAATTCCTTCCTGTGCCTCCCCGGCCCTGCTTTCCGCCCCCACCCCCCACCCCACGCCCCGAGCACAAGCTGGTTACCACTGAGATCCTGGGTCCGGATGCTCTGCTCCTCTCACCTGGTTTCCCTCAGCATTTGCCCAGTGCCCACAGAGTGCCCTCCTGGGGCGGATCCTGCGGTAGCTGGCCCCTCTAATTCCTCCCCAAGCCAGTACTGTCACCCCCACATTACAGGGGATCAGGGGTGCAGAAAGAAAAGTAATTCACCCAAGGTCACACAGCCTTGAGATGGCAAAGCAGAGCCCCGAAAACCTGACTGTTTCTCATTCACGCTCCAACCTGCTGGTCCCGAAGCTTTCCTCGAGGCTCAGTGTCTGCTGAGGAGACAAAGCAGGAACACGGCCAACGGACCACAGAACACGATGAGGCCCAAAGGAGGGGAGAGGGAAAACCACGGACAGAAAGGGATTTGAAAGCTGGGTCTTGAGGGATGTATAGGAGTTCAGCAAATAAAGTAGTAGGCAAAGAAAGGACCTTCCAAGTTGGGGAGCAGTGTGGGCAAAGACTTAGGGGAGAGGCAGGCTTGTAGCTGGACAGACTAGCGGGGGGACTGAGGTCTTGGCAGACTAGGACACCTGGCTCCCTGAGGAGGGGGGCAGCTACACAGAAAGGCGAAAGGGTCCTGTACTATGAGAAAGTCATTTGTGGTAGTCGGGGGAGGCTGGGCAAGGCAAGGGTAGGGTGGGGAAGGACCTGGGCTTTGCAGTTCAGGCTGAGACGCCTTTCTTTTTGGTTTGAGTAGAAGAGATCTGTGAAGATGTCCAGACGCTGTCACAGACAGCCAGCGCCCCCTCCCACCCTGTGGCGCCGCCCCCCCAGGCCAATGAGTGTTGGCGGGGTGTGCATCCTGGCGGGGTGGGGGATACCACCGCAGTCTCTGCTTCCATGGCTCAGGGCGGTGAGCGCACACCCAAGGGGCGGGGGGGGGGGGTGGGGGGGGCGGAGACCGTGGTCGCAGGCATCACAGCTCAGCCCCGGATGCCCGCAGACTGTCCTGTGCGGTGTCCAGCCAGCGTGGAGGCTTCCAGCAGCAAACTTCCCCCTTGGAGACCAGGGAATAAGGGCAGCTCCTGCCACCCTCAGCCCCCCTCCAGACATACTCTCCTGGGAGAAGAGTCTCAGCCTTCTAATTGTAAAACAAATGCACATCCGTTTTAGAGATTCGTGAATACAGAAAAAGCAACCGGAGATCGCCTTCCTTGTGAGAAGTTTGCATCCTTCGTTTATTTTAATTACCTGGTTTAATTATTAGCTGTGTGACCTTGGGCACGTGAGCTAACCTCTCTGGGACTTGGGAATGATGATAACATCATCAACTTCCCAAGATTGACAGAGGATTAAGAGGAAACATCAGAGAACAAAGCGGATCACCCACTGATGCTGGGATTCGCTGTTCAAGGACCCAACTGGAGTTTATTCCTGGTACAAAATGCAAGCCCCGCCCCCACAGCCCCAGCAGGATCCCAGGCTTGCTGTTTTAGGGGATGGGGGGAATGAGGTCTCCCTCATCTCCCCTCTCCTCACCCCCAGTGTCTCAGTAAACAGGGCTCTGTGTGCGGAAGGAGGAGTGGGGTTCAACCCGCTTCCCGGTCCACTATCGCTGGAAAGGTCCCCTGGCACAGAGTCTCCAGGACCCTGAGTAGTACAGGGACACCCCTTGGGGGCCCACTTTGAAAGAAAGATCCATTGGCGAAGTCTGGGGGGGGCAAGGAGGGGCCCTCGGCTCAGACCCCAGAAGGTAGTGTGGGGAGAGCAGGAGCCACAGGAGTCCTTCCTGGCAGGTGGATGCGGGCCCTGAGGCTTAGAGCAGTGGGGGAGTGTGGGGGAGGGGCTGGGAACGGAGGTGGGGGAAGCAGTATCGAAGGCCACCTGCTCCCCTTCCCAGTGGCACCCCGACAAGGCTTGTGGAGAGTCTGGGGCCTGCCCTGGAAACTTCATGGGGTCTCCAACCAGGGTGTGAGTGGGAGCCTTTCCTGCCACCCTTCCAAAATGGTCCTTCCTGGGCAGCCCAGCCAGGTTCACCCCAGATGCCTCAACATGCACCCCAAATCCCTGGAGAGTGCAGGAGAGGGGCGTACAGGGGCCGCTGCTCTCTCCACAGGCAGATAGTCCCTGGGGTCTAGCCCCCATGGAGGGACTGAGGGCCCGTTGCTATAAACAGGAACATCCGCTGCCCCCAGCACTGCAGCCAAGGCTGCCTGGCAAGCCCAGCTCCTGTCCAGCCAGCGTCACCCCGAGTCCACTGGAGCTGTCCCCTCAGAGGACTTGGGGCCTGTTGAGGCCCCAGAGAGTCCCCATCTGCCACAGCGATACCACCACGGGATCCACCCAGGGAGCGCCGGGGGGCACCTCCGTGACCTTGGTGGCCTCCCACCGATTCCACATTTCTGGTTCCTGGAAGACATCTTGACCCCACGACGCACCCCACCGCCAGGGCCAGGCGAAAGGTCCCATCTATGGGGCGGAGGGGAGGAGCCGCGCTGGGGTCTGGCGCAAAGGGAGTGCATCCAGGTATCCAGGTGACACCTGCCAACGCAGCCCAAGCCCCCACCCCCACGCTGGGATTGCGCCCCAAGTTGCCATGCTTGGTCAGAAACTGAGGAAACTGTGGGATTCCCAATGCACTTCGCGCATGGGGTGGCCCTCTTCCACCCAGTTGGAACCCAGGGACACCGAGCTGGGTGTCCCCGTGGAAGCCAGATCTTGGCGCTGGGCCCCGGGTCCAGCTGCAGAACGACGGGCCCCACCGCCGCGTGTGCGGGAGCGCGGCGGAAGGGCTCTTGGGCTCGGCCGCAGAAACCCGGCGGACACGGGCCAGCCTCAGTAGGAGCCGGGCTGGCGAGGAGGGAGGGGTGTGGATCCACAAATCCCCGAGCAAATTTAGGGACGTCTTCGCGTCCCAGCTAGCCCGGGGCCCCACCAAGCACCGAAGCGGCTCAGCCGGGACGGGGCGCTGGGTGCCCGGTGCCCTGCGCCCCGCGACCCGAGACTTTTCCCGCCGAGCCCCGCGAGCCGGGCCTGCTCGGGTCACGTGGCGCCGCGGCCACAGCCCCAGCGCTGACCCTGCGGGAGGGGAGGAGAGGGAGGGGCGGCGGGGCGGGCCGGCGCGGCGCGGCGCGGAGGGGCGGCGGGGCACCCGGGATTCCCTGAGGAGCCGCGCGGCCCGGGCTCCCAGTCTCCAGCCCGCTTGTCGCTGGCCCGCCGCGCCCTCCGTGCCCTCCACGCCCTCCGCGGGAGAGCCCCGGCCCGGCCTGGCGCCCGCTCCCAGCGCGGAGGGGCCCTTGCGCCCAGGCCCCGTGGACGGGCGGCCGCTCCCTCTCGGCCCCTGCCTAGCCCACCCCGGGAAGCTCCGAGGCCCGGCAGTGGAGGAGGTGAGCTAGGGCTGCGCTGCGGCTGCGCCAGGGCTGTCCCGGGGCTGTCCCACAGCCCCGCGGTTCTGACCGGCGGCCGGCTGGGGAGCGGGGAGTGCGGCATGAGCTCGGCGCCGCCCGGGTGTACAGCAGCTGCGAACTCGACGCCCGTCCTTCTTCCCCGCAGGTCAAGGCCGCGTCGGGGAAGATGTACCAGAGCCTGGCGCTGGCCCCGAGCCCCGGCCAGGCCGCCTATGCCGACTCGGGCGCCTTTCTGCATGCGCCAGGCGCCGGCTCCCCAGTGTTCGTGCCGCCCGCGCGCGTCCCCTCCATGCTGCCCTACCTGCCTGCGTGCGAGCCGGGCCCGCAGGCCCCGGGGCTGGCCGCGCACCCCGGCTGGGCGCAGGCGGCGGCGGCAGACTCGTCAGCCTTCGGCTCCGGCAGCCCGCACCCACCCGCGGCTCAGCCGCCCGGAGCCACCGCCTTCCCCTTCCCGCACAGCCCCCCGGGGCCCGGAGGCGGTGGCGGCGCAGGGACCCGGGACGGTGGCGCCTACCAGGGCGCGCTGCTGGCGCGGGAGCAGTACCCGGCCCCGCTCGGTCGGCCAGTGAGCGCGCCGTACCCCAGCACGTACCCGGCCTACGTGAGCACCGAGGTGGCCCCGTCCTGGACCTCCGGACCCTTCGAGGGCAGCGTCCTGCATGGCCTACAGAGCCGCCAGGCTGGCCTCCCCGGCCGCAGAGCGACCTTCGGTGAGTGCGAGACTGGGGGGCTGGCCCTACCCGGGGTGCAAACCCGCACCCTACGAATGCTTCCCGGCCAGGCCCAGAACTCTGGGGACAAGTAAACCCAGGCAGAATACGACTTCTGCCACACTCTCACACTCCCTGAGATGTAAGGCGCAGGTCCTGAACTTTTACAGCTTCCTGAGAAAGTGTTTCTACCTTTCATTCGTCTGAGCCGAGCATTCTGGATGCTGCCAATTTAGAGCCTACCTCCTAAACGCTCTTATGAAAAGCTTTCGAAGTGGTTTTTATAAAATTCAAAATCCTGGCTTATTTAAGTAAGCCACCACATTCATCTCTGTTCTAGAATGTTTACCAATTCTAATTTGAGACCTGGTTTCAATTGCTCCCGTGGGGTACACATTTGGATCATCGGATTCCAGGCCTGGAAGGCGGGGATTCGCTCCTCAGGGTTCTTGAGTAGTTGGCACCCGGACACCTTCTCACCCCTGCGGCCAAACACCAAGGGCCGCAACTGCGTTTGCTGCCTGAAGGGACCTGGTCCCACCCTGCCGCTGGAGGAGGCCTCGCGGGGCGCTCTCCAGCGGCCTTTGGCCTCCTGTGCCTGCCCTGCGCAGGAAGCGGGGTCCCCTGTCCCAGAGTCCAGGGCAGCCCCACGATGATTGATCCCCGCCCTGCCCCCATAGGGTGCCTGGCCCAGGGCTGCTGCCTCCCCCCTGCGTGGGCCCCTGGTGGCGAGGCCACGCTGCGCTGTTGTTCCAGGGAGGACCTGGGTCGCCACCACAGCGAAGCTGACAGTAAAGGCGCCGTAGCCCCTGTGGGGTGTCCCCATCCACTCAGCCTCACCACCACTGCCCCTCGTGAATGTCCCGTTTTGCAGAGAACAAGGCCCTTCGGCCGCCTCCCTCTGCCAGTGCTGACGACCCTGCCTCCCCGGGGATCCAAATTACACCCCTGTTCAGTGGGGCCGATTCCCTGCTGGGTGCCCTGACGCTTGATTTATGACTTCCCCCCACCCTACAAAGGCAGCCCTAACCATTCTTTTTAAATCCGGCACAGACTTTATTGTATGTAAAGTTAAGATTTAAAATAAAATTAGATACAATAAGCTTTAAAATAAAACAAATTCAAGGTGCACAGAAAACAAGGCAGACGCGGCGGTGGCTGTGGGCTGGGGGGAGCCAGAGCCTCGGCCCACGAGCTGCCCGTCCCCGCAGTGTCGGACTTCTTGGAAGAGCTCCCCGGCGAGGGTCGCGAGTGCGTCAACTGCGGGGCCCTGTCCACGCCGCTGTGGCGTCGCGATGGCACCGGTCACTACCTGTGCAATGCCTGTGGCCTCTACCACAAGATGAACGGCGTCAACCGGCCGCTCGTGCGCCCGCAGAAGCGCCTGGTGAGTGTGCCGCCTGTCCCCCCCTTGAGCAAGGCGGTGGGGCAGGGAGCTGCTGGCACAGGGACAGCCTGGCTCCGCACGCGTGGGGGGAGCTGGGAGGCCCAGGCGCCACGACAGGACCTGCCCCGCTGCGCCACAGAAAGGGACAGAGTGGCCGCTGAGCTTAACGCTGTGCGACCCCGTCCCAGCCGGCCTGCTGGGGCTCAGCCGTGGGGCTCCGAGGGTGGCAGGGGCACAGGTGACTTGGCCCAGGCACCGGGCTGGTGACCGAGGGGGCTGCTTTGCTGGAGGACGTTGAAATCCTAGGCAGAAGGAGCCTTTGGGGCCCTGCCCCTTGGGGAGCACTTTCTACCCGATACCAGGCGGTTGGGGCTGCGGCTGGGACTGTGGTTGTTCAGGCACAAAACGCATTTTCTCTTCCGGTTTTTTCTGGTGTGTGGCTGGTAGAGTGGGGGACTGGGAGCTCGACTTTGCCCCAAGCAGGGCAGAGTCCCCAGAAACTGTGAAGGCTTCAAGTTGCTTGATCCTATCCAGTCCCACAGGCGAACGTGGACGTTCAAGGAGTTTGTTAAGCGGGAGGGCCTGCCTTTGTTCGCAAGCTGTCTACCTGTCGTGGCTCTGGGGCCCGAGGTCTGGGCATGGCCGTTTCTGGGGGTGCCCAGCCGTCTGGTCTAAGGCTGGTGTGAGCCCTGTCGGGGCCAGGCAGCTGGTGCCGGCCGGTTCTGGTGCCTGGGACCAGTGGGGGTGGGGCAGGGGGCTGGTCCCCCACCCCCACCCCCCTGGGCTCCATGGCCCTTTGCCTTTACTAGAAACCCAACACCTGGGCTATGGGAGCCCCCGACCCTTCGAGGCCCCAGACCAGGCAGGCAGGAAGCAGGACTGACTCGGGCAGTTTGGGGGAAACCACCGTTTTTCTCCCCTGATCTGGCCTGGCGTTGGGGGCTCTGCAGGCCCCCCAACCTCCCTCCACCCACACTGTGCCTCCTGGAAGGAGGGGACCCCTGGGAGTCCATATCACCTCCTCACTTTCCTCTCTGGCCGTGTGATCATGCCCCGACCCTGACACGTGCTGCAGCGGCTTGGCGTCTGACGTAGCCCTCGAGGAGAGGGAAACTGAGGCTAAGAGCAGAGTGTCCTAGGGGACTGCAGCCCCAGCCAAAGCCCGGCCCCTCCCTGCTCCATTCATTCTCCCCCATGGGGACACACTGGTAACCAGGAGAAGGTGTGGGGCCTCCCTGCCTTTGCCCCCCACCCCTCACAGGGCCCACCTCCCCACAGGAATTCCTGACCTGGGAGGTGAGCAGACAGAGGCTGCCATCGAGGCATCCAGGCATCTACCTTCACAACAGCCGGACGATGCCCTCCCGGGGCTCAGAGCCGCTCAGAGGCACATAGCCTATAAGCTGCAGGGCCTGGGTTGCGAGCAGGACTGTCTGCCTCGGGCTCCTGTACGCTCCCCGCTCACCAGGATTCTGCTGGCCCTGTCCTGGGTGTCCTGGCCTAGGCCCCTGCACACACTGTCCCCACGCTGTGTTGTCAAGATGAAATGAGGCAGGGCACTCACACAGGCCTTGGCCAGCTCTGTGGACTGGCTGACGACAAGGCATCTGGCCTGGTGAGGTCTCTGCTTCCTGGTCTGGGGGATAAGGAATAATTAGCCTTAAGGATGCTTTCTAGGGTAAAGAACCCCTTCATGCCTGCCTATCTCCCCAAGGCGGCAGGCCTCAGAGGGTGGAGAGCCGGTCACCGCTGTGTCCAGGCCCAGGCAGGTCTCAGTGTGGAACATGCCAAGCGGGGCTGGAGGCCAGGGGGTGTTCACATAGCCGTCCTGCTCCCGTCTGTCCTCGAGCTGGCCCGTAAGGGTTTCCCCTGATTTGTTGCTGAGTTCCGGCCTGGCACTCAGGGAGGGTGCCCCCCCTGCTTCCCTGTGGCTGGTCCCGGCAGGGCCAGGCTCATGCGGAAACGTAGAGGTTCTTGGAGTATGCTGGGACCAGAGCCCGGCCCACAAGGCTCCCAGCCATGGGGGACTGGCCAGTGGCCCCTGATGTGACCCCACCAGCACCTCGCTCTCCCTCACCTGTAGCCAGAACTGATGCCCCGGGAGAAACTGTCCTAACCTCTTATTAAATGACTAAATAAGTTCTAGAAGCTCGAAAGCAACGAGCACGCATCCCCCTCCCAACAGAAGCGGTATCCCTTCCGTCCTTTGCGTCCCGCGTGCATCCTTAGTCCCAGGCTGGAACCGTTGACCTGACACTCCTGTCAGTGTGGACGAGTGGCGTAGTTGCGGTGGTTCTGTGGCCGCCTGTGTGCCTGCTTGCGTGGCCAGCTGCTCTAGAGCCCCTCGAGCCCCCGCCCCCGCACGTCAGAGCCCGGCACCCAAGGCCAGGGGACCACTGGCGCCAGCTCCGGGAAGTGGCCGGTGCCACGTGGGGCCCGGCATCCTTCGCAAGCGAATCTGGACCTTGACGAGGACCCTGGGCTTTCCTTCCTGCACGCCCGCCTCGCACACTCGTCCCTGGCACGGTTCGCCCTTGAACAGCAGGGGACACGCGCGTTATCACCTTAAGTGTCCACCACGTGTCCTTTTCCAAGTGAGTGGGAGGACCCGCTCAAAATCGGGCCATTTTCTGCTACCACTTTTTGGGAGCCAAGGGGCTCACTTTCCAAAGTGTTTTTCCCTGTGCGCGCTCACCTCACCCCTGCAAGCGGTGCTGCCGGGCTGCCGCCACCGCAGACTCCCCTCCTCACTCTCCGCCAGCCCCGCCCCTGGCTCCGCACTGCCCACCGCCCTGAATTCGTCACTTGAATCCGATGGGAGGCGCATGCGGGGCCTGAAGCTCAGGGCTGCTCTGCTGCCTCGAGCAGGCTCTGAAGTTTAAGTTCTTTTGAAAAGAACAGACCAAAAAAGAAAAACAAAATTCAGCCCAAGGACGCCTGGCCGTGAGGGGCCCTGAGAGCGGCAGGCCCGGCTGCTTGTCCAGGGGGTGAGGAAGGACAGGCGGAGGCTGGGAGGGACGGCACGGGGTGTGTCCCTGACGTGTGCTCGGCGGAGGGAGGCGGTTCCAACGCCTCCGGCCTCCGTGTCCCATATACCGTGCAGCCCGATGAGAGGAGAGGAAAATATAAATGAGCCAACACTTTGAAATATTCTTCCACTTTCTTCATTTTAATTTATGTTCACTAAAAAATAATTCACTCCTAATCCAGGCGCCCGATTTTTCCCTCGTGCTCCCAGGGTACAGAGTGACGTGAGCTCCTGCCTCTGCTTTCTACAGGCACACATGGCATGGACTCCCACCTGTTGCCTCCACGCCTGTGCTCAGGGCGGCTGGGTGCCCGTGGCTCTCCTTCTCCAAGCCGCACAGGAACTGCGGGGGGCGTTTGTGGGAGGGTGCAGGCGAGCCCGCGTGTGTGTGCTCGCGAGTGCTCCTGAAAAATAGCACTGGGTTCGAGGCTCGGCGCGGGCACGTTTGCACCCTGGCCAGGAGTTTCTATAAGAAGGACTTAGTGTGAAGGGGCTGATGGCCCAAGGAGATGACAGGCGTGGCACTCGGATCTTTCAACAACGGTGCCTTTTTTCCGGAAGGTGGGATGGCCGTATGAGCTCTAAGGGAGAAAGATGGGTAGAAGTGCCCGAGGGTCCCAGCCGGATGGGGAGAGCGAAGGCACAGCAGGACGTGGGGACATCACAAGATAAAATATCAGACACTCAGTTAAATGGGAATTTCAGATAAATAGCAACTAGCATTTTGGTGTATGTCCCAAATATTGCACGGAGACGTACTTGTACAGAGTACTTGCTGCTTGTCCAAAGTTCCCGTCTAGCTCTGGGCAGCCTGAGGCCTGGGGCAGGTCCCAGGGCCTCCTCCCACTTCATTTTTTAATTTTTTAAAAAGATTTTATTCATTTATTCATGAAAGAGAGAGAGAGAGGCAGAGGGAGAAGCAGTCTCCCTGCGGAGCAGGGAACACAACGTGGGGCTCAAACCCAGGACCCTGGGACCACGACCCAAGCCGAAGGCTGACGCCCAGCTGACAGAGCCCCCCGGGTGCCCCGCCTCCTCCCACTTTGGGAAGGAGGATGGACTGTGGGCATCAGGGACCCCGCCTCATGCTGGACAGTGAGCTCCAGGAGGGCAGGGGACACCCCCCATGTGCATAACTCCTGGCATCCCAGAGACAGACGGGAGAGAGGGACAGGGCAAGGAGGGGGACAGGACAGGGACAGGACACTCAAATCACGTCCAGTAAAAGCACCTGCTTTCTAGGCACGGTCAGGCTGGGGACCCTGGTTGACTCCGGGTCCAGTGCTCCTGCCTCTGCCCATGCTCCACCGTCCAGCGGGGGCTGCAGCCACCACTTCCTTCCTGTTCTGCTGGGGCCTCAGCTGGGTGCCAGCTTTGTCCACTCCAGCTCGTGCATGAATCCCAGCCCCGGGTGCTCTCAGGGGGACCAAGGGAGATCCCTGGGAAGCTGGACATCAGGATGAGGTTCCCCAGCAGGGCCAGAGACTTGGCCCAGCGTTCCTCTGGAGTCTCCAAGGCCTCGTCCCATCCTTGCCTTTTGGGCCTTTTGTCCCAGAGCCTGGGGCAGAGTCCTGGCTGGAGACTGGAGGCCAAGCCTTCCATTAAATAGTGCAGAATTCTCTGGAGTCTGTGGCAGTTGCCTGCAGCTGGGAGGGGGGGGGAGGGGAGAGCCAGGGGGCATGTCTTTCCTGTCTTGAGTCTTCTTGGGAATGGGCAGAGGGCTTGAGACTGGGTCCCACTCTCCCTCTCGGGCCATTTCCAGGGGCTGACCTGTGCCCTCAACCAGCTGACCGCAGCCTGGGGGTAAGGAGTGGGCAGGAGTCAGTTGGCAAGGCTGGCCGCGCTCAGCCATGGCAGAAGGAAAGATCCTAGAGACTGTTGAAAGATGGGAGCTGAGCCTGGTCCCCTGTCTGTCACTCCTGACCCAGGACACATTCCTTTTGTGGTTGTGTTTGGCCCCCTCACTTTCAGTTGCCCCCCGACTCCGTCCTGGACTGGAGACCACCAAGAAGAGGACACATGTCTTTGGGACGATCTTGATATGGGGTCCTCACGGGCTCCTGTCCTGGTGCCCCAGGGTGCCACTGAAACGCTAGATTGGATGTGGCCCAGTCTGACCCCGGTGCCGGGGAAGGACAGGTCAGAGACCCTGTGTCACATCACTGTGGTCCGGGTGAGCAGTCAGGGACCTGGACCGGGGTCAGTGCAAGTGGAGGAAAGGGTCGGGCAGGTTCACGGGCACCTGAGGGCCAGGAGGGGGGGATGAGAGCAAGACAGTAGTGCTCCCCGAAGATGAAGCCTGGGCGGCAGGGGAGGGCGGAGCGGCCAGCAGGCTGTGCTGAGCGGTATGGGGAAGGGCTTTGGGTCCCAGGTCCGAGGTGCCTCTGGGGTGGGGGTGGGGGGCTGGCACACGCGCCTGGGACTCCCAGAGTGCAGGTGACCCAACCCCATGTAACACAGGCGGGCTGGGCTTTGGCCGCTCACGAATCCTGAGTGGGTGGGAGAGCCCCTGTGTCAGGCAGGCCCACTTCCTAGGCCTTGTTAGGGCCAGATTCCTGAGCCCCAAATGACCCACCCTCTCAGGATCCCTGGAGTTGGTCCTGTCTGGGCCTTGCCAGGCCTCCAAGTGCAGAGAGGTTAGGGGTCCCTGGTCAGATGAGACCTGCAGAACTGGGGGTCAGTCCTGCAGGGACACATGGGAAGGAGGTAGGCCTCTGGAACGTCAGGGCCTCAGGAAGGTTCCGGATGTTTCCAGTCTTGCTCTGACGTGCGACACAGCAAGCAGCGCGAGGGAGGTGCGGGCAGGCGAGCCTCGTGCCCTCAGGCCACCGCCCATCGGAGAGGTTGAGCTGAGCACGCGCTCTAGACCCTGTCTTGGAAGGCGGGTGCCCTGCATGCTTAGCCTGAGGCCTAAGTGCCAGAGGGAGACGCTGCGGCCCGGGGGCGACAGCCGGCGCTGGCCGTGAAAGAGAGAGAGAGCACCAGAAAAGCAGTTGCCTTTCGGTGTTGGGTTCTTCATGGGGTCCTGACCCCACAACGGGTGGGTCTGTTCTCACCCGCTCTTTACTGGGGGGGAAACTGAGGCCCAGGGAGGTGAAGTGACCCGCCCCAGGGCTCGGGAGGCGGGCAGTCCCTGTGGGGCGCAGACCTCTCAACCTCCGTGCCCGAGCACCTTCTGGTCCGCCGCACGTGGCCCCAGCCCGGCCGCAGGTCAGTCCCGCCTCCCGCTCACCCGGCCTCCCCCCCACAGTCCTCGTCCCGCCGAGCCGGCCTCTGCTGCTCCAACTGCCGCACGACCACCACCACGCTGTGGCGGCGCAACGCGGACGGGGATCCGGTGTGCAACGCCTGCGGCCTCTACACAAAGCTGCACGGGGTGAGCGGGGCGGGGGGCGGCGCGGGGTGGGGGGCAGAGAGGGGCAGAGCGTGTTTCCCACGTGGCCCCCGCGGACTGCTGGCGCCGCGCCTGCGCTGTTCCAGTCGGGCCCACTGAGGCTCAGCCTGGGACAGGGGCTGGCCCTCTGGTGTGGTGGCTGCCACCCCCAGAGCCCTGCTCGCCCCTACAGCTCTGTGGGGGCTGGGCCTGGACCGGCTCCTGCCTGCCCTGCCTGGAGGAAGGGGCCACGCCAGGGCCAGCTGCAGCTCCCCAGACGGGGCTCAGCTCCCGGAGTAGGCTAGCTCCGCAGGGCTGACATTAGGGCACGTGGCCATGCAAGGGGCCCAGGGGTGAGCAGGGACGGGACCAGCCACCCGCCCCTGCCCACCCGTGCCTGCCCCTGCCAGGTACCGCGGCCCCTGGCGATGAAGAAGGAAAGTATCCAGACGCGGAAGCGGAAACCCAAGAACATTGTGAAGACCAAGAGCTCCTCAGGTGCACGGGGCCAGGGCCCATCAGGATGCCAGGAGGGAGCCCAGTGCCCAGCCCTCACCACATGGAGTCACATCAAGTGTCTCAAATTCCACCATTAGACAGTTACATGTTTGGCTCAAGCATTGTCCTCCTGAAGAGCAAATACCCCTGGTTCTGCCCTGGTTGCGTCTGGTCTGGTGGGGGCTGGGGGTGTGGGCCCACCCAGCTGTGGGGCAGGAGGGTAGAGTGAGGATGCCACACCCAGGCCCTCTCATTAAGTGACCCGTGCAGCTCCATCTGGACACTTCTGTAAATGCCCCGCCTTCCAGGATGCCCAGGGAACAGCACAGCCTCGCTGCCCTCTGTCCCGGACCCTGAGAGCCCAGCGGCTGCTTTGAAACCCAAACCCGGTCTGGCATCCCCTTCATGCCCTGGGTCCAGCGTCACCTCCCAGGTAAGACAGGTGGGGTGGGTGGAGTGCCCAGAGCTGGCTCCCGGTACTTCCTCAGGGAACCCCGACTCCCTGACCAGGTCAGACCCCCATCACGGCCCCCAAGGGCCTCTCCCAGGATCAGGGCTGGCCACACAGTTGGCCATTGGTACCAGCAGCTGACCTGCGGCAGACGTCAGGCTTGGAGCCCCGAGTCTGTCATCCTGCCGATCTCAAGAAGTCCCCCACCCATCCCAGGGCCTGAGGACGTCCCTTAAGGCAAATGGCCCAGTCGTGAGGGCTCCTTACCCCAAGCGAGGCCAACTGGCCATTCCTGCATTCCTATGCATCCTGTTCTCCCTGCAGGCCTCTGGCCAGGCGGACGACCCCCTGGCCCCCAGCCACTTGGAGTTCAAATTCGAGCCTGAGGACTTTGCCTTCCCCTCCGCAGCCCTGGGCCCCCAGGCTGGCCTCGGCGGGGCCCTGCGCCAGGAGGCCTGGTGTGCGCTGGCCTTGGCCTAGGTCCTCGGGCTCCCAGCGGACCCACCTCGCTGCCTGTTGGGCTCCAGCACAGCAGAGAGAGACCACCAGGCCCACCCACCAGAAGAGACGAGCCAGCGGGACCTCAAGGCTCTGAGCATCCCTTGCCATGGTGCTGAGGAGGCCTCTGTACAGACAGCAGTCCGACCCCAGAGCAGGAGGAAGGCAAATGAGAAGGGCCTGAGCCCCCACCGCAGACAGCAGGGGACTCCCCCAAATGCTGTGCCAGGCTCTGACCGGGCCACTCCAGCCAAAGGTGACCTGGGGCGCCCACTGCCAACTTGAGTTCTCTTGTCAACATTTGCCATCACCATGTTTACACATTGCAGAAGTTGGGAAAAAAACCCAACTTCCTGTCATAAACCCGGGATCACAAACAAAATGGCTGAGGTCAGGCCAGCATCGTGAATGAGGGGGACAGCTGGACATAGGGCCTCCTCGAGCCTCAGGATCTGTCCCTTTCTCACATCTGCTGGATAGAACCACGGCATGGAGAACCTTCCCTCCTATGAGCGAAGGACTGCCAGGGACAGATGTGCAGGTTGTGCACTGTACCAGGATGCTACCCCAAGGGCAAGCCGCTCACACCGTAATCACCTACTTGGATATTTATTTGGGTGGTTTTCCCAGAGGGGACAGTAAGGGTCCTCATTCTGACTGAATCTATGTATTGCGACCATTTCTGACAGGCAGAGTAAAGGACCTGGGGCCCCATGCTGACCCCACAGGCCCTGTCCGGGCCAGTGGCGGGGTGACCACACGTCCTGGCTCACCTGGGGTCATCCCAGTTTAGTTTGTTGTCCCAGTGGAATTGTTATTAACACCGCTTGACTTACAGAAGCCCTCCACTCACGGAGTGGGGTGATAAGTTAGCGGGTTGTGCTGGCTGGAGACAGCTCTGCCCAAGGGAGCTGGATGACTGCCATGAGCCTCGTGGCGGGGAGGCGATAGGGAAGGGAGGGAGTGGGGCTCGCTATGCCAAAGGACCACATCCTCCCTTCTGTTCAGTGGCTGCCTTTCGCCAGTCAGTACCGTGAGCCGCTGGGGCAGCTGGGAGCCCGCGTGGTGCCGTCCTGGTAAAGCTCGTCCTTCCTGTTGAAGAACGGTGGTCCCGACACCAGCTTCCGGGACGCGCCCGTCTGTCCTGAGCTGGCACCTCGAGTTCAAGCTGCGCAATTTACACGTGATCTTGTTTTTTGTTTTTTTTTTTAATCAAAGACAAGTGATGCCATGAGAAAAAATGTAAAATAAAGATGTTGATTTTGCATTTCCTTTTCCCAAACGCGTGTGGAATTTTCCAGCCCAGTCCCTGCCGGCCAGGTCGGCTCCCAGCCTGGGGCTCACGCAGGCCGTCTCTCCGTTCAGAAACTTGTCTCCACGCGTTGGTCTGCTGGACCTGGCTGGCCACTCCGAGGCAGCCGGGAGACCCTTAAGGACAGTGCCTTTGAGGTCGCCTGCCTGCACAGGGGAGGGACATGGGGTCGGCCTGGGCGCCCACACTTGGGGAAGTCCTCGCTCCCAGGTCAGGTGGACTGCGGTTTGAGGGTCTGCCCTGACTCTTACTGCCACGCTGGCCCCCAAGGAGGGGACAGGGACCAAGCCGAGGTTTGGGGCACTGGGAGCCCACGTACCCCTGTGGGACTCGTGCTCCTGCCCGCGGGTTAGCGGGCAGCCTGGCAATGTTGGGGTGAGTCCGGGGGACACAGGGACACAAGACGTGAGGCGGGCCCCCAGTCAGGCCAGGTGCTGGCACCTCTCACTTTGCAGATATGCACGGGAGGGAGGTCACTAGCCTCAGTGCCTTGGCCCCTATCTGTGAGTCAGGACCCCCACCCGGCTACACAGAGGGCTTTAGCAGGGGCCGCCCAAATCTGGGCGACCCGACGGGCTGGTTAAATACAGAATCTCAGGGTCTGGGAGCCTGCATGGTGGCCAGTGCCCAGGGTCCCTGCGGAGCCACATTGGGAGCCCTGTGGCCAGGCCGGGCTGTGGAGGAGGACCCTCGGGGCACTGTCTGTCTAACGAGTCACAGCCAGCACTTTCAGAAAGCAGGCTGGGCAGGAGAGCTGGGAACGGAGTCGCACCTGCAGGGTCGTGCCCGTGGGTGGACGTGCCTGGTGGGACAGGCTCAGCCCGGACATCACACCCCTGTCACGGGCTGCGGGGAGCTTGCTGCCGTCTCGTCTCCGTGCCCGCAGGCGCCAGGCTGCCGTTCCCAGGAGACCACTCGCAGGGGTCAGGTGAGGCAGAGAGGTGAGCAGCCGCCCAGCGGGGCAGGGCAATGCCCCCTTCCCACCTGCTCACAGAGCCTCCTCCACCCCACCAGGGCACTGGGTCCCCGAGTGGGAGACCCAGATCGTTACTTGGAAAGAACCAGGGGGCCCCGAGCAGCTGTGGGGAGGGATGGAGCTGTCCTCCTGCCCCGCCAGGCCCACCTCCAAGGCAAGGCCAGCCCAGCCCTTCCTTGGGCACCCCAGGCTCCAGGAGAGGATAATGGGCCCCAGAGAGAAGGAGACGAGAGGCAGGAGACAGTGGGAGGCCACAGAGCGCCCTCGAGGCCCACACCCCTCCTCCGGGCCTGCACTGTGTTCTGCCCTGTCCAGTCCCATCACGGGGCCTTCTCCCGCTGAGGAGGCTGGTGCGACTCTCCCTCCTCTCTGGTGAGGCAGACCAGGGCCCAGAGAGGTGGCACAAGGCGCCCGGCCGCCACAGGGTCCACGCGGGGGCCTGAGGGGACAGCACGGGATCCTCACACAGCAGAGGCACCACTTGGGAGCCCAGTGCCTCTGTTGGAGCCTCGGTTTCCTCATCCGCAGGTCGAGGAGGGTGCCACGTGCCTACGGCCAGGTCTGTGATCCACACGCGTGTGCAGCTTGTCCGGCCCTGGAGGTCCCTGGGGTATGGAAGCAGCGTTCTGCACTACCCAACCCAAGGAGGCTTCCTGGAGGTGTCCACTGTAGGACAAGTAGGGTCCCCATAGATGGGGGAGGGGCTGGATGTCCCGGCCCCCAGGCGCCCTGCCCGTGAAGAGGGTCCTTGACAGGAGGGGGGGAGGGTTGACAAACAGGGAAGGAAGAAGTGACCTCCTCCCTGCATTTGTCATTTTTAAATGTGTCGTGCCCAGGATGAGGGAGGCCGGGCGCCCTACCGCTGGGCATGGGTGTTGCTGCTAATTTAAGCCTTTTCCCCAGTGCCCCTTCAGGGCCGGAAGCTGTCAGGACCCAGAGCCTTAATATAGCCACCGGCACCCCCCTTCCTGCAGCTCTTCCTCCCGTGAGCCCACCCCTCGGCTCCACCCGGCTGCTCATAAACAGCCGGATAAGCCGGGGAGACTGGTGGCGTGGGCAGCCCGTCTGCTATCGCAAGGACAGGATGCAAAGAAGGGCCGCTCCGTGTGCACTGCCCGACCACAAGTTCCATTCCCCTTGGCTTCCCAGCTAAGGCAGACATGCAGGAGCCTACAGGAGGGACCCTCAAGCCTGCCACTGTCCCGGCCACAGACAGTGTTCCCTGAGCCCCCGCAGGGTCGGTCCTAGGTGCCTTGAGGCAGGGACAGGACCCTGCCGTGGAGGCCAAGAAACTGAGCATCCAGGGTGTAGAAGAAGGGGAGACACCCCAGGTCCCTTCAGTCAGTTTCCCTCCCCCCATGAGAGCCCTAATGCTTCACGGCGGGCGCAGAGCCCCTGGTCCAAAGCACCCAGCGACACCTGGCAGGGCTCCTCCGACCCCGTCACGAGTCTCGCTGCATTTAGCCAAGAGTGTATTCCGTGCCCACGCTGGGGTGCACGTTTGTGCCCTGGGGCCCTGGTGCCGCCCTGAGCCTCTGTCACCCCAGCCGCACAGCCCGGGGCGCCACGTGCTGCTGAGAGGGACCTGAGGGCTTCCGGGGGGGCCAGGGCTCCCGCCAGAGACAGCTCGTTGAAAAATGGGTGCAAATCATCTAGGGCGCTCGTCTGAAAAATGGAACGTGCTTCTTAAGAAGGGAGAATGGTTCCTTGGGGTAAGCAATGCGGGGTACCAACTTTTTATTTGACCAAATAAGGACATTTCTTAGAAGAGAATAGTTGCTGCTGTCACCATCATCAAACACAGGCCATTCTGCCACCAGACACAGCCGGCCGCCGTCTCCGGGGACGGAACGATGCCTTTATAGCTTCTTGCTGCTTTCCTCTGCTGCAAACCGCGGACAGCTTGTGGCGTGCGGACAGACACTCAGACAGAGGATGGCCTGGCCTCGGGGTCCCAGCCCCCAAGTGGACCCCCATGCAGCTGATGGAGGCTGAGAGACCAGGGGCCCCTGAGGCTGCGCGGCTGTGGCTCCAGGGGTCCCCATCCTTCCTCCTGCATCACTTTGGCTGAGGCCGAACAGGCCCCAAAGGGGAGGGGGCTGGCGAGCCCCACAGTCCTGCTGGAGCCGGGGTGGGGGTGGCCGGCCCTCGACGACCACTCGGAGGCCATGGCAGGCAGCCCCCCCCACAATGCCCTGCGACGCCCGCCAAGATGTTGACATGGACGGCTCCAGCCGCCTTATTTATTATCTGATAAAGGGCTCTCGGCACCGCTGGTGGACAGCGTCTGGCCGTGCTGGGGCCTGGGGGAGGGAGGCGGGCGGGTGGGAGGACAGGAGGCCAGAGCAGGCCTCCACACTGGACTCTGGGGCAGGACGCATTGAGGAGTCTGGACTTCTCCCTTCCTGGCGAGCGGCTTTCCTTCTCCCCTGCCCCTGAGCCAGCGGGCCAAGGAGGGGCTCGGCGCCTGCACAGAGGGACCCCAGGCCCCCCATCTGGGAGTCACACCCCACAAGACCCGAACCCCCATGGTCTCTGGAGAAACCGCAGCCAGGGTCCTCTTCACCATCAACCCCTCCCATCCAGCTGCCCATCCTCCACCCCTCCACTTGGCCCAAAGCTCAGATTTTCCATGATGCAAATCTGGGCCTATTTCTTCCTTGTTTCCAAACACTCGGCCCAGGTACCAGCCCAGCAACTGCACAACTGGCCAAAACCCTGACCGCCCCATGACCTCAGGGCTCCCCTTCCCCACACCTATGTCCACTCTTAGGGACAGGGGACACCTGCCAGCATCCAAACTCGCCATGCCTCTGGGCCTTTGCACGTGCTTCTCTGGGACCGTAACACTCTTCCTCCCGTGTGCCTCACTGGTGACACGCACTCAGGGGTCTAGATCTTCTGATGCTACCTCCTCCCGGAAGACCTCCTCAGACCGTGCCAGGAGGTCTCTCCAAGCAGAGCTGTCCCCACTGCTGGGGCTGCCCTGGCACGAGGAAGACACCCCAGTGCCCAAGAAGCGGGGTGGGCAATGCAGCTGAGAGATTGTGTAGACTGAGCCTTCAAGATCAGAGCTCCTGAGAGTATTGCCCGGTCACGGCTTATTCTAGAACTTGTCTCCCCAAGTCTCGTCCAAGGCTTTTGTGACCAGGGAGATGGTAGCACAGTGATGGGCCCAGTGCCTGCCCAGCACTTGGTGCTGGTGGAATCAGTGAGTGAATGGACCGGTGCCCCTGCTGGCTCGTGGGGGACAGGCTGCTCAGCCCCTCCTGGCACCACCCACCGTGGTGTGGGGAGAGGCGTGCCCACTCGTGCCGCTCCAGGCCTCGCAGCCCCGGCCCGATCCTGCAGGCACGTGAGCAAGGGCGCAGCCCTGGGTGTGGACATCAGCGTTCACTCTCCACCAGGACGGTCCTCTGCACGTGGGGAAGGGGCTCCAAGAACCCCGGTCGGGTCCGTGGGCGCTTGGGTGGGTGCTGGGGCTCGGGGCGGGAAAGCACACAGGGCCAGGGCCAGTTCCAACAGCTGGGCCCACGCGTCTGGCCTGGGTCGGGGGCTTGGTGGGGCTGGTTCCCATGCCCAGATCACCAGGGGTGGGAAAGAAGGCCCACGTCGGGGGCCTTCAGAGCCAGGAACGCTCAGGCTGGCTACGGGTGGGGCGGGCCTCCCTCCAGAAGGCTGAGCCCCAGGGATCCGATTCCCAGAGATTTGGAAATGACTGTGCGGGTGGGGGGGCAGGAGGGCTTCATGGCTGACCTTCGAATTCATCTTTTCTAAATCACGTCTCCCGAGTCTAAGATGTGCCAAGCCGTGCAACGTAAACATTTAGAGATTGTGCAACTTTCAAACCCTGTTCTGGCATTTCTCCGTTTTTTAATAATATGCAGAAGACCTCAGAACAAGGCTGACAGTGCCCTTGACCTTGACCTTGACCTCTGAGAGGTTCTAGTGGTCAGGAATGGGGCAAGTCAAGTGGGGCCCAGAGCAGGCACGTGCTTGCATGGGGACGATGAAGCCACTGTGTAGACGAGGAGGGCTGAGGCCGGGAGGGGGAGGCCGGGGTTGGAGAGACAGACACACAGAGACAGAGAGACGGACAAAACACAACTCTGGGGGCGCCTGGGTGGCACAGCGGTTAAGAGTCTGCCTTCGGCTCAGGGCGTGATCCCGGCGTTATGGGATCGAGCCCCACATCAGGCTCCTCCGCTATGAGCCTGCTTCTTCCTCTCCCACTGCCCCTGCTTGTGTTCTCTCTCTCGCTGGCTGTCTCTATCTCTGTCAAATAAATAAATAAAATCTTAAAAAAAAAAAAAAAAAAAAAAACACAACTCTGACCCCCTGATCCTATTCCCCCCTTTCCAGGGCCTGTCCTAGAGCTTGTGTCCCTTCCTGCTGTGCGAAGCCTGCTGGACGAGGCCCCAGGCAGGCCCTGGGGGGACACGGGGGGCAGGGAGGACTCAGGAGTGCACAGCCCCCCCAGCCCGCACTCAGCAGGACGCACGGAAGCGGCTTGGTTAGCGCCTCCCCGTGGAGGACGAGCTAGGCAGGTGGCTAGAGAGGACAGTGGACGGCAGCTTCCAGAGGCAGAGCCTGCCAGACTGTAGAGACAGACGGTGAGGAGCTTTTCTGAAGATTTTGACAGAAATACCAAAAGCCCTTCCTGCCCCGTCGGTCAGGACGGCTGATCCCGGGCCAGGACCCAGCCACATCCCTCCTACGGGAATCTCTTTCCAGCAATTCCGAAATAGGGGTGGGGGGACGCACAGAGAGTCAGGAGGGGGCCCACACCACTGGGGCCCGCCAGAGAGAGCTCTCCGGTCATCCCAGGGCACTGGCCAGCTTGAGGCTGACAGAACCTGTCCTGGGGACTCGAGCCACCTAAGAAAACGGGGGCCTGGGTTTGGACACGGAGAATGGACAGTGGCCGTCCGCTGGAACATGACAGCCACTGGCCCATCTCCCACCCTCGGGGGTGAGGACCCGGGGGAGGGGGAGAAGGGGTTCTGGGTACGGGGCGGCAGCCTGACCCTGGACTGTGGTCATTTCTTCAGTGGGGCTGGGAAGTCCATCCCGGACACACAGAATAGGACGAACCAAGAGGGAGGTCTTTGGGCCCCCTTCCCTCCATGACGCTCCAGTGGCTTCCAGAAGGATGGGGGTAAAGATCAGTCACCCCCACTGTCAGCCCCTCTGAGTACCTAGGGCAGAGCCTGGAGCCTGGTTTAGGGAAAGCGTACGGAGTTTTTCCGACGCTCGCACCCTAAACACAGAAAACCCTACCACCACTGCCTCCTGCAGTCGAGGGCTCTGTGAGCAGGCGTGTGCCGGCCGCGGAGCTGACGGATGGCTGCCCCTCCGGAGCTCCTCCAGGGTCTTCTGGTGAAGGATTTAAGACCATGCAGCCCAGCCCCATTAACCTTCCTCGGTAAAATATTAGGTCTGTCCGCTTCCGGCCTGCGCCTCCCTCGGTCAAGTTCTGAAGGTTTCCGGGCCCTGGCTCTGCGGGGCGTCCGCCGGAGTTCACAGCCACTCGTAGATAAACCTCCCTTGTTTATTTTATGAATGAGAGAGGACATTAAATACTCAAATAAAGTACATGGACGCACCCGAGGCCAAGAGACACTTACCGCGCCAGCCCTTTGTGGGGGCGGCTCAGAGAACGCACAGCCAGGCCGGAGGGGTGGCCCCCGGGGGGTGGAGGTCAGTGCTCAGCTCTGTGCTGGGAGCACGGAGCCCTGCGCGGAGGGGCCTGTCACAGTCACTGGGTTAGCACCCCTCCGTCCTAGGCCGTCTCTGCAGCAGAGAAGAGCCCCTTTCCGGGTCCTCCCTGTGACCCCCAGAAGGAGGTGCGGCCCCCGGGGACCCAGGAGAAGAGGAGGTGCTTACAGATCCTTGGGACACCCCAGCCCTCTCCACGGCCCCCTCGATGCCGCTCTCCACCACTCCCACCCCACCCCGACTGCGGGGGTCTCCCCCACCCCAGCTCTCTGCCTCAGCCCTGCTCCGACCCTCCTGAGACTCAGCTGCTCCCCCAGTCTTCTCGCACACGCGCCTGCTACCCCAGCGGGACTCCTCCCCCCTGCCGTCTCCCCCAGCCCCCAGCTCAGGGCCGGGCACGCAGCAGGTGCCCCGCAGAGACCAGTCCTGGATGGAATTGTTGACGGACTTCAGGTGGGTGGAGGCGCCCCTGCCCGGGGGCCCAGGGCCCAGGGCCCAGTCCCATCCTGCAGGCAGAGGGCAGCGGTGCCGGGCCTCCCTGAGACCCAGGGGACTCTCACGCTCCCTCCTCAGCCGAGACAGCTCCAGGACAACCTGGTCAGGACAGACAATGGGCTCTAAAAATACACCAGGGGCAGGCAGGATTTCCCAGGAACATCTGTAAGTCTTGTCCGGCGGAAGTTATAAATACTAAGTAATGTTAATTCGGAGTCATTACTCATCTGGGGACAGCCACGTCCTTTGTGGGGACAAGGGGTGTTTTTCCTGATTTGTAATTTATTGCTCTTTTACAGTTAAATCTAGCTATAGACCAAAAAAAAAAAAAAAAAAAAAGGAAAAATGAAAAAAGCAGGGTCTTCCCTAGAGTCACTGAGAACCGGGGCCTCGGGGAAGGTCAGGAGCAGGGCTGGGCAGGCCTGGGCCATCCCTGTCCTGGGGATCCCACTTGCTTAGCTTCTCCCGCCCCACCCTGCTCCCCAAAACCCCTCCCAGGGCATCGCTTGAACAGGTTCCGCTCCCAGGGAAGGTGCCCCAGTGGGTCCCCAGGGACGCAGGGGCACAGAGACTGTTCAGCACTCGGTGTCCCAGCACAGACCCCTCCCGACCCTGGGGCTGCTGGCCCCACTCTTCACCAGTGTCAGGCACGAGTCAGGTCCAGAGCTGGGGGCTGCTAATTCCTCCCCCCACAGCAAGAATATGGCGGGCATCGTGCCCCCCCCGACCCACGCTGAGAGCCGAACCCCCGCATCTCCGCACATGATCTGATTTGGAAATAGGGTTGACGCAGAGGCACTCAGTCAGGTAAGGTCATTAGGATGAGCCTTCATCTAAGGTGATGGGGTACTTATAGGAAGGGGACATCAGGACACAGACACGCGCACAGAGAGAAGCCCGTGTGACAGTGAATGCAGAGACCCGTGACACGTCCACAAGACCAGGAACTCGGGGGTGGCTGGCGGTGATGACCACCAGAAGCTGGAGAGAAGCCCAGGACATTCTCCCCCAGAAGGAACCAGCCCCAGGCCCAGAGACGGGAAGGCAGGGCCCCACATCTGGGCCACGGTGGGTCAGCAACGGCCCCAGGACTCGGCTCACGCCAGGCACGGGGGCCCGTGGAGACAGAACAGGGCGCACGGGGTCTGAGAGAAGGAGCCGACCCTGACCCCGCTCTCAGCAAGCCTCCCCGTGTTCTTGCGTCTGGGCCATCAGCACGGTCTGGAAAGTCCTCATCACAAACGTGCCATCCAGCTGGGCGCGGTCCGGTACAGCCGTGCTTCAAGCTACACGTGTGACTTCCAAGTGCCAGCGGCCGCAGGAAGAAAGGGAAAAGAAACAGGCAGGATGTTTTTAGTAACTTATTTTAACCCCATGTATCCAAACTGTTACCCTTCCCGCACGTTATCGCCACAGAAAGCGCTGAGATGACCCCGCGGGTCATCGTGTCTCAGCTGGGTCTTTGCAATGACCCGGCAGCTCCGCTGGCACCGGCCTGTCCTCAGCAGCCACGTGTGAGGCAGGGCCCCCGTGCCCGACGGCGCAGGTAGAGACAGCTCAATGGGGCTTTATCCCCAAACCGAGGCAAGGGTGAGGCGCTGTAGACGCCTGCATGCATTCGCTACTAATGGAACAGTGACCGTGTGGATGAACGTGCAGGGACCCACACTGGCCTCGAGGCCACGGTCTGCACCTGTGCAGGAGGGCAGGGCAGGCAGGAGGCAGGGCAGGGTTGGGGCGTGTGGGTGCACCTGGCTCCGAGGAACACGTGGCACAAGCTCTGTGGGCAGGGGCCAGTCTGCTCCCCCTCCTGCCCCCTTCCCCAAGGTATGGGAAAGGAGGGCAGAGCCTAGGCGCCCCCCCCCCCACCTCCTCCATGACACCGGGCCAGCTGGACTCCTGTGGTTAGTTTCAAGCCAGCACTTGGAGACGAGGCCTCTGCAGACGGAACCCCAGGTCCATAGACGCAGCCTCTGTCAGTGACAGATGGGGTGGCTTCTCCACGCAGCCTCCTGGCCGACACCTCAGAGCAGTCAGGCCACCCAGGCAGGGTGGGGGTCATGCCAGGCTCTGCTGCCAGGCACAGGTGTCTGCTGATGCCCTGGGGAAGGAAGGGGCCCGGTGGGGAGACAGCCAGGAAGAGAGGAGACTGTGTTCTCCAGTGAGAACACCGTGACAGGCTGCTGGGTGCCTGGCTGTAAGGGCAGGGCCCGATCGCCCCGGGGCAGCAGCCGCAGGTCAGCTGGGCCCAGGTGGGCCTGGGGGTGAGGAGGACGTGCCCGGGCCATCTGCCGGGTCTTCCAGTCCCTCTGAGAGGGTGATGGCCTCCCCGGGGCCACGGCCAACTCCCCCCAGGGCCACCGCCAGCTCCAGGTACCAGGAGGTAGTCCGTGCGCTCCTTGCCCTGCCCCCGCCACCCACACTGGGCAGCACAGGAAGGGCCACATGGAGGGTGGACAAGGGTAGTCACACGGTGTCCTCTGGAACGCACCTGTCCCATCCCTGTAATTAGTGCCGCCAGGGCCCAGCTCACACCTTAGCAACACGGCAGCAACTGGACGGTGGTGAGCACAGACGGCCGGCCCTCGCCCCGAGGGTCCTCCGCACAAGCAGATGAGCCTCGATGGACCTCACGTGCCATCAGGGAGGGGCAGGTACAGGCCGGGTAGGAACCAGGACCCGGGCCACACCCCAGCTCTGCACATCCTAGCTGTGTGGCCTTGGGCAAGTCACTTAACTTCTCTGTGTCTCCGATTATCACAGCCCTACCTACTACTGCAGAGACCAGCAGCCCCCTGAAGGCTATGGGCAGAAGGGCTGGACAGCGAGCAGGGCCGTGGGCTCCCCGCATGAGGAAGTCCTCGGGACAGACCACTTCATGCAAAAAAACCAAGCTGCCAACTGAGGCCCTCTCTGCTCAGCTCCACCAGTGTATGTGCAAGGCACGTGAGCGGGATCTCCTGTGCTACTGTCCGGGGGGGGGGATGGCAGAATCCACGGCGCCACAGAGAGAAACGTGATTCCCTGGGGGGCCCTCTCCCACCGGCAGCCCCACGCCTCCCTCACCTCCCTCCTAGGCCCCCCAGCCAGGCCCTCAGGTTTGTGGGGCCACCTGACAGCCGGCAGGACTGGCCGGTGAGGCCAGCGGTGACCAGCAGGGCTCCTCCCTACAGGGACAGAAGGCCGAAGCAGGGCCTGCACTTATTGGAACATTCTCTGAATTCCCCAGCCAGGTTACAGTTTGTCAGTCTCCTGGGTAATCGTGAGCACCTGGTGTGAGCTCAACTCGTCCCAGCCCCGGGACCCTGGAGATGGGCTGGGCTGGCTCCTCTCCACCTTCGCCCCACCTGCCCCAGGTTCAAGGGGGGAGTCAGAGAGAGGGAGGGTCAAGGGTGCTAGGCTGGGTGGGAAGCAGGGGTGGCGAGACCCACCAGGCCATGGGGGCACATGGCCTGTGCCTGAGGGAGAACAACCTGGGGAGCCCCCGGCCTTGAGGTTGACTGGGACCGTCAGAGGCAGAAGTGGACGGCACGGTAAGGAATTCTGCATTTCCTCAACTATTAGTTCACGCTGAAATATTTACTAATTGTCTGGGATGTGCTGTTAGTCTCCTGGGGTGGCATCAACAGTAATCTATGTCCCTCCAGTTCTGGGGGCAGAAGTCTGAAATTGGGGTCTCTCCAGAGGAAGCCTCCAGGGAGAGGGTTCTTCCTGTCTCCCCCCCAGCTCCTGGAGCCCCCAGGCATCCCTGGGCTTGTGGCCACAGCCCTCCCATCCCTGCCTCCGTCCTCCCGTGGCCCCAGGATGTGACCTTAGGAGGGCACTGGCCGTCGGATCAGGGCCCACCCTAGAGACCTCATCTTAACATGACCACATCTGCAAAGACTCTATTCCCAAAGGAGGCCACACTCACATGTTCTTGGGGTTAAGACTGCAACATATCCTTTGGGGGACACAGTTCACCCCACAACAGACCCAGTCCCATTGAGGTTCTTCAGAGACAGCTGCGAAGGCGTCCAGCTCCTCCCCACCTGGAGCAGACAGTTGAGGACAGAAAATGTGTGAAGAAGGAAATGAGAAAAGCAGACAGCCAGTGCAAAGGCCCTGGGGCAGAAGCAGGGAAGGGGGAGCAAGGAGGCTAGAGGAGAGCACAGAGGGCATGGCCCAGGTCACAAAGCCTCACCAGCCTCTGGGAAGACTCTGCTGCTCCGAGTAAAAGGGGGGCTAAGCAGAATTCAGGGGAGAGAAGGACACAATCTTTGGTGTCAGGACAGACTTCAAGGAGACACACTGTGCCTATGGATAGTGGCCAGGGACTGCCCGTTAATCCCTTCATTGGCCCCTGGAAAGTAGGACAGAAAGCATGCATGCTGGGAGGACGCAGCCTTGGGGACCATGGCAGGTGCAAATGGGACCCCGCCCCCACAAGTCACTGCAGCTGGGGCAGGGTCCCCGGAGCCAGGTGTGCTCAGGGAAGCAGCTGAGAGCCAGCAGCCAGGCAGGCAGAGCCTCCTGCCCTCCTTCAAGCATGGATTCAGCCCAGCCCCGGCTGCGTGGGCATAGAGGGGGAGAGGGGACTGTCCACATCTCCCCGAGGCTCACGTGAAAACAGGTAACACATCTGTCCCTGTTGTGTTGCTTCCTTAAGTGTGGGGTCTCAGTGTTTCTGGGCAACCTGCACGCACCTGTTCCTGCACGGTCACCCAGGGTCCCCTCCGCTCCCTGGGCTCCGAGCTCCAGGGATTCACCTGCCCTTGCAGGGGCCTCGCTCTGGCCCAGGGTCCTCTGGGCGTCACTGACACGTCCTGAGCAGCGCCCAGCCCCAGCACAGCAACGAATGACACCACATGACACACGGGAAGGCCGGAGCAGGCAGCCTTCAGGCCCACTGGGCCGGAGGCCGACTGGAACATGCACCCAGGTGTCCTGACTCCCGGGGCTGTGCTGGGCCGCACACAGATGGAGCGCATCTTTGAGGCACGTGGCACGGCCCGCTGGGGCCATGGCTTGGCCTCCGCAGGCCGGCGCTCTGGCGCCAGCCCTGGGCTCCGAGGCCGGGCAGCTGGCGAGCTGCCTGGCAGCTTGCTGGCACACACCAAGCAAAGCAGAGCCCGCCCCAGAAAGCCCTCCTGGGACAGGCACGGACGTCAGCGCGGTGAGTGGTAAGAGGCCCCTCCAAGCCGAGAACCCGGTCCGCTGAGCCCAAGCGAGCCGACGTCTCAGGGAGGGGCCCAGCACCTCTGGACTCCAAGAGCCCCTGCCCGCCCGGCCCCAGCCCAAGCACTCCCGCCAGCTGCCCAGAGCCGCAGAGCCCCTGCCTTCTGGACCAGGGTGGGCTTCCCTCCCGTCCTCTCTTTTTCTTTAAAGACGAGATCTTTGCTCGCGCCTTTGATCTTCCATAAAGCGCTGTGGCTTCTGCTCCGTCGGCCACGACACTGACAACTGTTTATTCGTTCTAAAATAGCTGAAATTCATGTCAAACATTCCGCATGTTAGAAAAATGTTTATGAAGTGTTATCATCGTTTATGTAACTTTGCGTGTTTGGGAAAGCAACATGGGACGTAATGGACCACACAGGCCTCAGCCCCGGGGCCACACCTCCCTGGGCAAGGGAGGGTCCCAGGACCTGGCCCCAGCCTCCGCTCCGGGGCTCTCACCACGGCTCATGGTCAGGGAGTGTCCCCCAGGCTACCTAGCAACCCACCAGTGTCAGGTGGGGAGGAAGGCATCCGCCCACTGCCACCATAGAGCGAAAGACCAAGAGGGAGCCCTTTCTCCCTGTGGGAGAGGCCGTCCTGCTTGTCCCCTCGGAGTCTGAAGTGTGCACTTATAACCCCACTGGGTGGGGCTTTCATTGGAGGTGGACACCTGGCTGTCTCCCTGGGTGCTGAGGGTGTCCCTCAGGGCGGGGGGGCTCCGATCCGGGTACAGAGAGTCCAAGGCTCCCCAGCCTGCCCCCAGCCGCCAGGGCAGCAAGACAGCCACGGTTTCTGCCCTCCCGGGTCATCCTTTTCGGCGGGACAGAAAGGTGTGAACGGCTACTTGCTGTCATTTCAAACGTGTTCTTCATTGCATGTCATGTGGGGCACAGAGACCAAGACACGCTGCTCCCGAAGGACGTGGAGGGCACGGCGGGGTGAGTGGTCACGCAAGGGGGTGCTGCTCAGCCAGAAGGAGGCATGACCGCTAGGAGCGCACAGTGTGGACGGCTCTGAGCACGTCCCTCCGGCCAGGGAGATGCACACAGTAGGCTCGGGTGTCAAGGATGCTGCGGGAGACCACGGTCACCTCTGCTGACGAACGCAGAGCAAGGGCTGTGTGGCGGGAGGGGGAGGCGGGGAAAGTCCCCAGGGAGAGGCCAGAGGGGGCCCGCGAGGAGAGGGAGGCGTTCACGCGGCTGCACGAGTTTGTCAAAGCTTCAAACCAAATGCTTCAGATCAAGTGTGCTGCTGCAGGAACTGCCGGCTGCAGGCCAACCCTCCTCCGCGGCCACTGTCAGTCAGGAGCTCCGACGGCGGCGAAGACAACGTGTCTCCCTCCGGAGCAAAACGGCCAGACAGTGGAGAGCAGGATCTGGGTTCCGCGAACCCCAGCCCACGGCAGCCGCAGCGGGACGCGCTGTGGTCCACGCACACGCTGGAGCGCGGCTCAGCCGGAGAAGGGCCGCAGCACGGCCGCACGCTGCCCGCGGACCAGCCTCAGATGCCGCTGATGCCGCTGCCGAGCGCCAGACGCCAGACCCAAGGCGGCACCTGGGACTCGGTCTACACGAGTTGTCCAGAACGGCCGGTCCAGAGATGCGGCGGCGGGCCGCCGGGGGGCGGGGGTGGAGGACAGGTCTCGGCTGCTCCGGGGGCTCAGGCCTCCTCCGGGGTGATGAAGGTGTGTAGGCGTGACACGTGGCAGCGGGTGACACCACCGCGAAGACGCTAAATGCCACTGAGTTGTTCACTGCACAGTGGTTTGTTTTTAAATCGTGGGAACTTCGCCTTTAAAAAAAAAGAAACCTGAGCAAAATTTTGGAAGATCCAACCTTTGGTGTGCTGGGCCCCCGGGCACACATGCAGGCGGCCTTCCCACCAGGGCCCGGAGAGCCGAGCACCGAGCTCAGGACTCTGTCCCTGGCAGGGGTGGGGTGTCAGCCACAGCCAGACACACCCATCACTGGTCCTCGGTGATCATCGTCGCCCACGGGGACGGCTCCTGGGTCTGGGGGGTTGGGGGGCTGCCAGGAACCCCCCTGGCCGCCCGCCCACCTCAGTACCTTCCCTGGCCCCTCGGTTTGCTCCTTTCAGCGCATTGTTCAAGCTGATCCATAAAATAAAGACTTAAATGCTGCCGCATGGTGTGTTACCACCTGACAAGCAGCTGTGGTGGCCAGAAGCATTTCCTTCTGGAAAGATCTGGGGTGAAAGCAAGCCATCAGGACATCCCGCCCTCACCCAGAGCCAGGAGGACCATGTGCTCGCTGGAGGTCAGCACCGTGCCCTTGGCCCCGGGCGCGTTCAGCCCCTCTCCCGGACCTGAGGCTCTCCGGGCTCCCTGGGTGTCTTCGGGCCCTTCTCATGGAGGAGACGGAGGCTCCTCGCCGGCCCGCAAGTCCACCCAGGTGGCCTCCCACCCTCCGCCTCCAGGATGCTGGGACCTGCGGCGAGAGATATTTGGATCTCCCTCCCCACATCCTCATCATTTAACTTCCTTTTTGGCCATAAAATTCTGACTTGTAATATTTTCAACTCTTGTTTCCCATTAAACAGCAATATTAGTATTTCTCTAAAGACGCACGTACCATTACCATATCTTTATGATGTGTGCGGGATGCTTGGTGCATGGACCGTGGCTCTCTGACAGGACGCCCCTGGCCACGAGGCATCAGCTACAGCATCTCAGTGTGACACACTCCAGCCCGTGCGCCGCAGGAAGATGCAGTTTTATTATCTGTGATGTGCCGACAGACAGCCCAGCTCAAGGCTGGGATCACTCCTGTCACGGACGCCTCCTCATGCCCTCCCCCTTTCCTAGAATCATGGATCGAGTTCTCCAGACCTGCGGTGATTTACAATCCCCGTTGCACGCTTGCATAAATGCCCACAGCTCGGGAAGCCAGAGGCCGCGCTGTGCAGACACGCAGGGCCCGGGAGTGCTGCCATTGGCCGTCGGGGCTGTTTATATCCGGGACGAGCAAGCAGAAAAACAAGTTTTCAGCTTCCTGGAGTCCAGCGATGAAGCCCAGAACTGCTGGCCCTGCTCTGGGCGGGGTCTTGGGTGAGCGTCACAGCCCAAGTGACCAGGACACTGTGCTCGGGGGCAGGACAGCCTTTGCTGACAGACCCCCTCCCTAAGCCCACGTCCCACCTGGCTGACGGGCTGAGGGGTCTGGGCCCTTTTCAGCTACAAAATGGCAGCAAATGAAAGAGTCTCAGGGTGCACGTGGTGGGCTGGGAGCCCGCATTGTCCCAAAAAGGAAGCTGGGGCCGCAGAGGTGGGAGACGGCCCCCGGGCCCCCTGCCCCCTCCCCCGGGCCATTGCTCTGCCGCCAGTGAAGTCTCTTCCGGGCTGGTGGGAGAGTCCATGTAGTCCTGCTCAAAATCTCAGTAAGTTATTTGTTGATACAGCTTCTAAAGTTCACATGGAGAGGAGGCAAAAGACCCAGGGCAGCCAACGCAGTACAGAAGAAGAACGGAGCTGGAGGGTGACTACCCGACGTCAAGACTTCCTGCAAAGCCACAGCAATCGCGCCAGTGTGTCCCGCAGAAGAAGAGACAGACAGACCAGTGGGGCAGAACAGAGCCCCGAAACAGGCCCCATGAATACAGTCAACTGACGCTTGACAAAGGGGAAAGGACAACACAACAGAGCAGAGACCAGCTCTTCCATCATCGGTGCCAAGCCCACCAGACGTCCACCTGCAATAAAAACGAATCTAGAGGCAGACTCACACCCTTCACGGAAATTCCCTCAAAGTGGGTCACAGACTTAAACGTAAAGTGCAAACTATCAACTCCTAGGTGATAACCCAGGAGGAAATCCAAGTGACCTTGGGGATGGCAATGACCTTTTAGACACAACACCAGGTCAGGATCCGTGAGAGAGAAAGCTGACAAGCTGGAATGCGTGAGAATTAAAAACGTCTGCTCTCCAAAAGACAACCGGAGAGTGAGAAGACAAGCCACAGACTGGGAGAAAACATTTGCCAAAGAAACATCTGATAAAGGACTGTCATCCAAAACACAGAAAGAACTCTTAAGACACAGCAACAAAAACACAAACAACCTAGTTTAAAAACGGGCCAAAGACCCGAACGGGCCCCTCGCCACAGAGGACACACGGACGCGCCCCCGAACGCATGCTCCTCACGCCGTGTCATCAGGGAAACAACAACGACAGTGAGACGCCCGCACACCCCTCAGAAGGGCCCAAACCCACAACGCCGACGACACCAAACGCGGGCCGGGACGTGGGGCAGCAGGCGCTCTCACGCGTGACTGGCGGGAACACGACACGGCGCGGCCTCCGTGAAAGGCAGTCTGGAAGGCAACGTGTACAAGGTTCAACATCCTCACACCGTACGATCCGCAACCACGCCCCGTGGTCTTCATCTGAAAGAGCGGAGATCTCACGTCCACATGGATTTTAAAGCAGCTTTATTCATAACTGATCAAGTCTTGAAGCCGCCCAGGCATCCTTCAGCAGGCGAGGGATAAGTACACCGTGGTCCGTCCAGATGGTGGGAGAGGATTCAGGGCTGACGAGAAACGCGCTCTCGAGCCACGAGAAGACAGGGAGGAAGCTAGACGCGCACCACTCAGCGAAGGAGACCCATCTGAGAAGGCCTCACGCCGTGGGATTCCAGCTCTGGGACCTTCCGGAAGAGGCACGAGGACGGAGACGTAAAGAGACCAGTGGTTCTTGGGGCGGCGGGAGGTGGGCTGAGGGCACAGGGATTTTCAGGGCAGGGAGACCACTCTGCGTGACGTACAAAGCTGGATGCAGGTCACGATGCGTCTGTCCACACCCGCAGAGCGCACGGCGCCCGGAGTGACCCGAGGGGCAACCACGGACTTGGGTGATGATGGCGTGTCCATGTGGGCTCATCCTTGTACCACATACACCATTCCGGCGAGGGATGTGGACGACGGGGAGGCCGTGTGTGTGTGAGGGGGCAGTGGGCACGTGGAAATCTCTGTACTTTCACTCAGTTTTGCTGTGAACCTAAAACATAGTCTATAAAACAAGAAAACCAACAACACCATTCAGAGTTAGCTTTGGAATGTGTTAAGATCTTTTCCCCCTTTTTGCACAACTTTTGAACACCTAGAAACAAATGATTGTCTTTTGTCTTCATTCTGTCTTCCTGTCAGCAAATACCGCCCGAACCTGCCTATAATTGTCTACACCTCTTCTCCATCCACTCGAGGGCAACATCGTCCTTCCAGGACTAACCTGATTCTATAGACTGCCGGAGAGCTTCGCCTCTGACCTGCTGACCCCCCGGTCTCCAGGGCAGGCTCTGGACACCTAGCGTCTATGTGTCTGTCCATCCATCCATCCGTCCATCTACCCACCTGTCTAGCCAGCTGTCTACCCTCCGTCATGCCTTGACCTGCCTTCCCAGCACTCTTGCACTTGCACGGACGACCGTTCGCAGCGAGGACCCAGGTGACTCCACTGGAGCGTGCAGGACGTGTCATGCTGAAGATGGTCGGCGACTCTCAGTACCTGTACCATTAAATACCCGAGAAGGTTTTAAAGTCCCGCGGCTACGGCGGCTCCTCAGAGAGCTCAGCGGAAGCTACCGCGGGCCCCAGCGCTTCCACGGCTGGGTCTACATCCGGGAGAACTGGGAACAGGCCTCCCACCAAGACCTTGTACATAAATGCTCGCAGCAGCAGTGCTCACAGTCGCCCCACGGTGGAAGCACCCACGTGTCCGTGAACAGACGAGTGGGGGGAGAGCGAGGAGTTCACCCACGCGCACGCACGTGCACACGGGCAAGCACGGGGTCCCGCCCTATGGTGGGAAACTTCAGCCTTAAAAGCCGTGACGTGCCGTCACTCGCCACAATACGGATGAGCCTCAAAAGCAGCGTGCTGGGCGCACAAAGCCCGACGCACAGGATCCCCCACGGTAATAGGAAACGTCCAGAACAGGCAGGTCCACAGAGCCTGAGAGCAGCTTAGCCATGGCCGGGGAGCACGGGGAGCCACACCTAGTAAGTACAGGGCTTGGTTTGGGGTGACAAGAACGTTCTGGAATCTACTGGTGTGGGTGCATGCACTTGTGACTGTCCCGAACGCCAATGAGTTGTACCCTGTAAGATGTTCGCGTGCCTACAGAGATGGTTACACAGAGACGGACGTGGCGGGAGGCAGTCTGCCGGAGCAGAGGCCGCCCTGGGAGCGGAGAGGGACGACGGAGAGGACTTTGGCCTTATTTGCAAGTGGCCATCTTATAGCTCCTGCGCTCTCGGAAATAACTGGAAGATTGGGTGCCTGGTGCAGAGGCCGCGTGAAGGGAGGGTGGAGGGGTGCCTCCCCCTCCCAGCTGCCCATACCAGGTCCACATGTCCCCCCCACCCCGGCCTGCTGCCATCAGGGTCCAGCCAGGTCATCAGCAGCCTGTCTGCAGTGAGGGTGGGGACAGAGGCCCCAGACACCACTAAAGCAGCCTGGCCCCTTTAGGACCTCCCTCTATGGGGCCACATTAATAGGTGACCCATTTATCTGGGGGCCAATGCGGCAGGGCTGGCCTGGCCGCTGCCCACACCCCCATCTATCAATCCACTAACACAGACAGCAGGCAGGACAGGCCGGGCTTTGCAAGGTGCATTTGCAGATGGCTTTGAAGCCTTATCTCCCACCCCTCCCGCCCCAGGGATAAAAGCCTGCAAGCCGCACCTCACCCCTGGGCAGGCGTTTTGCCTCCAGCTGGCCCAGGAAGCAGGGCTGGGGGGCCCCAGGGGGTCCTGGTGTGGGGGTAGGGCTGCCTGGCCCAGAGGAGTCCCAGGCTGGATTCCCGGAGCCCTGGCATGGGCCGCCAGGCCTCAGTTCACAGCTGAAGAATGGGGGGGGCAGCCTCCAAGCACCGTCTCCTGGCCTGTTTGCTGGGGGGTGAAGTAGGGTCTGTGACATGGAGTTTGCAGTGAGCCTGGGCATCGGGCTGTCAGAGGGGGTTCCTGCTGCCGGGCTCGCTCGTCACATTCCCCAGCACCTCCCATCCTACGGCTTCGGGAAACCCTGAAGGAGTGAATGCCAAGATTCACATTCAATCCTCACACCTGTGTCTTCAGGTTGCAGATAGGTAAACTGAGCCTCGGAGGAAGCTCTCTGTGTGCCCTGTTCTGATAGCCGAACCTCCCCAGCAGGAGGGCCGGCCACCCTGGGGCAGGAAGGTGGCCTCCGCCTGGGGCCTCCAGCTCCGCACACCATGAGAGGTGTTCCCCAGATGTCCCCGGGGGCTGCTTGGCCCAGCTGTGCCATTCCGGGGGCTGCTTTCTGTGTCTGCAGGCCACTGGGACTTTCCTGTCCGCCAGGCGGAACCAGCCTTCCCCGGGCAGATGGCTGGGGAAACTGAGGCCTGAACCAGACTCTCCCAGTGGATCAGAGGCAGCTCAGGATCCAGGGCTCCCAACACCCTGCCCAACAGAGTGGGGAGACACGGCTTCCCCAGCCTGCCGGGGCTTGGCAAAGGGCCACATCACCCTCTCCCCCCGACCTCCCAGTCTGTTTTGACCCCATGGGTCTCCAGCTCCCCACGCACATCCCCCTCCAGCCTGTGCCTTCACCCATCTGTCCCAGCCCTGGGTCACCCACCCATCCCCCCACTTTGTGCACCCACAGTCTCCATTCTCAGGTTTCCACGGCCCATCAGATCCCAGGTTGGGAACCCCCAGGGCCACACTTGGACACACAGCGTGGGGAGGGAGAGCTTGTGAAAGATGGCGGAGCAGGCTGGGTGGGGCCTGGGGCCTCCCCTCCACGCCCCCCCCCAGGGGAGGACCCTGGACTTGACTCCCCACCTGTGTGGAGGGGCCACATCGTGTTGGGGAGCATAGGTGCTGCTCTCAGAGAGGCCAGGCTCAAGTCCCTCACAAGGTGATACGCCCCACTCCCTGGCCTTGGTTTCCCTACCTGTCAGATGGGGAGGGGGTGCAAAGGGGCTCCGGTCAGCATTCAGGGACAGCGTCGTCATCATCCCCGCATGACGGCAGCAACGCGATGAGCACAAAACGGGAGAATGTATTCGTCCTCTAGGACCCACCTGCCACGCACACATGGTCCGGGGGGGGGGGTGACATGGTCCCCTTGGTGATGTCAGGTCCAGCTACTTACCTCCCGGAGCCAGATGGGGAGCCGTGGCCCCTCCACAGCCCCGGGGCCACACCAGAGCCCAGACGACCCTGAAGGAGGCAGGCAGGGCAAGCAGGGAAAACGAGGCGGGAGCCCAGCATGGAGTCCTGCCCCAAGGCCAGCCCGGGGCTGCGTCCACCCAGCAGCAGGAGGAGGGGACAGGGGCTGACACTGCTGGCCGGTCCTATGGGCGACAGACTGTCACATGTCCTGGTCCTAAAGAGCAGTCTAGCTTTTTAAAATATCAACCTCATTCTTACAAAACTAAACGTCCTCTTGCCATTCAGCCCAGCAGGCGAGTTCCCTGGCGTTTACCCAAAGGCGTAGACGACTTCTGTGCACGCGGATGTTTGCAGCAGCTGTGTTCGCATCGCGGAACCTCAGCAGCCAGCCAGATGCCCTTCAGTAGATGATGGGTAAATACCCATCCCCACCGCGGAGCGTCGATCGGTGCTGACGGCGCGGGGACGAAGCCTGCAAAGACTGGGCAGAGCCATACGTGCGTATCACCGCAGCTGAGCCCCACACGCCGCGTCCCCAGCTCTGACGTGCTGACGGACTCGGTCAGGAGAGCCGCCGCTCCGGGCGTCCGGAGGTGGGGAGCGACGGACAGATGGGCGCGGAGGATTTTAGCGGGGTGACCACAGAACGTGCGACACTGAGTCTGACCCAACATAAACCGTGGGCTCCGAGGGACAGGGATGCCCCCAGGCGGATTCGTCCACTGTAGAATTGTCCACAGTGGCGGGGATAACAGGGAGGGGGGCAGGGGAGGGGGCCTATGGGCAGTCTCTGCGCCTCCCCCTCTATTTTGCTGAGAACCTAAAACGACTCTAACGAAGTTTATTGGTTTAAAAGCAACAACTTTATTGAGGTCTAATTTGCATACAACAAGTTCATGTTTGTCACGTGTCTGGGGGCTGCGTTTCAGCAAACGAACCGTGCCCTCCAACAGCCACCACAAGCAAGACAGAGGACTTCCTGTCCCCCAGAACGTTCCTTCTGCCCGCTGGCCTGCCCCCACCCCAGACCCGGACAGCCTCTGACCTGACTCTGGCTGTTACGGGGCTCTCGTCAGCGGGGCCAGGCGCTGTCCGTCTGTGGGGAGGCAGCTGTCCCCCACGAGATGCTTTGAAACTCACCCAAAGCACTGGGCGAGCTGGAGGTCCGCTCCTCCTGAGTGCCGGGGAGCACAGCCCGCAGACTGTTTATCCACCTGCCCCTTGATACACGGTTGGGACGATTGTGAATACAGCAGCCACGAGCATCATGGGGCCACTAGGTTGCAGGGCAGATGTGTTTAGCTTCCAGAAACTTCCAGCTATTGTTTGATTATTCACATGGTCCAGCCAGAGCCCCTGCCCGTCGGCTGACCGGCACTGTGAGCACCTCCTGGGGTGGACCCTGGCCCAGCCGTCAGCACGAATTTCACTTTGCAGAAGAGACCCTGGCTCAGAGAGGTTGGGTAGCTGGCCCCAGGTGGCTCAGCACCTTCAGGGGCAGAGTCGGGATTCAAACCCGGCTGAGGCAGGAGGACGGGGAACAGGACACGGGCTGACCCTGACCAGTTTGAGGGTCAGCGGTGCTGGGGGAGAGGGTTTGATCTGCCCCCGTCTCTGCCCTCCCCATGGGGCCCCCCCACCCCAGCACACGCATGCAAAGTCACGACACGCGTCCACATGACTACACCTCCCACTGCACACGCGGTGCCCCCAGCCGCACACGATGAGAATGCACCCAGATACGTACACTCGTGCAGGTGAACGCACACAACTCTCTGAGCCGTGAGCAAACGCACACCCTCAGGCACCAAAGGCAGGAAGACTCAGACACGGGCATCCCAATAGTCCCCACACATCAGACCGCACCCCCACTCCCACGTCCACTCCCTCGTGCGCAGACCCACCTGGCACGCACACACCACAAGGGGCACAGACGGGAGGGGGCAGGGGGCAGGCCTCATGCAAGAGGCCTTCTCGAAGCCCCAGGGCCTGGCCAGAATCAGGGATGGCCCTGGCTGACCGCCACCCCTTTCCGTGATCCCAGGGCCTGGCCACGGCGGCCAACAGGGGCCTCAACAGGGAGCAGGAAGTGCCTCCCAGGAAGGACCTCACCAGCTCTACTGGCCTGGAGCCCGGGGCCTCCTCCTCGGAGCCCTGAGCTCTCCCTGGAGTCACTAGGGTGCCCTTGGGGGAGGCTCAGTGCTCCTGTGTGGCTCTGAGGATGTGGGAAGGAGGTATGGGGAGGAGAGCTTGAGGGTTCATGGCAAGAGGGCTGTGGTGGGTTGGGGGCAAGGGAGCATGAGAGTGGGGCACACGTGGAGGGAGAGCGAGGGGGGCGCAGAACAAGGGGTGTAGGGGGCAGCATCATGGGGCAGCTGCAGCCCTCAGAGGCTAGATGGTTTCTGCAGGAGTGCAGACCGCAACATCCCAGCGAAGAGAAGCAACAGCGCCTGGCTCCTCCCACAGCTCGGCAGCCCTCCCCGGACCCAGCCCCACTGGGCGCCCCCAGCCTGCCCTGAGACCCAGAGATGCTCCCGATCTGGGCCCTCCCGCCCTCTGGGAGAGGTTTTCCAGACCCAGTAGGGACGCTTCCAACCACAGCTCTGGATTTCCATCTCCTGAGCTCTCATGGGAACACATCTGCTCTCATCGGCCCCGCCGCACGGACAGGGAAACTGAGGCCAGAAAGGTCAGCCCATGCTGAGCCAGGATGTGAGGCAAGAGGGCCACTGCAGGCCTCTGCCCTGAGGAGACAAGACTAGCGGGTCTGCTGCCCTGGCCTGCCCTGTGCCCCCTCACCCCTGCCACCCTCCCCATGGGGCCCTCAAGTCCCCGGCCCCTGGACTAGTTAACTGGCCAGGCTCGGACCAGAGGCACAGGCCACTTGGTGATTATGGGGAAACAATCCCCGGTCTGTGTGGGTTCAGCCCCGACCCGTTTGGCCACTTTCTGTGTGAAGGCAGAACCCGTTGGGCAGCTTTGGGCCGGCTCTGCCTCCTTTCTGCTCCTGGCTGAGAGAACTAAAAACCTGTCAAGCGGGTTTGGCCAAAATTGTGTCTTGTTGCCCGTGCAAGTTCACGCACTGCTCACTTCTGTCTCCCTCAGGTGGGGAGCACTCGGCTCACGAGGTCGCGGAGGTCGCTGCCGTGAGGGTCCATGTGAGTACCCGGGGACCCCGGGGCTGGCAGCTCCAACCACCAGGAGGGGAGAGAGGAGGGGGACAGGGGTCCCTGGGGGGTGCTTGCCAGGAAGGCAGGAGCCCCAGCCCCTGCTCGCTGAGCAGGAGGCGGGGGTCAGCAGACTGGCTAAGAGGCACAGCCACCTGCCCCAGGGCACCCCGGTCCAGGGTCTCAGCCTCAATGGGTTTCCTGGGCAGAGGGTCGGGGTGCAGAAAGGCCGTGCCGGGCCTGACAGCACCGCACCAGGAAGTTGTCATCCGGGGAAGCTCCAGGGGCACCGGGAATGGGCCGGTGGCCAGGCACTCCATCCCGGACCTGCCCCACTGCCTAGACCCTCGCAGGGCAAAGGGGTGAGGCCACGGGAGTGAGGGGAGTGCACGGTGCAGCCGCCCCCAGCTCAGTGCTGGGCACCGTGGGACCCTCGGCTCCCCCCGCTCGGTGTCCCCAGAAAGACAAACAGGGACGCGGGTCCTGCTCAGCCCCCCCGGCCAAGCCTCAGGGTGGAAGCAGCGAGGGCGCAGCCACGGAGGGCCAGCCCATCCTCAAGGAGTCAGGTTGCAGCTACCTGAGCCGCCAAGCAAGCGCACACCTGCTTTGCTCCTCTGTGCGTGTGCGCACGTGTACGTGGATACACAACGACATGTGCGTTTGCGCATGCGTGCACGCGCGTGTGCCGCCGTCCCTGGGCCTGTGCGGGGCTGAGTGCGCGGCCGAGGAGGTGACGGAGGATGCCACACGTGTGTGTGGCGTCTCTTGGTTGGGGTGCACACCGACGTGTGTGAGGACTCTCTTAGGACGCTGCTGCCTCCCTGGGTGTGTCATGGGTCCGCGTGTCCGGCAGCGTTAGAACCCACCCCATCAGTGACACCCGTCTGCACGTGAACTAGCCCCGGAGTTGCTAGGAGGCCCTGGCTGTGCCCATGGCAAGCTGGCGACCATGAAGAGGTGATGTTGCTCTGAGCCTCAGTTTCCCCATCTGGGAAATGGGGTTGTCATAGTAACTTCGTGGTGAGCGTGAGATCTGGGGAGCAGGTGCACATGACGCTCCCGTCAGGTGGCTGGCACCCAGGGCTCCCAAGCTGGCCCCTGACCCCCAGCGGCCTGTCCACGTGCAAGGAGTCCTGACGGCCCAGGTGCTGCGGACCTCCACTGTCTGTTTTAGGGACGGGGACATGGAGGCACAACCAGGCACATGACTTGGCCAGAGTTGCGGTGGAAGGGTTGCCCATCGCCAGAGCCCCCCGCAGGAGGGTAGAGGGAGACCCTGGAGCGTCTCAGCTGCCTTGAGGCTAGCTCGCACAGAGCACGCCGTGCCCAGCGCGGACTGGACGCTCAGGAGCAGCGGTCATCGCTACTTTGACGGCTGTGTCGTCGTTGTTTTACGGGTGGGTGGAGAGACAGACAAGAGCGACCTCAGAGAAGGAGCAGCGTCGGGGGCAGGGGACCTAGCTGTCCTGCACCCGAGGGGCCTGGTGGAGCAGGGGCGGCCCCAACAAGGGGAGCAGGCCAGGGGCTGAGGAGCCCCGCTCTCACACGCTCCGACAGCAGAGGAGCCCAGGGGCCGGGCTGGCCCGGGAGCAGGGCAAGAACCCGCATGCATCGCTGTGGGCTTTGCCGCTCAGCCTGTGAGCTGCACTATGAGGAACCTGGGGCCGCGTGAGAGGGCGGTGCTTGAGGAGGGACCGCAGGCAGGGGACACGGGGGTCTCCGTCTGCACTTAGCCGAGCACTCGGCCTGCCAGGCTCCTGGCTGAGCACGCATCACCTAGGCAAGCGTCACCTGGAAAGGCATCATCTGGACCCGCATCACTTGATAGAAAGCAGCCATGTAACAGCCAGCTGTGGGGCGGGTGGTATTACCCCCCAGTGAGGAAACTGAGACCCAGGGAGGTGAAGCCCTTGCCCAGGTCACACAGAGGATAGAGGCAGGATGGGGACCGAAGCCAGGGCTGTGACCCAGGACGCCTCTGCCCAGGGTAGGTGGGGATGCACAGGGCCATGGCCGTGGCTGACCCGTCTGCCCTTCCTCCCATCTGCTCCCTCCGGGGACTCAGCCCCAGCAGAGACCTTCCAGGCTGGGCGTCCAGGGTGGGAGGGCTGGGCTACCTCTGGGCCTGTCTGGGGGTCCTAAGGAGCAGAGCTCAGGCCTCTCTCCCCAGCTGCACCCCAGCCACCCAGGCCCAGAGGTAGCCTCCTAGCTCCGGAGCCCTGCAGCGGCTCCCCATGCTAGCCCCACTGCCGCCCCCGTAAGCCCCCTGGACCTTGGCTTCCCAGAACCCCTAAGGCCCCACAGCTGCTCTCAGCACTCCCAGCAAACACAGAGCAGCCTACCGGGGAGACCTGGCCCGCGGAGCCTCTATGGGAGGCCATACACGCTACCACAGCCTCGGCTCCTCTTCCCCAAAGTACCAGAGGTTGCGGACTTCACCCCCCCGCCTCCCTTCACCTCCACCCCTTGCTGGGACTCCCCTCACACTCCAGGAGACTGGAGGCTGGGACAGGGTTCTGCCCCAGAAGACACTCTGTCTCCTTTGCCTTGGCCAATGCATTTCTGTCACCTGAGCACCCGGGGAAGTCTCACCATCCCCATGGCACCGTCTCCCATGGACTGGACGGCTCTGGGCCTCCGCAGGAGGTGAGAGGAGAGGCTGCCCCCATGATGCACCCCTTCTGGCTCTGCTTCCAGCCACCAGGCGTTCCTGCCCAGTGTCCTTGCTGTCCCCTGCTGCTCCTGTGTCCCTGCTGTTCCCCTGCCCAGCATGCAGGAGAGTGTCTCCTCCTGTCCTCAGACACCCCAAGAGGAGCAGCCAGGTGGGGCCCGAGGGGGCTTGGGGTGCAGAAGGGGCCCGAGGGTAGGGGGAAGAGCCCAGCAGCCCAGCCTGCACACCCTAGCACTGTCATCGGGAACAGTGCCCACCTCCCGCTCAGACTCAGAGCCCGCACTGGCCTCTCCCAGACCTACGGCTCCGTCGGCTTCTTGGGCGGCTCATTTACGGGCCGGGGGGAGAGCTGCTTGCCTGGCGGGTCGGGGTGGGATTCCCAGTCCTGCAGCCCAGCCGCTGCCCGGCCCTCCTCGCCCTGCCTGCCCCAGCCAGAGCCTCCAGGGGCCTCTGCTCACTGCCTTAGCTCCCAGGGTCCTGCCACGAGATGAACAACACCGCAGGCAGCGTGTCAGGGCCGCGGGGAACTCGTCTCTGGTCCGTGCAGGGCAGGGGCACAGAGTCTGCAGACCCCAGCGCGAGTTCAAACCCCGGGTCCCACTTCCCACGGGGTGGCTGGGGAATACGACACTACCTCTTTGGGCCTCGGTTTCCCCATTTGGAGAGCAGGCTCCTCCCAGCGTGGCCGGGGTTAGACAGGCTATAAAGGAAGGGACGGCAGGCATCGCGCTTGGCAATGGGGCCGGGCCTATGACTTATACCCACTCGAGCTCTGGTCTCTCCCAACCCCTAGAATTTAGGGTCTGGCCCCCTAACCTGCAAGGATGTCCCTCATTGGGTGAGCGTCAGCTCCTGACCTCGGGGTGTGGGACGCTCCTGACCCCTCGCCGCTCAGCGCACAGCCTCCCAGCAGCCAGCCCCAGGCCCCCGGTCATCACTTGGGAGTGGCCCAGAGCCGGGGCGGGTCCTCAGAACACGTTAGGGAGCCCCACCTTCCCACCACACCCCAGCCAGCCCTGCCCAGCTGGCTCCCACAGCCACTGCAGGACCTCATTCTGTCCTCCGGCCAACGCTTCCCGGTGCTCTGAGCTCGACCCCAGGCGCACAGAGCCTGCTGAGAGCCAGACTCCGCCGTCCAGTCTCCCTCGGGCGGCTCCGGAAGCCCCGGCTGGCCCCGACCAGCCCCGACCTGTGGCTTCTCCTGGAGCCACGGGGTCTGCTCCCCTCAGTCAGGGACGCCCCCCAGTCCCGCGCCCAGAGTGACCACCACCCCAGCTCCCAAGAGCCCAGAGCGTCATGCCTCTGCCACGCTCCATGTGCATGAACCCCACATCAGGCCGGCTCCCACCGCGGGGTGCCACGGCGTCTGGCCCCTGAGGGCGGGGAGTGGCCATTCCTCCCAGCAGAGGCCACTGGCCGTGGTGTGTGGGGGTTCCCAGTTCGGGGCTGTTCCTCGGTGCTGCTACAAACTCGTGTGCTGTGTGTCTTCCGTGTACACTGAAATTCAGATGAGACACTGTTACCTTGGGCAGCCACGGCAAGAACTTGGGCCCAGGCGGGACTGATGGGGCCACGGGCAGGTGTGAGCAGAGGTCTTCGGGGGCCTGCATCACGGCTGGGCTGAGACTGTGTCCTCAAGGAACGGGGTGGCGTGGGCCCCGGCGGGTGTGGCGAGGAGGGAAGGGTGAGGTCTGGGTGGACGTAGGAGGCAAGCCAACAGTCACTGCTGACCGGCGGGTGTGGGACGCCAGCAGGCGAGGGGTAGGAGGTCAGGAGCTCAGCCGCCTATTGGCAGGGCCCAGCCGACCCCTGGGCTCCTCGGGCTGAGGACCAGGAGGGGCTGCCTCCCCTGGCCTGGTGGTGAGATCCAGAGAGGAAGAGGCAGGCTCTGGCCCCAGGTGGGCCAGGACAAGACCCACTCTGTTCTTTGAGAGACTCAGAGCATGGGGCCCTGCTCCGCACAGCGCCAGCCCCGCTGTGGGGCCCGAGGGCTTCGGCTCAGCCTCGCTAAACGCAGGCCAGCGTCAGCATGAGCACCACGATTACTCAGACCCAAGGCGAACACGGCAAAGGAATGCTGGGGCCTCGGCGCCACGCACCACCCACAGAGCACACACGTACACACGCGTGCGCACGCTCACGCCACCCCTGCAGCACACACATAGCGCATGCACGCTCGCCCCCGGCACGCCACCCGGCCCAGGACAGCACGCGGCCCGAGCAAATGGCAGCCCGCTGCAGAGGTCTGGGCGTGGTGGCCAGCACCCACCCCAGTGAGGGCAGCATCCCTCCTCTCCCAGAAGGAGCTGGAACGGAGACTTTCCCAGAAGGGCTCTGCGTCTTGCAAGCAGCTCAGGTTCACAGAGCACGTCATGGGTGCTGGAGCCAATGCAGGCCAGGCCTGGCCTGGCCTCCTGCCCCATGGCCCAGCCTCCCAGGCCTGGGGCCAGTCTGTGGCCACAGGGACAGTGGCAGGGGAGGGGAGGGAGTGGGGACCCACAGCCCTGTGAGCTCACTCCTCCCAACTGGCTGCCTGCCTGAGACCTCTCCAGGCTGGCAGAGTCTCAGAAAGGCCTGGAAGGAAGTGAGGGCCAGGGTGCCCAGGGCTCGGGCCTCCGGGTCCCTTAATCCCAGTCTCAGGCAGTGGACCTCAGGGTGTGTAGGACCCAACTAGGTGCCTCTGAGGACCTGTGGGGAGGAGGGGGATGGGGTCAGCAATCAGTGCCCCTCTGCAGAGGGGTTCCTGCCCCCTCCTTGGGCCTCTCACTACGGGGCCCGCCTCCTTGAGCAGATGAGGCTGGTGTGTGTGTTTCTGTAGAACGGTATCTGCACGTGTATCCACATGGGGCCCCAGACCCTTCCCAAGCCAACATGACCTCTCCCCTCTTCCTCCTCTCCAGGCTGGGAACAGAGGGGCCGTAGAGGCCGAGAGGCTGTCGCTGTACCCTGAGCAAGGAGGGGTCTGGGCCAGAGCCGTTGGGAGCCATGGAGAGCTTCACGGAGTCACTCAACAGGCTGAAGGAGGTCCACGAGAATGAGGTCCGAGGTGAGTGTCATGGGGATGGGTGGGCCAGGTCAGCGTGCTCCTACAGGTCACCTCCAACTCTTGCCAGACCTGGGGATCCTGCCTTCCAGGCCCGGACAGGGAGTCCCAACCCAGAGTCCAAAGCTTCCACGTATCGGCATCCCTGAGTGGGGCCCTGGGGGGTCTTCTCCTGAAGGGTCAGCTGACAGGGAGCAGAAATAATACCATGCCCCCAGTGGAGAGCCAAAAGCTTGGGCAGAGAAGGGCCCCTCGCCCAGGGCGGGGCAGGGGGTGCTCAGCGTCCCACAGAAGTGTCATCGCCCACCTCCAGGAAAGGGAGCTCATGGCTCTGGATGCCTGTCCAGAGCATTCCAGGGTTTTGAGCTGAAATCCCTTTGCTTACCTGCAGGACCCCCAGGCCAAGCTCTGCTGCGGCCCATACACCTGCCCTTTCCACCCCCTAACCGCAGGGCTGGAGCCACCCCGCTGCCCTCACTCCAGCGCCAGCCAGACCCTCCCAAGACCTTTCCCCAGCACTGACACACCACCCTGAGGGCCCAAGGGCCTGGATCCCCTCCCCAGCGACCTGGCGATGCGGGGGGCTCTGTGGGCCAGCAGGCCCAAGTCAGACTGCAACCAGAGGGCAACCTCTTACTGGGGTTTTCCCAAAGATCCTGCTTTATTTCAACACTGGCTGTGCCCCCCCAAAAACACACCTCCGGGACTTGGCCAAGTGGTTGGTCACTCCCAGCGTCAGGGTCCCTCCCAACCTCCAGGCAGTCCCCAGAGCCAGAGACCCCAAGGGGTCCCAGGCAGCCATGAGACTGGATGGAAGCTGCCAGCAGGTGCAGAGTGGGAGCCCAACAGGCGGGGCGGCCTTAGGGAGCAGTGAGGGGGTCCAGGCAGGCAGCGGGGGTCTACGGAGAGCCCTGCCTGACAGCCAGAGACAGGAGGACCCCTGGGTTCTGCTGTGTGACCTTGCCTGACCCCCACCCCTTTCCTTACTCCTCCAGGTCTGCAGAATAAGCTTCTGGAGCTGAACTCAGAGAGGTGCCGGTGAGTCAGGACAGACCCGGCCCAGCGGGAAACCGATGAGAAAGACAGTGGCCATAGCCCAGGGCACTAACCCTGCCATCATCCAGTGATGCAGGGGGGAGTCTCAGGCTCAGCGTGGGGGGTTGGGCGGAGTCACCGTGCAAGGCCATGCCTCCGGGAGCAGGTGCAGCCAGGACTGCACCCTCCAAGCCCACCCGAGCGAACGGGGACTCTCCAGTCGGTGGGCAAGCCGCACCCGCTCCGGGCACCCGGGCTGCCAGCAGTGATCCGTAGGAATGCTGCTTGGGAGACCCCAAGGCCCGTGGGGCGGCTCCTCACATCCCCGTTTCACTACGGGGCTGCAGTTCTGTAATGCGGCGAGGGGCGCGTGCACTCGGCCGGCCACACTCCCGTCTGGGCTGATGGGCTCAGCACGGCCCTTGCAAGGAAGTCCCCGCAGCGGGTGCACCCAACAGGACCTGGCCGGGACCTACCCCGGGGGCGGGGCCAGCCTGGACACCGCGTGGGGCTCCCGGGCAGAGCAGAACCCCCACCTCGGCTCATCCCCACAGGGACGCCCAGAGGGTCGAGGAGCTCTGCGCCAAGAACCATCACCTCAGGGAGCAGCACAAGGCGCTGAAGGAGAACGTGCGCATGCTGGAGAACAGGTGCGCTGTGGACGGGGTGGGGCGGGCTGGGGAAGGGGGCATTCGGGAAGGTCTGGGGCGAACTAAACCGGGCAGGGGTCTCCACGGCAGGACTCCCAGAGCCTTGCGTCAAGTGCATTTGCAAGGCTCCTTCCCAAACTCAGCAGAACATGGAGCACTTAGCCCACAGGGTAGGGGTGGGGTGGGGCTTCCACAGTTTGGGAATGGCAGGGGCTCATCTTGGGAGCAGGGCGGTGAGGGTCCCAGCCCCTCTGGGGGCCTCAGTCTCCCTCCTCAGAGCGGCCTCTCACCCCCGCCCCCACAGGCTGCGGGCTGGCCTGTGTGACCGCTGCATGGTCACCCAGGAGCTGGCCAGGAAGAAGCAGCAGGAGTTCGAGAACTCCCTCCTCCAGAGCCTGCAGCACGTCTTCATCCTCAGTGAGCCCCGCCCCCTGTCGCCCTGCACCTCGGTGTCCCCTCCTGTGGGGGTCCAGTGACCCCCAGGACCTGCTCAGCCTGACATGGGGTCTCGGGGAAACAGACAATGGTACAAAGCCCCAGCCAGCCCCAGCATGTCCCTCTGCGGTCAGCCACCTGGGCTGGGGGTGCCCCTGCCCTCAGGACCCCCAACCCCTCCTCCCTGTAACGAGATGGTCCCACAGAGCCCAGAGGTCCCACCTGCCGATGAGGAGCACAAGCACAAGCCCCCTTTCCCTTGGGGGACGCCCCAGACAAGCTGGGTGCCGGGGGCAGGGGTGGGCTCCCACCACCTTTTATGGCCTCCAGCCTGGTGCCGTTCGCTCAGTAGCCTCACCCATCCACTCATGCCGCCACCGCCAGCAAGCCCCAGGCCAAGTGCTGGTGGCCCAGCTGGGGACAGGTCACGGAGGGGGACTTCCCTGCCCCTGCCCAGCCTCCCCTCCCCCATCCTTCACTAATCAGTGCCTTTTGCAGCCAACGAGTTACACCGGCTGCAGGGGGAGAACGAGACGTTGAAGGAGGAGGTGAAGCGGCTTCGGGGCCCGCGGTGAGTGGGGAGGGCCAACAGCCTCAGTCCCCAGGGCCCTCCCCACGGCAGGCCCCCAGCACATGGCGCTGAGAGCAGGCTGCAGAACCATGGCGGGGGGGTCCCCTGGCTCCACAGCAGCTGACTCCAGAGACTCCCCGGGGACACTGGTATCTGAGAGAAGCCGGCCCTGCGGCATGAGCCACTGATGGTGGAGCCCCAGGCAACGTCCAGTGAGGGCTCCTTCCTGGTCACCTGAGTGTCCCCACAGGGCTGGCCTGGCCCCCAGGAGGGAGCCCTGGCCTTTCTGATTGTCTCTGGGGGCGCGGCCCTCGTTCACCCTCCCTGTCTTTGCCTCCCCTCTGGAGTCAGGCTCAAGCCCCAATACAGGGAGGGTGCCTCGGACCCCCCCTCACCCCTACTACTCCCCTCCCCGGGCGCTCGGAAGGCCATCACGGAGAAGACCCTGGGAGGCCACGAGGAGGCCGAGGACGACCATCCAGGTGCGAGTCCCCAGAGAGAAGCTGCTTTGAGGGACAAGAGACCAGAAAGCTGGGCGCAGAGGAGCCTGGAGCCCTCGGGGAGGGGGGGGTTTGGGCTGAGCCGTCCACCCTCTAAGGGCCTTCCGATCTGCCCTGCCCACCGCTCCTCCTCCCACAGAAAAGTCTACGGGGTACAGGACATCTCCAGTAGCCAAAATCTCCCCGAGTGCCAACCTGCCTGAGACACGGGCTCCGGACATGGTGAGGACTCCTTTCTGCCGAGCAGCACCGGGTGGGAGGCTGGCAGCTGGCGGCCCTGATCTGTGCCTCGCAGGGATCACCGGGTGGAGGCGAGGCTCGGGGTGGGGGGAGGGGGGGTGGCCTGCCCAAAGTCGCAGAGAGAACGGGGGAGAGGGCAGCAGCTGACCCGTCTGCCCCGTGCAGAGCCCCCAGCGAATCTCCAACCAGCTGCACGGGACCATCGCCGTGGTGCGGCCGGGCTCCCAGGCCTGCTCTGCTGACCGGGGCTCTACCAACGGGACACCCCCACTGCCACTGACCAGGAGCAGCCCGCCCAGCCCACCCTATGAGCACAGCCTCCCCCTGGACAGGTGAGGCCCCACCCACTGCTGCCACCAGGAGCAGCACCAGCCTAGCACCCGGTCTCCGAGTCCAGTCCCACCTTTCCCGAGGGGCCAGGGTCGGGCGGTGTGGGAGCAGCAGATGGGGACTGAGGCCCAGGAACCCGTGTCAGAAGGAGTCTAAGACCATCCTCCGAGTCTGAGAGCAGCATACACAGGTAGGTCACGGACACGCAGGTAGCCCAGGCCCCGAGGAAAGATCTCCGTGCACAGTACCCCCTCAGAGCCCCAGTCCCCGGGTCACCTCTGGCCCCTCCACAACCGTCCACATGGGCCTACCCCTCTCTGCGACCTGCCTTGTGACCAGGGGCAGCTCGCCTCTGGGCCCCAGGCCCTCACCTGTGAAACAGGGGCTAACCCAGGGCCACAGGAATTGGGCTTCTCCTCATCCTGCAGCTTCGTGCGGGCCTCCCGGGCCCCTGTCACAGCCTATGAGTCCCTGAAGCGCTCCCTCCAGGCTGACCGCCTCTGCCTCCTGAACCATCACCTGTCTCTGCACCTTCAGAGCCCGCACTGCAGCCCCCAAGTCCCCGCCGCAGCCCCCAGTGGCCCCCGGCCCCAAAGCCTGAAGGCTGGGGAGGCAGAGGCCTGGGAGGAGCCGGTGGGCCTGCTGGGGCTGCCGGGGGCCCTGGTGGACGTACGAGACCCTCGGCTGGAAGGGGCGCTGCACCTGCTCCTGGCCCAGCAGCTGCGGACACAGGGGCGGCCGGGCAGTGCCAGGCTGAGGGGCCCGCCCACACTGGGGGGGACCCCACCCTCCCCACCAGTCAGCTCTGACTCGGAAGGCCCCCAGGGCGAGGCAGCTGGGGCAGCCCTCTCTGGAGGAGGGCACACACGGCCCACAGGCGCGGGCAGCCCCAGGGGAAAAGAAGCCACGGCCACACAGGACTATGTCCCAGACAAGCCCCTGGACCTCTCTGAGCGGGGCCGGGGCCGGGATGCCCCCAAGCCTCCTGACCGGTCGAGGTCCCTCAGCCCCCCAAGTGCCCACACTCCCAGCCTGGAGCCACCCCAGGGAGTGGAGCCACCTGCCCAGTCTGGACCCTGGGGACTCAGTAATGGCACCACAGGAGCCAGGGCTCCAGAGCCAGAGGAGCCCACCACTCCTGCGGTAAGGGGCCCACCCCTGCTCTTGGCCTCCACATGCCCCCAGCCCAGGTCAGCATCCCGCCGGGGCCCAGGCTGTGCTCCTCCGTCTGCGCCATCAGGCCGGTCACCCGTGAGAAAGCCTGGCGCCTGACATGCACTAGAGGGGAGATGGCTAACCCTCCAGTGGCAGCCCCGGGCACAGCCAGAGTCTCACAGGCCGTTCCCAACACTGGGCTGGGGGCAGGGCAGTTGCCCCAAATGAATTTAAGCCACTTACTTGCTTCCCCCCAGGATCCCTCCCAACCTCTAACAGGGCCCCACCGAAACATGCCCTCTCCAGGCGGGACGGGAGCTGAGGTGAGAGGGAGGCCAAAACCTCCCGCTGACCCACACGGGCAGGATGCTGATGGCCCCCCAGGTAAGGGTGAGAAACTGGGGTCCTGAGAACCCAGGAAGTGGTGTCATAGTGGGAAGGGAGGGGCAGTGGTCAGCATCAGCTGGGGGGGGGGTGTCTGTCTTAGGGCCCAGCTCAGTCCCCTGGGCTGCCCAGCCAAACCCTGGGTCTAGGGCTTGGCACCCAGCTGCAGACCCGGAGAAGAGGTAACAGCCCAGGACAGGCACGTCTCCGATCGTAGGTAGTGAAGGGAAGAGCGTCCTAGTCTTTAGGACTTCAGGCCAGGTAGTGAACTCCCTGTCACAGAGCAACCAAGCCTGGGGACAGCCCGGCTGGCGGGGTCGCTGCAGAGGGGATGGGAGATGCTGGAGGGTCACCCAGTCCCTCTGTGCCTCAGTTTCCTTCAGTTGTCACTCCCAGTCTGGTCTGCTAGAAAGGTCTATGCTTCTGCTAGGCTCCAGGGCCCCCAGCCTGGCCTGACCCACACCCTGCGTCCTGCAGAGCTCAGCAAGGCCCAAGTGCAGGGGCTGGAGTCAGACGAGCTGGACGAGTCGGACCCCTCGGACAATGAGGTGGGTCCCCAGCCGCACACTCTGGTGGGGCCGCTGAGCCAGGACTGCCCCAGGCTTGGGGGAAGGTCCTCTCCTGACCACACCCCCACGCCCCTCAGGTGGGCCTGAGCTCCGAGGTGGGGGCCAAGCTGAGCACGCCAGGAGAGGGGCCCAGGTGCTTCTGCACCAAGGAGCGTGGGCAAGGCCTGCCGCAGAAGAGGAAGCGGGCCTCGGGCCCATGGTGCAAAGGTACGGCGGCTGGGGCCTTTGGGGGCAGGGGAGCAGCCAAAGAACCATGCCCCCACCCCACCTTTCTATCTGCTTAGAACCAGAAACCAGCCCTTGAAACTCTCCTGGTGCAGGCCCCTTAAGAGGAGGGACCCAGGTCAGGACAGCATGAATCCTGGCTCTTCTCAGCCTCAGTGTGCAGCCTGAGCCGGTCCGGCCAACCTGAGTCTCAGTTTCCCCCCAGAAAGGGGGCAATGCCAGAGCTAGCATGAGATTTCAGCAGGATAAGGCTGAGGACATTGGTTCTCACCATCTTTGTCATCAGGGCAGAGGGGCCTCCTGGGCCACAAGCAGCCCCCAGGCCTGGGAGCCCTGAAGCCCTGCCGCTCTCCCCATCCCTCGTGGTGGGGGGACTCCCGGCCCCTCCTGTCCACCTTCGAAGAGAAGCGGCTCGGAGGGTGCAGCCCTCTGGGTGTGGAGGTGTCCACTCCCGCTAAGGAGGCATCGGGGCTGCTCGGTTGTTGGCCAAGGGTGGTGCCTGCGGGCTCGTGCCTGTAGGGCAGTGGGAGCAGCGGGCCCTGGCCTGAGGGGAGCAGCACGACCTTGGCATCTGCTCGGGCGCAGATGCAGCTCCATGGGCGCCAGGCGCCTGTGAACACCTGAGCTCCGAATGGATGCCGCCCCAGTGTTTGTGCAGGCGGGCCCACGACAGGCAGGCTGGGCTGCGGCCACCACCATATGCCACTGTTGCCGGGAAAGTGACGGCGGCCGGTGCGTGATGGAGCACCCGGCGGAGGAGGCCAGCACGCCTGTCTTATTCAAGCCGCTTCCTGCTGGGCGTGTCGGGAAACTCTCCTGGTGGCCACAGTGCATAGGGGTGCTCGGGCACCCCCGCCCGGAGCCAAGCCTTCCCCGTCCCCGGTCCTCCCTGCTGGGGCTCCCAAGCAGGTACCCGAACCCTGCAACACACACACCGCTGCTCAGTGAGAACGGGGCCCTGACCCGGCCTGTGGCCGGCACCACCAGCGCCGAGGGCAGCGCCCTGCAGAGGTTCAAGGTGCCAAACAGTAACCACTGCCTGGGGGCTCAGCACCCTGCCCTGGGATGGCCATCGCTGTTTCATAGATGGGAAAACTAGCCCTCAGAGAAGTGAGATGACCTGCCCAAAGTCACAGAGCTGGCACGTGGGGTCAGGATTCCAACTTGACTCTTCTGACCCAGAACTTGAGCTCATTCTGCATCAGAGATGGGCCCAGGGCCCAGCATCTCGGCGGGACCTGCCTGCAAGGGTCCCAAGGACAGACGGCCCTCCCCTATACCCCAGGCCCATGGAGGCACCCCCCAGTGCCTTGGGCATCCTAAGAGCATTCACCCAGAAGCTTGATTTATCCAGAAGGTCCCAGACCTTCAGCAAGGCATCCAGGCACTGGGGCCAGATGGTCTTCAGGGTCACACACCTGCAGAGAGCCCACCCTCCCACCAGGTGCCCACACTCACCCTCCAATCAGACCAGCCCTGCCCCAGTGTCTGCTGCGTCCAGAGACGAGTCAACTCTGCCAGTGCCATCTTGCAAGGGCTCAGCTCCCCTCGCCCAAATCCTGTCCACGGGGCCCTGGGCAAGAACACAGCATCGCAGTGAGCTAGAACAGACTACTGCCAGCCCATGGCTGGCCTCCCACCTAACCTCGGTCCACTCTCCACAGCCTCCAAGAAGCTTCCGCCGGGGAGAAGGAATCCAGGGGAGCCCCTGACAGTGCACGAGGGGCCCGGGAGCCCAAGGCACCCTGAGGACAGCAGCCCTTCACCCAGCAACAGCAGCTGGGAGGAGACTTAGCAGGTTGCTCCCTGGGGAACCACAGCCTGCCCAGACACGGCTCCCCACCCGACCACCAGCCCAGCAGACGGCCCAGCCCAGGGCAGGAGGGGACTGGGTCTTGGCCCGTGGCCACAGGGGCTAGGAAGGCCGAGAGGGGGTCTTTGGCTGGTCGTTTGAACCCCAGCATTCGCTTTCGTGGGGGAAGTAGGGTTCTGGGAGGCAGGGGAGGCGGGGGTCACTCAGGCTCCAGCCCAGGCCCCACCCCGGCTGCTCATAGGCAACCCTTCCTGGGCAGTGCCCCCACCTCTCACCATCGTAGACTCCGCTGGCATCCCTGACTCCCAGGGCCCTGCTGCCTGGCCACTCCTTCCCCGACGGGGCGCGAAGCACGAGCGGTGGTCTCAGGCGCCCCCTTGTGGAGTCCCGCGAACACGCTGGGTGGTGAGGGTGTGGGGCACACCAGCAGAGGTGGGACACCCAGGATCAAAGTTGTCAAAGGCGGCATGTTCGGCATGTTCGGCTGGCAGACTCAGGGGTCAGCTGGGTCTCCACCTGCCTCCGCAGGGGATTCGAGAGGCTCTGGAATGCATCCCGGCCCAGGGAACAAAACCAGCCCCATTTGCAGAGAGTACCTCTGGGGAGGGCGGCAGGGACAGAACAGGAAATGCACATCAGCCCCCACAGGGTCCCCTCCTCCCTGACCATTCTTGAGGCCCTGGCCCCACATCTGCCACTGACGCTGAGCCACCCACAGGGCCCCAGGGTGGCTCTGCCAGGATTGCACCCTTAGTGCTCAGGGATAGCCTGCTCCCTCAACCGTTCTCACTTCCAGAGGGTGTGTCTCAGAGCACCGTCTGTGCAAGGAGCCTAAGCAGGTCCCCAGGCCCCATCCCAGACCCACTGAATCCGGTCTTGGGGGCAGCCCTGCACATGGAGTTTGAGAAATCTGAGAACTGCCCATTGCAAGGCAAAGGCAAGAGACCGGGCGATGACTGGGCTGGGTGAGGCCTGCGGCAAACTGGGAGCACAAGCCAGACCATGGGAGCACCACTCCGCCTTGCTCACTGTGGCCTGCCTGCCGGCCGGCCCAAAAACCAAAGGAACTAAGTTCCCAAGAGGGAGGTGTAGGGGTGTGTATGTGCATATTTGTGTGTGAGTGTGTGTGAAACGTCCTGTTATTAAAAGTTACTTCGATTTTTCTGAAATCAAATAAAAGCTGGGTGCTCCATTCACATCTGACTTGTAGGCCAGAGCTGGCTCAGGGGTACCCTGGGTGGTGGAGAAGCCACATGGGAGCCCAGGGAGACTGTACAACAGAGCCTGCAAAAAGACCACGTTCCTCCCTGTGTCCCCCCAACACCCTCAAAATGTCACTCACTGGCAGCTGGCCAAGGAGAAACACCGCAGGGCCCAGCTCTGTCACCACGCTGCAGACAGGCATGGGTGTGGAGCACTCCTCCGTCACTCTGTCCCTCCATGAGCCCCTGGGCACAGCACTTCACAGCGCTGCTCTCACTGCTCCCTTACCAGAGCCCCACGAGGCACACACCGCTAGCACCCCCACTTCACAGACAGAGAAGGTGAAGCTCAGGAAGGGTAAGGAACTCACCCAAGGTCGCCCAGCTGGCAGGTGGCCGAGGAGGCCGAACCTGGAGCTCAGGCTCTTGGCTCCCCGTTCCCCGTGCATCAGCAAGCAGCAGCGACAGAGGGCACTGACAGTGGGCACAGGGACTCCCCAAGAGGGGCCTTCAGAGTGCAGTTCTCCTCCCCAGGAGCGCCTGCAGGCACACGTTCAGCCCCACTTTCTACCTGATGGGAAACGGTCCACTCCCTCCCAGGCATGGGAGAGGCTTTGAAGACCACTTTGGAAGGGCAGAGGGAAGAGGAAAGAGGTCAGGCTGGACACTGGGGGAGCCTACCGGTGGTGGCAAATGAAGATTAGTAAGAGGGGACACGGCCACTGTGAGAAGGGGTATGGGGTCCGAAGGGGGAGCGGGCCATACAGTAAGCCTCACTTGGGACAGGAAGGTCTCTCGTGGTGTCAGCCCTGCCCCGCCCCACGCCCTCTCCAGCGCGGGAAGAATATATGCTGGGCATGTTGGGCAAGGCGGGGTGCCGAGCGTCTACACACAGAAGCGAACCCACCAGCACGTGCCCAGATCTGCAGCCTGGGGACGCCCCCTCACCGAGCCAGCTTTATTCCGACAATACCCTGAAGTCACGGTCCCAGGCAGACAGCTGGAGGGGCGGCAGGACCCTGTCCCCGCAAAGACACAGGCGGGCTCCTGGGGGCTCCAGAGGCAGCACCTGAGCACAGAGCCTCCTGCTGTGAAGGGGCACCTGGGTCCAGAAGAGGAAACAAGGCCTAGGCGCCACCAAGGCTCAAAGTCACTGCGCTGAGAGAAGGCCCAGCACTGCCCCCACCCGCCTGCCATTCCAGGCAGGTCCCTCTCCCTCCAGACCCTCGGGTCCTGTCTTTTTCAGTCGGGAGAGAAGCCAGGTGGCACAGCCCGCCATTCCAGGGAGCCTCAGGGGCTCCTCAAGGGGATGGTCCTTTACACCCTGAACGCCCCCGTCCCAGGGCAGGCGGCACAGCTTCAGCCCCCCGCACCCCGCACCCCAGCCGCTAGCACGGACCCACACCCCACAGGAGACGAGCGCTGGAGCTAAAGACTCAGGCTCGACGGAGGCTGACCATGAACGCCGCAGCCTCGCAAGGAGAACGGGGCGGCGGCTCCCCGTAGCCGCTGCTTCAGAGGCGGGGATTCGAACCTGGGCCAGCGCCAGCGCCGGGCCCCAGGCCAGGCCCCGCGGGGCCGATTGGCCCGCGGGCGCCGGGCTCCCGCTCCCTCGGGGTGCAGCAGAACCGCCTCTAGGACCCAGGGGAGCGGCCCTGGCCCGCCCATGGCGCCGCGCGGGCCAATGAGTAGGCGCGACGGCAACATATTTGCATGTGGGCGCGCCTTGGCCAATGGGCGGCGTGCGCGGGCGCGTGCGCGCAGGCGGGGCGGTGGCGGCGGGCGGCCGGCGGGCTCAGTCGGAGGATGGCCGCGGCCGCGGCGGGTGGAGCCCCGGGCCCGGCCCCCGGCTCCGGTCCCGGCCCCACCAGGGCCCCGCCGCCTGCCGGCTCCGGCCCCGCCGCCAGGGCCCCGCCGCAGGTGCTCCGGAGGCGCGGGGACTCGCGGCGCCGCCAGGCCGCGCTCTTCTTCCTCAACAACATCTCCCTGGACGGCCGGCCCCCGAGCCTGGGCCCGGGCGGAGAGAAGCCCCCGCCGCCGCCGCCGCCGCCCGCCGAGGCCCGCGAGCCGCCCGCGCCGCCGCCGCCGCCGCCGGGACCCCCGGGGCCCGAGCCTCCCGCCCGCGGGGCGCCGCCGCCGCCGCCACCGCCGCCCGCTCCCCCCGCCGGCCTGCCCGGGCTGCCCGGGCCCGCGGGCAGGGCGTCGGCGCCCCAGGGCCTGCTCAGCCCGGCGTCTGGCCCCGCGCCCGCCAGCCTCGGCCTCGGCCTGGGACATGGGCTGGAGGGGCAGCGCCAGAGGTGAGTGGGGACCCCGGGCCAGATCCGCGCAGGGCTGGGGTGACCTGACAGCCCAGGACACAGCGTTGGGGCGACCTGGGGGTCACGGGTCCAGGGGATGGGGTGGAGTGGTCCAGGGCCCCATCTGCACAGGACTTGGGGATCAGGGTCACTTGGGGCCCTGTGAGCCCATGACGGAGGGTTGCACAGGACTTGGGGATCAGAAGGGGACCCTGCTCCCCTGGGACCCCAGACACAGGGTTGGGGTGTCCTGAGCCTTGCCAGCACTAGAAAGAGAGTCTCGCCTGGGCCCCATGAGTCTAAGATGTGGAGGTCAGCGGTCCTCAGGCCCAGTCCCCAGGCACAGGGGTCACGGTCCCCTTAATTCTGTCAGCCCCTTTCAACCTTGGCAGTGAGCTGAACCTCAGTTTTAGGGTTCCCTCAGCCCTTATCAACCCCCAGACACACAGCCCTGGCAGCTCAGTCACGCCCCTCCCCAACCTGCTTTTATCCATCCCGGGACTCAGGGACTCTAAAGCACCTTTTGCAGGGCTCCTTGCGTTCTCTGAGCTGGGTGATCCCTCCAGTCTTCACTGTGACGTGTGTTTCAGAGCCTTCTGCGCCAGGCCGAACCTCCCAGCCTCCCAACCTACTGGCCCCTGATCCACACCATTACCTCCATGCTGACTGCTGTCCCCCCACCCCGTCCCCTCTGAGCTCAGTGTCCCTGGCCCTGTGCATTCCCAGCTTGCACTTACTCTCCCTGCTCTGATTCCACTTCTAGGAAGCCCTCAGCCTGTCCCAGAGCAGCCACCACCCCTGAGCCCTGGCCCTGCAGTCTGCCTGTGCCCAGATAGCCCCTGGCTCCCAGACACCCTGCTTTCTTCTCCCAGAGACCCTTCTACAGCCTCCCACTGAGCTGCAGTTTTGTGGCCCCTTCCTCCAGATGCTGGGGCTCTCCCGTACCCTCCCACTGCCCACCTTCACCCTGTGGGGTGATTTGGTTGCTGGGCCTAGGACTCAGGACTGGCTGCTGTCACCATCCTTCTGGAAGGGCACTGCTTAGCCTTTGTGTGCAGGACAGAGCTGCAGGGAGGCCCTTCTGAGGCAGGCCCCACAGGTGTGCAGGGAGGGGCCCAGAGCAGAGCCCTACAGCTCAGTGCCCTGCATGGGTGGGCTGAGGCCTTGCATCCCTGGAGTTCAGAGGCGGCTCTTCTCACCTGGTGGTCACAATGGCTCCCTCACCCCCTGGTCCTCAGACAGCGCTGAAGATGATGGGGTTGAGTCCAGAATGCAGGCTTGGTTGTCAAGAGTTCTTGACGTTACATTCTGATTTCTCGTGTGTGGCCCACGGGTAAGTGCTTACTGAGGTCGCCTTCACATCATAGACGGAAATATTTCCAACTCCGCGGAGAAGCTGCTGCCTCCCGGGCCGGCCAGGAGGATGTCCGTGGACCTGACCCTTGCCACAAACAGGCCTGGCCAAGGCCGCAGAGAGGGTTAGGGGACTGGGTGGAGCCAAGGGATCTTTCAGCCCCGAACATGGCAGCGAGGCAGCTCTCTCCTGCCATCCCTGGGGAGGTAGGACTGCTTATCCTAGAGGAAGCTAATATTAAGAGAAAACGATTTTACTGGTGGAAATCAGTCCATTTTAAAAAACAGAGAGCCTACTTGTCCTCTGTCCTTTGCTGAACAGAGAGCCTACTTGTCCTCTTCCTTGAAGGTGTAGAGTCAGCCCAGAGGATGGTCCCCAGATGACGCCGGGTCTCTGGAGTCCCTCGGTGCTGTGACGCGTCATGGGGCTTCAGAGGGAAGGGGGCTCACCTGCCGCCAGGCCCGAGCTTCCTGAGAGCAGTTTGCATCTGCTCTTCCCATCCGCTCTCTGGCGCTAGGCCGCCCCCTTCCCCTTTTGGGGTGCGTGTGCGTTCTGGGCAGACCGCATGTCATTTTAGGCTCTCTGTTCAGCGAAGAGGTGACCTTGCTGTGGGCCAGACCCTGCAAACCAGGCTAGCCAGCAGCTTGCCCCTTGAAGCCTCGCTCAAGGGAAGGGCTTGGGGGGTGTAGATGCTGGATGCAGCACCCGCAAGCAGGACCCTGCAGGGCCCATTCCTAGGAGCTTGGGAGGACGCTGGCGCAGGATGGGAAATGATGTGGGTCGGGGTGCCCTTTGGTTTTCCTGCTGCACCCACCCCCGTCCCTGTGTCCATCCACCCATGGCCTGAGCCCAGGCCGTGAACGCTCTCCTACCACTCCCTTCTTCCTGCCCCCTGGGGCCACACCTGTGCAGGACTATCCCTCCTCGAGCTCTGCAGCAGAGTGCATGAGAGCTGTCCAGCCAAGCCGGGGGGCTCCTAGCTGCAGGCCCAGTCTGAGGATCAGTTGTATTTCCGGGGTGGGGTATAGTGAGGGCCTCCTCCTGAAGTCTAGCCAGGCTCTGGGCACAGACCCGCTGTCATCCTAGGTCCACCCATCAGGGGCTCTGTTGTGACCTTGGGCAGGAGCCTCACTGAGCCTCAGTTTACTCCTCTGTGAAGTGCTTTTGCCTTCTGTACTACCTACCTGAGGGGCTGCGTGAGGTCAGGTGAGGTCAAGGGCTCAGCAAGGGGTGGCTGTGGCCAGGGCCAGGTGAGCAGACACTTGTCACAAGCACATTACCCAGTGAGCGCTCACACTCCGTCCACAGCAGGGAAGTTGTGTTTCGCCCTCAGGGTTCAGCCCCGTGTGGCTTTTCCTGCTAAGCCAGTGAGCAAGTCACTGGAGTCCATACTTCCCTCCTAGAACCTCTAACGCGGTGTTTACTTTCATTTCAACACTGCGGTCACTTAAGGTGAGCAGGCAGGCTTCTGGACTCCTCCAGCTGGCAGAAACAGGTTTTCAGGCCCCTGCTGGCCCTCACCAGGCCCCGTACCCTCCTCTCTCCTAGAAAGCCTGAGGGAGGCCCGGGCTGTGCAACAGAGCACCGAGAGCCTGGAGCCGTACTTCCTCTCACTGTCTTAGGGGATGCAGATCTGAGATCAGGGCAGGGCAGGGCTGCGCTCCCTCTGGAAGCTCGAGGGAAGGACCTTCCTGCCTCCCCCAGCTCCGGGTGGCCCCAGCCGTCCCTCCAGTCTCTGCTCCGTCTTCACGTAGTTCTCCTGTGTCTGAACCTGGCCTTTTCCTCTCCTTGTGAGGACACCAGTCATTGGATCAGGGTCCATCCTATGGGCCCTGTCTTCACTTGGTCTCATCTGCAAAGACCCTGTCTCTAAACAGAGTCATAGTCACAGATATCAGGGGTCAGGACTTCAGCATAACTTTCTGGGGGCACAGCTCAGCCCACTACAGCCCTCATTAGTGTCCAAGGCACTAAGGACAGGGCAGGGGAGCCAGGGGCACTGCCATGAGGCCGGGGACATTGCTGCGTTAGCTGGGAACAGAAAGCCTCGCGGTTCTGGAGGGTTCACGCTGATTCTGAGAAAGGGCCTGGGGTTTTAGCTGCCACGCTGGCCAGGAGCCACTCCGTGTTCCCGAAGCTGCCAAGCTCCTGTCCAAATTAAACCAATTTCAGTGTAGTGTCTGGCAATTGCTTACAACTCTGATCTGGCGGGTTCTTGCTGGAGGACAACTGGAAACGGTTGCCGAGGGTAGAGCCTAGAGGCGCGTCTTCCCATGGCGGCTCGGAGGCCTTGCTGAGACTTGGCCCCCAGAGACCATACCTGGGGTCCCATCACCAGGGGAACTTCAGGCCTCTCTGAGCGGTTGGCTGGAACGTGGGGTTTGTGCTTTTCCTGGCAGGGACTTGGTGAGATGGGGTACCCAGGACCACCACTCCTTGGACAAGTATGCACAAGGGTCTGCGAGGTCAGGTGGCATGCTCAGATGGGCATGGAGCAGGAGAGGGCCCCAAGTCGTGGGCACAGGTACCTGTCAGCAGCCCACGCCAGCTGGTCTGACCCCTTCACTTGGCCCCTCACTCTGTTTGGGTGGTCCTCGGCCCTCAAACAGACCTCAGGTGGGAGCCCTTCCTTGGCTGGGCATTTCTGCAGTGACAAAGTAAAGGGCATTCATCAGACGATAAAAACTGTCTAGTAGTGATTTCTCTTCCTGTTTGCAAGCACATTTCACATCTGGGATTGGGGGGGTGGCAATTCTGAGAGTGAGCCAGAGGGTGAGCAGACCCGTGGTCCATGCAGTGGCCGCCTGTGCCCTCTTGAGAGCCTCTCCCACACCCCTGACCCTTGGCTCCTTCTTCCCCAGAGAGTCTGAGGCAGGCACCCTCAGGCCAGTCGCCGGCGAGTAGACCCCATCCCGTGGACCCTGGCCTGACCGTGGCTCAGCAGAGAGGCTTCCTGGGCCCGGAGACTTGCGTTGCCCAGACATCCGGGGGCAGGGGAGGGGGCGCCGCAGGGAGCAGAGAGCCCAAGTTTTGTTCTCTGTAGCGTGTTTGTTAGTGGTGGTTTTAAGTGGGGGCGTAAAATGCATGTCGCGCTCTGGGGCAGCGCGCTCCCCAGCAGCTCTCTGCAGCCAGCTTCCGTCCCCGCCGTGAGTGCTGTGCGTCCAGGCACGCTGTGAGCGCAGTGTGCCCAGCCTCCTGCTGTCCGCGCTGGCTTGCCTCCAGCCGGGAATGTTTTGGGTGGAGCTGCTGGAATGTTCTGTCATGCCTGCTGGCCGCACAGACACCTTCCTGGGGGTAGTTCCCAGAGAGGCTGAGCAGGGCACCCTTGGCCGGAGCCCGTCCGTGCTGGGGTGCCCATCCTGCTGGGGCCACATACAAGGCTGTGGTGGTCTCACTTCAGGACCCACCGAGGGGCTGGACATTCCTCCAGAGGAGCCAGTGCCAGAGGTTGACTAGCCGGCAGTTTCTTCTGAAGGGGACACTATCTCCGGAGCAGCTGGACTGCTCCATGTTCCGGGAAGGGTAGGCCCTGCCTGACCACCTGGGGCGGCCCCTAGCCGGTCGTGCGCATCCACAACCGGGGCTCTGACTGCTAGCCTCCCTACTGCCTTCACTCTCGGAAGCCTGCAGACCCGGTGCTGCCCGACGCGGTCACCTCCACACCAAAGATGTTGGGATCCCTGGGAGCGTGCAGGCTGCTTCTCTCCTGCCCACAGACACTCCACTTCCAGAATGTCCCGCAGCCACCGGCTCATCGCGGTGCCCTCGCTCCGCCCTCTGCAGACGGGGACGCACCCCCGCCCCAGGGCCGCTCCCACCCCCTCAGTATCTGCACGTCAGCCTGATCCTGAGAACACAGTAGGCCTGCATGCCTGGGCTGCCCATGTCCCGCGTGTCCCCACAGACCTGCGCCTCAGAGCTCGGGGCACCGTGATCCGCGTTGTCACAGGCTTTTCATCCCAGCCCAAAGAGCACACCTGGAACGCAGGCCAAGTTCAGCAGAGGAGCGCCCGGGGACATGGTTGAGGGGTGGCCTCGATTCCAACCAGCCTGGCGGGGTCCGCAGGGGGGGCGGAGAGGCAGTCCTGCTGCCGTTGGCAAATGCACGGGCCAACTGCTGGCACGCAGGTTGCAGTACCACCTGACCAGCTTGCTTGCCCGCTCTGTACCTCAGTTTCCCCACGTGTGAACTGAGCGTAATAACATTGCCCCTCATGTGCAGTTAGGGCTGAGTGTGTAAAATTTTTAGGAGGAGAGAGAGGTGAGAGAAAAGCACAGCTCCCTGCAAGAGCACTGGGGTCAGGTTTCAGAGCCTGGCGAGCTGAGTGGCATCATCCCAGAACCAACGGAAGGCGTGAGCGAGGCGGCAGAGGCCCACGTCTCACCTGCCACTCCACCGGGCAGTGGGCCAGAGGCTGTGTGCGGGGCCAGGCCTCTGTGGAGATCGCAGCCGGCCTGGGCCCTGCAGATGAGGCCCCGGGTGTGCGGAAGCCGTTGGGGCACCACCTGGGAAATGGACTGAGAAAGCCACACGGGGCTGCTCCGCAGCGCCTCTGAGCCCGGGCCTGCAGGGCCACGTGCAGACACCTCCGGGGACGCTCGGGCTCTACCTAAGCCGGCAGCTTTTCTGGGCACGGGTCCTGCCCATCCACCTACTCACTCCCACCCCCCAGGCTTCTTAGGACCTGGGTGTCTGCCTGACACGCCCCTCCCGCTGCCCCTTGAGCAGCCGCACAGCCGCCTGCAGAGGCCCCTGGTGCCCATTCCCCCGCCCCCCTGTCCGGTCCTTAGGCCACGGCTGCAGCCCTGCTCCGCTACCCTCGCAATCACATCACCCCCAAGCACTCTCGTCTGACAGGTGGGTGCCCCCCCCACCATCTGGGGAGGGGGGGTCACTGCCCCTCTCTGAAGATGGGGCTGCAGTGGGACACCCAGCATTTCACTAGAGGTTGCGTTGTATCCGATTCTAGTTCCTTTTCAATGAGTTCCTGCTGCTTCTGTCATTTTAAAGACTTAAGTTGAGCCTGGGCCGTGGCTTCAAGGTGACAGCCTTGGAGTCCCCCAGGACTGCCCTGGTTGTGTGACCTGGGGCAGGTGCCCAGCTGCTCTGTGCCGCCATAGGCAGTGGCTCCATGCAAGAGGTGGTGGCTGGGCCCCTAGCACATGACAGTGACCGCTTGTCACCTTGGCTCCTTCCTGCCTGGATTCCAGGCTTGCTCCACCCGGCAAGGTGGCCTGACCACACTGGGCTTCATCTGTCAGCCAGGGGTCCTGTGGGAGGACAGTGTTGCGTCTGGGCAGGCTGCAGCTCCCAGAAGTGGCTTCCTCGGCCATGTGTCCCCCCCCATCCCCTCCCCAGGAGCCCAGACTCAGTTCACACTCTAGACGTGCAGGGCTCCTGGCACGTGCCGGCCCAGGCTGAGCTCAGCGCCTGTGTTGCTTTGTTTCATAGACCACACAGCCATGGCCTCTAGGAGCCTCCCTCTCGCTGGGAAGGTGTGGGGATTTGGGACCCATCTGCGTAGCTTTGTCATAAGCAGCCCTTACTGGGGAGATGTATGTGTCTGCCCCACAAGGGCTAGGAGGTCAACAGGTGACCACAGTGGTGGCCTTGATTCCAGTCACCAGGGTTTGTGATCTTGACCTGAGGGTGCGGCCACGCAGGATTTTTGAGCCTTTGGGCTTGAGAAGCTCCCCTGACACAGGGTGGGAGGCTAGGAGCTCCTACCTTGGAAGACCTTCCTGCAGCCCCTCCTTGTGCCTGCTGTGGCTGAGCATGACCTGCCCTGCCAATCCTGGGCCAGAGAGGACGCTTGGTATCTGGGCTGAGCTCTGGGGGGCAACAGGCAGTGGACCAGGGTGCTGGTCCCTCTTAGATGCTTCTGGCAAACTCTGGTCCTTGGGTGGCCCTGCCTGAGGCTCAGACCTCACTCCAGACAGGCTCCTGACCCAGTCGGGTGAGCTGCCTTTCCATGGGGAGAAGCCCGAGGGCATGTCTCTGGGTCCGAGAGCAGCCTCCTCCCAGGTCTGTTAGCTGAGGCCCTGCACTGTCTTACAGAAGGCGAGTCGCCTCCCAGCGCTGCTCTCTCGAGTTCCTGGAAGACGCTGTGGGATGTGCCTCCGTTCAAAGGTAAGGGTCTCTGAGACCTGGGACCAGAGGGGGTCTTGAGGGAGGGAAGAATGACCTGGTTTTTACCTTGCAGAACCAAACACATATCCGGATCCCCAAGACACAAAGGCCTGAAGAAGACTCACTTCATCAAGAACATGAGGCAGTATGACACAAGGAACAGCAGGTACCACGTGCCACAGCAAGCACGTGGCCGCCCAGAGGCAGGCCTGCCATCTGATCCTGGGCCCCCAGCTGCAGGCCTGGAGCTGCCCACCATGTCCCCCTCGCACCTAGTGGGGTCCAGGGACCTGCCCTTCTCTCTGTGCATAAGTCTTGGGTCCTGCCCATCCCCCTCTCTGGTATCCTGGGTAAAGGGACACAGAGCAGGCATGGCAGTGGAAGGTGGCCAAGAGAGAAGGGCTGGGTTTTATCTGGGAAGCATAGGGGGTGGTTGACCTACAAGCTGGGATGCAGCTGCCCCAAACTGGAGCACAGGCCTGGTGCGGCAGCCCTCGGAGCTTCTGTGTCTGTAGGCGCTGCATGGGGCCTCTAGGGGTTCCCGTGGCCCAATCTCAGGGCCCGCCCTGCCAGCCCTGAGGCGTCTGAGCCGTTACCCTTCCTGCTGAAGGCCCCGCTGCCAAGCACCCACCCAGCGGCTCTGGTCGGGAAGCTCTGTGTTCTCCTAAAGCATGACCCCCAGCATGACGGGCTCATGCTGGTGCTGAGGAGTGGGCCCGAGGCAGACCAGAGCGCTGGGCTGGCGTCAGTGAGCCCAGGTGCCCAGTAGTCCCAGCCAGCAGCTTGTGTCAACCAAGACTAGACAGGAAGGAATTTTCTCCCAGAAACGCCCACCACCTGCTCTGACCAACACCTCCCCCCAGGATCGTGCTCATCTGTGCCAAGCGGTCCCTGTGTGCGGCCTTCTCGGTCCTGCCCTACGGAGAAGGACTGCGGGTCAGGTGAGTGGCCCAGGGAGGCACCGAGCTCAGGGCTTCGGCTCTGCCAAAGCTCCTCAGGAGCTCTGAAGGCCTTTCGGGTCCTGGGTGTCTAGTAGGGGTGTGTCCGCACTGTTACTGTGTTTGAGCGGCTTACGTGCAGAAGCCTGGGACACCCCTCGTGGGGTTGCTGCCCCGCGTCCTCGTGAGCAGTCCGGGCAACTGCATCCCGTGCTTAACTCTGGGAAGAAGGCAACGGCCGTCAGTATGGGGACGGCACCAGGGGGCCTGGCAGTAGGGTACCCTTCGCCCGGGACGTGCCTAGGCCAAGCTGGCCAAGGGCGTGGCCTCAGGTAGAGGTCGGTGCTGCTCCGTGTTCCAACAGGAACTGTGTGGGCCTGGGAAGGGGTAGGACCGGGCCACCTCCAGGGGCAGAGGAAGGCAGCAGCTATCTCCCGTCCTGTGCACTGCAGTGACCTGAGGGTGGACAGCCAGAAGCAGAGGCACCCATCCAGCGGCGTCTCCGTGTCTTCTGAGATGGTCTTTGAGTTGGAAGGCGTCGAGCTGGGAGCAGATGGGAAGGCAAGCATGGGTGCGGTCCACGGGCGGGCGGACGGGCACGGAGCTTGCACTCACCAGGGCAATAAACACACGGAGCTGCATTTCCCCTGAATCTTCTAAAACACATGGTGTTGGTGGGAGGAAGCCCTGTAAAAACGGGTCCTGTCGCCTCGCTCAGCAGGCAGGTGATGAAAAACGACCTTAGTCAGGAGGGTGTCCCCGTGCCGCCTCTGCACTGGTGCTCAGAGGCAGGGAAAAGGTTCCTGTGCTGCAGATCCCACATGGGATGGCCGGGGTGGCATTCTGGAAAGTTCTTGTTACTGAGCACGCTAGCCCCAGCATCCAGCTCTGGGCTGCCTGGGAGTATTAGCTCTCGGTAGGTCCTTCCTTGTCCACACGGGTGGCATTTGTGCAGGGCCCTCGTGCAGCAGGAAGGCATAAGGCACAGCTTGCTGGACCTCTGATTTCAGGACAGGGATGTGGGCCCGGGGGCGATAGGGACTGAGCCCTGACATCCTTGCCTTTCCAGGTGGTGTCTTATGCCAAGTTCTTGTATCCTACGAATGCCCTGGTCACACACAAGACAGACAGCCACGGCCTGCTGCCCCAACCCCGGCCCAGCGTCCCCCGCACTCTGCCAGGTTCAAGATACAAACCGGCCCCGGCCAAGTCGGCGCCAGCCGGCACGGAACTAGGTAGCCTCACGTGCTCTAACTGGCCGCAGGGCAGGCAGCCACACCAGCTGGGCAAGAGACTGCAAATGGCAGACCAGAGTCCCATTCCAGCCCACAGTCCCCAGTCCAGGCAGGGCTCCAGGCTCAGGAGCAGGGTCAGGAGAAGGAACTCCCACTAGAGCAGATGGCCTAGGCTTCATCCGAGCAGGCAATGAAGAGATCCCGTGTCCACAGATGGTGTGGGGGCAGGGGAGCAGGGGGGCCCCTCCTTGTCAGGACATCCGTCCTTTTACCCAGCCCTCAGGGACAGGGAACCGCAGCCAGCTGCCCCTCCCAGACCCCAGACTCCAGCAGCTGGCCCCCCCTGCGCTAGACCAGGGTTCCAGCTGAGGCTTGGGTTGGCAGAAGCTGGTTGGTCAGAGCTGGGGGCTCGTGGTGGGTCAGGGCTGCCCTCTGCATGCAGGGAGTGACGCAGGGGATGCGCTGGAGTATAACCCCAACCTCCTGGACGACCCACAGTGGCCCTGCGGCAAGCACAAGCGGGTCCTCATCTTCGCCTCTTACATGGTACGGTGAGCGCCACCACACACCCACTCTGCACGCCTCCGGGTGTCTGGGGGCAGGCTGAGGGCAAGCCGCCAGGGCAGGGCTGACATGCCCCCCACCCCCAGGACGCCAGCAGCACCTCGGGACAGGAGGGCCTGCACTGACCACACCGCCCTGGGGTCACCGTTGCCCTCAGCCCACACCCTGGCGGCCCGGGTCTGCCCACTCTGCACCCTCTGTCCTGAGACTTGTCCTCGGCAGAGCTGGTGCCTGAAGCCGCCGCACTTTCACATTGCAGACCCAGGCCAGCATGAGATCACCCACGGGGGCTCAGGCGGGTGGGCCCCCAGGGCTGTGCAGGGCCAGCTCCCCAACCTGCTGCCTTCTCCCCTGCAGACCACGGTGATAGAGTACGTGAAGCCCTCTGACCTCAAGAAGGACATGAACGAGACCTTCCGGGAGAAGTTCCCACACGTCAAACTGACCCTGAGCAAGATCCGGAGGTAAAGGGGGCTTTGCCACGATGGGGCCGTTCCTCTTCTCCCCCACGTCTGGCAGGCCCTGAGCTTGACCAATCCAGGTGGGCCCCCCCAGGCCCCCCCCACCATCTGCCCAGGCCAATAGCAGCAGCTCCCCAGCCCCCCCGCCTACCACCTCCGGGGGCCAGGCCGCCTTGCTGCCTCTGGTACCCACACCTACTGGCCCTCCTCCCTGATGCCCGGGATAGCACCGGAGACTGGCACTGACCCCCCGTGATCCATGGGCTCGCAGGCCGAGGAGGCTTGCCCAAGACCTCACGGCGAGTAAGTGGCGGACTGCCCTGCCCTGGGTGCATCTGGCCCCACTGAGTCCCACCGTCCCTGCCTCAGCAGCACCCACAGGGACTTAATTGAAGGTCTGGACACTGCTTCAGCGTGTCTGTACCACGGGGCCTTTCCACTGGTGGTTTTCTCCGCATTGTCCTTGCCGCCACAGGACAGCAGGGACCGTGTCCTCTGTGGTATCCCCTGGAGGACAGCATGGGCCAGCCGGTACAGCTGGGGGGGGGGGGGCACAGCCAACCAACATCAGCCGGCTTGCCCACCAGGCTGCGGGCGGAGTGCTGGGCCGGGCCTACCCCTGCCCGCACGGAATGGGGCTTTTTCAGCAGCCCAGCGAGCCCTCCTGGGGCAGAGACAGGGTGGCCACTTCCTCGGCCTGTGAACACCGGACCTCCGTGTAAACCTGCAGTTTAAAACGGGAGATGCGGAACCTCTCTGAGGAGTGCAGCCTGGAGCCCGTGACGGTGTCCATGGCCTACGTGTACTTCGAGAAGCTCGTGCTGCAGGGCAAACTCAACAAGCACAACCGCAAGCTGTGCGCCGGTGCGTGCGTGCTGCTCGCTGCCAAGATCAGCAGCGACCTCCGCAGAAGCGAAGTCAAGCAGCTCATCGACGTGAGTATGCCTGCGGCCCCGCCCCCACCCACGCGGCCCCCGCCCCCGGCTGGCCCGGGTAACCTCCGCGCTTTCTCAACGCAGAAGCTAGAAGAAAGGTTTCGCTTCAACAGACGGGATCTAATTGGGTTCGAGTTCACGGTGCTGGTGGCCTTGGAACTCGCGCTCTACCTTCCGGAGAGCCAGGTGTTACCTCACTACAGACGCCTCACGCAGCAGTTCTAGTCCAGGCTGCCTCCGCATGCGGGACGGCCCCCCTGCAGGCGCGCACGCTCGGGCCCAGGGGGTGTTCCCAGGCGCTGCGCTACACACCCACCCGGGCGCCCCTGGGCACCCACCTGGCGGGACTCGCCTGCCCTCTGTGACTGACACCGCGGTCTTCACACCCTTGCATCCTTGGAGGGACGCGGATTTCGTCCCAAAGCACAGCGTGCCACCATGGTATTCCTGAGAGCCTGCTTGCATTTTCACAGGAACGAGATAGACGGTTTTGTGTTCTTTTCCACGTGCCTGAGAGTGGGCTGCACGGGGACCCTGGCTTACCTTGTGCGGTCATCCCAGCTCTGCGGCGTCCTTCTCCTTTGGGTCTCCCGCAAACGACGGGAGGAGCTGCGCAAGCATCGCAGTGGAGAGCTGCGTTTCCAGACCCTACCTGAGAAAGCATGAGTCTTGGCTGTTTCAGGTTTCAGATGTGGAGACGCAGCACTGCACCCCCATGGCCTGGCTCCCTCCCAGCCCAGCAGCGCCCCCGGGATGCCCACCGCCTCCCCGGTGTCCACAGGTGGAGCTCTGGCATTAGGTTAAGCCAAGCAGAGCAGACTCCGGTTTATCTCATTCTTTACTCTTCCGAGCATCGTGTCACTGTGAAATTCCGGTGCCGGGTGTCGCACAGCCCCGCAGGCCTCGGCGCAGACCCTGGCCCGCCCCTGGGGGACCCGCCCCTCACCTCTCACCAGGAAACCCTGCTGCGCCTGCGACACTCTGGACCTTCAGGATGACTGGATTGCTTGCTCTTGGCTCTTGATCTTCCTAAGCAATATTGTGATGGAGAAAAGGTGTATTTATTGTTACTTGGAATTCAGTTCTATGGGTCTTTTTAAGGGAACAAAAACTGGTTACACAGAGCTGTTGAAACCACATTTGATTCTCAAGCAGGCGGGAGATATGCTCCTCCACGGCCCTGCACCCCATGGCACCATCTCCCCAAGGGGGTCAGTGCTCACAGGGTTTCTTCCCAGGCAGGAGGGAACAGCAGTCCCGGCTGCCACACAAAAGGGGCCCAAAGGTAGTGGCCGTCACCTATGCGCAGGCCTGTGCTCCACATGCCAGCAGGGCCCGTGTTCTGCTTTCCCAGGTCTGCGTGTCCTTTCTGCACTCTGACCTGGTTCTCCAGTGTGCTGCCCCACCAAACACTGAAGAACCAAGGAGCTTCTCCCCTTGGGTCAGCTGCTGTCAAAAATGACCACGTTGGCTGGGCCACTTAGCTGCTTCCCCACTGCTATCCTATGAACCTGTCACAGGGCCTAGGCTACAGCCCTACCCTGTACTCGCGTGTGGACCGGTGCTTCTGCAAAAAGGCGACCCCAGTTCTCATCACAGCACTCAGGCACCAGCACCTCCGCCCAGACCCCAGCACCTGTGTCTGCCCGCAAGCCAGCCCGTCCTCCTCACTGGCACAAGGGGAGACTGCAGCATGGAGGCCAAAGCCCAAGTCTGTATTCTGACCTTATTTATTGTGGAGAACCTCCCTGTCCTCTTCAACGTGGCCACTTAACCCATGTGTACCCAAGGTGAAGATGGAAGTTTCCTTCTGGATAGCAACCTGTCCTGCCACCTGTGTCTGGATGTTTTCAGGTTATAAGTACTGCAAGGAACTAACCCCAAGTGTATATCCTGGTTCACAGCTTGACTTCAGAGCATGTGTCCTTGGGAACAGCTGAGACACGAGCCGAGTGTATACACTCACGCACACCCGAGGCTTGTCCCTTGGCGTGTCCTTGTGTCATCAGTGCAGAAAGCTGCTGTCATGTGGCATTCAGCAATCATTGCAACAAAGCCAGTATTGAAGCCAAACTTTAGCCAGAACCCCTCATTCTCTGGAACAAGCCCAGATGTGAGAGATGTCTGAGGGCCTGACCCGGCTCTCGGCACCTGGTAGCCCTTGTGGACTGAGAAGTGTGCTACGCGACTATCTGACCTCATTGTCCAGTCATATGTCATGATTTGTTTGCAAATGGTAATGTATTTGTGGTTTGAAGTAAAACGTGGTTTTGCAATGTCCTCCAAAGGTTGGTTGCCTCTTCTCAGCTGAGCGCCGGCCCTTCCTTGTCAAACAAGCACAGCCCTGACCCCCTGGGGCCCAGTCACAGAACAAACAGACACAAATGGGTTTTTTTATTTATTTATGACAAATATCCCACATCCGTGATCTCCTCCAGTCAGAAGTTCCTAGGACAAAAGTAAGAACAACGTGAAAACCTTGTTTCTGGAAAGGTCCAGGGCCTCTGTGCCCAAACGCAAGCCCTCTTACTTACTTTGAAACGATGCCATCAGCCTTCGCCAGTCGGAGAATGGAATCATCAGACTCCCCCTGGAAAAAGCACAGTAGGCTATCTCCCCTGCTCCCCCAAGCTGGCAGAGTGCAGACCAGCCCAGTCTACTGGCCTCACACCTGACTGCCGGGAGAGGATCTGGGGACCAGGCTGCCTCTGCTGACTGCCAAGTGCAAAGATAAAGGCCCACCTGAGTGCTCTGTCAGGGTGGTCCTTTCCCAGCCCCTAGACCCCCGACTGCAGCCCCAGCAAAGGGCGGGCAGCCGGCACATTGGTTCTGCCAGCTCATCTCCCTTCCCAGGTCCACAGCCGATGCGGGAAGCCAAGTGAGGGCACTCACCATCCTGCGAATGGCCCCACAGATAGCGTAGGTTTTGAACTGGCCGTTGAACCTGCCCGTCACCTTGTCAACCTGCAACACGTCAACAAGGGTCACTGAGACCGCCAGGCACCTTTAGCTCTACCTCTGGGGCTCGGGGATGACCAACCCCGCAGACCGCCCTGGGGGCTTCCTCCCCGGCGGGACTGGCCCTCCGCCATCCGGCTCACCTCGGCCACGTTCATCTGGATGGACGCGTGGTCCTTGGCGCCGATGATGCGGTTGCTGGCGGAGCTGCAGGGGGAGCGCAGTGAGCGGGCAGGAGTGGGGGGGGGCGGGAGAGTGTAGAGGGGGCGGGAGTGGGGGGGGCGGGGGTCGCTCACCATTTCCGCGGCACGTACAGGTCCACGAACTCGCCGGCGTCGTTCTGCATGTCGACGGCGCGCCTGCGAAACCCCGCCGCGGCGCCGTGAGGCCGGACCGTGTCCCCTCCCCGGCCCGCCGCGGCCCCGGTCTCCGATCCCCTCCCCGGAGCCCCCGCCCGCCCCAAACCCAGTCTCCGACCACCGCCCCGACCCCGGTCTCCGACCCACCGCCCCGGAGCCCCCGCCGAGCGCCCCCGCCCAGCCGCGCGGCCCACCTGCTGCCACCACCACGAGCACGAGCGCAGAAAGGAAGAGCCGCGTTCCCCGGCAGCAGTATTGGCGGGCGGGGCGGGGCCTCGGGGAGTCCTTCCGGGTCCCGACGCGCCGCGCGCACCCGGCCGTTCGGACGCACTTCCGCTTCCGGCGGACGGGGGCGGGACCTTCGCGTGTCTGGCGGCGGGGTGCAGCCGCCCGCGGAGTCGCGAGGGCGGACGGGCCGGGCTGGTGGCAGGGCCGGGCCCTCGGCTTCGGAAGGGCGGCGACGCGGGCTGCGCAAAGCCCTCCTGGGACTTGGCCCGCGGAGGCGGCGGAGGACCACGCGCAGATGGACTCTCAGGGCGTGTCGTTGATCCGAGCCCGAGGAAGCCGCGGGCAGGCGGCGGAGGGAGCAGCCGGGCTTGGCCTGGGGTCCCCTCTGCGGCGGGGGACGCCGCCTTCGCGTGTAGGCGCCACTCCTCCGGAAACCGACGTCCGAGCAAGGAGGGGATGCTGCCAAGGCTGGGGCGGGACCCGGTCCCGGGCAGCGCTGAGCCGGACGGGCCCGTGCCCCACAGCCCTGGGGGTGAGCTTGGCAGCCCCTCAGCTCCCACCTCCGCTTCCAATTTCATCTCTCAGACACTCAGTCCTGCTTCCCCGCAGGGGGCTGCCTGAGCCTGAGCCTCGGGGGGCGGGTCGTCCTTTTGCCCCGCATGCCCTCCATCCATCTTGGCTCTCACCCCACCCACCTGACCCAAGTCTATGTCCGGGTGCACCCTGGAACTGCACATAGTGGGCACACAAAACACAAAGTCAAGTCCGCCTGGCCGCACGGACCATGTTTGCGAGCTTCATTCCGGCTATGGGAGAATTTAACTCTGGGCGGGGCCGGAGCTGAGGCTGCAAGTCCACTCGTGCCTGGAAACCAGCGTTCCTAGAAGCAGGGTGTCTGCTGTTGCTTCCACTGAGCTCCAGCAGGTTGGGCGTCGGGAGTGTGGCCACTGAGGCCAGTCTCTCCTGGAAGGTCACTCAGTGTGCCTGCAGGCCCTGAGAGGTATGTGCTCTTTCTAGGTCCCCCACACACGCACATACATGCACAGACACGACCTGTTTATGGTTGGGGATTCGAGTAGCCGGCCTTCTGTCTGTCTGCATGTGGGTCAACACAGGTAGGCCTGGTCATCAAAAGATTCTGTGGCTGTAAGATGGGAGACCGAAGCAGATAGAGGGCCAGAGTGCCAGAAAAGAGATGGAGAGGTCTGCAGAGGGTCTTCCTTGAGCATTCCGCAGAATAGCCCAGAAATAAACCACATACGGTCAAATGATTATCTACAAGGCTGCCAAGCCCACGCTGGGGCAAAGAACTGTCTTCAACAAACTGTGAAACGGGAAAACAGGACATACACGTGCAAAAGAATGAAGCTGGGCCCTTACCTCGCACCTTATATAAAATTAAAGTGGATCAAGGACCTAAAACTAAAACTCTTAGAAGAAAACGTAGGGCACAAGGTTCATGATATTGGACTTGATGATTTTGATACGAGACCAAAGGCATGGACAAGAACAAGACAGATTACTGCTTGTGAAAATTTTTAACATTCGTGCATCAAAAACACGATCAACAGTAAAAAGGCAACCCACAGAATGGGAGGAAATATTGCCAATTATACATCTGATAAGGGATCAACATCCAGAATAGAGAACAAAAACTGAACAGAAAAGCAAACAACCCAGCTCAAAGTAGGCAAGGGACTCCAGTAGACATTTCTCCAAAGAAGACGCACAAATGGCCAGTAAGCACATTCAAAGTTGCTTAACATCACTAATTAGGGAAATGCACATCGAAACTACAAGGAGATACCACTTCACACCCATTAGGAGGGCAACTATAAAAACAAAACCAATGTTGGCGTGGATGTGGAGAAATGGGAACCCTTGCACATTGTTGGTAGAAATATAACATGTGCAGCCACTGTGAGGGGTAGTAGAGGGGTTCCTCAAAGAGAATTACCAAATGATCAGCAAGTCTACTTGTGAGTGTCTACACAGAACTGAAAGCGAGAAAGGGGTATTTGCACACCCGTTTATAGCAGCGTTATTCACAACAGCCAAAAGGCAGAAGCAGCCCGTCCGCCCGCTGGTGGACGAACTGACGAACAAAACGTGGTCTGCATGTACAAGGGAGTATTATTCAGCCTTAAAAAGGAAGAAAATTCTGACTTGTACAGTTGAACCTTGACATTATGCTGAGTGAAATACGCCAATCAAAAAGACAAATACTGCTCAATTACACTTTTATGAGGTACTTAGAGTCACCAAAATCAGAGAGTAGGATGGTGGGTGCCAGTGCTTGGGGAAGGGGAACAGGGAGTTAGTGTTTAATGGGGACAGAATTTCGCGTAGTGGAGAGGGACGGTGGTGATGGTAGTGTGTTATCAATGTATTTAATACCGCTGAGCTATATGCTTAAATGATTAGCATAGGAGATCTTTCGTGATGTGTGTTTGTTTAAAGATTTTAAGTAATCTCTGCACCCAACGTGGGACTCAAACCCACAACCCCATGGTGAGGAGTCACACACTCCACCAACTGAGCCAGCCAGGTGCCCCGTGTTATGTGCATTTTAACACAATAAAAAAAAATGTAAGACTATAAGACACAAACGGGTGTACACACTCCTTTCCTCTAGGGCAGTCCCAAGGCCAAGTTCTTCCAGGGGAAATTCCGTGCCTCCCCACCCTATGGCCATGACATTTGGATGAGCCCCTCTCATAAGAAACCCTGCTGTCTGAAGTCCCAGGTCCCCCCATGGAGCAAGTGGTCCCTGAAGGGAGCCAGGTAGGCCTCTCATCAGTAGGGGCCCTGCCACCTGTAGGGGACGGGCCGCTGCAGACATCAAGAGCCTGGGTTAGGAATGGCCTCATGGCACCTGCGCTGCCCCCAACAGCCACTATGGGGTGTCCAAGAGCTGTGCCCGGCACTACCTGCTGCTGTGGGAGAGTCCCTAGAACAGAGGTTCACCTGTCCCCAGCCCACTTCTCTGCCGGCTGAAGGGGTCTGAGCCACCTCCCTCAGACCCCTGGCCCCTTGCCCAAGGGGTAAATTGTTTACTGAGCTTCCTGTGGGGTCTCCAGGTTGGGGAAGGGCCAGAGGCCAGGAGGGACAAAGGGAGTTGGGGGCAGGAGGACATGGCACCTGCAGACACTGTCAGGCTGAGCCCTCTTTGTAGATCCCAGGGCAGCCCCCAGGAGCTCAGCAGCAGCTGTTCTGCAGGGTGGTGCCAGTCAGGGTTCCTGAGTGCACCTGTGTCTATTCAAGACTATATGCCCATTCCTGCCCCCACTCTGTCCTCCGAAGTGCTCTAAATAACCTTGACCGTCCATACCACATCAGGGTCACAAGCTGAGCTTGCTCTCTTCCTCTGCCTCTTAACTGTGTGACCTTGGATAAATTACTTAGCTGCCTTTTCCTGGTTGTAAAGTGGGGACAGTGGTAGTAGAGCCACCCCACAGGGCTGGGGTTGTCTGCATTCAACTGACTAACACATGCAGTGCTCAGAATGAGTGTGGTACTCAGGAAGGCCTCAGCATGCCAGCATTCATCACCATCACCACCTTCACCATCATCACCATCACCATGACCACCATCATCATCACCACCTTCACCATCATCACCATCACCATCATCATCACCACCTTCACCATCACCACCACCACCATCATCATCACCACCATCATCATCACCATCTCCATCATCATCACCACCATCACCATCACCACCATCACCATCACCACCTTCACCATCATCACCACCATCACCATCATCACCATCACCACCATCACCATCACCACCATCACCATCACCACCTTCACCATCATCACCACCTTCACCATCATCACCACCATCACCATCATCACCATCATCACCATCTCCATCACCATCACCACTTTCACCATCACCATCACCACCACCACCATCATCATCACCACCATCACCATCACCATCTCCATCATCATCACTACCATCACCACCATCACCATCACCACCATCACCATCACCACTGTCGTCGTCATCACCATCATCATCACCACCATCACCATCACCACCATCACCATCACCACCATCATCATCACCACCATCACCATCACCACTGTCGTCGTCATCACCATCACCAATATTATCGTTGTTATATTGTGGCTCCAGGTCATTCGGCTGGATTTGAATCCTGAGCTGGCGACAGGAAGCTGCATGGAAACCACCCCAGTCTCCGCGTTCAGGCTGCCTGGGCAGGTGATGGTGGCCAGCAGTGTTTGGTTGGTGTCTGTGTGCAGCAGTCCCTGCCCAGGCCCCAGCACACCCTGCAGGCCCACCTCAGATGCAGATAAATGAGGCCCTGAGGTGGGGGGCAGTGTCGCCTTCCAGGGGACCCTCCCCCCCCCTCCTCCCACAGTAGTTGTTTCTGGGCCAGGCGGGGCCAGGCCAGGCTGAAATGCATTGTGTGTGGAAGGGAACCAGCCCCAAACCAGGAAACCCTCCTTCCGGGCCTGGGGCGGGGGCCAGGGTGAGCGGCAGTTCAGGGCCAACCAGACCTGGCCAGGAGTCGCAGCCACCGGCCCCTCCAGCCTGCCCTCCGTTCTCCCGAGAGAAGGCCTGGCTCCCTTCCCCGGGGCCGTAGTGGCGAGGCGTACCCAAGCTAGTGAGCCACCAACCGGGTCCTGTCACCAGAGCCTCCGGCCTGACTTGGGGACCACCCTCTGATCTCAGACACAGGCCCTCAGTGGCCCTCACCAACCTCAATGAGGGTCAAAGGAGGCCATGGTGGGCATGCAGCCCCACCATATGGGTCAACATCAGTGCCCCAGGGCTCAGGGCCTCTGGCATCATGACTCAGACAATCAGTGCCCCAGGGAGCCTCGATTTTACCTTATTTTATGATCTCATTCTGTCATTTTATTTTACTATTTCACTCTCTTCTACTTACATGTCAGTTTATTTCACTTTATTTCAAATATTTTACTTTATTTTGTCATGTTACTATTTATTTTGGTTTTGGATTTTTTCATTGAGATGTAACCCCCATGTGATAAAGCGCCAGCGCAGTCCTGAGTGCTCCGCCCCGTGCATGTTTGCCGCGTGGTCACCTCGGCAGGCAGACGTTCTTAAGGACCGGCCAGCGCCCTTCCCCACCTGACACCCTGCAGGTTCCAGCAGGCCCCTTCCCAGGAGGTAGCCGGAGGCACTCCTCTGTGGGGCAGCCGCGGGGGGGGGGGGTGCACTGAGCTCGGAGATACCCAAGACTGTCCCATCCTCTGGCCCCACCCTCCTGTGGGCTAGCTACAGAGGCCAGAGCCAGGTGACAGGAAAGGAGGCACTTCCGTCACAGGCGCACACAGAGCGTCCAGTTGGCTCGTCACAGAGCTCATGCTGAGGGTTTGCCAGGCTGGCCGGAGGCCAAGGTGTTCCAGCCGGACCGGGTAGGGTTTCAGATTCCGTGGGAGAACGCTGCAGAGCTCAGGCAGCAAAGCCCACTGGGGCGGAGGCCAGGTCTGAGCCCAAGCTGACCTCTGACCCCAGGCACAGACCGAGCCCTGATGCAGGCGCCCCCATCTCGAGGGAGGACAGCACGGTAATTAAGGCGAGGACCCGGGGGACCTGGGAATGGCCCATGTTCCAGCGCCATCCCCGTACTCCTGGCCCTTCTCCCTCCTGAGCCTCTGTTTCCCCATCGGGAGGTTGAAGCCATTCCCCCAATTCCATGGGTAGAGGCCGGGGTTCCACAGGAAGGGGGTTTAGGAACCTGGTAAGGAGGGGTGAGGGGAGCAAAGCCGGCACCGTGTCACACCCGGGATGGGCTTAAACTCGAGGAGACGTGGGGCACCTTCGCACCCACCCTTTTGCTGATGCCCCCCCCCCCATTGGAAACAGGTCGGGGGCTCCCTGCCTGCTCACGTGCCTGTCTGTTCGGGAGGTGACCCTGCAGCCGCTCTTGGGCCCCAGCTCTTCCCGCCCTTGGAGGAACGGGCAGCGTGTGCACGTTGGCAAGCAGCCCAGCGCTGGGCTCTGCAGCAATGGCATCCCCAGTGCCCGGCCAGACAGCCGTGTGCAGGGAGCTCACCGCCTAGCATTTCCATCGCAGGCTCACTCCTGCCTGAGAGTCACTGCCTCCTGGGGAGGGTCCTGACTACCCGCCTAGCTCCCGGTCAAGGCCCCACCGAGGCCCTAGGGCAACCTTGAGAGGAGGTACAGTTATGTGCCCATTTTACAGAGCGGGAAACAGAGGCCAAGGGAGAAGACGTTTCCCCCCGCCAAGAGTCACATAGTTGGGGCGCGGCGGGGCGGAGGGGTGAGGTGAACGCAGCCAGGACGGCCTCTGTGCTAGAGAGGGGGGTGAATGCTGGGGTCTTAGGCAGGGCACCTGCAGGTTTGCACCCCAGTGATGCCCCCTTTGGGCCCGAGATGAACTGGACGGGTAGGTGGCCCAAGTCCCCAGCACTGGGCGCTGACAGGGCCTGTTCTCAGGGCGCAGCCTCACCACCGGCTGGGCACGTCAGGAGCTGCCGAAACGTGCCCAGAGGCAAAGGTGTGTTTGGCCTCAAAAGCCAAAGTGGAATGTGACGGGATCCAGATTCCTGTCCCAGGTAGTGGGCTGGCCCAGGCTTGTCTCACTCTGCAGGGCTTCCAGCTCCTCCTGGCTGTGGGCAGCTTCGCCCCCCTCCCCCAGCCCAGCTCCGCAGGCGCTCTAGGCTCCCGGGTTCCGGGGGGTCCGACAGGGCAGCTCCGCTGGCTGTGACCATTTGCAAGTAGCTATGGGAGGGTGGCTGTGTGGTGCCCCCGGGCGCAGGGTGGCCACTGGGCCCTGCAGCGTGCAAGACACGTGATCCCCACCCCGGGAAGCCCACGGCCCCGGGGAAGAGCCCAGGACAGCGGCTCTCACCCAGGAAGGCTCTCACCCGTGCCAAGGTTGTCACGGCTGGGGCAAGAGAGGTGCTATTGGCCACTAGCAGGTGGAGGCCAGGGGCACAGCTCCACAGCCCGGTGCCCAGGATGACCCCTCAGAGAGGCATAGAGCCCAGAATGCCTGGTCTAGGGTTTTGAAGGGAGGACAGGGAAGGCCTGTCCGAGGAGGGGACATGGCCATGCAGCGACAGGCCCTGAGAGTTGTCCCCACGCCCCAGCAGGCAGGAGGGGGAGGACTGAGCCATAGGCGCACTGGGCTGGGGGCAGGGAGAGGTGCAGGCCTGGGGAATTCCAGAAGACTTCTCAGCTCCCTGCAGCCTGGGCCACATTCCTCCCCGGGGTGGGCAGGAGGCTCGGTGTGGCTCAGTGCATTCCTGGCAGAAATACGGCAGGACCACGAGCCAGCCAGAGAGCTGCGCAGGCCCTGCCCTGCTCGGTTCCCTGGCGCTGGGGCCACGCGGCCTTGTTGCCAGGACTCAGGTGGGCCTTTGCTGGTGAGCCGGTGGGCACACGGCCTGACGAGCAGCAAACCATCCGGGTGGGGAAGGAGCACGTTGCAGGTGAAGTCAAGACTTAGCAGAGTGGCGATGGGCAGGGTCACGCAGCCTCTCCGACGGCCAGTGCCCCCCTCTGCAAGATGGTTTTAGTGACAGCAACGAGGCAGGAAGACACAACCCCATTTACACAGGGGTCCGGGGAGGCCATGCCCCTGACCTCGGGGCGCACAGCCAGCCCAGGATGGAGCGCGGAGGCAGCAGGTCTGACCGGGGCTCCCAGCCGGAGCCTCCCCCACCGCTCCTGGCAGGTTCTGAGACGAGGCCCAGGTGAGACCAGGCATGGGGCCCAGACTGCTTTCCAGAAGGAGACTGACTCCCAGCGGCCCTGGCGTCTCCCTGTGTTTACACTCCCTCAGAGGAGCCCCAGGACACATGTTTGTAAATGTCAGGACCTAGGCAGACAGAGGCCTGGAGCGGAGCCCAGCCACCTCCCCCTCCCCCTCAGCAGGGGACAGCCCCAGGGGACCCGGAGGGGCTCTCTGCAGCCCACCCCTCTCTGCCAGCCAGCTGGACCAGAGCTGGAGGCTGCAGGTGCTGACCACGTGGGCACCTCCATGCCTCCCCCACCTATCTGGTGTCCACGAGCCTTCCTTGTATGAATCAGGGTGACACTAGAGGGACAGGGGCACGGGTCACTGCATCTGGAGCACTGGTGACCCTAGGAGAGATCTGCTCAGGTCCCCTGGGGGATGTGTAGGGGTGAGGCCTGGAGCCCGGGGCTCATTTCACAGTCCAGCCTCTGGGGCGCCAGCGGCAGGCCCCCTGCACAGCAACTGGGGCCTGCACAGTGGGGCCCGCGGGGCACTCACAGGAGACAGGGTGGGGGGGGGGCACGTGACTCAGCGTCTCTGCAGACAGGACCCAGTGGCATCTCGTGCTCAGAGTGAGTCAACCCGCTGTTGAGGGTGGGGGGTTCACCGCAGCCCTAAACACAGGCCCACGTCTGACCAGAAGCATGGGACCAGCTGGTGTGCGTGGGCGGGCCATGTGGGGGGTCGGTCCACGGGCGCCCTGACATGTCTCTGCCACCACCATCACTACCTGAGGCCTGACAGGCACCCATTCCTGCCTACGCTGTGCCTCCGGGGCCCCCACTCAGCCTCCACGACCCTCTGGACGCCTGGGAAAGGCCAGTGGCCGCGCCGTGCCCCAAGCCCTCTCCTGGTCCCTGGGCGGCCTCCTCAAAGAGCCTGCATCCCAGGACGCACCCGTGTGGCGGCGGGCATTGGGACTCGGTGCTTTTCAGGCTGACCGGCATGACCCGGGGCACTGGCCACACGGCGTCCCCCGTGCACCGATATCTGGGCTGGCCTGCACGACGCCACTCGCAATGCTTGCGGACCCGTTCCTCTGTCTCTCCTGCGCACGTCCCCACAGCGGAAGGGCTGGGTCCCACGGTGATGCGGGACTTCGTCTGCGAGGAGGCCACTCTGGCTGCTATGAGGGGCCGTGGCCGCAGAGCAAGGACTGCACCGTGGACCCCAGGCTGCTCGAGAAGCGCGCCAGGTCAGGTGCTGAGCCGGGACCCCATCGGCCCGCCTGCCACGGGGCCTCAGGCCAGTGGGAAGGCAGTGGGCACAGAGCGCAGCTCCAGCCCCGCACGGCGCTCCAGACGTAAGATACATCACAAAATCATAAAACGAAATGAAATCAATGACATTTTAAGTAGTTGAGTGAACGAAGGAAGAATGTGCCACAGACAGGCGTCTGGGGGTCCGGCCGTGGTCTGCAGGGTGGGCCGAGAGCGGCAGGGGGCGGCGTTCCTGGTGGCAGGACCCCTTCATCATGGCGGTAAAGCTGAGGGCCACAGCGTTTGTGAGGCTGGAGTGCCAGGGGCCACATGGAGTGACCGCTCAGCCGAGGCGGGCAGAGGGGGTCCCATTTCTCAGAGGGCGTGGCGGGGCAGGGTCTCAGGCCCTGGACGGCGTCCAGGCCAGGCCTGCCCGGGGAGATGTCTCGGCCTCCAGCCAGCGCAGTCTGGCTGCAGAAGGAGAGGTGGCGCAGGTGCTGCCCGGGGCCTCCCACCCCCGCACCGGGCCCCTGCCAGCCTTCCGCTGCCTCCCCTTCGGAGCACATCCCAGGCGGACGGCTGTCGACACCGCAAGTGTGGGCCTCCCTGGCCCTTTCCTGGCTTGCTTCGTCCCCAGGCCTCAGAAATGGAACAGTGATTCCCAGCGGCCACCTGAGAGTGTGCCTGCAAGGTGCAGGCATGCGGGGGGCCCGGGGGCCCCCACATTGCTCTCAGGAAATCTGGCCGAGTAAGTGGCTTGGGGGAGGCACAGAGGGTGATCCGGCCTGGCCCTGAGGTGCAGTCGCTGTGGGTCCCCCCCTCGGTCTGCTCCCCTGGACAGCGAGGGAGGCAAGAGTCCCTGCCCTGCACAGCTGGCCCAGCGAAAGGCCGTACCCAAACACGTAGGGACCATTAGCACTTGTCTCCCTCTGCCCTTGGCCCAGGGCCTCCCTGGGTGGCAGCTGTGCTGGTGGGTGGACTATGGGGGGAGGGCAAGCACACGGGGCGGGGGGGAGGAGACGGCACCTCCTGGCCCCCTGGACAAGGTGGACACCGCCTCCACCTGCCGTGTCCTGGGGCTCAGAGCTCGGGGACGAGGGAGTGTCAGCTCGGGGGTCTAGGGGAGCCATGTCATTGCCAGCCCACTCCCCGGCCCAGCCTGCAAGCGCTGCTGGGACCCTATGACTACAGCTTCGCGAATGGCCCCGTCCCTGCTGCTGCTGTCCCTCCCGGGAAATGAATCTATTCTCCCAAGGCTTCAGAAGACACCAGCTCTCTGAGGCAGACACGGGGGTGGGGGTGCCCCAGGGCTGCCCGAGGGGCTGACTGGCAGATCCAGGGCACAGGCAGGGAGGAGAGAGACAGAGAGAGAGCAGCCTGAGAATGAGACATCCAGAGAGCAAGAGTCAGAAAAGACAGAGGAGCGGGCAGAGGACGAAGGGGAAGGCGAGGGCCTAGGAAGGTGAGGCGCAGCCGGGGACCCCGCCGCTGCTCTGAGGGAGGCACTGGGGCCAGGCCCGGCCAGCCGATGCAGAGGAGGGCACTTGGTGGGGGCTGTCCGCCTGGCTGGTCGGGGCCCAGAGCAGGGCTGCAGGGAAGGGAGAGGGCAGCACCTGCTGGGCACCAGGGGCGGCTTGTGCGATGCCAGGAGGGGCGGGCAGATCTGCCTTCCCCCCAGGGCAGCAGACCCAGCAGGATTCAGGGGAGTCTACTCATGCTGCCCTGACGGGAGGTGGTGGGGAGCTGCAGGTGGACCCCTTCATCACAGGACCCCCAACCAGAGGCCCCATCAAAGGATCGTGGGCCCCTGAGGCTGGGGTCTGGGGGCTGTTGGAGGCCCTCCCAGGGGCTGGCCCTGGCAGCCCTGGCCCTGCCCTTCCCGGGATCAGATTTCTCCTGAGCTGAGGACTCCTGGCCATATAAGGCCGTCTGCGGGCACCTCCTGGAGAAGCTGCAGAGCCCTCACCCCCACCCGCCCCCCATGGGAGCCCAAGCTTGGCCAGGCCCCCAAGGATGGAGGCGGGGAAGGCGCCTGCTGGAGTCTGATCCTGTGCCCGGCCCCCATCTGGGGCTCCCCTCTGTGTGGAGCCCCAGCCCTCACCTGTTTTCCCCAGGGCTGTCCAGTCGGGGTGTGAAGAAAGGAGGTGGCTAGTCCCGAGTCCCCACCCGGGGCCAAAGGGCAAACAGGATAAAAATGGCCCCACAGAAGTGTTAGCGCCCTGGGGGCCCACTGCAGACAGTGGCAATGTCTGCTTCCCACAGCCTATACCGGCAAGCGCTAGGAAGTGCCCTGAGGGGGGCCCCTCAAGACAGGTGCGTGGGGCTGGGCTCCTAAGAGCAACCTCATCACTGGACCAGGCCCTTCCTTTGCTCTCCAGACACAACAGTGCTGGAGGCAGCGGGGTCTCCACCCAGTCCTTTCCTCCCCCTCCCCCCTCCCTCCAGGCTGGGGCCTGAGGTTTGAGGCTGAAGCTTATCCTGAGGCCAAGGGAGGGGCCTCTAGTGGGAGGGGGTGCTGTCTTGCAAGGATGCCACCCTCCCTGACAAGCCCCCAGCAGGGGCTTGCTTCCAGCAAGTGACCCCTGGGGTGCAGGATGGGGACAGGAATGGGGTCATTGGGGCAGAGCAGTGAGGGGCTCTTCCTGGGAGCCTGAATCGCTCCCCAAGTTGCAGGGCCCTCGGCAGACTGGCTGGCCTGGGGGAGGCAAATCCGAGAGGCCCGTCCTCCACACAGTGGCCACTCTCTGGCCCCAGCTCTTTGCCAGGCCTGGAGATACGTTTAGGCCAACAAGGCAGGGCACAGCTGAGATTTAATTTAATAAAACGAATAAGTCCAAGAAATCAGACCAGAAATCAATGCCCACTCACTCTGTGGGCTGGTTCCTGGAGGGTCCCGACCTGAGGCAGGAGGGGGGGAGGCAGCCCAACAAAGGGGTAGGGGCTCTATTGTGTTCCAGGTAGAAGTGACAAGGCCAAAGTCCCCTGAGAGGGGGAGGGGAGCAGGACGCCCTTCCGCAAGGACATGGGACCTACGGAGGCGCACCTGCTCCACAGGGCCCGGCGGGCTGCAATGAGGGGTCTGGCTCTTCGCCTGAGCCACGTGGAAGCCCCGCTTGGCCTGCGTGCAGACGGGGTGCAGCGTGGTGCAACCTATAGCTGTTACCGTAAGAGCTCCAACCCACGAGAAGCAGCCTCTGACCATGCTGACCTTTCTCGTTCCTTCCAGCTCATGGTGCATTTCACAAAACCAGGCAGCTCAATGTCATTCGGGGAAGGGCTCTCCTACGCTCCTCGAGAGTCACCAAGGCTGGAGGAGGGGTCATCCAGGCTGGACCCCAGACCACGAACCCCTGGTCCAGGTCCTTCTGCACATTCGTGTCACTCTCGTCACTCTGCAGAGAATCACGAAACCCCCTCTTTCGGAGCATGCTGGGTTCGTGTGCTTTTATAGGCAGCCTGCCTGTCCAGGACACCTGTTGGGAAGAAGGCAAGCCCAACTGGGGAAAGGAGCTTTGGGAACCCTCCTGGGACAGCCCAGCATTGGGGGGAACTGGCCAGCCCCGATCTCCTGGCCCCTGGACACGCCTAAGCCTGCCTGTGTCCCCTCGGGTGTGCAAGTCCACCTCCCACCATCAGGGTGCCCACAGGTCAGGCCTACAGTATGCACCCTGGGGAGCATGGCCTGGAAGCCGGGCACAGAGCAGGTAGACAGGAACCCTCCCGGAGTTCTGGGGTCAGAAGGCTCCCAGAGGAGAGCCCTTGGCTGGGCAGCTTATGGGTCAAAACCATCTGTTCCAGACTGGAGTCAACTCAGAGCCCGGCCGACTGAGCTTTCCCAGAACCACATGCTTTCGAAGCCAGGGAGAGCCCCACAACGGCCAGCTGGGGCTGTAGGCAAGGAGGAAAAATTTCCACTCCTTCCAGAGCCACAGGGGGCCTGTCCCTGGGCCCCCTCCCCATGCAGGAATGCTGGGGCTCTCACCTGGCCCCATCCTCCTGAGGACAGCAGCCCTTGGGAGGTGGGACACAGGGGGCAGCCCAGGAAGTAAGGGGTGCTCCTCGCCTGGGAGAGCGGCCCAGCTGCTAAGCTCTGGGTCTCGTTCCAGCCCTCGGGCCCTGGCCGCCATTCCTCGAGGCCTGTCATCTGCCCAAGGGCCTTCAGCATCCCCCCCACCAGCTCCTAAGCTCTGGGCTGGCTCCCACGGTGGGCTGTACCCACGAAAGGCCACAGAAAGGCTGTGGGCTAAGTGATGGCCAAAAGCAGACCAGAAACCCCGTCAGTCCTGCTGGGATGATGACCTCCCGATGAGGCCTTCTCCCAGCTGTGAGTCTTCAGGGTGCCCAGCTGCTCTGCGTCCCCTCCCACACGACTCCTACCGAGCTGTTCCACCATGGCTGACAGTGGCCACCAGACTCAGCGTGGGGCCTGCTTCCAGCCTCTCTGCCTGTGGCCGGGGTCCATGTTCTCACCAGCTGGGTTCCCTGGAAGGGCATCAGAGCAGCCCCCAGAAACGGAGCACCCCTCCGATATTCCAAACCACAGCGTGAGTTACTCGGCAAGCCCTCTTCCTGCAGGGACAAACTTCCCAGTGATGGAGCAGAGCCTCCTGGCCTCACCCGGGGGCCACCCGAACTGAACTGCGGGGCTCAGCAAGGACAACCCCCATGAGTGCAGGGCCCGGGGAGAGCAGGGCTCTGGGGACAGGAGGTCCGGCACAGTCGTCTGGTACCGACCGTGACCACAATGATGCATCATGTGTGTGGAGCGAGGGGACACCCCATGCCCCCGCTTCCCAGCCAGGCTGGCTTCCCGAGTTTACGGCTCAGGCTGAGTCAGGCGTGCTGTGACCTGCCCCACCCCCCACATCTGCCCTGGGATGGGGCTGAGCAGGGGACTCCCGGGGATGCCTCCTCCGAGTGGGGTAGGGGCTCAGGCGAGGGCTTGGGCTTGTCCGGCCCAGGGGTGAGGGCGAGTCTGCCAGGCCCAGGAGCACCTCTTCTCCCTTCCCCCACCTGTCTCCAACCTCCCACAGGTCCCAGTTACCCCTTGCCCGGTGGGGAGGGGCTCTGGTTTGGGGCCTCCCATCTGGTGGTGGCCAGAGTCTGGTAGGAGGAGGAAGACAGGCTGCTTCAGAGCCCCTCCCCCCTGGAGCCCACTCCTTTGATAATCTACCCCATCCCCCACCTCCGCCCAACCCCCACCTGGGACTGAAGGACAGAATGCGGGGGCTGGGCAGGAGGACCCTTCATCAGGGACTAGTGCCCAAAAGGCGCCCAATAAATGTCGGTGGGAGAAAATGCATGACTGACCAAGTCCCTTCTGCTTGCTTACTTGCCCTCCTGACTGACTCCTGGACCTTTTGACCTCAGTTTCCCCACTTGTGGGAAGGAAAAGTGGTTGGCTGGCCTGGGATTCAGAGAAAGATGGGAGACATCGCTGGGCCATTTGGGGATGACTTGCTGGAAATGGGACATAGGTGGCCAGGTAGAGGTGGGCAGAGATGGACCTCCCCTGCCCTGCCCACCCGCCCGCAGGGGGCCCCTCTGAGAGGCCAGTGTGCAGCCAGATTGGGAGAGCATCTCCATCCTCCATGCTGCCCCCTCCCTGGGCACACCAGCTGGCGTGGGCACAGGGTGGGCACATTCTCCTCTGCCCACTTCACCCCCCACCCTCCCGGCCACCAGTTGGTCCCAGGGCAGCTGTCTGCCGGGAAGCAGCTAGCCCCGGATTAACCCTCCCCGCACCGGGTGCCCTGGCTGACTCGGCACATTCTCGGGCAGCTACTCCTCCCTCCTGCCTGCACTGTGCCCTCGGATGGCGGAGGCCTGGCCGCTAGGGGGCTCAAAGGGCTCCCACCGGCCTCCCCTGCCCACTGCCCCCCGCCCCGGGGAAGTTGAGAAACTGACCTGGGGTGAGGGTGGGGGGTGGGAGGGTCTCCAGCCTCCAGTCCCCAGACTACCAGGACCCCCAGCAATCAAAGGGGCACCAGAGTCCAGAGCATGGTGCAGTGACATGCGCAATAGGGTGACCCCTGGGCAGTAGGGAGGACAGGGTGGGGACAGGTCAAATTCCCATCTGGGAACTCTGCTACTGCCCAGAGGTGGCTCTCCGTCTGTCTCTCACGAGGGATCATAATTAGCTCTTGAGCTGGCCTGTCTGCTTGGGGATTCCAGATTACTCCTTGTCTCCCACCCACCCTCTGCTTCTTTTTGCCCTCCCCCAGCTGGAAGAACTAAAAGAAAAGTTACAAACTCGTGGGGGACTGGAGCAGTGGAGGGAGGGTCATCCTCACTGCCTGTGTCCCAGCTCGGAGGAGAAAGGGCCACCCAGCTCTCTTGAGATGCAGGATTTGCCGGCAGCCAGGGACAGCCAGAAGGACGTGAATGGTAGCTCACCCTTCCGGGAACAGCTGCTGCCGCAGGACCCCTACCAGGACCAGCTGGCCACCACCCCGTGCACTCATTCTACCCACCACCCAGGACCGTCCAGGGGGCCCCACATGGGACATAGACCCAGCTGGCCTGGCTCAGAGAATGGGGGGGAGCTGCCAGTTCGGCAGCTGCACACCAGCCCCCCCCCATCTCCCAGGCTCCCCGTGAGGCCGATTTGGGCCAGGAGCCGGAGGGGAGAAGGAGACCCAGTGGCCGCAGGCACCCCAGCGCAGAAACAGCTGGGACACAACGCTGAGCTCTGGCGTCTAGGTCCTGTGTCATTTCCCAAGCATCCTCCAGCGAGCGGGCGGGGGCCTGCCCAGCAGGGGGAGTGGCCCTGAGCTGGGAGGGCTGGGCGGGCAGAAGATGGTGGAGCGCAGGCGCTGCGGAGCACAGGCACCTGGGAGGCACAGGCACCTGGGAGGCACAAGGGCGAGCTCCCAGCTGGCCCGCTACACCGCAGGCACTCAGTACGAGTCTTTTGCAGCCCATCTTCCCGGCATCCTCAGGGTTCTGAGCATCCTCCTTTTGCCATAGGGGCCCCGCAGTGGGCACCTGTGTCCCTTGCCTCTTGATCCATGTCCCTATTTTAGAATATTTAAAGGCCAAATCTGGTACAGGTGGGAGCTAGCAGGGTTGAATTTGACCTGGCTGCCCCAGGGATGCATGGGGTCCCCAGTCGGGGTCTTTCTATCCCTCTGTAGTTTGGACTCCCTCTAGGGCCCCCACCTATGGCCACTCATGGCTGGCAAGGACGCTCCTTCTCCACCTGCGGAAAGAGGCAGATATGAGGGGGCAGCATAAGGGGAGAAAACCCAAACACCCAAAGAGAGGAGTGAAGCTGCACGGGGTCTGCGGAGGCCACCCCTTCGAGTCCCGGGGAACCAAGTGTCCAGGCTCCATTGGGGCAGCCGTTCTGGACACGGCCCCTTCTGGGGTGGTGGGTGGGAACCGGCTGGGCCGTTGGTGAGGCAGCCGGTCAGCCTGGCCGCGCTGGGCAAGCATGCCTGACTTTTCGCCGCAGCGCCTGTCCCCGGGCCGCCGGGGGCGCTCGGCCGCCAAGAGGTGCCCAAAGTTAGGGAAACAAAGAGCGGAGCCTCCAGGCTGGGAAGAGCGGCCCCGGCGCACCGAACCGGTGGCGCCGCTGGGGACCGGGAGCCACGCCCTGGGGGTAGCGGTCCGGCCGCGTTCCCACGGCCTGGCCCGGGGCCAGCAGGTGCCCCTTCCGGGAGACCGGCCCGGCCGGGGTCCGAAGGGTTAAGGCCACCGGCCGCCCCTCCCCCGCCCCCGCCCCCGCCCCCTCCCCGGGGCGCGGGGCTCGGGCGCCCGGGCGGGCCGGGGCGGGGCCTGACGTCCGCAGGCGGGGCGAGCCGGCCGGCCGCGGTCGCACTCCCGCCGGGCTCCCGCGGCGCCGTGGTCCCCGGAGCTGGAAGATGGCGAAGCTGGGCGTGCGGCTCCGCGCGGGGAGCGCACGGCGCGCGGCGGGGCTCCGGGGCCCCGGGCCGCTGCTCCTGGTCGGCCTGGCGCTGCTGGGCGCAGCGCGGGCGCTGGAGTCGGCGGACGGCGGCTTCAGCCTGCACCCGCCCTACTTTAACCTGGCCGAGGGCGCCCGCATCGCCGCCTCGGCCACCTGCGGCGAGGAGGCCCCGGCGCGCGGCGCCCCGCGCCCCACCGAGGACCTCTACTGCAAGCTGGTGGGCGGCCCCGTGGCGGGCGGGGACCCCAACCAGACCATCCAGGTGAGCGCGGGCCGGGGCTGGGTCGCCGCCGGGCGGGCGGGGTGGCGAGGACGCCGTCGGGGGACGCGGGCGCCGGAACGGACTTGGCGAGGAGCGCTAAGGTACGGACCGAAGCCCGCGCGTGCCGTCCCGACGCCCAGGTTCCGCATTTCGGGAAACGGAAGGGACCCCAGCTCGGCCTTTCAGGCTCGGCCAGAGAAGTGCGCGTCCCCGGGCGGCGGTGGCAGGGCGGGAAGGGGGCTGGTGCCCAGTCCCTGGCGGCCCCGAGTCTTGGGATCCCGGCGAGGGCGGGACTTGGCCTCCACCGCGACTGCCCGTGGAGAGGGGGCAGACCCGCTCTACCTTCCCCTGGGACAGGCTGGAACCTGCCAGTGCGGATGGGACTGGGATGCCCGTGGGAGGGTCGGGGTTCCTAGAGTTTGGGGCCAGACACTGGAGGCTCTCACTGCCCACAGTAGGGGGTTGAAGTCTTTCCCTCTGGGGATCTAGGGACATGGTGAGACCCTCAAGGTGTGTGTGTGGGGGGGGGCAAACAATGGTATTTTTAACTGGGGTTGGGAACACAGGTGCAAACCCCAGGCGGAATCTCTGCCTCACAGGTGGTGGGTATGTCGGCTTCAGTCTCCTTGAGGAGATGGGGTTTCAACCCCCGGAAGCCCTCCGGGAGGCATGCCCACCCAAGCCATGAGTCTAGGCGGGGACCGGGGTAGGTGGCACCAGCTGGCACGGACCCTGACCAAGAAGTCAGGGCTGTGAAGATTCTCCGGACTTAGGTTGAGGGTGGGATCCTGTGAGGCCCCTTGGCCACCCTTGGAGGGGGTAGGGTCTGCTGCAGGGACTCCTTACACCCCATACTAGGCCTGGCTTCCCACCCCTGCTGAACCTGAGGGAGAGTGGGGGCCCCAAGGCGGCTGTAACCTGAGTCACCACAGTCCTGGTAGAAGAGGCAGGGGGAGGGGAGGAGGGCAGTTAGGGGTGGATTAGCTAGGGTGGGTGATGAATGGAGGAGCCTCAGCTGGGCCCCTGCCTGCCTGCTCACTGCCCTAGGCCCTCCCCTGGAGGGAGGAGCTGAGAGGGGGCGCAGGCGCGCGGAACCACCCCGCCACAGAAGCGCGCCTCCCTAGGGCTCCTGGGCTCACCTGTGTGCTCTCACCTGTGCCCAGCAGAGCTGACATAAGGGGTGTCAAGTCCACCCCAGTTTAAGATTGGTAAACTGAGGCCCAGAGAGCAGTACTGTGGACACCTGCTGAAAGCCCCGCAGCCAGGCCAGCACCTGGTGCGGGTGAGTGGTGAGAACATGTCCTTGCCGCAGGCCCTTGGCACATCTGGTTGCTATCTGAGGGGCTGGGTGGCAGGAAGGAGCTTGTGTGGGGGTCTCCAGAGCTGCCCCAAGGGGACCGGCTGAGCCCTCGATGACCCTGTTTCTGGCTCATCCGGGCCCCCTCAGAGATCCTCACCCCCACAGAGCCGAAGCTGCATGGATCCCTGGCCTTTCTTGCTCCCTTGCTGTGCTTAAAGGAGCAGCCCAGGGGCCCCGGTCAAAGCCCCCTTCCTCTGCTTCTTCTTAGCTGTGCGCTTTCTGTCCCTGGGCCTCAGGCTCCTCATCTGTAAAATGGGTATGAGAGCCTGCCTCGCCCGAGGTCGTGAGCTTGGGCTGAGGAGCCTGGGAAGCCATGGGTTACAGAGGGACCTTAGCGACCACGGACACACATGGTGTCACGTGCGAGGGAGCAGACCCCGAATGAGCCCTGGCAGCCCTGTCCCCACAGCTCGTGGTCTGGAAAGAGATTGGTGGAAGCTTCCCTTTGAGCGTCCGGAGCACAGGTTAGCACCTCTGGTCTGAGGCTGCCAGGTGTGCTAGGAAGATCTGTTGGCCCGAGGGATACAAGCTGCACAGCCGTATGGCCTTGGCAGAATCCCTGGCCCGGCCGGTGCCTCTGCCCTCTCTTCTAGCTGCATGGGCCTGCTCGCTGCCCCGGCGTTCGAATGGGCTGGTGGGAGGGCCTTGCCTACAGGCCCGGTCTGGAGCCCAGCGGCTGGGGGCCGGAGGTGCCGGGGAGGTGACACCCATCTTCTCTCGATCCCATGTGAGTCTTGTGCTCACATGGGCATTGGGCCACAGGATGTGGGGCCCGAGCATGGGGGCTGGCAGCTCCCAGGGCCCCTGGAGGAGATGGGACAGAAGCTAGTGGGCCTGGGGTGAGGCCCGCTGGCGTTTGGGCAAGGTGGCCCTGTGGGCAGCTGGAGCAGGCAGAGAGTGACTGGGACACTCCAGCCCTGTGGCCTCAGGTGGGCATTGCAGGAATTCCGGGTTGGCCCTGGGCCCCACAGGGGAAGTCGGGGGCTCAGCTGCCGGCATGGTGACTCACGGGGAGGGGACGTCCTTATCGTGGCTCGCTGTTTCCTCACTCTGTTCCTGGCAGGACCCTCTGCAGCAAAGGGTGGAGGGAGCCTGGTTTCCCCAGCACTGTCCACTGTGAGCCAATGTTAGGCAGACAGGCCGGCCGGGAGGCCCGTGTCACTGAGAGGCTCCCACTATAGCCTTCGGGGACTAGAGTCACTTCTGTTTGACTTTCTAGGTGGGCCTGAACAGAAACTTTCCTGGGCGCCCTTGACCCAGCTTCCTCCTGGGCTTGGTTGGGGGGGGGGGGTCTGACCACAGGCAGCCTTTTCTGGAAGGCTCACCAACCCAGCCAGGTGGCCCTGCCCACCTCCTCTAAGAAGGCCCCTACCACCCTCAGCCCCACCAGGCCCCTGATGCCTTACGCCTATGTTTGTGGTGCTTTCAGTGATCCCTTGGGTCCCCTCCTCTGTTTACCCACTGGGAGCTCCCACCGGCCCTGGGAGCCAGAGCCCTGGCTTCTAGTTTGGGGGGGTCCCCATTTGGGCTGGGCAGTAGAACTTTTCTGAGTGTCCCCTATTGCTCTGGTCCCTAGGTATGGCAGCCCTGGGGGTGGGCTCCGAGGCACAGTAAAGAATGAAGCAGTGGTCCCCCCACCCACTGAGCTCTGGGACCCCTGGGGGGGCAGTAAACAGAGAATCACTAGTAGCCAGAGAATTTCAGGTATCTGTGATAGGGTAAAGAAAGCAGGGCAATGCATGGGGGTCAGCAGGTTAGCTGCTTGGGGGGTCTGGAGCTCTGGGCCCCTGTGGAGGAGGGGACATGAGAGCTGAGAGGGGACAAGAGATCAGAGCCCAGGGCCCGCTGGCTGGAGCAAGGGCTGAGACAGGGCGGCCCGGAGCACCTAGCACAAGGGGTGCGGGGAGCCTGCTGGGTGGGAGGTAGGGTGCCCAGGTCCGGTGCATTTGGTCTCACCGGCCCAAGCCCACAGCGGAAGCGTGGGGGCAGACCCGCGTTTGTGAGGCTTGGGGGCTCTCCGAGGCTGCCAGGCCTGGGAGTGGGGGAGCAAGGGATCTCCCACGCTCCCACCTCCAGCTCCTAGGACAAGGTCTGGCCCCCTGGGAGGTTGGGAGGGGTAGGGCAGCCACATTTCCCAGACGCAGCCTCTGGGGCCTCAGTCAATGCCAAGTCCCAGAGGGCTGCCTTTGTGTGCCGAGGGATGGCAGGTCTGCTTTCCTCCGGGGTGGGGGTTGGGCCTCTCCTCGGCCGGCGGCCAGGGCCCAGCTCTGCCCCCCGCCCTCCACGCCCCAGGCTCCCAGCACCTGCTGCTCCCTGACAGGGACGCCTCTGTCCCCACCGAGGACGGGCCCCCAGCAGGTGGCTGGGCTGTGACAGAAGCAGCCGCCAGGCCCCATGTGGGATCTGTCCATCTTGCCGTGGCCAAGGCAGGTGCCAGCGTTACCCCACTCTTCGGATGGGGACACTGAGGCTCATGGTGCCGTGACTTGGCCTGGTCCCAGGGCTCGGAAGTGGCAGAGCTAGGAGGTCCAGGCCTCGCCTGGCGGTGCCCACATGCCTCCACTCTGGGGCCTCTCCCTGCATGCTGCCGGAATGACTTAATTCCGTCTCTCTGGAGACCCTAATCCAGGCTCTGGGTGAGAGCCTGATGGGAGGGTTGGGGGAGGGGCCCAAGGAGCTAGGGAGGCGGTTCAGCTCCCCGGTGTCCTAGCCACCTGGACCCCTCCCTGCCCTGATGCTCCTGGGCCTTCAGTCTGGGGTCTGTGACTTCCCCTAGACCAGCTCTCTTTCCCCCGTCGGCTCCAGTTCCATTGGCCTTTGTGGCCCCTGCTCCCTGCTTCCTCCCGGCCCCAGGCCCCGCATGGGTAACCCCTCCATCTGGAGCACACCCTGCGCTTGCAGTGTAGGCCTCAGACGCCACTTCCTCAGAGAGGCCCACAGGGATTCTTCCACCCTGAAGGAGCATACTCTTCTCTTTCCCCAATCTTCTGTTTCTTCCGTGAGGGTGTGACTATCTCTCCCAGGAGCTGTACCCCCAAATCCAGAACACAGTAGGCATGAATATGTGCTTGCTGAGCAAACGGGAACGGAGGGCGGGGGTCAACGGAGGGCGGGGGTCGGCAAGTCCGGGATGTGCTGGGTGGGAGGGTGACCGGAAGGGCGGGGTGCCAGCCCCTCTCGGCCATCTGACCGCGCCCTCCCCCACAGGGCCAGTACTGTGACATCTGCACGGCCGCCAACAGCAACAGGGCGCACCCCGTGAGCAACGCCATCGACGGCACAGAGCGCTGGTGGCAGAGCCCACCGCTGTCCCGGGGACTAGAGTACAACGAGGTCAACGTCACCCTGGACCTGGGCCAGGTAGGGTCCCCCGCCTCTGCAGCGGTGGCCATGGGCCCGTGTGGCAGGCCCAGCGTGGACAGATGTGTGGCCGTCAGCACCCCTGCTGCACCCAGCAGGAGAGGAGGGCGGGAGGGGGCTTCCCAGAGGTCACAGTTAGGGTCAGGGGACAGCTTGGAGGCTGGCCCAGATGCTGGGAGGCCCTGGTGTTTACTTGGAGGAATTCCTTTGCCTGGAGCCTGGCGCTGCCTGGCGGCTGTGGGAGGGGCCCCAGGAGCGCGGAGGCGGTGCTGGAAGTGGACATTCCTGGCATACCTGCGCCTTGGCAGCCACCTTGGGGTCAGATGCTCCTGCTCGGGTCACAGCTCTGTGCTCTCTTTGGCCTTTGGAGCCCTGGCGCAGGGGGAAGTCATTTCTCAGTGACCCAGGAGCCCCGACTGTGGGGTCTGGGTGGGGTCGGGCTCCCACAGGCTCTGTCCTGCTCCGTGGGGGACTTTGCCAGTGACTGGCCTCGGTGACCTGCCTGTGAGATGGGCCACTGGAGCTGTGGTGGGGGCGGGTAGACGAGCCCGAGCCTGGAAGCGAACAACACTGGGCCTGCCTGGGGTCCTAGCTACAAGGTCGGTCCTGCCGGAACCAACACTGGGCCTGCCTGGGGTCCTAGCTACAAGGTCGGTCCTGCCGGAACCAACACTGGGCCTGCCTGGGGTCCTGGCTACAATGTTGGTCCTGCCAGAACCAACACTGGGCCTGCCTGGGGTCCTGGCTACAAGGTCGGTCCTGCCAGAACCAACACTGGGCCTGCCTGGGGTCCTGGCTACAAGGTCGGTCCTGCCAGAACCCTACCTGTTCACAGCGGTTGGCTTTGCCACCATCCTGGGCTGTGACCTGGTGGGTGTCTGCTCCTTGCTGAACCCCGGTCCTGCTGTCTTCCTGATGGTGTTAGGAAAGGTGGGGAAGTGGTCGAAGGGCAGGCCCCGGGGGCAGAGTTGGGGTACTCTGTTGGGGTTCCTCCTGCCTCCAGCCTGGAGGCCTGCAGGCCTGGCCGAGGGGAAGGTGGGCAGTGAGGGGAGCGGGTTCAGGTCCCAACAAGCAGCCTAGAATTCCCAGTAGCTGAGGATTAGCTGTTATGCCCCAGGGAGAAGCAGCCAACGTGCAGGGAGAAGGAGCGGTGCTGGGGTGGGGTGGACTGGGGAGGGGGCTCCCCTGAATGGGCTCACTGCCTGTGGTGGTGTTAGCCGGTCCACTTCCCTTCAGCTCACTGGGTTCTGGTCACATCTGTGCTCTCCTGTGCCCTGGAGGGAGTCTGGGAGGGGCGTCAGGAGCCCTGTAGGGCCCTGGGGTCCTCCTCTCTCTGGCACTGCTGTGGGGGGCCCGTGGGAGGGAACTTGTGCTGAGCTGGTGGGTTCTTCCTGCCTCCCCTCCTCCTCTGTGGGGCAGACCTGGTGGGGGGAGAGCAGGCCCCTTAGCTGGGTGAACGGCGGCACAGTCTCCATGGCAACGCCAGGGTGGCCGCAGAGCAGGGGCCCGAGGCCCACCTGAGTGGGGCGGAGGACGGGCTCAGACGGTGCTCTGCCCCACACCCCGCGGCTCTGCCCCCTTTGGGCTCTGTGGCCCCTGGGCCTCCGCATCTGTGAAATGGGCCAGAGCTGACGAGGCTGGTGGTGCACTGGCTTTGTGCACTGGTTCTAGGCCAGCGAGAGGGTGTCACCTTGTGTCCCGACTCTCCAGACCTCGGTTTGCCCGACTGTGGGGAACGAGTCCTTTCCAGCTGTGTTTGGAGGGAGAGTGACTTACCCATCCATAGAGCTCCACTCCTCTCTCTCTCTCCCCCACCCTTCCTTCCTTTTTTCCACCCACCCACTGACCCCCGATGTCTCTTTCCACCCTCCCTCCTTTCCCCGTTACCGCCTGCAGACGGATCCCCCTGAGCCCCAGTCTTGGTTTGGCTGAGGGGCCGCCAGCTTGGATCGGGGTGGGGGGAGGACATGTACTGCCCGCTAGTGTGCTTTGGAGTTGGGCAGCACCAATGGACCCGAAACCGCTGGACCCGGTTTCTAGCTTTATGGGTGAGAGAAATCTCTTTCCTGGGCATGTTTCCCCTCCGAGATGGGATCCCAGAAGAGATTCCCGCGCTCACCACCACTCTTGGAACGGAAGCTCGTTGTCTCTTTCTCCCTAAGCCACCGAGTGGTGACTGAGTCCCTTTGGGTGCCGCTGCTGGCTGGGGCCCTGGCACCGGTGCCCCCTCAGGCGGCAGGGGAGCCCCACATAGGGTAGAAGGAGTACCAGTGACGGCTCTGGAGGGTAGAGGCTGCAGGGGCTGGAGCACCAGGGGACAAGTTTGGGAGCCTAGAATGTGGTCCTCGCAGTGACCTGGGGTCTGAGCTCTCAAGGCTCCCTTGTCTGGTGAGGTCCTGAGGATGTCCCCAGGGCAAGAC